>NC_134089.1:139513281-140138281 GCF_000715075.1 Nicotiana tabacum
CTCAGACTAGCTTCAGACTAGCCTGACAGATTTTGGCGGCCCTGGATGCACTCTTCGGGAACTCCCTGTATCTGTTGGGGTCGCGGCCAACATTATCCCTAGGTCGGGCGTTGATGGACCTCGAGGGAGGGTACTCGGTCCGTGGTCTCGAGCCTTCGAGGTGATCCTCCGAGATACCTTATCAACGAGAAATTGGTTCCTCCGATTTCGCCGTATACATGTATAAATCTTTATATATAATGTCCTGATGTGATAGTAGCTATACGATGAATTAAATGTTTAGGTATCACTAATTAGAATTGAGAAAATAATCAATTGTATATCTTGCTAATGCATAGAAAATCACAAGCCACTTGTTAATGTCCATATGGAGGGGAAGAATCACATAGGAAATTGTCCAAGTTAGTTTTATTTTACAATCTTCAATAGGTAAACTTTATTAGTCATTACGTGGATCCAATTACCCTCCTATTATTATAAAGAAAATATGTTTTACTTCTCCATCATTCTTTGTTCTTTAAGTTACATGTCAGATAAAGCTTTTAAAAAAGAGAAAGTTCTAAGCACAAAGTGAGTGAGGAACTTGAAAAAGAATAAAATAAATTGACTATTATGTACTAGTAATAAACTAATTTTTTAAAAGACAAAAGAAAAAAATTAAGTTAATTGTTAGTAAGGAGTATAGTAGTAAGTCAAAAAAAGGCAGTGAGGGAAGGACTGAAAAGGAATAAAATAAATTAACAAATATGTAATAAAAATAAACTAATTCAGAAAATATTATAGAAAATAAAAATAAACCCATTGACTAGTAAGTAAAAAGAGGAGTACGTATCCATAATTTTCTTTCTAAAATAAAGTAACCAAAAAACAATTTTATTAGAACAAAAATCAAGTTATAAGAGTGGTTTCGAACCCAGGTAAACGGGTAAGTAAGGGATCTTGCGTCGTCTAGTAAATCAATCTCGCCATCTGACTTTCATGTTCAAGGGGTCCAAGGAAACTATATAAAGGGTTCCTTCGTATACAGACCATATATAACATAAGCATACGTGGTTTTTGCCGATACTAACAGGGTCCCGTGACCCAAACACTCTATGTAGGTCCACTCTTCAGCTGTTTAATTTTTTTCACTGCTGTATTTATTTGATACATATGCGTTCTTCCAGTTCTCTATGCTTTGATTTGTCCTTTTTTTGAAAAAATAAAATAAAAAATAGGCTAATCTTGTTGTTTCTGGACATGAAAGTGTTTGAGCGACTAATAGAATTTGAATGTACCACCAAGATGATTATAAAGGTAAATCCCAATTACTTCTATTTGGTCCACCCAGATTAACTGCTTTAATGGGCCGTTAAATATTGTGTTTTGGATTAATTGGGCTCTTAGAAATCCCAGAACTTTGGGCCCCAAGTTCCTCAAATTTGAACAGACTTTTTACTAATTTTTGTTTTCAACAGTCCTATGTGTTTCAAAATTTGGTACAGAGGAAAATAATATGTAAGCAATCTAGCTGCTTTGGCCTAGTGAAAATTTCTTCTTAATTTTTATTTTATTTTTTGAGAGATCGAAGAGAAACTTCCAGTTTCTTAGTGTAGCCTTCAATTCTTCTTTGTGTGGCAAGATTAAATCTTCTATAATCCAAGGGCATCACTAATCTCTCCATTGAACTGTGATATCTTCACAATTAAGTTGATCTTCTGGAACATAAAATCACTGCATTTATCAGGATCTTTACATGCATTTTCTAATTTTAATATCCATTATTAATGAGAATAAAAGGTATGTAGTTGGGATAAAAAATTATGGTAAAAGACAAAGCTACTCGTATGATTGAAGCAATCAATGTTTTCTCCATTCTAGAATGTGATTTTCTAAGGTGGAATCTTCTTTATATGTTAGCACATGTAAGTGGTTGATGACTTGATACATCAGTACGTAGCTACAGAAGTATATTTGCCTTGTTCTGTTTTGGACTTGTTTCAAAAGTTGAATCAAATGGCTACTCAATCATGCTCTACTCTCTTACCCACTTCTCCTTTTGGATCATTTTCAAATAATTTTCCTCGACATTGTGGTCCATCTTTGATAAGCCTAATTCTTTCAATGTTGTTCAGATTTCAGTTTCGTCCATTTTATGTTATTCTTAAAAACCATCATTAGCTACATTTGATGATTCCGACGACCAGTGATTAATTGTAGTTGAACTGTTGTTTCAAGTAGATGTGGTAAAGCTAATTGTTTTTCCACAACAAAGTCCCACATAAAAATCAAAAAAAGAAAAAAGAAAGTATTTATAAGGAATTTGATACACTTAATGGCGTAAGGCTTTTGAGAAAATCGTGCGGGCTTGATCCAAAACGAACAATATCGCATCTTATTAAGAGTATCTTTAGGCCGTTTTAGTCCAAACATGTGATATTAGAACCAATGATTTGGCGGGACGAATATAGAGATGGCGGATATTAGGTGTTTGTCCAGATTTTCTTACCATAATTAGTTTTCCTATCTTAGAAAGGAAAAGACAACATATTTACCATAATTGGGTTTTTCTTTTCCTAAAAGGAAAATATATTTCTTCCATATTGGCTAGTCCTTTTTCTTGTAGGAAAAGGTTTGGAGTTCTATAAGTTGAAGATCTGTCATTCTCATTCAGTAGCATCCACAATTTAGCCATATGGGGTTTGAGAGTCGTATTTAGGAGGAGAACTTTACGGGACAAGTGTTACTGTGTCACTTGTGTTTGTCTCTTCATGAGGTTGTTCTCTCGATATTTTATACTCTATTTTTATATAGTGGATTCCTCATATCAGATGTGGACGTAGGTCAATTGACCGAACCACATTAAATGTTTGAGTCTCGTTTGGTATATTTCTCTTTTGTTGTCTGATTTATCATCGTTCAAGGTTTGCTTTGCTAGCTTCCGCATGATACCTGACTTTTTCGGTCCTAACAAATGGTATTAAAGCAAGGTTCAAGACAGGTTCATCTTGGCGGGTTTAGTTCTAGCCGCAACGTATTTGACGATAATCGTAGTTTTGGTCAGAAAAATTTGGCCATAGTTCGACTCATGTTGAGACAAACTTTGTGATGGAGATATGGAGATGCGACTTATTGAAGATTATGAGAAGAAGGTGGATAAAGTTTATTTTGTCAGAAAATTCAAGCCAAGGGAGAGAATTGTTAGGTGTTTGTCTAGATTTTCTTACCATAATTGGTTGTCCTATCTCCTGAAGGAAAGGACAACATATTTACCATACTTATATTTTTCTTTTCCTATAAGGAAATTATAAATCTCTCATATTTTACTAGTCTCTTTTCTTGTAGGAAAAAGTTTGGACTTCTATAAATTGAGGATCCATCCTTCCCATTCAGTAGCATCCACAATGTAGCCATATGGGGTTTGAGAGTCGTGTCTAGGGGAAGAACTTTACGGGACAAGTGTTAGTGTGTCACTTGTGTTTGCCTCTTCGTGAGGTTGTCTCGATATTTTGTATTCTCTTTTTATATAGTGAATTGCTCATCTCCGTCGTGAACGTAGGTCAATTGGCCGAACCGCGTTAAATATTTGTGTCTCTTTTGTCATATTTCTTTTTGTTGTCTAGTTTATCGTCGTTCAAGGTTTGCTTGGCTAGCTTCCGCATGACAGTTGACTTTTTCGGTCCTAACAAGTGGTATCAGAGAGAGGTTCAAGATAGGTTCATCTTAGCGGGTTTAGTTCTAGCCGCAATGTATTTGACGATAATCATGATTTTTGTCAGAGAAATTTTTTCGGAGTTCGACTCACGTTGAGACAAACTTTGCGGTGGAGTTTGGAGATGTGACTTATTGAATATTATAAGAAGAATGTGGATCAAGTTTATTTTGTCAAAAAATTTAGGCCAGGGGAGAGAATTTTTAGGTGTTTGTCCAGATTTTCTTACCATAATTGGTTTTCCTATCTCCTGAATAAAAGGACAACATATTTACCATAATTAGGTTTTTCTTTTCCTAGAAGGACATTATAAATCTCTCATATTTGACTAGTCCCTTTTCTTTTAGGAAAATGTTTGGACTTCTATAAATTGAGGACCCGTCTTTCTCATTCAGTAGCATCCACAATGTAGCCATATGGGGTTTGAGAGTTGTGTCTAGGGGGAAAGCTTTACGGGACAAGTGTTAGTGTGTCACTTGTGTTTGCCTCTTCGTGAGGTTATTCTATCGATATTTTATACTCTCTTTTTATATAGTGGATAGCTAATCTCCGCCGTGGATGTAGGTCAATTGACCGAACCATGTTAATATTTGTCTCTTTTGGTATATTTCTTTTTTGTTGTCTAATTTATCGTCGTTCAAAGTTTGCTTTGCTAGCTTTCACATGACACCTGACTTTTTCGGTCCTAAAAAGTATATAGAGATGGCGGATTGTGGTGTGGGTCCCTGCTTAGTACATATGTCCATCTACTGGCCGATTTACGGCTTTTACTCGTAGCTCTGAAGACTCATACAATCTTTGAGCTTCGGTGACAGTAATTACTTTGATCATGTGAATGACACACAGTTAATCTCCAAAATAGACCATGAATAGCAATGAGTTATGTGAAAATTAGTTGAAGGGGAAATGATTGAGTATGTTTGAATAAAGTCTCACGTTGAAAGTAAAAAAAGGGATATTTTAAGTTATAAGGAATTAAATACGCATAATAGTGTGAAGTTTTTTATTTTTTTTAATTCACATTTAATTATTGGAGAAAATGTTACATTTGGTCCCAGACCTTTTTCTCAAAGTTTTGGGGTACAGCTATACAATGTATATTTCTGCTGTCATTGTCAAATACACATTATCAAATACAGCAAAATTTTAGATCACAAAACTTAAGATGCAGATGATTTAACAAGGTTAACAAAATTCCCAGGAATAGATTTTCCTAGTTTTCTCTTATTATAGAAGCGGCAGTGACTAGCCTGTTTTATCAACATGCTTGCTTCACACTCCATATCCATGTGTTTTGCTCCTGTTAAAATACTAGGATCCTCCGAAAAATTCCACCTAGTCTAACAATTCCACGTAACTAAACTCTTGAACCAGCGTTGCATCTTCTAATTTCAATTCTGCTTGAAACCCTAATCCTGTCAATATTTCTACTGTTAGAAGTGTTATTGTGTGGTTGGCTTCTTTTTCTCTACATCTGTCTTTTCGAGCTTATCGGGTTAATTTTTGGCAGATCAACAAACTGTGCGGTTGACTTCGTTATCCTCCACATCTGAATTGGTTAGTCGTTAGAACTCATCTTTCTCTTTTTTCACGATGTCGTTCATACTATATTATTTGGATTTCTGCCCTTGTGATTATATCATAGCTGTTGACGGAGGTGAGAGTTTAATTTATCCAAATACTTGTATGTCCTTTTCCTAATTTCTCTATTTCTAGCTCTCTTTTATTTTGCTCCTTTTCCTCCTCGATTTTTGTTTAATTGCACTTTAGATTTTGTCGTAATATTAATTTCATTATTCTTCTCTATCTTTTAAATCCAAGGAATTAAAATTTCGTTGTTGATGTTGTTTTCAATAGTTCCTAATTTTTATTTTTATTTTGGTAAAGTTTCTACCGCATCAGGTAATCTGAGTTCCTGAAATTAAATTAATATTGAGTTTCATCAAGTGTTTTCTATTTAATGAATTTTTTACTGTAGATCTTGCACTAGCGCATATTTGGGAGCGACAAATTTGAATATCGATGGACTCTAGACAAACAAACAAGCATCCATGCTCTAGAAAACAATGTCTAGATCAGAATGTTAAACGACGTGAACAATATAAACTTAAGATGGCGAATGAAAAGAGTGCCTTAGCGTTACAGGAGGTACCTATAAAGCAAGTGTTGAAACATAGTCCCTTTGAAAGAGCGACTTCTATCATTCCTACTGAAATAACAACAACATTAGAACATCTCCAGTGTACTACTACGAAGGACTCTTGCTCTACTTCCAAAACAGGTTAGTATATCAATTTTATATCGCAATCTCTATAGTACGTGCAACTGTTTCATTATTTAGCACTACTGAAATTTCTTTGTGTGCATGAATATCTATCTTAAATTTAATAATATGAACATATGTTGTGCTTATTGCCTATCTGTAGTTAGTGACGTCACAATCCTTCCATCGTTCCCTGCTTTTGACAAAGAAATTCCTCTTTACACTTATGAAAAAGGCAAGTTACCGAAAGTTATCATAAGCTTATGCCAATATACAAGACATACTATTGTTCTCTAAAAGACTATTTATCTATTAGGTTTAACATCAGCTACACCAAATGAACAATATGATACAACTAAGATAATAATAACTAGAGGTTTGTATTTGTGTCATCTTTGAATAATATTATTTTTTGTCTTCCTGTTTCACTCCTTACAACATGCAGGTCGCAATCAAAATAACACAACTGCTATGAATATTAAACTACGATCAGACTATATACCATTAAAAAAGGTTCCCAACTATAAATTCTGCTATGCGAAAAGATTTGAATATGAATCTGCTGGATTTTGTTGTGACAATGGTACAGTTAATAATTTCACATCGAATGTCCGCTAAGCTACATGATCTATAATTCAAGAATAATGAAAAATCCCAACACTTTCGGACATACATCAGAACATATAATAATTTATTTTTATTTACATCACTTGGTGTAAACTATGATACAGACTTAGCGAGAAGGAATCGTGGTATCTATACTTTCAGATTTCAAGGACGAATGTATCACCTAATAAACGATTTGTATCCCAGCGAAAAAAATCGAGAAATCTACAACTGTACTTTTATGACAATAACAATGAGTTAGCAAATAGAATAGCATGCCCTAACAAAATTAATAAATCTATAGTGAGGGAGCTAATAGATATATTGAGAGTTAACCCATACTCCTTTTTTATCCGATCTTTGATAGATATTTCCGAGCTACAAAACTTTCATATTGGACTCAAATGTGATCCTGGTTTTGATCAACGAGTATATAATTTGCCAACTTTATTAGAAATTATTGCAATATGGGTTGAGGACAATGACAATAGTATAAATCATGCACCACATATTCAAATTTACACGCAAAGCAATAGAACATAAATAGTGAACTATTATTATGGATGTTATGACGCCTTGCATTATACTCATGAATGTCAACAGTTGTCAAGCATACAATATCTATGCTCTCTTGATACATATCTTCAAATGGAATCTCAAACTTTAGAAAAAGAAAAGAAAAAAAGAGATACAGTTTATGCTTGTGAATACTACTGTTATAAACTTCAAATGAGAAATGATGATGAAGATGAGTTGCTACATACTGGTAGACTGTTTCAGCAATATTCAGTTGACGAATATATAAATATTGAAACCCAAAGATTGGGTTTTGCTTCGTTTAACCAGGATTTATTTAGGATGGATATATTGCAAGGACTTCTAGATATTTTAAGATTTGTAGAACTAGATTCTTCTAATATTGGTAAGCAAATATTCCTTTCAGCTTCCTTTATAGGTGGACTTAGAGATATGCGACAATGATATATGGATGTTATTGCATTAGTACCACGTTTTGGTAAACCAGACTTGTTTATAACTATGAACTACTGATGAAGCATAAAATATACCTGATTTGATTAGTCGAGTATTCAGAGCTAAAGTGAAGAACTAAAAATAGATGCAAGAGAAATATCTTTGGAAAAATTATTGCTTTTATGTATACTGTTGAATTCCAAAAAAGAGGTTTACCACACGCTCATTTTCTTATAATATTAGCTAATGAATATAAGTTATTGACATCAGAGGGTTATAATGGAATTATTAGTGCTGAATTACCAGATGCTAATTTGGATAAAAAGTTAGGCTCACTTGTTCTTAAATATATGATACAAGGTCCGTGTGGTAATCTGAATCCAACAATTTCATGTATGAAAAAGAATGGTCTTTGTAAATTTACTTATCCAAAAATACTTTATGAACAAATATCAAAAGGAAGTGATTCTTATCCCATCTATAAAGACAAAACACAGGAGAAGTTGTAAAAGGGAGCAGTGTTTAGATAACTCTTGGGTTGTTCCATATATTCCTTTTTTACTTGATAAATTCAACTGTCATATGAACATTGAGGTTCGCTCTGACATAAAGGTTGTTAAATATCTTTACAAATATATTTGTAAAGGACATGACAAAATTGCATTTTATTTACATGATAATGATACAAACAAAGAAATAGATGAAATAAAAGAGTATCAATATGCTAGATGGATATCACCACCTGAAACTGCATGGCGTTTATTTGGTTTCTCTATCAGGGAGATGTATCCAAGCGTTTATCATCTTCAGCTATATCTTAAAGGGAAACAATTTATTTCTTTTAAAGGTAATATAGATATAAACACAACCGTTAATAATCCAATGATTAAGAAAATAATGTTGACAAAATTTTTTCAGATGAATAGAAGTAACAAAGATGCCATAAAGTTTAACTTATTATACAAAGAATTTCATGAACATTTTGTATGGTCAATAACATACAAAACATGGACACAACAACAATAATGTTGCGTCGTTGATCATATCATAACGTGTCACCCAACTAAAGGGGAACGATATTGTAACAATCTGGCCAGTCATCTCATGAGTTACCGCTCTGTTTCCCCCATTTCTGCTTCTTATTGCTTTGTTTATCGATTCTATGTGTGATCGGATTGGTTGGCTCGGGTTCAAAAAGGTTTTGGTAAGGTTTGAGACACTTTGTCTATTTTGAGGAAGCTTAAGTTGGAAAAGTCAACCGGATGTTGACTTATGTGTTAGACGGTTCGGATGTGAGTTTCGATGGTTTGGATAGCTTCGAGAGGTGATTTGAGACTTAGGAGCATGATCGGAATGTGTTTTGAAGGTCCGGAGTAGATTTAGGCTTGAATTGGCAAAATTGGAATTTTGGCGTTTTTCGGTTGATAGGTGAGATTTTGGTATAGGAGTCGGAATGAAATTCCAGGAGTTGTAGTAGTTCCGTTGTGTCATTTGGGACATGTGTGCAAAATTTCAGGTCATTCGGACGTGGTTTGGCAGACTTTTGACCAAAAGCGGAATTCGGAATATTTTGGAATCTTAGGCTTGATTTCGATGTGATTTGGTTGATTCGATGTTGTTTGATATGTTTTGAAGATTGGTACAAGTTTGGCTAGTGGTATATGATGTGTTGGTGTTTTTGGTTGAGGTCCCGGGGGACTCGGGGTGATTTCGGATGGTTGGCGGAAAGTTTGGAAGTTGGTTTTGGCAGCTGAAGTTGTTCCATTGCAGTCATAACCGCACCTGCGACTAGGGGACCGCAGGAGCGGTCTCGCAAAAGTGAAAAGCGATCCACAGATGCGGCCAAGTGTAAGGTTAGCTGGAACCGCAGAAGCGATTGAGAAGGCGTACCTGCGGTGGCGTAGGTGCTATATTTTAACCGCAGATGCAGAAGTGTTCAAGTAAGTGGAAATCACAGGTGCGGTGGTCTAGACCGCAGAAGCTATAAAAGGGCCGCAGGTGCGAAAAGCTTGGACCAGAAGGTATAACTTATTTCCTTCGCGAATTTTTGGGTTATTCCACCATTTCTAAGTCGGTTTTGGAGTTTTTTGGGAGATTTTGATGAGGGAATTTAAGGGAGCTTCATTAAGGTAAGATTGTTTAACCTAAAACTCATTTCTATGGTATTATTTCACGGATTAGAGCTATAACTATGGAAATTAAAGGTTAAAAATTGGGAAACTAGGGCTTGGTATTGGAGACCTTGACTTGAGGATTTGAGGGGTCATTTGTGGTCGGATTTTGGGACTTTTGATATGTATGAACTCATGGGGAGATAGGGAATCTATTGATGTAAATTTTATCGAATTCCGAGACGTGGGCCCAAGGGTCGGGTTTTGGACAATTTTGAGATTTGTGTTGTAATTTGATTTCTTTCTAGTGGGCTTTGTTCCCTTAGCATATTTTGATGGTTTTGCACTGATTTTGGTTAGATTTGGAGCATGCAGAGGTCGATTCGAAGGGAAAAGGCATCGCAGGCTAGAGATTGGACTGGATAGAGGTGAGTAATGATTTTAAATGTTATCCTGAGGGTATGAAAACCCAGAATTCACATCATTATGTTATATTAAGGTGACGCACATGCTAGATGACGAGCGTGGGGCTGTGCATCATTGGGAATTGTGACTTAGTCCGTCCCGAATGACTATTTTACCGCGTATTTGACTGAAAACTATTTGCTATCATCAGTTTTGGGCGGAATGCCATTTTTGGGCCTCGTGCCAATTATTTGGACCCTTAGGGGATTTTTTTCTGATATTTCCTCACTGTTTTGACTTTATACTTGTACTCAGTCATGCTTTATTCTACTGTTTTCATGACTCGGCCATGTTTACTCTGTTTTAATATATTAAATGATATTTTGGGCTGAGCATCATGCTTTACTGTTGCTCGAGTGGCTTATGAGATTCTAACTGAGTAACGCTGAGGGCCTGTGTTGTGAGGATACACTGATTTATGATTATGAGGTGGAGGGCCCGAGATTGTACGCCACAAGGTGGCTTGTTAATATGAGGCCGAGAGCCTACTGATTATGCCACGAGATGGCTTGATATTGCACATGGGCTGTAAGAGGGCCCTCCCAGAGTCTGTACACCCCTAGTGAGTGCGGGTACCCATTGTGATATGAGATATAGCCCAAGGGGCTGGTGTTGTTCCATGATATTGCCCGAGGGGAAGATTCTATTGACATTGTACCCGAGGGACGGATTTTATGTATTTATCTGTTTTATCTGCTTTTCATTTAATTGGTTAATTGTTAAAAGGTGTTTTAAAGAAGCTTATTCTGAACTAAGGTGTCTTCATATGTTTTTACTGTTTCATTGCTTTTACTGGTTTTATACTGCTTCTTTATAGCATGTTGATGTGCTTTTACGTGATTTCTTATCGCTCAGCCTTCATTTATTTTTATTACTCACTGAGTTTGAGTACTCACTTTACTCTCTGCACCCCGTGTGCAGATTCAGGCGCTTCAGGTCCTACTTGCGAGGGTTGAGAGCTTCCAGCAGATTTCGGAGTTCACTAGGTAGCTGCTCGGCGTTCGCAGCCCAGTGCTTCTCCCCTATCTTATTTTCCTCTTATTTTAGTTCTGTAATAGAATATGTAGACTCTTCATGTTTTAAATCGGTTAGTAGATGCTCATGACTGGTGATACCCCAATGTCGGGCTATATCTATTCTGCAATTGTACTATTTCACCTTATTTTGGGGTTATTGTTATGTTAAAGACTTAATTTGTATTATTTTATTTGCTTAAAATGAATTGGGAGTGTGTCGGTTGGCCTTGTCTTCACGAGAGGTACCATCACGACCGGGTCTAGGTTTATGGTCGTGACATGTTGGTATCAGAGCCTAGGTTATATAGGTCTCACGAGTCATGGGCAGGTTTGGTAGAGTCTCGCGGATCGGTACGGAGACGTCTGTATTTATCCTCGAGAGGCTGCAGAACCTTTAGGAAAAACTTCATATTCTTGAAATCCTTGTCGTGCGAATCTGTTGATCCGAGTACTAAACTTTTGTTATTCTATTCTCTCACAGATGGTGAGGACACGCGCTACCGGTCAAGATGGACGACCACCAATACCACCAGCATTGGCAACTAGAGGTCGAGGATGCAGTAGGGGCAGGGGTGTGGCCCACACAGCAGCTAGGGCAGCACCTACAGATCTACCAGCCGCCCCAGTTCGGGATCAGGTCCCTGTTGTGGACGCTCCAGCAACACCAGCTCAGGCACCAACTATGCCCATTGTGATTCCGGGTCTTCAGGAGGCCTTGGCTCAGATTCTATCAGTATGAACTGGCCTAGATCATGCAGTTTTAGTTACTACAGCCGCAGCTACTTCTCAGGCCGGGGGAGTCACTCAGACTCCCGCCGCTCGCACACCTGAGCAGGTCGTGCAGGGACTTTAGACACCAGGGGCATATCCAGCCTAGCCGGTTGTAGCTACTCAGGACTATGTAGCTCCTGCCATGCCCGAGGACAAGCAGCGTAGGTTGGAGAGGTTTGGTAGATTTCAGCCTCCAACTTTCAGTGGTACAAAAGGCGAGGATGCACAGGGTTTCTTGGATAAGTGTCGGAAGATTCTTCGCACAGCGGGTATTCTAGAGACCAACGGGGTCGCTTTCACTACTTTTCAGTTTTCTGGAGCTGCCTTCACTTTGTGGGAGGCTTATGAGAGGCGTAGGCCTGTTGGTACAGCACCCCTTACCTGGCAGCAGTTCTCCGTTCTCTTTCTAGAGAAGTATATGCCACAGTCTTGCAGAGAGGAGCTGCGCAGGCAGTTTGAGTGGTTGCGTCAGGGAGAGATGATTGTGTCGCAGTATGAGATGAGGTTCTTCGAGTTATCTCGTCATGCTATATGGTTGGTTCCGACAAATAGAGAGAGTATTAGGAGGTTTGTGGATGGCCTCACTTATCAGCTTCGTATTCTCATGACCAAGGAGAGGGTGTCTAGGGGCTACTTTTGAGGAGGTTGTTGACATTGCTCGTGAAATTGAATCAGTTCGTCGCCAGGAGCTAGAGGAGAGAGAGGCCAAGAGGCCTCGAGGATATGGTAGTTATGGTGGTGCTCCTTCGAGGTCAGTTTCAGCACGGCAGAGGCTGTCCATTCAGGCATGCTCGGCCAGCTCGCCCAGGTTATCGTGGGGCATTATCGGGTCATGGTTCTCACAGTTCTCATCAGGGCCAGTCATCACTTAGTTCCCTTCCAGCTTAGAGTTTGTCCCGTGCTCCATCAGTTCAGGGCTTTTCTAAGCCAGGTGCATCTACTAGTCATTCTTGTGCTAGGGGTTCCCTTTAGTCCCCATCTCCAGCACCTGGGAGTTGTTATGAGTGTGGAGAGATGGGTCATTTATGGAGGCGTTTCCTCGTCATCTTGTGGGTTCATCTCAGTAGAGGAGTCAGCCATCAACTTCAGAACCAGTTACTTCACCACCACCCACCCACCCAGCTAGGGGTGGAGGTCAATCAGCTAGGGGTCGCCCTAGAGGGGGAATTCGATCAGGTGGCGGTCAGGCCCGTTTCTATGCACTTCCCACTAGAGTCGATGTTATTGCTTCCGATGCTATTATTACAGGTAGTGTCTCAGTCTGCCACAGAGATGCTTCTATATTATTTGATCCTGGTTCCACCTTTTCTTATGTCTCATCATACTTTGCTCGTTATTTGGATATGCCCCGTGAGTCTCTTGTTTCACCTGTTCATGTATCTACTCTGGTAGGCAATACTCTTATTGTAGACCGTGTGTACCGGTCATGTGTGGTGATTATTGGGGGTCTAGAGACCCGAGTGGACCTTTTGTTGTTATGTATGGTGGATTTTGATGTCATTTTGGGCATGAATTGGCTATCTCTGTATCATGCTATTCTGGACTGTCATGCTAAGACAATAACATTGGCGATGCCGAGTGTGCCGCGGATTGAGTGGCGAGGTTCAACGGATTATGTTCCCAGTAGTGTGATTTCATTCTTGAAGGTCCAGCGTATGATTGGGAAGGGTTGCCTTTCGTATCTAGCCTTTGTGAGGGATATCGGTATAAAGACTCCCAGTATTGATTCTGTTCTAGTTGTGAGGGAGTTTTCCGATGTGTTTCCTGCAGACCTGTCGGGCATGCCACCGGACATGGATATTGATTTTGGTATTGACCTGGTGTCGGGCACTCAGCCCATTTCTATTCCGCCGTATCGTATGACACCAGCGGAGTTGAAGGAGTTAAAGGAACAGCTTTAGGAACTCCTTGATAAGGGGTTTATTCGGCCTAGTGTGTCACTTTGGGGTGCATTGGTTCTATTTGTGAAGAAAAAGGATGGAACGATGAGGATGTGCATTGATTATAGGCAATTGAACAAAGTAACAGTTAAGAACAAGTATCATTTACCTCATATTGATGATTTATTCGACCAGCTTCAGGGAGCGAGAGTGTTCTCCAAGATTGATCTCCGTACGGGTTATCACTAGTTGAAGATTATGGATTCGGATATTCTTAAGACAACTTTTAGGACCCGATATGGTCATTATGAGTTCTTGGTGATGTCTTTCGGGCTGACCAATGCCCCAACAACATTCATACATTTGATGAATATCGTGTTTCGGCCTTATCTCGACTCGTTCGTCATAGTCTTCATTGATGATATTCTTGTGTACTCACGTAGTCAAGAGGAGCACATAGAGCATTTGAGAGTTGTGTTTCAGAGATTGAGGGAGGAGAAGCTTTATGCAAAATTCTCCAAGAGTGAGTTTTGGCTCAGTTCAGTGGCTTTCTTAGGGCACGTGGTGTCCAGTGAGGGTATTTAGATTGATTCGAAGAAGATAGAGGCAATTCAGAGTTGGCCCAGACCGTCTTTAGCCATAGAGATTTGCAGCTTTCTTGGTTTGGCAGGATATTATAGCAAGTTTGTTCAGGGATTTTCATCTATCGCATTGCCCTTGAATAAGCTGACTCATAAGGGTTATTCATTTGTATGGTCAGATGAGTGTGAGGAGAGCTTCCAGAAGCTCAAGATTGCCTTGACCACAGCTTCAGTGTTAGTTTTGCCATCAGCTTCAGGTTCATATACCGTGTATTGTGATGCTTTAAGAGTTGGTATTGGGTGTGTGTTGATGCAGGAGGGTAGATTTATTGCTTATGCTTCTCGTCAGTTGAAGCCCCAGTAGAAGAACTACCCTGTTCATGATTTGGAGTTGGTTGTCATTGCTCACGCGTTGAAGATTTGGAGGCATTACTTGTATGGTGTGTCTTGTGAGGTGCTTACTGATCTTCGTAGCCTCCAGCACTTGTTCAAGCAGAAGGATCTCAATTTGAGGCAGCGGAGATGGTTGGAGTTGCTAAAGGATTATGATATTACTATTCTTTACCATCTAGGGAAGGCCAATGTGGTGGCCGATGCTTTTATCCGAAAGGCGGTGAGTATGGGGAGTTTGGCATATATTCCAGCTGGGGAGAGACCTCTTGCAGTTGATGTTCAGGACCTGGCCACTCGGTTCGTGAGGTTAGATATTTCGGAGCCCAGTCGGGTATTGGCTTGTGTGGTTTCTCGGTCTTCCTTATATGATCGCATCAGAGAGCTCCAGTATGATGATCCGCATTTGCTTGTCCTTAGGGACAGAGTTCAGCACGATGATGCCAGAGATGTGACCATTGGTGATGATGGGGATTTCAGAATGCAGGGCCGGATATGTGTGCCCAATGTAGATAGGCTTCGGGAGTTGATTCTGGAGAAGGCCCATAGCTTGCAGTATTCCATTCATCCGAGTGCCTTGAAGATGTATCAGGATTTGAGAAAACATTATTGGTGGAGGAGAATGAAGAAGGACATTGTGGGATTTGTAGCTCGGTGTGTCAATTGTCAGCAGGTAAAATGTGAGCATCAGAGACCGGGTGGCTTGCTTCAGCAGATGGATATTCTAGAGTGGAAGTGGGAGCGGATCACCATGGACTTTGTAGTTGGGCTCCCACGGACTTTGAAGAAGTTCGATGCTATTTTGGTGATTGTGGATCGGCTGATCAAGTCCGTGCACTTCATTCCTGTGTGTACTACCTATTCTTCAGAGTGGTTGGCAGAGATCTATATCTGGGAGATTGTTCGCTTTCATGGTGTCCCAGTTTCCATCATTTTAGATAGGGGCACTCAGTTCACTTCGCAGTTTTGGAGTTCTGTGCAGCGAGAGTTGGGTACTCAGGTTGAGTTTAGCATAACTTTTCACCCTCATATGGACGGGCAGTCCGAGCGCACTATTCAGATATTGGAGGACATGTTGCATGCTAATCGGTGCCAACCCTGCACTAGTACAAAGTAGCGAGAGTGGTCGAAGCAGCTTTTACCCGAGAAGGTCGGGATCAATTTCCATAGGGAGCTACAAATGGGAATTGAGTTTCTATCTAAATTGGAGATGCGTAATTTCTCTTAATTGCCCTTCTAATCATAGTTGGTTTTGATATTACTTCTAAATTTATACTAATAAGATGCTAAGTTAAGCTAAGAGTAAGATACTTGAAGGGTTGTCTAAATAGTTAAAAGGCAATAGGGAAGTGACTTTCTCCTAGGTGGATACTTGACGGATTCTTGAGTCTAAGGCTAGGTTGTCATGTTGGGGATTACGATATAACTAATGCACTGAACTTCTCACTCTATACCTCTCGGTAGTTTGAGTGATTTTGCCCTAATTGACTTTCTCAAGACCAATTGGGTATAATAATTTGTGCAAGCAATTTAGGTTCAAGTCAGGTATTACTATCTCTAGGTTTAACCCTTTAATTGGGGCTATCAATCTCTTGAATACGTCCTAATTGCTTGTTGGACTAATTTTCCTAGACTCAAGTTCTCTTTCTCAAGAAGAACCCAAGTCAAATAGGCACAACTTAGTATTTGCAACCACTAATTTAACATTGAAACCATAAATTAGTCCAAATATCAAACACCCATAGACATTCAAGCCTTAAAACACAAGACCCATCAAATACTCACACTAGGGTTGAGCCACAACCCTAGATAATGGGTCTATCTACTCATGATAATAGAAGAAAACAAAGAAATAGATGAAGAAAAACCTATAATATTTAATTACAAGCTAAAACTTGAAGATTCAATGATAAAACTATTGTAAAATTACTCAAAATGGGTAAGAAACAATGTTTACGAGCGCAACCCAACGTTAAAATACAACTGATGACCTAAAAATGGGAAAAGAAACTATTTATACTAGGCCAAATTTTCTGGAGAAAAATACCCCAGCGAGAGTAGTGCGGACCGCACAAAATCGAGTGCGGCCGCAATGAGGCTTCTTGGTTTAAAAGTCTGCTCTCTGAACCTGGCCACCGCGGGTCGCACAAAATGCACTGCAGCTGTGGTGGCTTCTATTGTTGTCCGCATAAAAAGGACCGCGGACCGCATTGGCAATTAGCTCCAAATCTTCAACGCTCTGAACTCTTCCTTTGCGGACCGCACAATATCGAGTGCGGCCGCGGTGAGTCCATTGCGGTCCGCATTAAATGCTTTGTTGTCGCATTGCTTGAATGTCTGAAATGAGCACCTCTCTGAACTTCCTCATTGCGGACCGCACAGAATGGAGTGCGGCCGCAATGGACCTGTTGTACTGTGCTTGGACTTTTCTTGGTACTTGCGCATGTTTCACTCATTTTTGAGCTAGTTTTGACGAATTGTCACCTTGTTGACCAAACCCTGCAAACAAGTACATCATGTAAGCCTTTGGGACTATTATGTACACATTTATAATCAAAACTCATGTAAGAAGGAGTGTAAAATGCATCATAATCCCTAATTATCAACTCCCACAAACTTAAGCTTTTGCTTATCCTCAAGCAAACAAAATAAGACCCACCCCTTAAGAGTAAATCCAAGAAATTCAGCTGACCTAAAGTGACCTCATCTAGCATCAACTGGGACTAACAATTACCCTCAATTCAAATGAATCATCAACAACATTCACTCTTTTAAGCACCATGGATTTAGTGCGACACAAGAGCATCAAGAGTTGACTCGGTACATCAAAGAAACTCTTTCTATTACTTTGGTCATTGTGGAACCCAAACTCACACATCCTCAACTCTCCCTAAGCAAACCTCACCTTTAGGATTGTAGCAATCAGAACGAGGTTAATGGAAATACACTCACCTCTCTCAAAGAAAAGTCACAAGTCCGGCTCTAAGTACCATATGCTTGCCCCTTATGTAAGTCACCACTAATGTAAGCTTCATTCAACTCAAGATCATATAGGACTTTTGTGGAGATATAGTGAAGGTTTTTGGTTCAGAGTAGGAAATGTTTGGTCTAAGTAGGTTCCATCTTCCCTTTAGCACTTCTTTTGCTTCATTTTGGTACACATTCTCTTGACTTTTTTAAGTCATTTAACTTCTTTCTAAGGGGTTAAAGAGACACATTGTCACTCTTTCTTATTCATTTCAAATTTTTTTCTCCTTTCTCAACTTTCCACACTTTTCATCTCTTTACTATTATTGAATCCCTTCATTCTTTTCTACATTGATCATTCTTTTTGTCTTTTTGATTTTCTTTCTTTTTCATTGTTTTCCTTTTCTTTATTTTGTACCTTTTACCACTTTGTTGCATTCCTCGTCTCCCTCCCCCAAAACTTAACTTTTTGCCTTGTGCTAAGGAAAGATCGGGTGCCAAGAGAGGGTATTTTTAGAACGGTTAAAGGCTTGTATCGTGGTTTTTGAAAGAAAAAGATCTAAGACTCAAAAGGGTTGACTAGGAGTTTTATCATTGGTAGGCTATGGAAGTGTTCAAGATATCATTCGGATCAAAGAGAACCTATAATCATATCTCAAGTCAAATTACACTTAGGATTTCGCCTAGACAAATATTCAGGGCAAGTTCTAGACTAATGGCTCGGGATTTGGACTTGCAATTCAAATTCTCACCACACAAGCTATGGGATTGCTTAAAGAAATAGAGTCGGGGCCCACAACAACCCTTAGTTGAGATTTGAGAAACACAATGGTCCTGAAAAACCACTTGATGATTATTGGTCAACACAAGAGTCTAAAGGTCACCACTTTCACCATCTTATACACAACAATTTATTTTTGACCATAGGATCAAAGGCAAATGTCTTAGGCCCAAGTGAAGCTTTGCTTGAGGCACCCTTACCAACTAGTTACTAAAAAGCAAAAAGAAAACAGACTCAAACCCTTAAGAAGGTTGTCATGCCATCCATCATCGGAAAAAGCCACCCGGTTCACACAAACTCCACCTTTGGAAAGAACCATGGCATTAAGAAAGCCAAAGGCTTATTGCACGCAAAATCTCAAAACAAGAAGCTACTAAAATAAAATAAGAAGCTATGAAAGGAAAAATGCAGAAAGCAAAAATGAATATATACAAGAGGGGAATTAGTCGAATATACAATAGGGAGAATGAATATATACATAAGAACGTAACTTTATATACAGACCCAAAAGTAAAAGTACAAAAAGTGCAATAAAATAATAAAGTTATGTACATACAAAAGGTAAAAAGAAAGCATAAAGAAAAAAATATTGTCATATATACAGTCATCCAAATAGGGCTACCCCCTCAAATGAAAGCTAGCATTGTCCTAAATGCTAACTAACTAAAATAAGCACAAAACAAGGAAAAGAGGGGAAAAAAACTCCTTATTGGCCCTCCATCTGCATAGGGTCCTAAGTCTGGGTCCCTAGGTCCTTGGTCTGCTTGGGAACCTGTGACTGGCTCCCTGTACTCTGTGTCTCCACTGGGACCTGGGCTGGACTAAGTCCTGGGCCTGTACTGGAATCTTGGGCTGGCTAGAGGATCCTCCCTGCGGGTCCTCCAACTTAGTGACAGCATCGTTAGTACGGGGAATCACCCTCTTCCTCTTAGGTGGACTCTATGACTCCTACTCTGACTGGGGCTGGGCTGCTGGAGCCGGGTCATAAAATAATTGATCCAGAGGTAGGTGATCCGCCTTTAACCTCTCGACCTCCACCCTTAGCTCCTTCACCGACTCTTTTGAAGCCCGAGTCTTTCTCATTTTCTTTGCCTCCCTAGCAAGCTCCTTCAATTCCTTTCCATGAGAATCAACAGCATCTATGAGCTTCTTCTGGTTGTCCAGAATCTCCTTCAGAGTGTCCTCCACTGACTGTGGGACCTGTGGCGGAGGAGGTGCTGATTGGGCTGCCACCGTAGTAGATAGTACAGATAGCTTAGAAATGGTTGTCTGCATCCAGTTGTTGATGCTGGCAAGGGTCTGCCTCAGGCGGTGGGCAGTCAAGGGGTAAGCAGTGGATGAGGGAATCTCTAGAGATGTAGAAGTAGAGAGTCCTAGGGCCATGTATGTTGTGGTGGAAGGAGGTTAAGTAGGAGCCACTACTACTACTGGCTCTGAAGACTGGCCAGTTGAAGTAGTGGCTTTGCCATTAGGGTCCTTGGGGTTGTCGGGTCCCTTGGTGTTGTACCTGGAGATCGGTGCCTTTGCCTTCACTTTCATATCGAAGCTCCGCTTCTCCACATCTAAGTCCTCAAAGTACATGGTCAAGAAGTTGGGGAAGGGATAGGATCTGTCACCTTCGTTCACCACCCGTGTAATTACCCGGGATATCATATTCCTGATGTTAATTAGGTACCCCGCCATGATCGATGCCACCAATATAGCCCGGTGGATAGGAAGTGAGTTGTCGTGAATGGTGAGATCTAGCCTGCTACACACAAATGTTTCCCACCCTTTAGCTTCAAAGTTCAGTGTCCTCTTCAGAATCCTCAATCCCGCAGTCAACCAATCTGGGGTGGTACCTGGGATTTCCAAATACTCTGCCAACCAAGGACGAGCAGCCTCACCTAATGCCACCTTTTCTAGGTACAGTGCCTCATCCTCCTCCGGGAAGCCCAGGTAGTCATTTATAGTTTTGCCATCAAATTCCACCTTCAAGTTCCGCACTTTGGTTATTGTGGTGCCCTTTTTGATGTGGGCAACATTCGTGTAAAACTCCTTCACTAAGTGCTCATTGACATCCTCCACATGGCCTATGAAATAATCCTAGCCTGCTCTCGCTCTGAACTGCCTCAACACATTGGGGTTGTGAGGCAAAAGGTCTCATGTAATGAATTTCCTCTCCGGTATTAACTTCCTCTCGGGCCACCATTCTCTGAACTTGTGGTAGGCGACCTCGCTCACAAATCTGTCCTGCCCTCCGGATTTCTGGTTCTCTCTACCCCTCCTACTTGGGGCTCACCCCCTCCTACTTCTTCCCCTTCTTCTTCTACGGGCCCCTCCCCGGATAGTGAAGCTGTAAGAGAGGTGGAATATTTGTCACTGCCTGCAGCTGATCACTCAGATGACTCAGAAGATATGTGCATTGATGCTTGGGCAGTGGGAGAGACCGGAGGTGTATCCCTCAACATGTTCCTCTCCGTCCAGTCAGGAACATACTCTGGCATGGAGTCTGACGATGCCTCCCGGGAAGGCTTATATTCACTCCCAGATTGGTCAATGGCTCTATCAGCAGCCTTTATAAGCCTCCGGGTGTTTTTGATGTTTTGTCGGGCTTGCGCAGTCAATCTTATCATGCCCCGTCCCCTACCCTGGGAGGACTCTCCTTTCCCTGATTGTTTATCACCTTTGCCTAGTGATTTCACCATGATCTGCAAAGAGAATACAATTGAACTTTGTTAGTATCAGCAGAGTTAGTGAAGCATTGTAGAAAAACTTGCAGACATTCAGAAGTTGCAGACCGCAGACCGCACAAAATGAAGTGTGGCCGCAAAGAAGCTACCGCGGACCGCACAAAATGCACTGTGGTCCGCACTGAGGTGGGGTTCAGACTACCCACTCTCTGAATCTATACACCACGAACCACACAAAAAGCATTGTGGTTCGCATTGAGGCATTGCGGACCGCACAAAATCCATTGCGGTCGCGGTCCTCAAATGTCAGCTTTCAGAACATTTACCACTGCGGTCCGCACAAAATAGCACTGCTGACCGCACATAAGCATCGCGGACCGCACAAAATCCACCGCGATCTGTTGTGAGTACCCAGCAGCAATACCAACCTAGGGTTCACGTTTTTCACATTTTTAGTCCAAATTTTCACCTATTATTGATTCCCTTGGTGTTGAATTAGTGTTTTAACTAACTAGTCCTAATTAAAGCAGGATTAAACAAACCTATGCTACATAATTGAAAGAAAAACAGGAAGAAACAGAAGAACACTAAGAAAAATAAAAATTCAACGAAAATAAAAAAATTAAATGACTAAGGGGGAATTAAAGTTACCAGAAGTGAGATGCAAGCTTGATTAACGAGACTTAGCTGCTGAATTCGTGCAATTAGAGTGGTGAACATTAATTTTTTTAAGCTCTGAGAGTAAAAAGGTCGAAAAGTTTAAAATGAGGGCCTCATGTCCTATTTATAGAAAAGGGACATGGGGCGCATCTCACCTACCCACCGCGGACCGTACAAAATGGCACCTCGGTCTGCGGTGCTCAGAAACAAATGGCACTAGGGAAAAGTCCACTACGAACCGCAAGAAATGCAATGCGGTCGTAGTGGTCCACTGCGGACCGCACAAAATGCATTATGGCCGCAGTGGTCCACCGCGGACCGCACAAAATGCATTGCGGCCGTGGTGGCAAACTTCAGAGACTCCCCATTGCTGACCAAATACTCTGCGATCCGCATTGAATTGTTGCCCCCGTAAAAAGGCATTTGCGGCCGCACAAAATGAAGTGTGGTCCGCATTTGCAAATTTCAGAGAGTGATCATTTTTCCAAACTTGGCCCTGCACTACATTAACATAATCCTACAACATCGCACAACCAGTCAGTCCAAAAATAAATCCTACACTACAAAGAAAATCAAAAAAAAAACAAAAAGAAAGACACGTGGGTTGCCTCCCAAGAAGCGCCTGATTTAACATCGCGGCACGACGCAGGTTACCATCAAATCACTTTAGATGAAGAAGTGTCACCACGTGGATATCATCAATCTTGTCCAGGTAGTGTTTGACCCTGTGCCTATTAACTCTGAAAGCCTCCCCATTTTTGTTCTTCAAGTCAAGTTCACCAAACGGAGTCACAAACACAACTTCAAAAGGTCCGCTGCATTTTGACTTAAGTTTTCCCGAAAACAGACGTAACCGAGAATTGAACAAGAGAACCAAATCACCCACTTTGAACTCCTTGCCACGAGCATATTTATCATGAAGGTACTTCATCTTTTCCTCGTACAAGAACGAACTGGAGTAGGCATGGAATCGGAATTCATCAAGTTCATTAAGCTGCTCCACACGAAGATTTGCTACCACATCCCATTCAAGATTCAGCTTCCTCAAAGACCACATGGCCTTGTGCTCTAACTCAACCGGTAGATGTCAAGCTTTCCCAAACACCAACCGATATGGAGACATACTAATCGGAGTCTTGTAAGCAGTCCTATAAGCCCAAAGAGCATCATCCAACTTCTTTGACCAATCGATCCTATTTGCATTGACTGTCTTTGCAATCAAAGTGTCAAAAGCTCTTGATTTTTGACAATATACTCTTGATTTCCCTGTTTGAGACTTCAACTTGGCCACTCGCTTGAGGATGATAAGAAGTAGAAACTTTGTGATTGACACCATACTTTGCAAGCAAAGTGTCAAAAGCTCTATTGCAAAAATGAGACCCACCCCCCATCACTTATGATTGCATGAGGAGTGCCAAACCTTGTAAAAATGCTCTTCTTGAGAAACGCAATAACACTTTGGGCCTCATTGTTGGGTAAAGACACGGCTTTAACCCACTTTGAAACATAGTCAACCGCCACAAGAATGTATGTGTTCCCACACGAGCTAACAAACGGGCCCATAAAATCAATGCCCCATACATCAAAAATATCAACTTCAAAGATGGTATTGAGAGGCATCTCATCTTTCTTCGAAATTCCACCCGCTCTTTGACATTCGTCACACCTCTTGACAAGTTCACTTGCATCTTTGTACAAAGTTGGCCAATAAAAACCACAACTAAGAACTTTTGAAGCCATTCTCGCCCCGCCATGATGACCACCATAGGGAGAGGAATGACAAGCCTCTAAGATACTCAATTGCTCCTCCTCCGGGACACACCTTCGGATCACACCATCCGTGCAAATCTTGAACAAGTATGCCTCATCCCAACAGAAATCCAAGTTATCCCGTTTGAGCTTCTTCTTTTGGTTAGAAGAGAGCTCACACGGTATTATACCAATCACAAGGAAATTAGCAACGTCCGCAAACCATGGCATACCATTCACTGACACCGAAAGGATTTGTTCATCAGGAAATGAATCATTGATCTCTAGGCCATCACGAGGCCTCCCCTCCTCCTCCAAGCGGGACAAGTGGTCCACCACTTGGTTTTCACTACCCTTCCGGTCCACAATCTCCCAATCAAACTCTTGAAGTAAAAAGACCCATTGCATCAGTCTAGCTTTGGAATCCTTCTTCGTCATCAAGTATCGGAGTGCGGCATGATCGGTATGGACTATGACCTTAGCACCCACAATATATGGCAGAAATTTCTCCATTACGAACACAATATTCAAAAGCTCTTTCTCGGTCAGCGTGTAGTTAATTTGAGCATCATTCATTGTCTTGCTCGCATAGTACACCGGATGAAACATTTTGTTCACTCTTTAACCCAAACCTTTCCCAACCGCAACATCGCTCGTCTCACACATGAGCTCAAAAAGAAAGCTCCAATTAGGTGCGGTAATAATAGGAGTGGTGGTCAACTTGTGCTTGAAAAGTTCAAAGGCTTGCATACATCTCTCATCTAACACGAACTTGGCATCTTTTTCCAATAACTTGCATAAGGGATTCACTACCTTCGAAAAGTCTTTGATAAATCTCTGGTAGAACCTCGCATACCCAAGAAAACTACTAACTCCCTTGACAGAGGTAGGGGAGGAAGCCTTGAAATCACATCAATTTTTGCTTTTTCCACCTCTATACCATGCTTTGAAATTTTATGCCCAAGAACTATGCCCTCTTCCACCATGAAGTGGCATTTCTCCCAATTAAGAATAAGATTGGTTTCTTCACAACAGACCAACACTCTATCAAGATTTTTCAAACATTCCTCAAATGAATCACCCAAACACTAGAGTCATCCATGAACACCTCCAAGATATCTTCCACCATATCGGTGAAAATGGTCATCATACACCGCTGAAATATAGTCGGTGCATTACACAACCCAAAAGGCATCCGAGAAAAGGCAAAGGTACTATATGGACAAGTGAATGTGGTCTTCTCCTAATCTTCCGGAGCAATCAAGATTTGGTTGTAACCAGAATACCCATCCAAGAAACAGTAGAAGACACGCCTAGCAAGTCGATCTAACATCTAATCAAGAAAAGGTAATGGAAAGTGATCCTTGCGGGTCACTTTATTCAACTTGCGATAGTCCATGCATACCCTCCAACCAGTGACAGTTCTGGTAGGAATCAACTCATTTAGCGAATTTGCAACCACGGTCATGCCACCCTTCTTCGGTACACATTGCATCGGCGAAGTCCAAGAGCTATCAGAGATGGGGTACACAACCCCGGCATCCAACCACTTTATCACCTCCTTCTTTACAACTTCTTGCATTGCCCCATTCAACCTCCTTTGATGTTCCAAGGAGGGCTTTGCATCATTTTCCAGAATAATCTTGTGCATACAGAATGCGGGGCTTATCCCCAGAATATCAGCTAAGGTCCATCCAATTGCCTTCTTATGCTTTTGAAGCACCGCCAATGTGGCATCAACCTGTATATTAGTAAAATAAGAGGAAAGAATAACTGACAAAGCTGAACTAGGGCCTAAGAACTCATACCTGAGGTGTAGAGGCAACGACTTCAACTCCAACATCGGAGGTTCCTCGATTGAAGGTTTTATTGGTGGAGTCTTCCTATTCTCAAGATCCAAAGCTAGTTTCCTAGGCTCATAAGAGTAAGATCCCATTCCATGTAAAGCATTCACGCACTCCACTCGGCCTTCATCATCATTTACATCAAGATTCAACAATATGGCCTCTAGAGGGTCCTCCATATTGATCATTGAACTGGTATCATCACCTATCACTATCGTGACAAGGTCCATAAAAGAGCACACCTCAGAACTATTGGGCTGCTTTATTGACTTGCACATATGAAAGACCATTTTCTCATCACCCACCCGGAAGGTGAGTTCCCCTGCTTCCACATCAACTAAGGCCTTCCTAGTAGCAAGGAAAGGTCTTCCCAATATGATTGGAACTTCATAATCTACCTCACAATCCAAGATCACAAAATCAGCTGGCAAGATAAATTTGTCCACCCGGATAAGGTCATCATCAATAATACCCAATGGTTTCTTCATAGTTCTATCCGCCATTTGCAATCTCATGGAAGTCATCCTCGGTTTCCCAATACCTAAAGTCTTGAAAACTGAGTAGGGCATCAAGTTGATACTTGCCCCCAAATCACATAGAGCTTTAGCGAAGTCCGCACTCCTAATGGTGCAAGGAATGGTGAAAGCATCGGGATCTTCAAGCTTCGGGCCATTGAATGCACTATTGCACTAACTTGGTGGGTCATCTTGATAGTTTCACAATCCATGGATCTTTTCTTTGTAACCAAGTCTTTCATGAAATTTAGCATAGCCCGGCATTTGTTCAAGAGCCTCCACCAAAGGCATATTAATGTATAAGCTCTTCATCATGTCAATAAACTTTTTAAACTAATTCTCATTTTTCTGTTTCACGAGCCTCTGAGGATAAGGTGGAGGTGGCCTTGGCAAAGGAGCCTTCGCTTTAGGTACAACCGTTTCCGGCATGTATATTACGTGTTCCCTAGACGGGTTCACGTCATTCTGAGTCTCCACCTCGGCATCTTGAATATCAATCCTCACTTCTACATTTACGTTCTTATCAACCACGTTTTCAACCACCAAAGGAATTTCATCTTCTTGAAACTAAACTTCATCACTCAAAACTGCTTTTTGCTTGGAGGCATTCACATCACCGCCTCTTCCACTTCTCATAGTCACCGCCATCACATGATTTTTACCACCCTTCGGGTTAACTACCGTATCACTTGGTAGTGCCCCTTAGGGAGAGTATTCAAGGATTGTGAGATTTGGCCTAATTGAACCTCCAAGTTTCTAATTGAAGTATTGTGGGAAGACAACTGAGCATCAAAGTCCGCGTTCTTTTTCATCATCTATTTAAACATCATTTCAATTCTCCCTATTTCATTGTTGGAAGAACTAGGACCTTGGGATAGAAATGGGGATGGATTGTTCGGTTGTTGGTACATTAGGGGCCTTTGAAAGCCTTGACCCCGATTTCCTTGATTGTCATTGTTCCAACCTCCCTGAGTGTTGTTACCACCCCAGTTGTTGTTGTTGCCATTCCAATTACCCTGATTGTTCTGCTTATTGTTCTGATTGCCCTAATTGGAATTTTGGTTGTTGTTCCCCCAATTACCATTGCCTTGTTTTTGATGATTGCCCCAATTGCCTTGGGTTCTCAATTATTGTTGGTTGGGCGAATTGCCCCTTTGGCCTTGATAATTGTTTACGTATTGCACTTCTTCATTCTGCCCATCATAACCATCATCTTAAAATCCACCACAATCATTGTCAAATTGATCTGAACTCCCTTGGTTCTGTTGACCTCTTTATCTTCTTTTGTTCACTAGCATGTTGACACCCTCCATAGCATTTACTTGGCACAGATTTTGAACCTGTTGTAACTGTGCCTTTGCTAGGTTGTTCATCGTAGTTGTCAGCTCTGCTATAGCCTGCCCATGGTCATGTAGCTCTTTGTGCAAGTGAGTGACCGTGGGGTCACCCTATGGCAGATTGTCTCTACTTTGCCAAGAGGAGGATTTGCCAGCCATCTTGTCAAGAATGTAACAAGCCTCATTATAAGACAGCTTCATGAAATTACCCCCAGTAAGTTGGTTCACTATGCACTGGTTTGTTATGTTAATGCCCCGGTAAAAAGCATGTTGGATCATTGCCTCAGTCATATCATTGTTGGGGCATTCCTGTACCATAGTTCTATATCGCTCCCAAATCTCATGCAATGGTTCGGTAGGCTCCTTCTTGAAAGCTAAGATCTCATCTCTCAATGCTTCCATGTGCCCCGGTGAGAAAACCTTTGCAATGAACTTATCGGCCAACTCATCCCAAGTAGTGATGGAATGGTTGGGAAGTCACTTCAGCCAATCCAATGCCTTCCCTCTAAGTGAGAAAGGGAATAGTCTCAACCGAAGTGCATCCTCGGACACATTAATTTGCTTGCTTCCCCACCATGTATCCACGAAACCCTTGAGATGTTTCTAAGCATTCTGATTGGCAGCGCCCGTGAAATACCCACGCTACTCCAGCAATGTCAGCATCACATTGGTGATTTGAAAATTGCCCGCCCGGATCCAGGGTGGGACAATTGCACTTGCATATCCTTGGTTGGGAAGCACTCAAGGATCCACTCTTAGAGGTGGTGGGGGAGGGTCTGGAATATTATCATTGGCCTGGCGGCCTCTCCTTTGGCCTTGAGGTACAATAGGAACCTCATCTTCAACATTGTCATTTACCTCCTCCCCTAGCGGAAGATCTCCAAGAGGTGCGTTGTTTGCTGCCATTTTGTACTTGAAGTTGTGACACACACAAATTAGTAACACAGAAGGAAAGAAGAACAATACACAAAACTATTTAGAAAGATATCCAAAACCGTTAGCTCCTCAGCAACGGCGCCAAAAAGTGATCGGTGTCAACCCTGCACTACTACAAAGTAGTGAGAGTGGTCGAAGCAGCTTTTAACCGAGAAGGTCGGGATCGATTTTCACAGGGAGTTACAAATGGGAATTGAGTTTCTATCTAAACTGCAGATGCGTAATTTCTCTTAATTGCCCTTCTAATCATAGTTGGTTTTGATATTACTTCTAAATTTATACTAATAAATGCTAAATTAAGCCAAGTTAAGCTAAGAGTAAGATACTTGAAGGGTTGTCTAAATAGTTAAAAGACACTAGGGATGTGACTTTATCCTAGGTGGATACTTGAAGGATTCTCGAGTCTAAGGCTAAGTTGTCATGTTGGGAATTACAATATAACCAATGCAGTGAACTTCTCACTCGATATCTCTCGATAGTTTGAGTGATTTTTCCCTAATTGACTTTTTCCAGACCAATTGGGTATGATAATTTATGCAAGCAATTTAGGTTTAAGTCGGGTATTACTATCTCTAGATTTAGCCCTTTAATTGGGGCTATCAATCTCTTGAATACGCCCCAATTCCTTGTTGGACTAATTTTCCTAGACTCAAGTTCTCTTTCTCAAGAAGAACCCAAGTCAAATAGGCACAAATTAGTGTTTGCAACCACTAATTCAACATTGAAATCATAAATTAGTCCAAATATCAAACACCCATAGACATTCAAGCCTTAAAGCACAAGACCCATCAAATACCCACACTAGGGTTGAGCCACAACCCTAGCTAATTGGTCTAGCAACTCATGATAATAGAAGAAAACAAAGAAATTGATGAAGAAAAACTCATAATAGTTAATTACAAGCTAAAACTTGAAGATTCAATGATAAAACTATTGTAAAATTACTCAAAATGGGTAAGAAACATTGTTCACGAGTGCAGCCCAACGTTAAAATACAACTAATGACCTAAAAATGGGAAAAGAAACTATTTATACTAGGCCAAATTTTCTGGACAAAAATACCCTTGCAGGGCTAGTGCGGACCGCACAAAATCGAGTGTGCCCATAATGAGGCTTCTTGGTTTAAAAGTCTGCTCTCTGAACTTGGCTACCGTGGGCCACACAAAATGCACTGCAGCCATGGTGGCTTCTATTGCGGTCCGCATAAAAAGGACCGCGGACCACATTGGCAATTATCTCCAAATCTTCAACTCTTTAAACTCTTTCTTTGTGGACCGCACAATATTGAGTGCACCCGCGGTGAGTCCATTGCAGTCTGCATTAAATGCTTTGCGGCCGCATTGCATGAATGTCTGAAATGAGCACCTCTCTGAACTTCCTCACTGCGGACCGCACAGAATGCAATGCGGTCGCAATGGACCTGTTGCATTGTTCTTGGACTTTTCTTGGTACTTGTGCATGTTTCACTCCTTTTTGAGTTGGTTTTGATGAATTGTCACCTTGTTGACCAAATCCTGCAAACAAGTACATCATGTAAGCCTTTGGGACTATTTTGGACACATTTTTAATCAAAACTCAAGTAAGAAGGAGTGTAAAATGCATCATAACCCCTAGTTATCATGTGCTTATGTCATTAATTTCGGAGGGTCGTGGGATCAGTTTCTACTGCTTGTAGAGTTTGCTTATAACAACAGCTACCAGTCGAGTATTCAGATGGCTCCATATGAGGCTTTGGATGGGAGGCGGTGTAGATCTCCAGTTGGTTGGTTTGAACCGGGTGAGGCTAGGCTATTGAGGACAGACTTGGTGCAGGATGCTTTAGAAAAGGTGAAGGTAATTCAGGAGAGGCTTCATATAGCGCAGTCAACACAAAAGAGTTATGCTGACATGAAGGTTCGGGATGTGTCCTACATGGTTGGGGAGAAGGTTCTGTTGAAGGTTTCACCCATGAAGGGTGTTATGAGGTTTGGGAAGAAGGGTAAATTGAGTCCTCGGTTCATTGGGCCTTTTGAGGTGTTTCAGAGGATTGGGGAGATGGCTTATAAGCTTGTTTTGCCATCCAGCTTGTCGAGTGTGCATCCGGTATTTCATGTTTCTATGCTCCGGAAATATATTGGGGATCTGTCTCATGTTCTAGATTTCAGCATGGTGCAGTTAGATGGTGATTTGACTTATGATGTGGAGCTAGTAGCTATTTTGGGGCGTCGGGTTCGAAAGTTGAGAACAAAGGATATAGCTTTAGTGAAACTGCAATGGAGAGGTCGGCCCATGGAGGAGGCTACTTGGGAGACCGAGCAGGAGATGTGGAGTAGATATCCTTACCTATTTGAGGCTTCAGGTATGTTTCTTAACTGGTTCGAGGACAAACGTTTGTTTAAGAGGGGGAGGATGTGACGACCCAGCCAGTCGTCTCATGAGTTACCACTTTGTTTCCCCTATTTTTGCTTTTTATTGCTTTGCTTATCGGTTCTATGTGTGATCAGGTTGACTGGCTCGAGTTTGAAAAGGTTTTGGTAAGGTTTGAAACACTTTCTCTCTTTTGCGGAAGCTTAAGTTGGAAAAGTCAACCGGATGTTGACTTATGTGTTAGATAGTTCGGATGTGAGTTACGATGGTTCGTATAGCTTTGGGAGGTGATTTGAGACTTAGAAGCATGATCAGAATGTGTTTTAGAGGTACGGAGTAGATTTAGGCTTGAATTGGCAAAATTGGAATTTTGGCGTTTTCCGGTTGATAGGTGAGATTTTTATATAGGAGTCGGAATGGAATTCTGGGAGTTGCAGAAGTTTCGTTGTGTCATTTGGGATGTGTGTGCAAAATTTCAAGTCATTCGAACGTGGTTTGGTAGACGTTTTGATCAAAAATGGAATTCGGAAGATTTTGGAATCCTAGGCTTGATTTAGATGTGATTTGGTTGATTCGATGTTGTTTGAGATGTTTTAAAGATTGGTACAAGTTTGGGTAGTGGTATATGATGTGTTAGTTCTTTTGGTTGAGGTCTCGGGGTCCTCGGGGTGATTTCAGATGGTTGGCGGAAAGTTTGGAAGTTGATTTTGGCAGCTGAAGATGTTTAATTGTTGTCATAACCGCACCTGCGGCTAGGGGACCGCAGGTGTGGTCTCGCAGAAGCGAAAAGGGAGCCGCAGATGCGGCCAAGTGGAAGGTTAGCTGGAACCGCATAAGCGATCGAGAAGGCGGATCTGCGGTGGCGCAGGTTCGATATTTTAACCGCAGATGCGGAAGTGGTCAAGTAAGTGGAAACCGCAGGTGCGGTGGTCTAGACCGCAGAAGCGGTAAAAGGGTCGTAGGTGCGAAAAGCCTGGGCCAGAAAGTATAAATTATTTCCTTCGTGAATTTTTTGGTTATTCCACCATTTCTAAGTCGGTTTTGGAGCTTTTTGGGAGATTTTGAAGAGGAAATTCAAGGGAGCTTCATTGAGGTAAGATTTTTGAACCTAAAACTCGTTTCTATGGTATTATTTCACGGATTAGAGCTGCAATTATGGAAATTAAGGGTTAAAAGTTGGGAAACTAGGGTTTGGTATTGGAGACCTTGGCTTGAGGACTTGAGGGGCCATTTGTGGTTGGATTTTGGGAATTTTTATATGTATAAACTCGTGGGGAGATAAGAAATCTATTAATGTAAATTTTATCGAATTCCGAGACGTGGGCCCCGGGGTCGGGTTTTGGTCAATTTAGGGATTTGTATTGTAATTTGTTTTCTTTCGATGGTCTTTGTTCCCTTAGCATATTTTGATGGTCTTGCACTAATTTTGGTTAGATTTGGAGCATCCAGAGGTCGATTCGAGGGGCAAATGCATCGCGGGCTAGAGATTGGACCGGATAGAGGTGAGTAATGATTTTAAATGTTATCCTGAGGGTATGAAACCCCGGACTTCACATCGTTGTGCTATATTGAGGTGACGCACATGCTAGATGACGACCGTGGGATCGTGCACCATTGGGGATTGTGAATTAATCCGTCTCGAATGACTGTTTTACCGCGTATTTGATTGAAAACTGTTTGCTATCATCATGTTTTGAGCGGAATGCCATATTTGCGCCTCATGCCAACTATTTGGACCCTTAGGGGATTTTTACTGATATTTCCTCACAGTTTTGACTTTATACTTGTACTCAGTCATGCTTTATTCTACTATTTTCGTAACTCAGCCATGTTTACTCTGTTTTAACACATTAAATGATATTCTAAATGATATTTTGGGCTGAGCATCATATTTCATTGTTTCCCGAGTGGCTTATGAGATTCTGACTGAGTAAGGCCGAGGGCCTGTGTTGTGAGGATACACTAATTTATGATTATGAGGACGATGGCCCGAGATTGTATGCCACGATGTGGCTTGTTGATATGAGGCTGAGAGCCTACTAATTATGTCATGAGATAGCTTGATATTGTGCTTGGACTGTAAGGGGCCCCTCTCTAAGTCTGTACACCCCTAGTGAGCGCGGGTACCCATTGTGATATGAGATATAGCCCGAGGGGCTGGTGTTGTTCTATGATATTGCCCTGGGGACGGATTCTGTTGACATTGTGCCCGAGGGGCGAATTTTATGTGTTTATCTGTTTTAGCTGCTTTTCATTTAATTGGTTAATTGTTAAAAGGTGTTTTAAAGAAGCTTATTCTGAACTAAGTTATAAGATTTCACTGTTTTATTGAGTTGTATTGGTATTACACTGCCTCTTTGTAGCATTTTGTTGTGTTTTACATGTTTTCTTATCGCTCAGTCTTCATTTATTTTTATTACTCACTGAGTTGGAGTACTCACTTTACTCCCTGCACCCTGTGTGCAGATTCAGGCGCTTCAGGTCCTACTTGCGAGGGCTGAGAGCTTCCACTAGATTTCAGAGTTCACTAGGTAGCTACTCAGCGTTCACAGCCCAGTGCTTCTCCCCCTATCTTATTTTCCTCTTGTTTTAGTTCTGTAATAGACTATGTAGACTCTTCCTATTTTAAATCAGTTAGTAGATGCTCATGACTGGTGACACCCCGATGTCGGGCTATGTCTATTCCGCAATTGTACTATTTTACCTTTTTTGGGGTTATTGTTATGTTAAAGACTTAATTTGTATTATTTTATTTGCTTAAAATGAATTGGGAGTGTGTCAGCTGGCCTTGTCTTCACGAGAGGCGCCATCACGACTGGGTTTGGGTTTAGGGTCGTGACAGATATTTTCTGATACTACTATTGTTGAATGTGAGGAGACTGAAATCATATAAAGATCTTCGAACTATAAATGGGGAACATGATAATACTTGTAAGGAATCCGCAGAAAAAAGGGGACTATTACACCGTGATAACAATTTAATTGATTGCATGTTAGAGGCAACAAGTTATCAAAAACCATATAGTTTAAGGTGTTTATTTGATACATTACTGGTGTATTGCAATCCAGCCAATCCAAAATAAATATGGAAACAATTTGAAAAGTCAATGTCAGAAGATTATAGAGTGTTATCTCATGTTGAAAGAAAAGATATTCAATATTAAGTTTTAAATCAGATTAATGATGTTTTACACTCTATGGATCATGATATAAACGAATATGAGCTTATCCCAGAAACAGTTCGACCATCTATATTGGAAAAAGAAGCAAATGAGGTATTCATTGAAAGAATCATCACAGTTAGTGAAGAGGATGTACTGTTACATAAAAAACTAAATACAAAATAATTGAAAGCATAAAATGTGATTATTGACCGAGTATATTCTAAGAAACCAAGAGCTTTTTTTATTGATGGCCCTGGAGGAACTAGAAAAACTTTCCTATATTGTGATTTATTAGCAATTGCAAGTGATAAAGGATACATAGCTCTAGCAACTGCTACTTCCGGCGTTGCTGCTTCAATTCTTCCAGGTGGGCGAACTGCACATTCAAGTTTTAAAATAGGCGAAATAATAAATGGCCCCTTTAAGTTGTCCACAACAATCAATTGAACACCTTAACTTGACATCTAACTAGATAGACACATTTGCTTGGTAGAAGTATATTCTCTTAAACCCCTTATGCTGACATGACAAATTTTGTGTGTTACACTCAAATCTAAGCGCGTGAAGATCTTAAAAATTAGATTTATCTTTTTTTTTTTCAAATTAAAATAGACCCCACCTAATTCTTAGACCTAAACTTACTCCCATCTTTTCCTTCCACGACAAAATAAATACATTAAAGACCCAACATCCATTACCACCATAATCACTATCCACTATTAAACAAATCTAAAAATTTAAAAAACCCCACTATTATACCACCACATAACCACTAACACTTTCTTCAATCTCCCTTCCCCAAATCTGAAAAATAAAAAAATAAAAAACATCTAAAACCTTCGAATTTCACCATAATTTGGAATTAACAATGGCTTTTTTTGCTGGTAAAAGTATATCAATCAAGTGGGTTGAGACAATTTATGATTTATTTTGAGAAAGAAAAAAGAAAAAAATAGTGAAGGGATCTTTGACGGGCGGTGGCGGAAAGATTGATATGCGAACAAATAGAGGAACCAAACCAATGGAAGAGCATTTGAAATTGGCTATGATAATTGGGTCCGAACACTGCTCGGGCTAACCCACCTAGTAAAAATTACTGTAAAATAGAAGACACAGAAAGAGAAAGGATTTGCGACACCGTCATCACTTCCTTTCTTTTACTTGCCAGTTCTATTCACTTTTTCGTGCACAATTACCAAAGCCGTTTTCTTTAAGCCATTTCAAACTTCTTTTAATCTTTTTTTACTCCATTCTAAACTTTCATCATTAAGAAAACGTCCAAAGCATAGAAAAGATTTTGAAACTTTTACATATTAACGTCGCTTCCTCGAGCGTGACTAACACATGAGTATAGTGTGGCTATAAAATAAATAAAATACTATAGCAAATATTTGGACTTATTTTGATAATATCACTCCACAAATACTATGCCTTATTTTGCTTAATACATTGGCTCTCTTATGACAATCCAATGTTGAAAACTTCTTTTATATTTTAGAATGTGAATTTATTTGTTCAAATTGAAATCAAGATGCTTGGCTCCCTTGTCATTGAACTTCCGACTGAAAAAAATTATCTCTTCTACGAGTCAAATAGTAAATGAGTTATTTAGCCCCTGTTTGGTCATAAATTTTGGTTATTTTTTTAAAAATATTTTTTAGAAAATATTATTTGTTCATGGAATATAATTAATTATTTTTTAAAAAAATTAAATAGTGTTTCAAGATCCCAAAATCTGATTAGGGCAGTTTTTGAGTGAAACTTTTTCTTTGACTTATAAAACTTCAAGTTCTTTTTTCAAATAAAATGCATGTCCAAACACAAATTTAACCTCAAAAAATTATTTTTTAACATAACTTCAAAAACTTATTTTTGTTCAAACTTCAACAAAATCTATGTCCAAATGATGTCTTAATAACATGATTGATTATGGGCTCAAATTTATGAACTACTATTTGAATGAAAATTTTACATGCTAAAGCTATATAATGCACCTTACTTATTATAAATAAAAATAATTTAAAAATATTATTATTTATAGCCATTGTTTGTATTATAGCAAAATATAAATATATACATACATGATACAACTAATCCCTCAACTTTTTCGTCTCTTTCGAACCCTAGATCTGGTTCGCCGTCGGAAGCCCACTAACACTGTTGACCCAGATTTCGATTTACTCAAAACAAAGCTTTTTTTTTAATCTAGCTTTGCCGCTCAAAATTCATTTTCGGTTTTGGGTTCTCCTTTGGAATTTACGGCTTCTTCTCCTTCTTTGTTTTTAATACAATGTACACAGGATTTTTCTTAGCCGGAAGACGCTATCTTCGGCGAACGGTCTTCTCTTCTTTGCTATTGAGTCACATACAATGGTACGAATACATTGTATTATGTACAAATACACTTAAATTTAAATATATTTTATATTTTTCATGAAAATATAGTTTTTGTTGTATTTTCGCCTGTATTCATGAATTCTGATGGTTATTTTTGTGGCAGATCCTTGTATTTTTTAATTTTTTGTTATTTGAGTACAACCAAATTAAATATAGTGAATTAAATACAATGAAAATACACCTACGAATGAATACAATGAATTGAATGCGGCCGAATTTCACTATATTTGTATATTTTTATTTTTTGAATATAGTCGAATTGAATACAATGAAATTGAATATAATGTAAAATAATTAAAAATGAATAGAGCCGAATTGAATACAGTGTATAGATCCAAATTGAATACGACTTATACATCCTATTTTTTGTTTTGTTGTTGTTTGAATACAACGAATTTCAATACGGTAAAATTGAATACAATGCAAAATATATAAGTACGAGCACATTCGAATTAAATATAGTATATACAACCGAATTGAATATTACAGCATATATCCCATAGCAAGAATATAATTAGCTGAATTATAAATATGACGAGCAATAAACCTCAAAACAATAATCTTTTTTGAAAATTCCCCAATTTGAATGGTAACCTCTAAACCGTTTAACTATTTAACTTTAAATTTGACAATTATGCAAACTCAGACTTTGTGTCATACTCACTCATACACTAGCGCATGGAAACGGTAACAAGATGCAAAGATCAAATCAGATGGCTGATACCATAGAAAGTAGAAAAGAAAGTGGAGTTGTCTTTTTGTTTCTTTTCTCTTGTTTTCTTCAGAGGGGAAGCTGGAAACACAAGTTGGGTGGGGTTATCCTAGAATTGATAACCAGCTTTTCACAAAGAGCCTTTTTATTGAAATAATTCAGCGTAATGGGCGCTTTTCGTATTGCCTTGAGACTAAAAGTACACAAATCTCAAGCTAATTGCCTTTTCACTTTATACCTACTTTTTTCTAAAGTCAGAAGTGTCAGTCGTTTTTGCACTAAACTTAATGCTTTCAATTTGTTAAATCTTCAAAATACATGAACTTTTTTTTAATAGTATGGTAACACACGAGATATCTTTTCCTATTTGACTCAGAAGGATGACTAAAGCATTTTATAATATTTTATTAAATATATTACTCAAATTAATTCACTGAAATAAATTATGCCAATTCCAAATTGAACCGTTATGATTTATTTTATAACATATTCAGAGAAATGCGAATTTAGGCTCATGTAATATTAACATTTACAATGTCATTATGCACTAAGAAAAAAACTCTGCTATTTGTTATGCGAAAATATGCTTTGTACCATTAGTACAAGTGAAACTATAAGCTCTATTTGAAAATTAAGATCAGAAATCGATCTACTTTTAGGTCCATCTATTTGCAAATAGACTTATTTTTTCAAATGTCCAATCACAATATTGAATTATGTTTAGGCACAGGAAATTGAAATTATAAATTGCACTAATGATATGTGATGTACTCCATTATTTAAGAACGACAAATAGTATTAGAATAAAAATCTTCAAAAAATAAATTAAGAAAATAAATAAATAAAGGTGGGGAATATGCTGTCAAGCAGGACTATTGTACAAGTGAGAAAGCTTAAGGATGCCTATCCACGCGCTTAAGTCGAGAAGATACGGGTGACAAAATTATGTTCTAGGCATCTCCAACCTTTACCCCATTTTTGATCCCAAAATGAAGATTTTCTCGTTTTGAATAACTTACTCCAATCATTCTTTCATTTTTTTTCCCAAACTTTTTTATATTCTTCTAATTCTTCTATATTATATTATTATCTTTCATTTCAATTTTATTTTTTAATTCTCATTAAACAAATTCCATCTTTTATTTTTATTAATTTGTAATTTCCATAATTAAAACAATTCCATAAAATTTTAAATAATAATTTGTAAGTAATTATTATAGATTAACTAATAATTCAAATAAAATTGAAATCATTGCGATACAAGATTAATTCAATACATATTACATAACGATAAAATTCATTCGAAATAGTAGATAAATATTCAACTTCAACCAAAGTTAAGATATAATATTAATAAAATAAAGACATTACATAAACATAATTAGGTATATATAAACAGATAAATTAAAATATTAAATAATAAAATAATAATAAAAAAGTGATGAATAGTAACAGAGGAGATGAATAGTGTACCCCATATTTGAGGGAACACTATTCATCCCCCATTTTGGAGACAAAAATGGGGGAGGGTTGGACCTAAATTCCCCCAAATATTTCCCCCATTATGGAGGATGGGGGCAAGGTTGGAGATGGCCTAAAACCATCAAATCCCAAAGACGCCCCTCACCTTCCCAAGAGAAGTTTTAATTTGTATCTTATACAACTTACACTAGTTGTATGAGACTTCTTTTTGTCTCACCAATTTGTGGACCACAATCTTATACTTCTGGGTTCAGTGTGAGATACAAAATAAAATTTTCCCCTCCCCAAGGTAAAAGGTCTCGTGACTAGTTTAATTAGTACTCCTAGTTTTTGCTCCCTATTTTATTTTATGTGATAAATATTTTTTTTAGTTTATTTCAAAAATAAATTTTATATATAAAAATAAATTAATTTAATTTAATTTTTTTATTTATTCTTAATCGTGTTTAGTTTTCTTTTCATTCATAACTAGGTTATTTTGATCGACGAATATGTGTTTCTTCACACTGAGTTAGTAATTTTCAAACTAGGTACATAATTCTTGAGCAATAGGTAACAAATTGTGCAACTATTAGTACTATATGACATGATCTGTTTGATTTGCGGCTAAGTGATACGGAAGTAAAGTACTCCTATATTCTTTATTTAATTTGGCATAAGCCTTGTCTTCAATCCCTTAAATTTTTTTCTTTGTCGTTTGAAAGTAAGGGGGGGGGGGGGGACTATTTGTAAAAATTGTATTTTCCATATTACTTTTTAGGGATTTTACATATTTTGCTCTAATTGGTGGCAATTGATGTATCAAGGATTTACATGCATACTAAAAGTTTGACATCGACTAATGAGCTGTTCATATAGTAAAAATGTATATAAATTAGTAAAAATAAATTCTGAACTCTTACATGGCTAACAAACGTGCCGTGTGAAAGTAAATGATTTTCTGCATTAGGAAGTCAACATTGCTAGGATCAGATCATAATTTTGTACCTAATTGTTAAAGTAAGAGAGCTATGTGCGCAACTTCAAAAAGTACGGCGAAAATATACCACACCCTTAATAAGTAGGACTCTAACCACTCCACGATTTTCAAAACAAAGAATTCAGGTTAGTTTGGCAATTCGAGCCGGAAATTAGCCCCCTTATTTATGAGTTCGGACCCAATTGTGGTTCTTTTGGACTCAAATTACGCTACGCTATATTTTAACGGTAAATTTTATCGTTAAGGTATAGCGTGGCATATTTTTACGCTATATATACTGACGATTTAACTGACAGGTATAACGTGCTGTATTTTTACGCTATATATATAGCGTAAAAATACAACACGCTATACCCCTGATTAAATAATCTCCTTCGTCTTCTTCTCCGACCAGAACTTCCCCTCCCCATTTTTTTACTTCTTTAGTTTCTAGTCCCCCCACCCCATTGTCGTCTTTGGGAAAAAAAATTGTGGGCCCCTACCGTCACCCAAAACACTACATCGAGGTAGTTCGATTTATTTTATGTCGAAACTTGTATAATAATGCATATTAGTTGATTGAATGTGTTTCCATGTCATTTTGTGTTTTATTTGCGAAACTAGTATGTTATATTTATTCGGACTTAGATATTAGTATTCTAAAAAAATGTAAAATTGAGAAATAATTTTTTCTGTTAATATACGGATTTAGATATTAGTGTTTGCATGTCATTTTGTATTTTATTTGCGAAACCAGTATGTTATATGTATTTTTGTGAATGTTATGTGATTAAAATGTATTTGTTGTTTATATTTAGTTTAGATTATTTATTAGTGTAGTAAAATGTAGAACCTTTTAGCGTAGTAAACTGTAGAGTATTTTAGCGTAGAATCCCTATAGTTTAAGTATTTCTTATACTGGTAGATGAAAATATATACTTTGTACAATTAAATAATTAAAAATTAAAAATTTAAATTATAAAACAAACACACACAAAATTATCAAAATATTGAATTTGACAAACATAGATATTCATGATAGTTTGGTGCTACTGGGCCTCAAATATCGAGCTTGGAACCCAATAGGTATATATACTTTGTACAATTAAATAATTAAAAATTAAAAATTAAAATTATAAAATAAACACACACAAAATTATGAAAATAGTGAATTTGACACACATAAATATTCATGATAGTTTGGTGCTACTGGGCCTCAAATATCGAGCCTGGACCCAATAGGTATATTTACTTTGTACAATTACATATTAAAAATTAAGAATTTAGATTATAAAACAAACACAACAAAATTATCAAAATATTGAATTTGACACACATAATTATTCATGATAGTTTGGTGTAATGGGCCTCAAATATCGAGCTTGGAACCCAATAGGTATATATACTTTGTACAATTAAATAATTCAAAATTCAAAATTTAAATTATAAAACAAACACACACAAAATTATCAAAATAGTGAATTTGACACATATAAATATTCATGATAATTTGGTGCTATTGGGCCTCAAATATCGAGCCTGGAACCCAATAGCCAATAGGTATATATACGTTGTACAATTACATATTAAAAATTAAGAATTTAAATTATAAAACAAACACACACAAAATTATCAAAATATTAAATTTGACACACATAATTATTCATGATAGTTTGGTGCTACTAGGCCTCAAATATTGGGCCTGGAACCCAATAGGTATATATACTTTGTACAATTAAATAATTAAAAATTAAGAATTTAAATTATAAAACAAACACACAAAATTATCAAAATATTGAATTTGACACACATAAATATTCATGATAGTTTGGTGCTACTGGGCCTCAAATATCAAGTCTGGAACCCAATAGGTATATATACTTTGTACAATTACATATTAAAAATTAAGAATTTAAATTAATTTACAGTTGACGACATGGACGTGCCGCCTATACATCCCGGCCCTTGCTCTCACGAGCTATTAGTGCTACAGGGCGATCATAGACTGCCCATATATGGGACGGAGAGTTACTGTCCCAGACTCTCCGCGCTAGAAGAGTGGACGACCTGTGAGATTTTTTGAGGCCTAGAGATCTCCATTCCCGTGTAGTCCAGCGCCTACAGGATACGGGATTCTATAGGATTATTGAAATCGGGCGGATGCAGCTCGACTGGGCTTTGATCACGGTGTTGATTGAGCGGTGGCAACCGAAGATGCACATTTTTCACCTGCCCATTGGTGAGGCCACCATCACGCTGCAGGACGTGGAGGTTTTATATGGCCTGTCCGTTGATGGCATGGCCGTTTCACTACCTATTGCTATGAGATCTATGTCGCGCGATGATTATTTGGACATGCTGCAGCAGCTCACGGGTTTCAGGCTACAAGACAAGACTACATCGTCAGGTGCCAGTCGGTTGACTTTGACCCTATTAGACAGTACTTGGAGGTACTCCACCCCGATATCACCGGCGATACAGAGAAGATACATATTACCTGGTATACGAGGTTGTTGTTGCTTCTTCTATTTGGAGGGGTCCTGTTCCCGAACACTACGGAGAACCAAGTCAGCCTGAGATTTCTTCATCATATTCAGCTGCTAGATGAATTACCCTATTACAACTGGGGTGCTGCTGTTCTCGCCTACATGTACAGGAGTATGTGCCGGGCGAGCATGGGCACCTAGAGAGATGTTTGTGGTTTTATGCCACTTCTACAGGTGACAACATATTCGAATAATCTGTTCATCAATTCCAAATCTACCTAGTTAGAATTTATCTTAAACCATACGTCAACTTTGTATGTTAGGTTTGGTCCTGGGAGCGGTTCTTGCAGTTTCAGCCACCTCTACCACAATTACCTCCTAATGTAACACCTCCGGAACTTTCTCTAGCCAAGAGGTGGGTTCTCCGCCGCACACTTTCACGAGAGTATGATGCTCATCATAATCTCCCCCTCTGCAGGGATGTGTTGGATCTGCTGGAGGGCGCACAGGTAAATATGTACCTAAACTTACCTGGTATAGATTAACTTAGTGTTGCGCATACTCACGTTTTGTGTTCTTATTTGATAGTTCATCTGGACGCTGTACAACGATGATTTGATAGCTTCCCTGCCAGCTTATTACTCGGTCGACCGATTGATTTGGAGCACTTCTGCCCCACTCATATGCCTCGATATTGTGGAGCATCATGCCTCGGAGTGGGTACTTCGGCAGTTTGGCCGCCCGCAGTATATACCGAGGGGGCCTATATAGGAGCCTATACATTATCAGATGGATGATCGTTCTAGGACGGATGACGCATTTATGGCATGGTTAGCGGCGCAGATCCATATTTGGGACCAGCGAAATTAGATGATTTTGCCCCTACCTACACACATCCAGGAGGTGGCTATTCAGAGGTATATGTCCCGGTACCGCCACGTTACCCGACTTTTTATTAGGAACCATATTCATCAGGCTGGCGGTCGGTACGTTCCATATGCCGGGCAACACGAGGCCCTAGTATGTTTTCTGTTATTATTAATTATATAATTGTAACTTAGTGCAATATATGTAGTTTATATTTTATATGTTGTGCAGGCTATTGGACTACATACAGTCTATCAGATGGGACTGCAGATGCAGGATCATGTCGGCGATTCTACGACCACCTTGCAGGATTATAGCCTTCGATTTGTAGAGTTGGCTGCCCGGACACTGTAGCAAGCCCAGGAGGATCATCATTTGGCACACATGCCTGATTATGTGGAGCTAGAGCAGTACGAGCGAGGCCCTGGTGTCGCACGAGGTGGTGGTGCCCGACGAGGCGGGGGTGCCAGACGATGTGGTGGTGGGCGGAGAGGAGGTGGTCCCCAACAAGGAGGCGTTGAAGCCCCTGCTGATGATGTTGCTGCTGATCTGGTGGGTGGCCTACATGAGACGAACATGCCGTCATACAGCCTTGGGATGGATCTCACTCTAGGGACTTCGTAGGTGACCCCGTCAGGTCAATTATTGATCACGGGCACGGACCTTTCTAGAGTGGATTGGGATACATACTTTCCAAGCCCGTCTAATTGTTGCCGAGGAGTGGCCGACCCGAGATTTACATAGTGGGCGCCGGCTGAGTTATGGTTCATCATCACAGGTGCAGGTATGGTTTTCTTAGTATTGAATTACAATTTGTCTTTATTTTCCATAAGTTTATTAATTTCCTTTTTAAGGCTGAACGCGATGCTGACATGGCTGTGACAGATGATTACATTCAGGAGCCCAATGAGATCGTGGTAAGACAATTTAAATTGTTGTGACTTATTATATACTTTGTTATACTGAGCTTTCTATTCTTATGTAGGTTTCTACCACTGATGATCATGATGCGGCGCATCCGGCTATTAGAAGGCGACTTGATGATGACGATCCCGATAGCGTACCCAGGCGGGATGGGATGCGCCTCAGGCTAGCGGCTGCGTTGAAGCACACTGGATGTGGGACACATTGATTTTCTTTCCTTTTTTTGTATTTGATGTAAATAATATTTTTGTATATACATTAACAATAATTTTTATATAATATGCGCATTACTTTTTTATTTTTCCGTTCATTAGTTAGTTTCGTACTACAACACAAACACAAGCATTAAAACTTAAATTCCATTACAATTAATAAAAATAAAGTTCATTACAACTAATTTAGTTTAATACTACAATACAAACACAAACATAACAACTTAACATAATTAAAATTCAATACAACTAATAAAAATACACGACACAAGAAACATAAAGATAAAGTGATACACTAAACACATACATGTCAATGTTTAGTCCCTACCATGAATTATTCTCTGCTCCAACCACTTAAATTGTTCTTCCAGCTTATTTTTTTCTTCTTCTGCCTCTTTCAGTTTCGCTTTCAACTTCGCAACCTCTCTTTTATGTTCTCTTTCACGTTCCCACTGTTTTAAACACAAATTATGAAGATCGCTCAAAGATTCTTTGTAGTATTCCTAATAACAGGATTCATCAACCCATACCTCAAAATCGCAAATAGGTTCGTCGGGAACCTTATAAAACTTGTTCAAACATTCCCAGTAACAGCGTCCAGCTTCACCATTATCCCAACAACTTTGCATTATGCATTTTTTTCTACACTTGCACCTTGGTACATAAAGAGGTTGAGACATTTGTGCGTTAAAAAAAGCTTGCTTTTAGTTATTGTTAAGCATAGAAAATAACTAAAATAAGCATGTTATTTATAGGCAAGACAATACACATAACGTAGTATTTAACAGCGCTATATATACACATAACGTAGTATTTAACCGCGCTATGCTTTGCGTATTAAAGGTTCTGATGGGTATGAAACAGCTTTACGTCAGTTGGGCAGCTTTTTCAGTTCGATAAGACAACACACATAACATAGTATTTATCCGCACTATATATACACATAACGTGATATTTAACTGCGCTATGCTTTGCGTGTTAAAGGTTCTGACGGGTACGAAACAACTTTATGTCAGTTGGGCAGCTTTTTCAGTTCGACAAGACAACACACATAACGTATTATTTCCGCACTATATATATACATAACATAGTATTTACCCGCGCTATGCTTTGCGTGTTAAATGTTCTGACGGGTACGAAACAACTTTATGTCAGTTGGGCAGCTTTTTCAGTTCGACAAGACAACACACATATATAAAATAACAAACATAATTAACATTAAATTAATTAGCTTTATGAAATTTCTATGTTGTTTCCAGTTCTTTCGAATATATAATTTTTTTTAATTATCATTAAAAAAACTGTAATGGAAAATTTCAACTCATAATTAACAAACATAATTTTATTTTATAAATCTTGCAACATAAACAAAACAACTAAATATTAAAACATAAACTCATTGATAGTTAGGCACAATAGAAGAACGCCCACCACGAGCTTGATTACTATTGCCACCCAAACCAGTCGAAGGACATTTTCGACGGTCGTGTCCTATTTGCGAGCATATATCACATCTGCGCGCATAAATGGTATCACTAACATCCATTTGGTTCCATATACGCGTTCTCTTCTGCACTTGTATTCGATGCAAATAGGACTTGTTACACACCATTTTAAATGGTTTAGGCGGCCAATAATGCTCAGCATCCACTGGCTGCAACTGCCCACTATATGTGTTTAGGTACTTCGCAACACTATATTGTTGATCAATATAGCTGGTTATACCTAAACCAACTTTTTGAAAGCACTTGATGGCATGTGAGCAAGGCATGTGGTAGATGGACCATTTCCCACAAGAGCATAACCTTGTAGATTCATTTACAGTATGTACATTATTCCCCCGATTTTGATGGATAGCGGTGCGAACTTCAAAAACATTTCTTTCGTTATCATACTGCAAAACTGAATGCCAATGTGCTTGCCGTCTGTATTTCTCAAATCTCTTCATCGGCACTGACATAAATTCAACACCCCTTTCCATCAATGACGTTGCAGCTGCAGACCTTTCAACAAACCTCTCCGCCATCTGCTTGAACGACATCCGCACCATGGCCGTGACAGGTAATCCTCTTGTTGACTTCAATAACCCGTTGAAAGACTCTAACACATTTGTAGTCAGAGTTCCCCATCGTCTGCCACCATCCGCATGCAAAGTCCACTTTTCAGGGTCATGTCGCATTAACCAACGATAGGCTGCCTCATCTTCTTGCCTGATATATTCCATGTGCCTCCGGAATTTATGCTGTTGGTGGTCTATTGCTGCCATCCATATCAAATCATGCAGATCCGTGTTGGGATATGCCTTCTGAAAATTGGCTTTAAAGTGCCTCACATAATAACGGTGGTAGGCATAAGGTTCTTTCCATGCAAGCAAGTTCTCCATAGAACTTAAGATACCACCGTGCCGATCAGATATTAGACAAATACCAGAACGCTATTTGACAACGTGCTCTTTTAAGTGGTTCAAAAACAGCGTCCACGTCTCTTGGCTTTTATAGGCACAAATACCAAAAGCTAGAGGAAATATATGTCCATTAGCATCTACTACCACGGCTATCAGCAGCTTGATATCGTACTTTCCATATACATGAGTGTCGTCTATGGATATTACGGGCCGACAATGCGAAAAACCATCAATTGTTGGTTTAAATGCCCAGAACACGTAATTGAATATATATTATGGTTTACCCGGACTCCGCTTAAGCTTCCATTCAACAATCGTCCCGGGGTTAAACTGCTATAGTGCGGCCATGTACCTGGGCAGAGCAGCAAATGACTTATCCCAGTTACCATAGACTATTTCAAACGCTCGTTTGCGCCCGAGATATGCCTTTCTTTTGGTAATGGTATGGCCATGTTCCTGGTGGACTGATGTAATGCACTCTTTGATTTTATACCTTATGGACGTTTCGATGTGTGGAATAAGGACAAGAGAAATCAAGTCAATATCCAAGTTAAAGTGATTCCCGTTGAATGTGTCCATTACGCATGTGTGGGTGGGAATGTATTTACCCACTTTCCACAGACCTATCTTCTTCTTGCTCGCACGCAACATCCAATGACATGGCCAAAACCACCTACGACAAACAACCTTGTATACAACCGGACTTGACTCCCATACCGTCATCTCACGACACTCTTTTACGTTGTACATTTTACAAGCCCTACTTACGCACGCTTTATCAGGAAAAAACATGCCTTTTGCCAGCACCGTTGGTCTAGACTCATCCCACATTGCTGTCCGAATTTCATCAAAATCCCTTGTGAGAGCTTCCACATCCGGCATGCTTGGCAAGTTATCAAGGTAAGGAATCTCCTTTGAATGAAATGACACTTGGGACTCGTACACACTTCGTCTAGGGGGTGGAGCATACTCTCTCGTCGAATCAGGTCCTTCCTTCTCATCCTCCTCATCACCATCCTCACGAGGAAAGGGTGTTTCGTCTCCAGATTCATCAGCATTGTTGTCGTAATCACTGTTCTCTTCCTCACTCTGTGCATCTGCCAGATCCCGATAAATACGTCGTCTTCGGGCAATTGAGTGAGTACATGTGGTTCAACTTACTCGTTTTCACTGCACAATCAACAAAATAATAAGCTACTGAAATTAATAAATACTTTCCATATAGCTGTATCACTTCACTTACAAGTCGTAATGTGATGAAATTCCATGATGAACATTTTTATTTAGGTGATGACTACCGGATAGACCACCATGATCCAACACACCAAAACTATGCTTGGGTTCATAATTTGTAAAATTTATATTCGGCCGGTCTTGTTAAATGTATCAGCGTTAATACAAATTCAATACAACAAAAATGTACATCGCAACACAAAGGAATTATGAAAATTAAAGTTTACCATTCGTCTTGTGAATTATGTAAAGCAGGCGGTGATAAGTTTAAATCAAGGAAAACTCTTTCATCCGGAACCTGTCCGGCAAAAACTGCTCCAGAATAACCACCCGATGACTGGGGGTTATACGGAACCTCTCCGGCAACCTCATTGTTAGGAACGTCTTCGACCTTGACGTACATATCCAACATTTTGATTACAAGAAATTCCCGGTATTCATCCGGAGTCCTCAGAAAATCCCTCAAAGTTTCATCATCGTAGATGTGTAACTCCGAGTAAAAAGCAGCCCCTTACGGAGTGATGGAATACCAATATCTTCCGGTTACTTTAAGTATCATTGAACGTTTTCTTACACTCATTTTTTTGCATAACAACGATATCAATTTATCGTACTCTATTGTAAGTGGTAATTTAACATGACCCCGTGGAGATAAACTATGCCTCACAGAGTTATTCTCCATCACAACCTCACCCCCCCCCAATATAATGAAACTCTTATTCTACGCTCTTCAGATATTACGCAAAAATGCTTGAGAATTTAACAAGAAAAAAAGATTGAATGGGAGTTAGAATTTTTTGTGAATGAATTTTCCTAAAATCCTAACCCCTTTATATAGGAAATGGCTAGCCCGGGGGGTTGAAATTTTTTATGTATAGCTCTCTTTGAATATGCGCTATACACATTTGAATTATTGTTATGTCAGTTAACTTATTAGTGAGCCTACAATCAAAGATATAGCGTGTTGTATTTTTACGCTATATGTATAGCGTAAAAATACAGCACGCTACACCTGTCAGTCAAATCGTCAGTATATATAGCGCGAAAATACGCCACGGTATACCTTAACGGCAAAAGTTACCGTTAAGGTATAGCGTGACGTATTTTGGCGTTATATATAGAAAGGTAACTTTTTTTCTTCACTTAAGTAATTTGAGTCCAAAAGAACTACAATTGGGTTCTGAACCCCCTTATTTCCCTTATCCACATCTTTTAATTGGTCTTTTTTACCTGCCAATGGCCTAACAACTCCTTCCCTCCTATTCGATATTATTAGCATGTTTGATCAATCTTCTAAAATTAATTTATTGGGAAAATATTTTTTTTAAAAGTATTTTCAAAAAAAAAATATACTTTGAGTGATAAGTAATTTGTGTTTGACTAATTAATTTGAAAAGTGCTTTTCAACGGTCATTAGTGTTTAGTCAAGCTTTTAAAAACTATTTCTAAGTATGTTTTTCTCAAAGTTTTTCCTAGAATCTTGTCAAAAACTATCTCTGCTTCTCTTCAAAAACACTTTTTTTTCTTCTAAAAGCTTGGCCAAACACCTCAATTTTTGAAGAAAAAAATACTTTTGGCCCAAAAAACACTTGGCCAAACAGGCTATATATATGATCGGAAAATTTTATTTTACAAATCAAAGCACAACATTTTAAACCACTTTTATTTAAAGTGAAAATGGAAAAACGAATAATGCTATACATTGTAAAACTAAGAAAGTTTTATTTGATAAGAAGAGGACAAAAAGCTTCATACGCATAATTTAAGGTCCAATATTGACCAAGAATAAATTAATATATTAAATTATTTTGAGCGTTTTACATTATTCTTTTCTTCTGTCCATTTATTCAACATAAAGATTTCGATGTAATGGAAATTAGTAGAAAAGTCCATTATAAAAAAGCAGAAACTCAAAATGTGAGAAGCAACTTTCACAATCACACAAGGGAGACATTAGAGTGTGAGAGAAAAGAAAAAGGTAGAATGAAAAGGAAAAGGACAGCAGAAGCAGCCAATTCCTCAGACAGCCTTTCCCACTCTCCCTTTCGTCTTTTCTTTCTGATTCATCTCTGTACAAACGAATCTCAGGACCCCACCCCTACCTGCACCCTCTCTCCAACTCTTATAATTTCCACATTTATCTTCCACACTCTAATTTACTTTCAACTTCAATAATCAGATTAATTCAGCTTACATCTAATAAACCCGATAGTACTATAGAAAACTTTATACCGAGAAAAATTTCACGAAGTCGATTCGTCTGATAGGATAGGGTAAGTAAAGATATCCGATAAGTTAGAATAATGCATGGGGTTAACTATCTTACAATCCATATGAATAATTAGCGTAGAAGTTATGAGTTCAACCAAACTCATAATTTTTGTCGTATTTTGTATTTTTATTCAAAAAATTATTAAATATTTACAAATAATAAATTTTGAACCCATTAAATTAAATGAGGTGTGGTAGAATCGTGAATCTGAACTCATAAAGCTCAAATCCTATATCCGTCTCTGATTAACCCCACAAATTTAATATAAAATAATTTTCGGGACTAATTCATACACACAACTAAATGCAGAATAAATAATCCTATATTTTATCTCCAAATTATTATCCCTTATTCTACCAACCAGACAGACCCCTAAGGGTAAAAAGAATTGCATATATCTATTACACTTTTTGATAATAATTTCCGCTATTTCAAATCAATGTACGAGGTGTTAAAAAGTGTGATCATCTTAAAAATTTTATATCATTATTTGGTTTTACTTCATTTTTAAATATGGTGTGTAAAGTTAATTAATTAATAGATTAAAGACAACTTAATGCAAAGCTTCTATGAACGATTATGATGTAGGTATATGGAGTTATACATTTTATTATATAGTCTATATTACTTAAATCCTATGTTAAAAAATGTGATCCACCCATCTAAACTCCTCAATGTTGCGAGTAGTAGTTGAGACCACGTGTACTTCCATTTCTCTCTCACTTCCACTCCATTTTTAGCAGAATGAGTCCTTTTTTTTTGCATCATCCTTTCATGTAAAAGCAGACCGCTAAGGCGCTACTTTCTTATAAGCATCTCCTGAAACTCTTCCTTTTTGGTACAAAGCAAAAGGGAGGGCAAAAGGAAAAAGGTCTCTTCCCATAACAATTGTTTTTCACTGGTTAAAAGTAAAAAAAAAAAAATTGCTTCAACTTCCAAGTTTTTTTTCTTTAGCTCCTTTTTTCCAACTTTACAAAACCCTACTTTTTACAAAGAAAATTGAGAGTCGAGTTTTACAAAAGCTCTAGTACTGCAGTAATGAAAATCAAACTTTTCACGTTTATTTTTACGCTGCTTTGTGTGTGCAACGGCTCGTTAGCTGGGTTACTTTCAGAGCCAGCGCAGCCATTGAAGCCAGGTGATTACTCTAACTCTAACACTGTTCCAGCTTTTCCGGTTCAGACCGAGTCACAGACATGCCGGTTGGATTTATCGGACGAGCTCTTCGGTGGTGTGAGCGCGGCGTGCGGGCAGAATCTGGACCGAAGCCGTTGTTGTCCTGTCCTAGCGGCTTGGTTATTCGCTGCTCACGCGCGGTCAGCGTTGCAAGTTTCAACGGCGGTTGCGCCGGCTAGCTCCGACTTGCCGATGATGCCGGATGACTCGCAGAAGTGCGTTAACACGCTTCAGAACTCTCTACAGAGCCGTAACATCCATCTACCTCAACCTAATGGCTCATGCGACGCCGTTTTGTGTTTCTGTGGTATTCGTCTGCATCAGATCACTTCCCTTAGCTGCCCGGCGGCGTTTAACCTCACCGGTTCAAAGAATGCAACTCCTACCGCCGCTGTCAGAAATCTCGAGCGGAATTGCCGGAACTCTTCTTATTCCGGTTGTACACGGTGTCTCGGTGCCTTACAGAAGGTCAGCAACGTAAAATCACATTTTAAGACTATTTCTTCTTCTCCACTCAACCTAATACCCGCTTATAATTTTCTTCATTTTATTTTATTGTGTATTACAGAAATGCCCTTCATTGTCGATCTTTTTACCGTAGTTCTAATTTATTTATTTTTTTCGTTTCTATAGCTTAACGGTGACGGAAAAAATCGAACTCACAAAATGGCGGATACCAGCGGCGATAGGGTGAGCAAGATGTTAAGCAGAGACTGTCAGTTGATGGGATTGACGTGGCTATTGGCACGCAACAAGACGGCGTACATACCGACGGTTTCTGCTGTATTGCGCGCCATCATGTACAGTGCGCACCCACCACATGAGTCCAAGTGTAGTCCAGATCAGGAGAACATGCCATTAGCCGTTGATTCACTACAGTTCGAAAAAAGGGATTCATCTTCGCCGTCTAATCGTGTTTCTCGTTTTACTAGTTTGTTTCCATTTTTGCCCCTAATCATTTTACTGAATTGTCTCTTTGGTTAGTGAAACTATGGTTGGAGTTACATGATGATGCCCTCTGTTCTTTTGTGCATGTGACATGATTTTGGGGGATTCACGTGAGAAGCTAGTTGCCAAAATGAAGGGAGTGAAAAAGGGGTTATTTTGTCTTTTTGCCCCACTGTAAATTCAGGTCATATGTAAGACAAATTTCTTTTTGACATGTAGTGCCAGGAAATATTATTACCCTTCTTTTGTATGAATCTGCTGTTCTCCCTCTTATTTTTGTTCTACTATTTTTGGTGAGTAATTTTTGAATCCGTTCATTGTTTTGGTTGAGTTTTTTTGCTCTACCAAACAATTTGCTATTGAGTAAATCAAATCGTTTGCTCTAACTTGGCTGGTATAATTTGTTTGTTATTTTAGCAAGTGATAAAGAAAGTCGTAGTATTTGACTATTTGTATACTTTTTTGGTCTAGTAAAATACTTGGAACATCTTAACTCCTTTTTTACTGTGACTCTTCTATTGTGCTTTTTTTTTTTCTTTTTTTCTTCCAGATGTTTTTCGGATGTGTCCTTAAAAATAAGAAAATTAAAAGAGTGGAAGCGGAACCTCTAATCAACTTGGACACATAAATAATTCTCGACGTTGAGAGATATTTTACCATCAGCTGTTAAATTGGTTTCAGAAATATTAACAAATAGTATAAAGTATAGCCAAAACAAAAAGAAGATTTACTTGATATTTGATTATGCTTGTCAACGCAATGATGTTTTTATTCATGGCCGTTTTCACGGCACCCAAATATCTAGCGCGATGATGTTTTCTGATAACTAGATATAATGTGTATTCGATCATTCGATGGCTCAAGAAAATCAACCAAAAGCCAAGAAAAAATTATATGCAATGCAATTAATTAACTTTGTCATTCTTTTGAATTTATATGCATTATAGTTGAAGTAATATAACTGAGGAAGGAAGAATGAAATGTAAGGACTGATTGCTAACGATGCATAGCATAAGAACAAGCTTCCTGTTGGGACAAAAGAAACGAAAAAAGTAGAAAAGAAAACAACAAAACACTGAATTATACCTATTTAAAAGAGGAGAATCTATAATGGAAAAAACGATGAGAACAAAAAAGTTTTAAATGTTGTTTGGATATCATAAAAGCTCGGGGGAAGAGCAATTCAACTCCCCAGGACTGAGGCATGTTGGTCGTGTAGTTTGTAGGATATAGCAATATTGAACATAGTAACGAGGCAAAAGGGTGTTTTATTAGATCTAAAAACAACATAACTCACATGTGGACATACAGAATAGTCTTCAATAATCAGATTAAAAAATAGACGTTGCACATGTTTACGGGAGAGAATCACGGTTGGATGTTTGTCACAAGGAATTAATTAACGCAGGCAGCCCCTTTCTTCTTCTCCATCTCTCTCCTTTTTTAAAAAAAGAAATAATTTATTTTCATGCTCAACAAATATAGTCAAATATTTCTATAATAACTTCGTTTGTTTTGATATTTTTGATTGCTACAGTGAAGTACAATTATAACGAACATATATTATTGGGAAACTTACACAAATGTCTCAAATAAATCTCAACTTACCAACCTCTAGCCATTAGTTATAGACTTACTAAAACTAGCCAACAAAAATTGAAAAATCAAATAATAAGGTTCTTTCTCTCAAAGAATCACATGCAAAAATCACCTTCCATACTTTTAAGCCTGATTAGCAATATTAGATACAAGACGGAAAGAAAATTTCACGGATGAGATAGCAAATAAGGTGATGAAATACAAAAATATATACAATATTCCAAAAATCTAAACAAAAAAAGGAACTTTTTCAATGGGTATAGTTGAAATTCATTGAAAATATATAGATAAGTCAATATACAAAATTTGAGGAAGATTGAAGGTGATTTGGACTGGTTTTGTATCAAAATTCGTAATTAAATTAAGTTCAAAAAAGTCTTCTGTGACACATGTATCAAACATGTATCACGCATGCATCTCACACACAGGTATACATGGGTATACATGCTATACATAATTGATACAAATATGATACATATGTGATACACATCATTTTTTTCATATTCAGTTTTTACTTCGAATTTTCAATTCAAACCACCTCAAAACTTCACCAAATCATCCCAAAACTGAGATTCAAGCTCCTTAAGTTGTGCCCAGTCTATTCTAATAGCACCCACTCAAAACAAAGTAAAAATTTGATATTTTTTTTGCTACAAATAGCTAATTAGCTAATATTAGTAATATTTTATCAATTGGCCAATTTTTATAATGAGCTACTTATAAATGGATATAACTGGTAATTTCCCTATATTATAACATAACATTAAAAATTAGTTCCACCAAATACTTGATCGTTATTGTAAAATTTGTTATAGAGAATGACTATTTTAGAGAGGTTTGACGGATGAAATGCACTAGTACCCACTTTTAAGCATGTTATTTAAGATACATCTATATATTTTTATATATTTAAAAATTATTCAAATTTATCGAAACTTCAGGATTAAGTATCCTAAATTTTTGTATCGTGAATTTTTGAGCTGCTAATTTAAGATTCAAGACTAAATGTCCTGAATTTCTAAACTGCTAATTTAAAATTCAGGACATAAGGTTCGAATTTCTTAACACAATTTTCGAACTTTAGGATATGACAATGTTCAAACTTCAGGATGCCGTGTCATGATGTTTGAACGAATTAGCTAATCTTTAAATATATTGTAAACTGTGCATATATTTTTAACATCATACTTAAAAGTGGCTACCTAGTGTCATTTCCTCAAGTTTGATTGTAACATAAGTGAAAGTGTTTTTAGGTTACAATAACTCAATGTAAGTATAGTTGGGCTTTGAAATCCAATACACATTCATTTTAGATATTACTTTGTTAAGCTAATATAGGCTTTTCAAAGTCTTCGAAAGGTGATTGGGCTCAGCCCAAGGTCATTTTAATCTTATATACTGGGGAAAAGCTCGTCAATATTTCGTGATTTTGAAAGAGCAAATATCATTTATAGCCACTAGGGCCAAACCAATAACAGCCGGTAGCCCAAAATCGCAATATACATTTTATAGCCCAAAAATTATTCTAGTGGCTAGCCCAAAAGTATTGCTTTCTGCTTCTTTCTTCAGCAATTCAGATAAGAGAGAATCACAAAACAAACGTTCCCACTTTTACTCGCCTAATTTCCGTCCTTAGTTTACGGAATTGCCATTCATTGATAAGGTGACACATATTTTCATTTATTATAACAATAACATATTTATTGTTATACTATAGTCAAATATACCAGTGTGATTTTACGAAAAATCCAAGGCCGAGTGGCCTGCTAATATCAACTATTTAAAGATAAAAATAACAATAAATATAATTAGATGAGAAAAAGTGTGTATAAAAATAAATATTTTATAATTATTGGTTCGATATGATTGTGAAGTGCGGATAAATTTTATAGATTACCCTACAGCTTTTGCATACTACAATATTGTGTAACTCAGGTTTATAGCATTGTACAAACGATTATGGTCCATTTGTTTACTAGTAATAGTATTTATTTCTATCTCTGGTTATTAACGTAGAGTATTCAATCACACTGGCTATAGAGATAAACAAGTTCTCAATAACTCCGAGTTAACTGTTCTTTTTTTTTCTTTTTTTTTTTCTTTTTTCAAGTGACTATATAAGAAGATTCCTTTTACGTTTTTGGTATCGAAACTGACACAGTGAGTGATCAAGTCTTTTTAAAATTAAAAAAAAAACATAGAAGAGGAACCCCACCTAAAAGATAATATTATGCGCACCTCCATGCTTTAATCGTAGTATTATATAATAATGGGACTTGACTTAAGTTTTTTGAGGGGTTTAAGCGCTTTTTACAATAATGAAATTAAGAAAATGTCCTTTTTAGATCTTTTACATGTAAAAAAATAAATCTCTCAGGTGTAAAAACAAATTTTTCGTGTTTAAAAAAAGAGATAGGGTCACTATACAAAATATATACAAAAATAAATTGTCATTATACAATAAATAAAAACTGTCATTATACAATAAATAAACTAAATAGAATTTCACTATACAAAATATATACTAAATATAATGCCACATTACAATAGACTGTAACTATACAAAATATATACAATATAAACTGTCATTATACAAAACAAATACTAAAAATATACAAAATAGATTGTCACTATACAAAAATATACAAAATAGACTGTTACTATATAATTTATAAACAATAGACTGTCACTATACAAAATATATACAAAAATAGACTATAACTATAAATTTTTTGCACAATAGATATACAAAAATAGATTGTCATTATACAGAAAATATACAAAATAGACAGTCACTATACAAAATAGACAGTCACTATACAAAATAGACTATCATTATACAAAAATATACTAAATAAATTGTCACTATACAATTTATATACAATAGATTGTCACTATATACATAATATACAAAATATACTGTCACTATAAAAATATATATACAAAATAAACTGTCACTATACAAAAATATACTAAATAAACTCTCACTATACAATTTATATACAATAAATTGTCACTATACAAATTATATACAAAATAGACTGTCAATATACAAAATATATACTAAATAAACTGTCACTATACAAAAAATATATAAAATATACCGTCAATATACTAAAAAAATACAAAATAGATCGTGGCAAAAAAAGGTTACTCTATTGCGCCAGGTAGGGGTCGAACCTGCGACATTCTGCTTACGAAACAACACTCTATCCACTGAGCTAAAAGCACTTGTGTTGTCATGCTCATTCCTTTCGTGCTACTAATTGCAATATGTTTGGGCCGAAGGGCAATTTTCTATAAGTGTGACAAAATATGGGCTATTAAAATTTTGAACATCTATAGAGGGTAATTTTCTCATTTTGAAAGTGCAAATATCATTTATAGCCACTAGGGCCAAACCAATAACAGCCGGTAGCCCAAAATCGCAATATACATTTTATAGCCCAAAAATTATTCTAGTGGCTAGCCCAAAAGTACTGCTTTCTGCTTCTTTCTTCAGCAATTCAAATAAGAGAGAATCACAAAACAAACGTTCCCACTTTTACTCGCCTAATTTCCGTCCTTAGTTTACGGAATTGCCATTCATTGATAAGGTGGCGACTTCGATCTTTTTAAAGTGCACATATTTTCATTTATTATAACAATAACATATTTATTGTTATACTATAGTCAAATATACCAGTGTGATTTAACGAAAAATCCAAGGCCGACTGGCCTTCTAATATTAACTATTTAAAGATAAAAATAACAATAAATATAATTAAGTGAGAAAAAGTGTGTATAAAAATAAATATTTTATAATTATTGGTTCGATATAATTTTGAAGTGCGGATAAATTTGATAGATTACCCTACAGCTTTTGCATACTACAATATTGTGTAACTCAGGTTTATAGCATTGTACAAACGATTATGGTCCATTTGTTTACTAGTAATAGTATTTATTTCTATCTCTGGTTATTAACGTAGAGTATTCAATCACACTAGCTATAGAGATAAACAAGTTCTCAATAACTCCGAGTTAACTGTTCTTTTTTTTTCTTTTTCTTTTTCCTTTTTTCAAGTGACTATATAAGAAGATTCCTTTTACGTTTTTGGTGTCGAAACTGGCACAGTGAGTGATCAAGAACTTTTCTTTTTAAAATTAAAAAAAAAATATAGAAGAGGAACCCCACCTAAAAGATAATATTATACGCACCTTCATGCTTTAATCGTAGTACTATATAATAATGGGACTTAAGTTTTTTGAGGGGTTAAGGCGCTTTTTACGATAATGAAATTAAGAAAATGTCCTTTTTAGATCTTTTACATGTAAAAAATAAATCTCTCATGTGTAAAAATAAATTTCTCGTGTTTAAAGAAAGAGATAGGGTCACTATACAAAACATATACAAAAATAAATTGTCATTATACAATAAATAAAACTGTTATTATACAATAAATAAACTAAATAGAATTTCACTATACAAAATATATACTAAATATAATGTCACAATACAATAGACTGTAACTATACAAAATATATACAAAATAAATTGTCATTATACAAAACATATACTAAAAATATACAAAATAGATTGTCACTATACAAAAATTATACAAAATAGACTGTTACTATACAATTTATAAATAATAGACTGTCACTATACAAAATATATACAAAATAGACTATAACTATAAAATTTTTACACAATAGATATACAAAAATAGATTGTCATTATACAAAATAGACTGTCACTATACAAAATAGACAGTCACTATACAAAATATACTATCATTATACAAAAATATACTAAATAAATTGTCACTATACAATTTATATACAATAGATTGTCACTATATACATAATATACAAAATAGACTGTCACTATAAAAAATATATATACAAAATAAACTGTCACTATACAAAAATATACTAAATAAACTCTTACTATACAATTTATATAAAATAAATTGTCACTATACAAATTATATACAAAATAGACTGTCAATATACAAAATATATACTAAATAGACTGTCGCTATACAAAAAATATATAAAATATACCGTCAATATACTAAAAAAATACAAAATAGATCGTGGCAAAAAAAGGTTACTCTATTGCGCCAGGTATGGGTCGAACCTGCGACATTCTGCTTGCAAAACAGCACTCTATCCACTGAGCTACAAGCGCTTGTGTTGTCATGCTCATTCCTTTCGGGCTACTAATTGCAATATGTTTGGGCCGAAGGGCCATTTTCTGTAAGTGTGACAAAACATGGGCTATTAAAATTTTGAGCGGCTATAGAGGGTAGTTTTCTCATTTTGAAAGAGCAAATATCATTTATAGCAACTAGGGCCAAACCAATAACAGCCGGTAGCCCAAAAGCCGGTAGCCCAAAATTTGCAATATACATTTTATAGCCCAAAAATTATTCTAGTGGCTAGCCCAAAAGTACTGCTTTCTGCTTCTTTCTTCAGCAATTCAGATAAGAGAGAATCACAAAACAAACGTTCCCACTTTTACTCGCCTAATTTCCGTCCTTAGTTTACGGAATTGCCATTCATTGATAAGGTGGCGACTTCGATCTTTTTAAAGTGCACATATTTTCATTTATTATAACAATAACATATTTATTGTTATACTATAGTCAAATATACCAGTGTGATTTTACGAAAAATCCAAGGCCGACTTGCCTTCTAATATTAACTATTTAAAGATAAAAATAACAATAAATATAATTAAGTGAGAAAAAGTGTGTATAAAAATAAATATTTTATAATTATTTGTTCGATATAATTTTGAAGTGCGGATAAATTTTATAGATTAGCCTACAGCTTTTGCATACTACAATATTGTGTAACTCAGGTTTATAGCATTGTACAAACGATTATGGTCCATTTGTTTACTAGTAATAGTATTTATTTCTATCTCTGGTTATTAACGTAGAGTATTCAATCACACTGGCTATAGAGATAAACAAGTTCTCAATAACTCCGAGTTAACTGTTCTTTTTTTTTCTTTTTTTTTTTCTTTTTTCAAGTGACTATATAAGAAGATTCCTTTTACGTTTTTGGTATCGAAACTGACACAGTGAGTGATCAAGAACTTTTCTTTTTAAAATTAAAATAAAAACATAGAAGAGGAACCCCACCTAAAGGATAATATTATGCGCACCTCCATGCTTTAATCGTAGTACTATATAATAATGGGACTTGACTTAAATTTATTGAGGAGTTTAGGCACTTTTTACAATAATAAAATTAAGAAAATGTCCTTTTTAGATCTTTTACATGTAAAAAAATAAATCTCTCATGTGTAAAAACAAATTTTTCGTGTTTAAAAAAAGAGATAGGGTCACTATACAAAACATATACAAAAATAAATTGTCATTATACAATAAATAAAAACTGTCATTATACAATAAATAAACTAAATAGAATTTCACTATACAAAATATATACTAAATATAATGCCACAATACAATAGACTGTAACTGTACAAAATATATACAAAATAAACTGTCATTATACAAAACATATACTAAAAATATACAAAATAGATTATCACTATACAAAAATTATACAAAATAGACTGTTACTATACAATTTATAAACAATAGACTGTCACTATACAAAATATATACAAAAATAGACTATAACTATAAAATTTTTACACAATAGATATACAAAAATAGATTGTCATTATACAGAAAATATACAAAATAGACTGTCACTATACAAAATAGACTGTCACTATACAAAATATACTATCATTATACAAAAATATACTAAATAAATTGTCACTATATACATAATATACAAAATAAAGTGTCACTATAAAAAATATATATACAAAATAAGCTGTCACTATACAAAAATATACTAAATAAACTCTCACTATACAATTTATATACAATAAATTGTCACTATACAAATTATATACAAAATAGACTTTCAATATACAAAATATATACTAAATAGACTGTCACTATACAAAAAATATATAAAATATACCATCAATATACAAAATAAATACAAAATAGATTGTGGCAAAAAAAGGTTACTCTATTGCGCCAGGTAGGGGTCGAACCTGCGACATTATGCTTATGAAACAATACTCTATTCACTGAGTTACAAGCGCTTGTGTTGTCATGCTCATTCCTTTCGGGCTACTAATTGCAATATGTTTGGGCCGACGGACCATTTTCTGTAAGTGTGACAAAACATGGGCTTTTTAAATTTTGAACCTCTATAGAGGGTAATTTTCTCATTTTGAAAGAGCAAATATCATTTATAGCCACTAGGGCCAAACCAATAACAGCCGGTAGCCCAAAATCGCAATATACATTTTATAGCCCAAAAAATATTCTAGTGGCTAGCCCAAAAGTACTGCTTTCTGCTTCTTTCTTCAGCAATTCAAATAAGAGAGAATTACAAAACAAACGTTCCCACTTTTACTCGCCTAATTTCCGTCCTTAGTTTACGGAATTGCCATTCATTGATAAGGTGGCGACTTCGATCTTTTTAAAGTGCACATATTTTCATTTATTATAACAATAACATATTTATTGTTATACTATAGTCAAATATACCAGTGTGATTTTACGAAAAATTCAAGGCCGAGTGGCCTTCTAATATTAACTATTTAAAGATAAAAATAACAATAAATATAATTAAGTGAGAAAAGTGTGTATAAAAATAAATATTTTATAATTATTTGTTCGATATAATTTTGAAGTGCGGATAAATTTGATAGATTACCCTACAGCTTTTGCATACTACAATATTGTGTAACTCACGTTTATAGCATTGTACAAACGATTATGGTCCATTTGTTTACTAGTAATAGTATTTATTTCTATCTCTGGTTATTAACATAGAATATTCAATCACACTGGCTATAGAGATAAACAAGTTCTCAATAACTCCGAGTTAACTGTTCTTTTTTTTTTCTTTTTTCAAGTGACTATATAAGAAGATTCCTTTTACATTTTTGGTATCGAAACTGGCACAGTGAGTGATCCAGAACTTTTCTTTTAAAATTAAAAAAACATAGAAGAGGAACCCCACCTAAAGGATAATATTATGCGCACCTCCATGCTTTAATCGTAGTACTATATAATAATGGGACTTGACTTAAGTTTTTTGAGGGGTGTAGGCGCTTTTTACAATAATGAAATTAAGAAAATGTCCTTTTTAGTTTTTTGACTAACTCTTCCTATTTATAAGGGACAATCTCCCAAGAAACCCTAGAAAGTACAGCATAAAGAATATTCGAAGAGCATATTCTTACTGTCTCTTACTAGGTTTACATTGCTGTTGACATCTCGTCTTGCCTGACCGCTCTTGGTCGTCGTCCTTCATCACGATAACCATCAGACGTTGGGTCGTGGTAACCTTATTCCTCGTCCTACTCGGCAGTTGTCGTGGTTGCCAAATTTGGACCCATACAGTTAGTCCCTCTACTTGTTGAGGTCGTGGCCCTATACGTCCTTGATAAGCAGACGTCGCCTATACTCGCAGAGAAATTTGGCTGTTGAATTATACCGATTTAACCAGTAAAGAAAGAGCGGTGCGTTCCACGGTGTCCTGGATGGTGTAGCTTATCGGGAAATGACGTCACTCCCACGTGCATCATCATTACGCGTATTCCCGAGATAGAGACTGATCGCTTGTCGCTTTGATTTTGGTGCCATGGATAGCCTTACGCCTCGATTCTAGCGCCATCCAACCTTATAAATAGGTGAAGGTTTTGTTTTTTCAAGAACTTTTAGCCATTTCTTCTCCTGTGTATGTATTGTCTTCTTCGGTCATCTCTTCTTGGGTCTTCAGCTCTGCTTTCGTGATTTTTCTTCTCATCTTTTCCTTTCATCATTCTTTGTTTCACGTTTTACCATCATACCTTTTGCCATCAAAATGCCCAGAACACATCGGTCATACGAAGATATTTCTGACGTCATCCCGTTATCCATGACACCTCCTTCTGGTGGTGAGGATATGGTAGTGGAGGAGGGGGACAACTTTCCCATCGTGGAGGAGATACTCCCGAGAAACCCTATGTCCCAGAATGATTTTCACAAAGTACCTGCCTCTTCCCGCGCTCCGGTGGTTTCTGAGACTGAGCAGGCTCATATAGATGACCTTCGGTCTACGTACAATATTCCTCCCCATGTTGAGATAGTTCCAGCTGGGAGGGACCTCGTGGAGGTCTATAGACCGGGGTGTTGTGCTTTTTACGTATATCCCTTTGCGATTGGCCACACCCTCCCTCTTTTTCCATTGGCGGAGGAATTCTGTCGGTTCTACGAGGTCTGCCCGGCGCAACAATCTCCATATACGTATAAGATATTTCTAGTACTGACGAAGTATGCGGAGTTGGCGGGGTGTGAAGTTGGCCTTCATCACCTTTTATATTTGTTTTCCCCGAGTTTTCACAAGGGCACTATGATACACTTGAGGCATCGTGGGACCAGGGGGCTGGTGGTCGGGATGGACGACCGGGGAAACCGCAAATTTTGGCACAAATACTTCTTCATTAGAATCGAGCACCTAGTGTCGGACCCCGCTGGATTCCCAGAGCGGTGGAATCATAACCGTAGGTATTGGTACTCATTATTTACTTTTGTTCTTTCTAATTTTGTACTTATTTGTAACTTTCCTGTGTAGCTGTGAGGCGTACACCTCATCCCATTATCGGTATCGATGACTGGGTAGCCCGTGTACTACCTTACGTGGCGGGGAATCGAGATTGGCCCGCTTTTCGCAAACGCTTTGGGCCGAAGGTTTCATCCGGTAAGCGTCCCCTTTATTTTGGCCTTTGCTGTTTGCTGTCATTTATTAATACAATATCTTTGTGATGTCAGGTCGTTGGGCTTCCAAGAAGAAGGCTCCATTCTAGGCATTTCGCCAGGCCATCGTCGGCAGGGATACAGTTTGCCATGGCCGAGTCCGTCCGAGGAGTCCGTGCTCAATCCGTACCGGCTAGAGACTTTTCTCGCGGCGTCGTTGTATGGGATGAGATCTCCTCTCGACCGTCTATCACCTCATGGATGAACCCTCTATCGGGGATGAATACCATCGAGGAAGAGGAGGAGGGTAGAGCTTGGGAAGGCCGTCGCGTCGGCAGGGATACAATTTGCCCTAGCCAAGTCCGTCCGAGGAGTTTGTGCTTAATCCGTACCGACTAGAGACTCTTCTCGCGATGTCGTCGTATGGGATGAGATCTCCTCTCGACCGTCTATCACCTCATGGATGAACCCTCTATCAGGGATGAATACCATCGAGGAAGAGGAAGAGGGTAGCGCTTGGGAAGGCGGTCGCCTCCGATACTGGATAGAATATAACTGATGCTGCGAGGCGGCGTCTTTGCCTAGGTAAGGCATATATGCCGTTCTTATGGTGGACTCCATTTTGGCAGAACTTCGAGAGGTACGTGTTAAAGCACGTGCTGCTCGAAAGGCATGTGGTTACGACCCCGGCATGTCTGGCGGAGACGACGTTGACTACGATGATGCGGACAAGCTCGCCTCCGATTCTTGGTACAATGAGGAGTATGTCACGGGGGATGATGCAGCGTAGGACTTGGTTGCATTTTTGTTTTGCTATTTTTGTGGGGGCGTCGTTGAGCCCTTTATAAAACACTTTTGTAATATATCAACTGTAATAAAGTAGTTACTTTTTGTTGTGTACCTCTAAAATGTTTTCTTGTTGTGCATTTTTTATTGTGGGGGAGCCCTGGGTTACTCAGCCTTGTGTGATATTTTATCGTAATCTGGGCGATGTCAGATGTCAAGTAATTTGTGTGATGTTGATTATTAAAAGATTTGAGCAAGTCATGGTTCGAGCGGTGTCGAATTCTTTTCTTTGTTGATGACCCTTGGCCGTAAGGGTGTTATTTCGAGTTGGTCGAAATGTTAGTCCGTTGTGGTTCGAACGAGGTCGAACTCTTCTTTTTATCGATGGCTCTTGGCCGTAGGGGTGTTATTTCGAGTTGGTCAAAATGTTAACCCGTTGTGGTTCGAACGAGGTCGAACTCTTCCTTTTGGCGATGACCCTTAGCTATAGCGGTGTTATTTCGAGTTAATGTCGAAATGTTAACCCGTCATGGTTCGAACGAGGTCGAACTTTTCTTTTTGCGATGGCCCTTGGCCGTAAGGGTATTATTTCGAGTTAATTTCAAAATGTTAACCCGTCGTGGTTCGAGCGGGGGTCAAACTCTTCTTTTTGGCGATGGCCTTTGGCCGTAGGAGTGTTATTTCAAGCTGGTCAAAATGTTAACCCATTGTGGTTTGAACGAGGCCGAACTCTTTTTTTTGGCGATGGCCCTTGGCCGTAGGGGTGTTTATTCGTCGAAATGTTAACCCGTCGTAGTTCGAGCGGGGTCGAACTCTTCTTTTTGGCGATGGCCCTTGATCATAGGGGTATTATTTCGAACTGGTCGAAATGTTAACCCGATGTGGTTTGAACGAGGTCGAACTCTTCTTTTTGGTGATGGCCCTAGGCCTAAGGGGTGTTATTCCAAGTTAATGTCGAAATGTTAACCCGTCGTGGTTCGAGCAGGGTCGAACTCTTCCTTGCGACGATGGCCCTTCGCCGTAGGGGTGTTATTTTGAGCTGGTCGAAATGTTAACCCGTTGTGGTTCGAACGAGTCGAACTCTTCTTTTTGAACGGAGATCAACAGAGATTGAAATGTTGAGTGAAATGCTGCTTTATTTCGTTTATTGGTGTATTGTACATGTCAGTTTCATACATAGTGGAGAAGTTTCCTTGTATCTAGTCCCTTCATCGTTCGGCTTGGAGATATCAGCGGCAGACAAGGCGATGAATTATACTTTGGACTTTGAGACGTCCCCCTCGTCGCCTCGTTAAAAACCTCTCCGAGAAAACGCAATTGGGACAAAATCCGAGTGAGGGAAAAGGAGTACGACTCGGGCGGCATCCTTTTTCATAAGTGAAAGTATTTGAGGTGGGTGACATTCCAGTTGTTCTGTAGCAGTTTTCCCTCCATGTTTTCTAGTTGGAATGCCCCTTTGCTTGCCGCCACTGTAATTTTATATGGTCCGTCCCAGTTGGTTCCCAATTTTCCTTCTTTTAGGTCTTTGGCCACTTGTGTTTTGGCCTTGAGGATGTAGTCTCCAACTTTGAGCGGACATATTTTGGCTTTCTTGTTATAGTACCTTTCCGCTTGTTGTTTTTGGGCTACCATTCTTACATTAGCCATATCTCTCCGTTCCTCTACTTCGTCGAGGTCCTATATTCTGTTTCCGTCGTTGCTTGGTCCACTTTCATTGGAGTATCTTAGTCTAGGTTCTCCGACTTCAACTAGTATAACAGCGTCAGTCCCGTAGACTAATGAATATGGCCTTTCACCTGTGCTGGTCTTTGGCGTGGTGCTGTAGGCCCATAATACCTCCGGTAGCAGTTTCGACCACAGCCTTTTGGCGTCCTCGAGCTTCTTCTTTAGTATATTCAATATTGTTTTGTTGGAGGATTCTGCCTGACTGTTGCTAACTGGATGATATGGCGTAGAGAGTATTCGCTTGATGCGCCATTTGTCAAAGAACTCGGTCGTCTTTTTTCCGACGAACTAAGGTCCATTATCACATCTAATTTCTTTGGGGATGCCGAAACGACATATGATATTTTTCCATATGAAGGTGATGACTTCCTATTCACGTATTTGGGCGAACGCACCTGCCTCCACCCATTTGGAAAAGTAGTCAGTTAAAACTAAAAGAAAGTGTGTCTTACGTTGACCCTCGGGAGGGGTCCGGCAATGTCCATTCCCCATTTGATGAACGGCCATGGCGAAATGACGGAGTGCAGGAGTCGCCCGCTTGGTGTATCATTGGTGTGTACTTTAGGCATTGCTCACACTTTGTTGACGTAATCCGCTGCTTCTTTTTTCGTAATGGGCCACTAATATCCTGCCCGAATGAGGCATCTGATGAGGGCCCGGTTGCATGTGTGGGAACCGCAGTGACCTTTGTGTACTTCTTTGAGGACACGCCTTGTTTGATTTGGTCCTAGGCATTTAGTCAAAGGGCCGCCGAACGTCCTTTTGTAAAGATCGTTGTTTATGAGGTTGTACCTGCCTGCCTATATTCGAAGCTTTTTTGCTTCCTTTTTGTCTTGCAGGAGTGTTCCATCCTACAAATATGTCATGATACGGTTGCATCAATCCCAAGTTAAATTTATAGAATGTACCTCTACTTGGTCTATTGATGAGTGGAGGAGGGTGACCACGTTCTCCTTGGTGATGTTTTTGGTTGCTGCTGCTAGTTTGGCGAAATCATCTGCTTCGATGCTTTGTGCCCGCGGTATCTGATCGAGTCAACATTTATCGAATTATGGCAGTAGCTTATGGATTTCTGCACAGTATTTCTATAGCCTTTGTTCCTTGATTTGGGAAGTCCCAGTAACTTGATTAATGACGAGTTGTGAGTCGCACCTGAGGACGACTCATCGTGCATCATATCTGAGGGCTAGTTTCAATCCTGCAATTACGGCCTCATACTCGGCCTCATTGTTAGTCATATCGGGGAACCGTATGGACTGGCAAATTACTTCGCCTATAGGGACTTCAACTACGAGTCCCAGTCTTGATCCCGAAGCATTAGATGCGCCATCAGTGTAGAGGACCCAGAGGTCGGGTTGCCCAGGGGAGGTGCGAGACGCTTTTTACTCGACCTCAGGTAATATTTCGACACTGAAGTCGGTGACGAAGTCAGTGAGTACCTGCGATTTTATCACTGTTCGCTACTGATAGGTGATATCATGCTCGCTTAATTCTATGGCCCATTTGGCCAATCTTTCCGATAGCTCTGGCTTATGTAAGATGCTTCTAAGGGGAAAAGTCGTCACCACCGATATAGGGTAAGATTGAAAATATGGTCTAAGCTTTCGTGAAGCTACGACCAACGCCAGAGCCAATTTCTCGAGGTGGGGGTACCTCGTTTCGGCATCAATCAAGGTTTTGCTAATATAATAAATTAGGGATTGTGTACCTTTGTTTTTGTGGATCAGAACTACGCTCACTGCGACCTCTGAGACGGCCAAGTAGATTAGAAGGCATTCGTCGGGGTCCACTTTTGCGAGTAGTGGTGGTGAGGACAAGTACGCTTTTAGTTTTCTAAGGGCCTCGATGCAATCTGAATTCCACTGAAGCCCGTTGTCCTTCTTCAGCACGTTAAAGAATTTATGGCATCTGTAGTACGACCGCGAGAAAAAACCTTGACAGGGTGGCTATCTGCCCCGTTAATTTTTGCACCTATTTTTTGCTAGTTAGTATTTTAGGTATTCCTTCGATGGCTTTGATCTAGTTTGGATTGACCTCGATGCCTGTTTGTGATACCAAGAAATCGAGGAATTTGCCCGAGGTTGAGCCGAAGGCGCATTTTTCGAGATTTAGCTTCATTCCATACTGCCTTAATATGCTGAAGGCGTCTGTAAGGTGGTCAATGTGGTCCTCTTTCCTTTTGGATTTGACCAACATATCGTCGATGTAAACCTCCATCGTCTTGCTGAGTTGGTCTTTAAATATTTTGGTGACTAACCTTTGGTATGTTGCCCCCACATTTTTTAATCCGAACGGCATGACTCTATAGCAGTATGTTCCCTGGTGGGCGATGAAAGTGGTTTTTTCCTAGTCTTCCTCCTCCATGAGGATTTGGTTGTAACCCGAATACGCATCCAAAAACTTAGCAGTTCGTGCCTAGCTGTTGCATCAATAAGTTGGTCGATATAGGGCAGTGGAAAAGAGTCTTTCGGGCAGGCCTTATTTAGGTCCGTGAAATCAACGCACATCCGCCATTTCCTATTTTTCTTTTTTACCATGAACACATTCGCGACCCATTGGGGATATTTTGATTATCGGATAGAGCCATTGACGAGTAGCTTATCGACTTCAGCGCTAACGACCTCATTTATTGCGGCATTGAATTTTCTCCTCATCTGTCGCACCGGCAGATATAGCGGGTCGATGTTCAGCTTATGCTTAACGATATCTTTTAGAATGCCCGACATATCTGAATAGGAGAAGGCAAACATGTCGACATTGTTGGTTAAAAATTTATGAAATATACCCGGTTTTGAGAGATTGTGTCCGATATAGGCCATTTTTGTGCTATCGTTGCTGTCTAGTTGGATGGGGTCGAGATCCTCTATGGTCGACTTGGCGGCCTCTATGACGTCATGATCTTTGATAATGCCTATTTGTGCGTCTGGTTTGGTTCCCGACGTTGCTAATTGCTATGCTTCCGCGTTTGCTCTCTTTAGTTGTTGGGTGTGTGTGCAATCCTGGGCAATGCGATAACATTCTTGTGCGGTGCGTTGTTCGCCCCGTATGCTGAATATTCTCCATGGAGTAGGGAACTTGATTACCTGATAGAGACTTGATGAGATGGCTCGTATGGCGTGTATCCATGGTCGCCCTATGATGGCGTTGTAGGCTGTGTCTTAGTCCATGATGTGAAACGTTGTTTCCAGGGTGACTCCTTCAGCTAGAATGGGTAGCACTAATTCTCCAGAAGTTTGCTCGACTGCATTATTAAAACCCGTTAGCGTTATGCAATGCGGTATTATTTTACCTTCGAGCCCCATCTGTGCAAGGACTAGAGGATGGATAATACACGCGCTGCTTCCACCGTCTACCATTATTCTTTTCACATCAGTATCCGCAATACGTAAAGTAATAACTAGAGCATCATAGTGAGGGAAAGACAAACCGTCGGTATCCAACTTATCGAAGACGATACTATCTTCGAGGTCATCATACCGTTCGTGAGTGATCAACCGTTTGAGTTTGTGTGCAGTGGTGAATTTCACATGGTTGATTGCTGTCCTATCACCTCCATCGATGATCATTTGTATGGTGCGAGCGGGAGAGGGCAGTGTTGGAGGTCCTTGAGGTTGCTCGCGTCTACGGGCAAAATTGGCTTGCCCTCGGTCGCTCATCAGTTCTCTCAGGTCTCCCTGATTTAGCATCCTCACCGCCTCCTGCCGCAGACCTATGCAGTCCTTGATTTTATGACCCCATTCCTGGTGAAATTCGTAGAGGGCATTTGATTTCCGAGTACTTGGATAGGACTTCATCTTCTGCAGCTGTTGTACCTTCGTGCCGAGCTCCTCTAGCGCGTACACTATTTCTGAAGGAGAAATACAAAAATTATGAGTAGATAAGAGTGGAGGCATACCTCTTTCATTTCGCAGTGTCATGGTATGTTGAGGAGGGCCATCCATGTGCCACGGGGGGTGTGGGATGGTTGTTCTGATGAAAGGCTGATGTCTCTCTCGACCGAGACGGGGAACCAACTGGTCCCTTCGACCGTCATTGCGTCGATCTTTCCTTGCTTTTGCTTGAACTGATGTCAGCCGTTGGATCGGGCCATTGAGATCATCCTCGTCGGCTCTTACCTCAGCTCAATAGGCATTGTGAATTTCTTCCCAAGTGGTGGGAGGGTATTTCGTGAGTCTGCTTACTAGCTTTCTGGTTGCTCTTGACCCGTTTCTGCTCTATCCATTCTGAAAGGCTGCTACCGCCATCCCTTCCGATACATTCGGTAGGCTCATTCTCACCCTGTTAAACCGAGCTAGGAAGGCCCTAAGTCCCTCGCCAGGTGTCTGCCTGATGGCGAATATGTCATTTACCCTGGCTTCCGCCTTTTTAGCCCCTGCATGGGCGGTGACAAACTTATCTGCCATTTCTTCGAACGTTTCTATTGACCGTGTCGACAGTTGTGAATACCAGGTTAGGGATCCCCCTGTTAGGGTTTCGCCAAACTTTTTCAGTAGCACTGCCGGTACTTGTTTTCTCGAAAGATCGTTGCCCTTCACCGCTGTGACGTAGTGAACGATATGATCTTCTGGGTTTGTAGTACCATCGTATATGTTCAGGTACAATGGCCTTTTGAAGGTTTTAGGAATGGCATGGGGGGATGTTTCTTCATTGTATGGTTTTTCGATGAATCGGCCCATGTCCCGTTTTGGTAGCAACTTTGGGGCGCCTGGTATCTTTTCAACCCTTTCTTGATGCTCCTTCATCTGGTCGCAAAGCGCCTTATTTTCATTCTCCATTTCCTCCACTTTCTTTAGAATGGCCGTGAGTGCGTCACTACCTGCATCAACAATAGTGTGAGCGTTACCAGTTCGGGGGGTGGGGGCATCTTGCTCACCGGTGTCTGTCATGATTTCTACGTGCGCAGTGTCCCTGTTCTCCCTTTGGGTGGGTTTATAAAGTATGTTGTTCAGAGTGCTTGTTAGCCATTCTTCTAGTAGCCTTTTTACCACCGATGGCGCTTTTTCCATCATTGACGTTGAGGCTTCCTTTTCGAAGAGGTAACGCTTTCGCGGGGGAGGGGGGATGTGAAGCATTTCGCCTAGGCGTAGCGCTTGGCGTCACGTTTTCATTGTCTTCCCTGTCATCTTCATTGATAGTGTTCAAAATATTGGCGGTGACACATGCTATTGTTTTTAATCTCGCATCTCCTTTCCCTGCCATTGTTAGTTTATGCAAAGCTAGGAAAAGATGGTTATCCCTTTCTATGATCTATATGAAACTAAAATTTCAACTAAAGAATTTCCCCCAGACGACGCCAAATTGTTTGACCAAAAGATGTTAAACCCTTTGATTAAACCAATCTTAAGATTAGAAGAAGGGTAAATCTCAGTTAAGAATAATAAATCTAGATCAAGTGATAAAGGAAGTAAGCAAGATGAATGATGGTAGCTAATATGTTAGAATCAATTGAATGCTCATAAATGCGACAACCTATGTGCGTAATCAATCTACATAGATGCAGTCAACACAGAAAAGAAATAAGTATGAGATGATTGTGGAATCTTTGGATCTTATCAATATCGTATAATGATGTAAGTGAAGGTTGCGTAATCAATGAACAAGGCTGTTCTTGTATTTACTCTCAAATGAATCTTTTACAAAGTGTTCTTTTGTCTTTTTGCCTGAATCCCCTCTTTCTTAACTAACTCTTCCTATTTATAAGGGACAATCTCCCAAGAAACCCTAGAAAGTACAACATAAAGAACATTCGAAGAGCATATTCTTACTGTTTCTTGCTAGGTTTACATTGCTGTTGACATCTCGTCTTGCCTGACCGCTCTTGGTCGCCGTCCTTCATCACGACGACCATCAGACGTTACGTTGTGGTAACCTCATTCCTCGTCCTACTCGGCAGCTATCGTGGTTGCCAAATTTGAACCCATAGAGGAATTGGCACGCCTAGACTTTCGGTCAATGCATATGTTATTAAACTTCTGGATTTATTTTACTTTTTAAATAAAATTCTCACAAATTAATCCCGTTTTTCAATTGATTAAGCGAGAAGAGAGGGGGAAAAATCAAGAAAGAGCAAACTAGCAAAAGCTTCACTAGGATATTGAGCAATTGTACAGGCAGGTGTAATTTCTATTGACCAACTTCGAATGGCTAATTTAGCCTAAACAAATTTATGTTGTACTTATGAGTGTCAGGACAACGGCAAAACCAGAGTCTAGCCATTACTCCACGGCCTCAACTTTGAACATATCCGTATAGTTTAATATGTGATAGAATATTAGCTACTTTTGTATGAGGTTATCAACTAATATTATCATAGAGTTTGTTTGTAATCTATATCTATACTATATTAAAAGCACGAAGGCCCTTAACGAAATGTCGTTCGCCTATTTTACCCTTTAAAAATAAACTTTACATTGGACAAAATTGTAATTGTAGTTTAATTATTTACCTAATATGTAGGACTTTAAGATAAGCTAAATTTTATTTATTAAATATTTTTCCTTTAAGGTATCTAAAAACTCCTAATATTTAGGAATCTAAATTGAGTAAAATTTTACTTATAAATATTTTTCCTTATTTAAATCGTGTAACAATTTTCCTCAAATTTGACTCTTTCACGTTTACAAGTTTTAACACTTTTAGAATTATAAAAGAAGACTTTTGCAAGTTTCTGCCTTCGTTTTAATTTTTGTAAGAATCATTAGCATTTTTAAATGTTAATCCAAATTTTTACATGTGCACAACAAGTTTAAGTTGACTTATAAATTTGCTATTTTTAATATAAATCTTTTAATCATTAATGACGGATAACATGTAAGTTATATTTTATGTCAGATATTATATCATTCAAATTATATTTATAACATTAAAAATTTAAAATTAACTAACATTTTGCTATTACTTTATTTATTTGGATTATTCGGAGGGAGTTCTAATATTTAGAAATTCAACATCAAACAAAATTTTAACTTATATAACTTATTTTCTTATCTGAATTGCGTAAAATAATCTTTAGTCAAATTCATATCCTAAGAAGTAAAGAAAAAATTTAAATTCAATTCCTTATTTATCAAGATCTAATAACAATCGTGAATATTGAATATCACCAAACTAAGTTGCACACACTTTAATAATTTTTCTTTGGATCAAAGAATAATCGAGAATATCAAGATATATTATCTTCTCTTTAAGTTGAAAAATTCGATCAAAATTATTATATCAGCAGTTCAAATGAGAGAAATGAGTTTGGATATAACGACAAACAAGGAAACCAAAAAAACCAAAGTCAACAAAGAATAAGTAAGAAATTATCGTTTGGATATAATGTGGATCGCTTTTTTACCTTTTATTTGTTGTGGATCCGTCTCATGTTTTGGATTTCAACACAGTTCAGTTAGATGATGATTTGACTTATGATGTGGAGCTAGTAGCTATTTTGGAGCGCCAGGTTCGAAAGTTGAGATCAAAGGTTATAACTTCAATGAAAGTGCAGTAGAGAGGTCGGCCCGTAGAGGAGGCTACCTGGGAAACCGAGCGGGAGATGCGGAGCAGATATCCTTACCTATTTGAGGCTTCAGGTATGTTTCTTGACTCGTTCGAGGACGAACGTTTGTTTAAGAGGGGGAGGATGTGACTACCCGACCAGTCATCTCATGAGTTACCACTTCGTATCCCTCATTTCTGCTTCTTATTACTTTGATTATCAGTATTGTGTGTTATCAGGTTGGTTGGCTCGGGTTGAAAAAGGTTTCGGTGAGGTTTGAGATACTTAGTCTCTTTTGAGTGAGTTTAAGTTGGAAAAGTCAATCGGATGTTGACTTATGTGAAATAGAGCTCGAATGTGAATTCTGATGGTTCGGACAGCTTCAGGAGATGATTTGGGACTTAGGAGCATGGTTAGAATGGGTTTTGGAGGCTCGAAATATTTTTAGGCTTGAATTGGCGAAATTGGAATTTTGGTGTTTTCCGGTTGATATGTGAGATTTTGATATAAGGGTCGGAATAAAATTCCGAAAGTTGCAGTAGGTCCGTTATGTCATTTGGGATGTGTGTGCCAAATTTCAGGTCAATCGGACGTGGTTTGATAGACCTTTTGATCAAAAGCGGAATTTGGAAGATTTTGGAACCTTAGGCTTGAATTCGATGTGTTTTGGTTGATTCAATGTTGTTTGAGGTATTTTGAATATTGGTGCAAGTTTGGGTAGTGGTATATGAGGTGTTTGTGCTTTTGGTTGAGGTCCCGGGTGCCTCGGGATGGTTTCGAATGGTTGATGGGGGAGTTTGGAGTTTTGGAGGAGCTGCAGATTTTCTGCTTCTGATATTTCTGCACCTACGGATTGGGGACCGCAGGTGCGACGCCGCAGATGCGAAGAAAAGGCCGCAGAAGCGGAAGTTGGCCATTTGGAATTTGGCCGCAGATGCACTGAAAAGGGAGCATCTGCGGGACTGCAGGTGCGGTTCCTGGGCGCAGATGCGGCCCTACGGAGCTTAAGTGAAACCCACAAAAGCAGTCATGGATCGCAGAAGCGACACTGCAGGAGCGGGATTTTTGCCGCAGGTGCGATTTTGCTGGGCCAGAAAGTATATAAACTCCCTTTCACGAATTTTGAGTTGTTCTTCACCATTTCTATTCGGTTTGAGCTTGGGGGAGCCATTTTGAAGAGGGATTCAAGGGATAACGTCTGGAGGTAAGATTTTTGAACCTAATAATCGATCATATGACATTATTTCACTGATTTGGCTTCAAATTAATAAAAACTAAGGGTTAAAAATTAAGGAATAGGGCTTGGTATTGTAGACCTTGACTTGAGGATTTGAGGGCCATTTGTGGTAGGATTTTAGTATTTTCTATATGTATGAACTTGTGGGGAGATAAGGAGTCTATTGGTGTAAATTTTATCGAATTTCGAGACGTAGGCCCGGGGGTTGGGTTTTGGTTAATTTTGAGATTCATGTTGTAATTTGATTTCTTTCGAGTGGGCTTTATTCTCTTCGCATATTTTGATGGTTATGTACTGATTTTGGATAGATTTGGAGCATCTGAAGGCCGATTCGAGAGGCAAAAGCATCACGAGCTAGAGTTTGGACCAGATTAAGGCGAGTAATGATTGCAAATGCTGTCCTGAGGGTATGGAACCCCGGACTTCACATTGTTGTGCTGTATTAAGGTGGCACACATGCTAGATGACGAGCGTGGGGTCGTGCACCGGTTGGGATTGGGACTAAGTCCATCCCGAATGACTTTTTTACCGCGTATTTGACTGAAAACTATTTGCTATCATCATGTTTTAGGCTGAATGCCATATTTGGGCCTCGCGCCATCTGTTTTGGACCCTTAGGGGATTTTTACTGCTATTTCCTCACTGTTTTAATTTTATATCTGTACTCAGTCGTGCTATATTCTACTATTTCATAACTCAGCTATGTTTACTTTGTTTTAACACTTTAAATAATTTTTTGGGTTGAGCATCATATTTTACTGTGCCCGAGTGACTTTTAGAGATTTTGACTGAGTAGGGCCGAGGGCCTGTGTTGTGAGGTTATTGAGCTGATTCATGATTATGAGGCCGAGGGCCTGAGTTGTATGCCACGAGGTGGCTTGATATGTGGCCAAGAGCCTATTGATTATGCCACGAGATGGCTTAATAGGGGCCCCTATCGGAGTCTGTACTCCCCCAGTGAGCGCGGGTACCCAGTATGATATGTGATATAGCCCGAGTGGCTGATATTGTCTCATGTTATTGCCCGAGGGGCTGATACGAGAGATTGTGAGAGAGCTCGAGGGGCTGATTCTGTTGGTACTTAGCCCGAGGGGTTGGTTTTATGTGTTTATCTCTTCTCACTGTTTTTCATTCACTTGTTGAAACTGTTAAAAGATGTTTTAAAAAGGTTTTCATTGAATTAAGGTGTTTTACTAGTCTTCACTATTTTATTGCATTGTATTGGTTTTACTCTACCTCTTTATAGCATTTTGCTATGTTTTACGTGATTTCCTATCTCTCAGCTGCTTTTACTTTTATTACTCACTGAGTCGGAGTACTCACATTACTCCCTGCACCCTGTGTGTAGATACAGGAGCCTCGGGTCCGGCTAGCGAGTGCTGATTGCTTCCAGCTATCACGACCCTATACCTGGACTCGATCATGATGACGCCTCTCCTGAAGACAAGGCTAGCTGAAACTTCCCATATCCAATTATTAACAGTTAAACCATAAGAAATAAATCTAAAGCATCACAAGATAATCCAAAGTTAATAGATAATAGAATAATTCATAGAAAATAACCCAACACAGCCCGATACCGGGTTGTACTAGTCATGAGCATCTAACAACACGAAATACTCCAAATCAAACTATAGAGTTTAATACAGAAAACTAAGAACATTAAGAAGTAAGATAGGGAAGAGCTTCGGGCTGCGAACGACAACAACTACCTAGAGACTCCTCGGATCTGCCTGAGCCAGAATGATCAGCACTTGGGAGCGGGACCAGATACGCCTGAATCTGCACACATGATGCAGGGAATAAAGTGAGTACTCCAACTAAGTGAGTAATAATCATAAATAAAGACTGAAAGCAGGAAATCACGTAAGGCACAAAAGCATGCTATAATGAAACAGTAAAACCATTAAAATAATGAACTAGTGAAAGATAGGTAAAAATCCTTTAACTCAAATTTAACTTCATGAAAAGCCTTTTTCAACAATTACGCAGGTAATTGACAGTCAATTATGAAAATAAACACATAAAGGTTCGCCCCTTGGGCACAATATCAACAAATTTGCACCTAGAGCAACATCTAAGAATATTACCAGCCCCTCGAGCAATCACATAGAACAATACCAGCCCCTCGGGCTCAATCTCACATCACAATGGGTACCCGCGCTCACTGGGGGTGTACAAACTCCTGGAGGGGCCTCTTACGGCCCAAACGCAATATCAAGCCACCTCGTGGCATCATCACTAGCCCCTCAGCTTTATATCAATCAAGCCACCTTGTGGCGTACATATCTTAGGCCCTAAGCCTCATAATCAGTATCAAATGTTTCCTCACAATATAGGCCCTCGGCCTTACTCAGTCAAAATCCTCACAAGCCACTCGGGCAATAGTAAAACATGATTCTCAGCCAAAAATATCATTTAAAAGATCATGTAAGTGTTAATACAGAGTAACATGGATGAGTACGAAAACAGTGAAATATAACATGACTGAGTTCAAGTATAAAGTCAAACAGTGAGGAAATACTAGTAAAAATCCCCGAAGGGTTCAAATAGTTGGCACAAGGCCCAAATATGGCATTCAACCCAAATCATGATGATAGTAAATAGCGTTCAGTCAAATATATGGTAAAATAATCATTCGGGATGGACTAAGTCACAATCCCCAATAGTGCACGACCCCACGCTCGTCATCAAGCGTGTGCGTCACCTCAATATAGCACAATGATGAGCAAGTCTGGGGTTTCATACCCTCAGAACATCATTTACTATCATTACTCATCTCGAACCGATCAAATCTCTAGCTCACGATGCCTTTGCCCCTCAAATCGGCCTCCACTCGTGTCGAATCTATCCAAAATCAGAATGAGGATGTCAAAATATGCTAATGGAACGAAGCCCAAGCAAAAATAATCAAAATACGACACAAATCCCAAAATTACCAAAACCCGACCCCAGGGCCCATATCTCGGAATTTGATAATTTTTATATCAATAAATTCCTTATCTCCCCACGAGTTCACACACATCAAAAGTTCTGAAATCCGACCTCAAATGGTCCTTCAAATCCTCAATCAAAGGTCTAAGTTTCCAAGCCCTAGTTCTTCAATTTTTGGCTTAATTTCCATGATTATTTAGGTAGATTTCACATTAAAATCAAGTTTTAAGTCCAAGAATCTTACCTCCAAGTGATTCCCCTTGAATCCCTCTTCAATCCCCTTCAAAAAGCTCCAAAAATGACCAACAATGGAAGAAATAAACCCCAAAATCGCGGACAAGACGACCTTTTAAACTTTTTGACCAGGCCTGAAATCCTTCTTCGCGAACGTGGTCAACGCCTCGCGTTCGCGAAGCACAAAAATGACTTTGACCAAAAATCCTCTACGCGAAAGCGACATGCCCATCGCGAACGCGATGGTTCCTCAGACTTACTCTTCGCGAACACTCCCTCTCTCGCGAACGCGATGAACAACTCGACCTCAAACCCTGTTGACCAATTTCCTCTACACGAACGCGCTCCCCTTCTCGCGAACGTGAAGCACAAACATCCAGCCCTTCCCGAATGTGTAGCCTTCCTTGCTAATATGAAAGCTTAAATCCCAGCCTTCATCAATTGATCCTTCACGAATGCGAGGACCCATTCGCGAACACGAAGGTCTAAATCTTCTGCAACACACAGCAGCTTTCTGCAATTCTAAACTTCATGAAATGGTCCGATTGACCACCCGAAACTCACCCGAGGCCCCCGGGACTTCAACATAACATGTCAACATATCCCATAACCTCATTCAAACTTGTTCCAACCTTTGGAATGCTCAAACCAACATCGAAACACCAAATTTGCATCGGATTCAAGCCTAAGAATTCCAAAATCTTCTAAATTACGCTTTTGATCAAAAACCCAACCAAACCACGTCCGAATGACCTAAAATTTTGCACACACATACCACATGCCACAACAGAACTGCTGCAACTCTCGGAATTCCATTCCGCCCCCTATATCAAAATCTCGCCTACCAATCGGAAATCGCCAAAATATCAACCCCGCCAATTCTAGCCTAAATCTACTCCGAACCTCCAAAACTCATTCCGATCGCGCTCCTAAGTCCCAAATCACCTTCCGAAGCTAACTGAACCATCAGAACTCACATCCAAGCCCTCTAACATATAAGTCAACATCCGGTTGACTTTTCCAACTTAAGCTTCATCAAAAGAGACTAAGTGTCTCAAACCTTACCAAAATCATTCCGGATTCGATCCGACCAACCCGATACCACATAACACGGATAAACAAAGCATAAAGAAGCAGAAATGGGGAAAACGAAGCGGTAACTCATGAGAAGACTGGCCGGTTCATCACATCCTCCCCAACTTACACAAACGTTCATCCTCGAACAAGTCAAGAAACATACCTGAAGCCTCAAACAAGTGAGGATATCTGCTCCGCATCTCCCGCTCGGTTTCCCAGGTAGCCTCCTCAACGGGCTGACTTCTCCACTGCACTTTCACTGAAGCTATATCCTTTTACCTCAACTTTCGAACCTGACGACCCAAAATAGCTACTGGCTCCACATCATAAGTCAAATCATTATCCAACTGAACTGTTCTAAGGTCCAAAACATGAGACGGATCCCCAATATACTTTCGGAGCATAGAAACATGAAATATCAGATGCACACTCGATAAGCTGGGTGGCAAAGCAAGCTCATAAGCCACCTCCCCAATCCTCCGAAGCACCTCAAAAGGCCCAATGAATCGAGGACTCAATTTCCCTTTTCTTCCCAAATCTCATAACACCCTTCATGGGTGAAACCTTCAATAGAACCTTATCACCAACCATGTAGGACACATCTCGAACCTTCATGTCAGCATAACTCTTCTGTCTCGACTGCGCTGTACGGAGCCTTTCCTGAATCATATTCACCTTTTCCAAAGCATCCTGCACCAAGTCTGTCCCCAATAGCCTAGCCTCACCGGGCTCGAACCAACTAACTAGAGATCTACACCGCCTCCCATACAAAGCCTCATATGGAGCCATTTGAATACTCGACTGGTAGTTGTTGTTATAAGCAAACTCTGCAAGCGGTAGAAACTGATCCCATGACCCTCCGAAATCAATGACACAAGCACGCAACATGTCCTCCAATATCTAAATAGTGCGCTCGGACTTCCCGTCCGTTTGAGGGTGAAAAGCTATGCTCAACTCAACCTGAGTACCCAACTCTCGCTGCACATACCTCTAAACCTGCGATGTAAACTGAGTGCCCCTATCTGAAATGATGGAAACTGGGACCCCATGCAAATGAACAATCTCCCAGATATAGATCTCTACCAACCGCTATGAAAAATAGGTAGTACACACAGGAATGAAGTCCACAGACTTAGTCAGCTGATCCACAATCACCCAAATAACATTGAACTTTCTCAAAGTCTGTGGAAGTCCAACTACAAAGTCCATAGTGATCCTCTCCCACTTCTACTCTAGAATATCCATCCGCTGAAGCAAGCTGCCCAGTCTCTGATGCTCATAATTCACCTACTGACAATTGAGACACCAAGCTACAAATCCCACAATGTCTTTCTTCATTCTCCTCCACCAATAGTGCTGCCTCAAATCTTGATACATCTTCACAACACCTGGATGAATGGAATACCGTGAGCTATGGGCCTCCTCCAGAATCAACTCCCGAATCCCATCCACATTGGGCACACAAATCCAGCCCTGCATCCTCAACACCCCATCATTACCAATGGTCACATCTCTGGCATCATCGTGCTGAACTCTGTCCTTAAGGACAAGCAAATGCGGATCATCCTATTGGCATTCTCTGATGTGATCATGTAAGGAAGACTGAGAAACCACACAAGCTAATACCTGACTAGGCTCCAAAATATCTAACCTCACGAACCGATTGGCCAAGTCCTGAACATCAACTGCAAGAGTTCTCTTCCCAACTGGAATATATGCCAAACTCCCCATACTCACTGCCTTTCGGCTCAAGGCATCGGCCACCACATTGGCCTTGCCCGGATGGTACAATATAGTGATATCATAATCCTTAAGCAACTCCAACCACCTCTGCTGCCTCAAATTGAGATCCTTCTATTTGAACAAGTGCTAGAGGCTACGATGATCAGTAAAAACCTTACAAGACACACCATACAAGTAATGCCTCCAAATCTTCAATGCGTGAACTATGGCAGTCAACTCTAAATCATGAATGGGGTAGTTCTTCTCATGGGGCTTCAACTGACGAGAAGAATAAGCAATAACTCTACCCTCCTGCATCAATACACAACCAATGCCAACTCTCAAAGCATCACAATACACAGTATATGAACCTAAAGCTGATGGAAAAACTAACACTGGAGCTGTGGTCAAAGCTGTCTTGAGCTTTTGAAAGCTCTCCTCACACTCGTCCTACCATACAAATGAAGCACCCTTCTGAGTCAACTTGGTCAAGGGCGATGATATAGACGAGAATCCCTAAACAAAATGGCGATAATAACCCACCAAACCAAGAAAGTTGCAAATCTTTGTGGCTGAGGACGGTCTGGGCCAACTTTGAACCACCTCTATCTTCTTCGGATCAACCTGAATACCCTCGCTGGATACCACGTTCCCCAAGAAAGCCACTAAACTGAGCCAAAACTTACACTTGGAGAATTTTGCATAAAGCTTCTCCTCTTTCAATCTCTGCAACACAACTCTCAAATGCTCCGCGTGCTCCTCCTAACTAAGCGAATATACCAGAATATCATCAATGAAGACTATGACAAATGAGTCAAGATAATGCCAAAAAACAATGTTCATCAAATGCATGAATGCTGCTGGGGTTCCTGAAGTACCATCCTTCTTCTTCACAAATAGAGCGGTGCACCCCAAGGTGACACACTAGGCCGAATGAACCCTTTATCAAGGAGTTCCTGAAGCTGCTCCTTTAATTCCTTCAACTCCGCTGGTGCCATACGATATGGCGGAATAGAAATGGGTTGAGTGCCCGGCACCAAGTCAATACCAAAATCAATATCCCTGTCCGGTGGCATGCTCGACAGGTCCGCAGGAAATACATCGGGAAAGTCCCTCACAACTGGAACGGAATCAATACTAGGAGTCTCAGCACCGACATCCCTCACAAAGGCTAGACATGAAAGACAACCCTTCCCAACCATACGCTGGGCCTTCAAGAACGAGATCACTCTACTAGGAACATAATCAGTCACACCTCGCCACTCAATCTGTGGCACACCCAGTATAGCCAATGTGACTGTCTTAGCATGACAGTCTAGAATAGCACGACTCAGAGATAGCCAATCCATGCCCAAAATGACATCGAAATCTACCATACACAATAATAAAAGATTAACACGGGTATCCAGACCCCCAATAGTCACCACACATGACCGGTACACACTGTCTACAACAACAGTATCGCCCATCGGGGTAGATACATAAACATGTGAAGCAAGAAACTCACGGGGCATACCCAAATAACGATCAAAGTATGATGACACATAAGAAAAGGTGGAACCAGGATCAAATAATATAGAGGCATCTCTATGGCAGGCTAAAACAATACCTGTAATAACAGCATCTGAAGCAATAGCATCGGGTCTGCCTGGAAGTGCATAGAAGTAGGCTTGACCGCCACCTGATCAACCTCCCCCTCTGGGGCGACCCCTAGCTGACTGACCTCCACCTCTAGCTAGCTGGGCGGGTGGTGGTGAAGTAGCTGGCGCTGAAGCCGATGATTAACCCCTCTGCTGAGATGAGCTCGCAAGACAACGAGGGCACTACCTCCACATATGACCCATCACGCCAAACTCATAAAAACTCCCAGGTGCTAGAGAAGGGGACTGATGGGAACCCCTCACATCGGAGTGACTAGCAGATGCACTTGGCATAGAAGAGCCCTGAACTGATGGAGCACGGGACGAACTCTAAGCTGGAAGGGCACTAAGTGATGACTGGCCCTGATGAGAACTATGAGAACTATGACCCGATGATGCCCCACGATAACTCGGGTGAGCTGGCTGAGCATGCCTGAATGGACGACCTCTGCCGTGCTGAAGCTGACCTCTCAAAGAAGTACCACTGTAACGACCAGATTCTTGAGGCCTCTTGGCCTCCCTCTCCTCTCGCTCCTGGCGGCGAACCAACTCAATCTCACGGGCGATGTCAACAACATCCTCAAAGGTAGAACCAATCACCCTCTCTCTATTCATAAGAATACGAAGCTGATAAGTGAGGCCATCAACAAACCTCCTGATCCTCTCTCTATCTATCGTAACCATCCAAATAGCATGACGAGCCAACTCAAAGAACCTCATCTCGTACTGCATCATAGTCTTCTCTACCTGACGCAACCACTCAAACTCCCTGTGCAGCTCCTCTCTGTGGGACTGCAGCGCATAAAGGGTGTTGCACCAACAGGACTACACCTCTCAAAAGACTCCCACCAAGTAAAGGCAGCTCCCGAAAACTGATAAGTAGTGAAATCAACCCCGCTGGTCTCCAGAATACCCGCTGTACGAAGCATCCTCTAACACTTATCTAAGAAACCCTGGGCATCTTCGCCCTCTGCACCACTGAAGGTCGGAGGCTGCAGTCTACCAAACCTCTCCAACCTACGCTGCTCATCCTCTAGCATAGCAGGAACTACATAGTCTTAAGCAGCTGCAACCGGCTGGGCTGGGTATGCCCCCAGTGTCTGAAGTCCCTGCACGACCTACTCAGGTGTGCGAGCGGTGGGATCTAATTCCCCCCTGCCTGAGAAGTAGCTGCAGCTGTAGTGGCTGAAACCGCCTAAGCTAGGCTAGTGCAAACTGAAAATATCTGAGCCAAGGCCTCCTGAAGACCCGAAATCACAATGGGCATAGCTGGTGCCTGAGCTGGTACTGCTGGAGTGTCCATAATTGGGACCTGATCCTGAACTGGGGCAGCTGGTGGATCTGCAGGTGCTGCCCCAGCTGCTCTGCCCCTACCACAACCACGGCCGCATCCTCGGCCTCTGGTGGCCACAGCTAGTGGTACTGGTGGTCATCCATACTGACCGGTAGCGCGTGTCCTCACCATCTATGAGAGAATACAACAACAAAAGTTTAGTACTCGGATCAACAAATTCGCACGACAAGAATTTCAAAAATATGAAGTTTTTCTTAAAGGTTCTGCAACCTCTCGAGGATGAATACAAATGTCTCCGTACTGATCCACGAGACTCTACTAAACCTGCTCATGACTCATGAGACCTGTGTAGCCTAGGCTATGATACCAACTTGTCACGACCCTACACCCGGACCCGGTCGTGATGGCGCCTCTCGTGAAGACAAGGCCAACCGACACTTCCCATATCCAATTATTAACAGTTAAACCATAAGAAATAAATCTAAAGCATCACAAGATAATCCAAAGTTATTAGATAATAGAATAATTCATAGAAAATAACCCAACACAGCCCGATACCGGGTTGTACTAGTCATGAGCATCTAACAACACGAAATACTCCAAATCAAACTATAGAGTTTAATACAGAAAACTAAGAACATTAAGAAGTAAGATAGGGAAGAGCTTCGGGCCGCGAACGACAACAACTACCTAGAGACTCCTCGGATCCGCCTGAGCCAGAATGATCAGCACTTGGGAGCGGGACCAGATACGCCTGAATCTGCACACATGATGCAGGGAATAAAATGAGTACTCCAACTAAGTGAGTAATAATCATAAATAAAGACTGAAAGCAGGAAATCACGTAAGGCACAAAAGCATGCTATAATGAAACAGTAAAACCATTAAAATAATGAACTAGTGAAAGATAGGTAAAAATCCTTTAACTCAAATTTAACTTCATGAAAAGCCTTTTTCAACAATTACGCAGGTAATTGACAGTCAATTATGAAAATAAACACATAAAGGTTCGCCCCTTGGGCACAATATCAACAAATTGGCCCCTCGGGCAACATCTAAGAATAATACCAGCCCCTCGAGCAATCACATAGAACAATACCAGCCCCTCGGGCTTAATCTCACATCACAATGGGTACCCGCGCTCACTGGGGGTGTACAAACTCCTGGAGAGGCCCCTTACGGCCCAAACACAATATCAAGCCACCTCGTGGCATCATCACTAGGCCCTTAGCTTTATATCAATCAAGCAACTCGTAGCTTACATATATTAGGCCCTGAGCCTCATAATCAATATCAAATATTTCCTCACAATATAGGCCCTCGGCCTTACTCAGTCAAAATCCTCACAAGCCACTCAGGCAATAGTAAAACATGATTCTCAACCCAAAAATATCATTTAAAAGATCATGTAAGTGTTAAAACAGAGTAAACATTGCCGAGTACGGAAACAATGAAATATAACATGACTGAGTTCAAGTATAAAGTCAAAACAGTGAGGAAATACCATTAAAAATCCCTGAAGGGTTCAAATAGTTGGGATAAAACCCAAATATGGCATTATGCCCAAATCATGATGCTAACAAATAGATTTCAGTCAAATACGTGGTAAAATAGTCATTCAGGGCGGATTAAGTCACAATCTCCAATAGTGCACGACCCCACGCTCGTCATCAAGCATGTGCGTCACCTTAATATTACACAACGATGTGCAAGTCCGGGATTTCATACCCTCAGAACATCATTTACAATCCTTACTCACCTCGAACCGGTCAAATCTCTAGCTCGCGATGCCTTTGCCCCTCGAATCGGCCTCCACTCATGTCGAATCTATCCAAAATCAGAACGAGGACATCAAAATATGCTAAGGGAACGAAGCCTAAGCAAAAATAATCAAAATACGACACAAATCTTCAAATTACCAAAACCTGACCTCCTGGCCCACGTCTCGGAATTCGATAATTTTTATATCAATAGATTCCTTATCTCCCCACGAGTTCACATATATCAAAAGTTCTGAAATCTGGCCTCAAATGGTCCTTCAAATCCTCAATCAAAGGTCTAAGTTTCCAAGCTCTAGTTCTTCAATATTTGGTTTAATTTCCATGATTATTTAGGTAGATTTCACATTAGTATCGAGTTTTAAGTCCAAGAAGCTTACCTCCAAGTGATTCCCCTTGAATCCCTCTTCAATCCCCTTCAAAAAGCTCCAAAAACAACCAACAATGGAAGAAATAAACCCCAAAATCGCGGACAAGACGACCTTTTAAACCTTCTGCCCAGGCCTGAAATCCTTCTTTGTGAACGCGGTCAACGCCTCGCGTTCGCAAAGCACAAAAATGACTTTGACCAAAAATCCTCTACGCGAATACGACATGCCCATCGCAAACGTGATGGTTCCTCAGACTTACTCTTCGCGAACGCACTCCCTCTCTCGTGAACGCGATGAACAACTCGACCTCAAACCCAGCTGACCAATTTCCTCTACGCGAACACGCTCCCCTTCTCGCCAACGCGAAGCACAAACATCTAGCCCTTCGCGAACGCGTAGCCTTCCTCGCAAACGCGAAGGCTTAAATCCCAGCCTTCATCAATTGACCCTTCACGAATGCAAGGACCCACTCGCGAACGCGAAGGTCTAAATCTTCTACAACACACAGCAGTTTTCTGCAATTCTAAACTTCATGAAATGGTCCAATTGACCACCCGAAACTCACCCGAGGATCCCGGGACCTTAAGCAAACATGCCAACATATCCTATAAACTCATTCAAACTTGTTCCAACCCTCAGAATGCTCAAACCAACATCAAAACACCAAATTCGCATCGGATTCAAGCCTAAGGATTCCAAAATCTTCTAAATTACGCTTTTGATAAAAAACCCAACCAAACCATGTCCAAATGACCTGAAATTTTGCACACATATCCCAAATGACACAACAGAACTACTTCAACTCTCGGAATTCCATTCCTACCCATATATCAAAATCTTGCCTACCAACCAGAAATCGCCAAAAATATCAACTTTGCCAATTCAAGCCTAAATCGACTCCGAACCTCCAAAACTCATTCTGATCGTGCTCCTAAGTTCCAAATCACCTCCCGAAGCTAACCAAACCATCGGAACTCACATCCGACCCTCTAACACACAAGTCAACATCCAGTTGACTTTTCCAACTTAAGCTTCCTCAAAAGAGACTAAGTGTTTCAAACCTTACCAAAATCATTCCGGATTCGATCCGACCACCCCGATGCCACATAACACGGTTAAACAAAGCATAAAGTAATAGAAATGGGGAAAACTGAGGGGTAACTTATGAGACGACTGGCCGGGTCGTCACACCAGCTCAGGCAATTCGGAGTTCACTAGGTAGCTGCTCGGCATTCACAACCTAGTGTTTCTCCCCCTTATCTTATTTTCTGTTGTTTTAGTTCTGTAATAGACTATGTAGACTCTTCCTATTTTTAATTGGTTATTAGATGCTCATGACTAGTGACACCCCGATATCGGGCTGTGTTGGTTTTTTCGCAAATTGTACTATTTCACTTTTATTTTGGGATTATTATCATGTTAATGACTTAAATTGTGTTATTAAAATTTTTAAAAAGAATTGGGAGTTGTGTCAGTTGGCCTTGTCTTCACGAGAGGCTCCATCACGACCGGATCCGAATTTAGGGTCGTGATATTTTTGGGGACAACTTACTCCAACCATTCCCTCATTTTTCCCCCAAAAGAGAATAATCTTTTTTATATCCTTCTCTCTCTTCTATATTATATTATTATTTTTCATTTCCTTTTTATTTTTTAATTTCCATTAAACAAGTTCCATCTTTTATTTTCATTAATTTGCAATTTCCATTAAAACAATTCCATAAAATTTTAAATAATATAATTTATAAACTATTATTATAGATTAACTAATAATTCAAATAAAAGTGAAATCATTGCGATACAAGATTACTTAAATACATATTACATAACGATAAAATTATTCGAAATACTACATAAATATTCAACTTCGACCTCTAGTATTCTCCCATAAATGATCTATTAATGCATAACGAAGTGCATAATGAGCATCTATCCTTTATTCTTATATGTTGAGCTAAAAATTCTTGAAATCGTTGATTTTCCTCTACTGCCATTTCTACTGTTGGAGGAGGACCTTCCAAATCATCTTGAATTGGTGCATTAAGATCACGCTCATTCTTGATTATCATGTTGTGCAATATAATACATGTAGTCATTATATCATGTAGCACTTCTTTTTTCCAAAAAACATGAGGGTCGTGCAACAATTGCAAAACGATGTTGCAAAACTCCGAATGCACATTCAATATCTTTTTTACATGATTCTTGTTTCATCGCAAAATATTTCTTCTTTTCCGAACGTGGCTATGATGACCCGGGCAGTCGTCTCATGAGTTACCGCTCTGTTTACCCTATTTCTACTTCTTTATGCTTCTTTATCCGTATTTTGTGGTATCGAGTTGGTCGGATCGAATCCGGAATGATTTTGGTAGGGTTTGAGACACTTAGTCTCTTTTAAGGAAGTTTAAGTTGGAAAAGTTAACCGGATATTGACTTATGTATTAGAGGGCTCGGATGTGAGTTCCGATGGTTCGGTCAGATTCGGAGATGATTTATGACTTAGGAGCATGACCAGAATGGGTTTTGGAGGTTCGGAGTTGATTTAGGCTTGAATTGGCGAAGTTGAGATTTTGGCGATTTCCGGTTGATAGGCGAGATTTTGATATAGGGGTTGGAATGGAATTTCAAGAGTTGCAGTAGCTTTATTGTGGCATTTGGGATGTTTGTGTAAAATTTCAGGTCATTCGGACGTGGTTTGGTTGGGTTTTGATCAAAAGCATATTTCGGAAGATTTTAGAAACTTAGGCTTGAATCCGATGTGTTTTGGGTGATTTGATGTTGTTTGAAGTGTTTTGATGATTGGAACAAGTTTGAATAAGGTTTTAGGATTTGTTGGTGCCTTTGGTTGAGGTCTCGGGGGCCTCGGATAAGTTCGGGTGGTCAATCGGATCATTTTGGAGTTTAGAAAATAGCAGAAAAATCTGTTCAGCTATTATAGGGATCTTACCCTTCGCGTTCGTGAGTGGAGCCTCGCGTTCGTGAAGAGGCAGTTGAGGAAGGCAAGGATTAAGCCTTCGCGGTCGTGAGAAGGGCTTCGCGTTCGCGGAGGGCTGGGAAGTGGTGCATCGCTTTCGCGAGAAGGCCTTCGCGAGAAGCGTAGAGGAATTTGGGTCAAATGAGTTCGAGGTCAAGTGTTCATCGCGTTCGCGATGGGTAAGGTAGAGGAAGCATCGCGTTCGCATAGAGTAAAAGTTGGTCAAAGTGAGTTTGTGCTTCGCGAAGTGAGGGTTTGATCGTGTTCGCGAAGAAGGAAATTAAGGCCTGGGCAAAATATTTTTAACTCGTCTTGTCCACGATTTTGGGGCTCATTTCCTCCATAGTTGGCCATTTTGGGAGATTTTTGAAGGAGATTGAAGAGGGATTCAAGGGGAATTATTGGGAGATAAGATTTTCTGACTTAAAACTCGATTATTATGTGAATTCTACCTAGAAAATCATGGAAACTTAAGCTAAAAATGGAAGAACTAGGGCTTGGAATTTTGGACTTATGATTGGGGATTTTGGAGGACCATTTGGGGTCGGATTTGAGAACTTTTGGTATGTATGAACTCGTGGGGAGATAAGGAATCTATTGATGTAAAATTTTCTGAATTCCGAAACGTGGCCCCGGGGGTCGAGTTTTGGTAATTTCGGGATTTGTACCCTTTATTGATTGTTTTTTCTTGGGATTTGTTTCCTTAGTATATTTTGACGTCCTCGTTCTGATTTTTGATAGATTTGATGTGCGTGGAGGCAGATTCGAGGGGCAAAGGCGTCGCGCGCTAGAGATTTAGCCGGTTCGAGGTGAGTAATGATTGTAAATGATGTCCTAAGGGTTTGAAACCCCGGATTGCATATCGTAGTGCTATATTGAGGTGAGGCACACGTTCGATGACGAGCGTGGGGTCGTGCACTATTAGGGATTGAGACTTGGTTCATCCCGATTGATGATTTTACCGCGTATTTGAATGAAAACTATTTGCTATCATCTTTATTTGGGCTGAATGCCATATTTGGGCCTAGTGCCAACTATTTGAACCCTTAGGGGATTTTATGATATTTCCTCACTGTTTTGACTTTATACTTGAACTCAGTCATGTTAATTTCCACTATTTTACTACTCATCCTTGTTTACTCAGTTTTTAAGACTTAAATGATATTTCAAATGATGTTTGGGTTGAGAAACAATGTTTTACTATTGCCAGACAGGCTTGTGATGATTTTTAACTGAGTAAGGTAGGAGGCCTACATTGTGAGAAACACTGATACTAATTTGGAGGCCGATGACCTGAGATATGTATGCCACGAGAGGTGTCTTGATTGATATGAGGCCGAGGGCCTAGTTTTGATGCTACGAGATGGCTTGTTATTGTGCTTGGGCCGTAAGGGGCCCTTCCAGGAGTCTGCACACCCCCATTGAGCGCGACTACCCATTGTGATGTGAGATTGAGCCGGAGGGGCTAGTATTGATCTGAGATGTTGTCCGAGTGGCGGATTTGTTAATACTGTGCCCGAGGGGCAAACTTATATTTGTTTACTTTATCTTAGTTATCTGTCAAATTTACTAGTTGAAAGAGGATTTTACTTGATTTTTACTGGTTTTACTAATTTTAAGTGATTTTACTGCTTCGTTATAGAATGCCTTGCGCTTTACGTGTTTTCTTACTTTTAGTCATTATTTACATTTGTTACTCACTGATTTGGAGTACTCACTTTACTCCCTGCACCCCTGTGTGCAGATTCAGGCGTAGCTGGTCCCGCTCCCGAGTGCTGATTCATTCCAACTTCAGGTGGATCTTAGAGGAGTCTTTAGGTAGCTGTTGACGTTCGCAGCCTGGAGCTCCTCCCTATCTATTTACTTTATGTTCTTAGTTCAGTATTTAAAACTCTGTAGTTACATTTGAGGATTCAGTATTGTTAGATGCTCGTGACTTGTGACACCCCAGTTAGGGCTATGTCGGGTTGTATTTCTGCTACTTATTATCGTTAAAGCATGTTTTAGACTGCTTTTATATTGTTTAACTGCTTTAACAAGTGAATTGGGTTTAGTTGGCTGACCTTGTCTTCACGAGAGGCACCATCACGATCGGGTTTGGGTTTAGGGTCGTGATAGTGGCTCACGAATAGTTTGCACAAGGGGTGATCATCTTGGATATATACCATCAACTAAATAATAACCCATATTATATTCTTGTCCTTGAATAGCATAATGGGTAGGAGGAGCAGTACCACCAGCAAGATCGGAAAACAAATGTGATGACTCTAAAATATTAATGTCATTATTGGTGCCGGGAATACCAAAATATGCATGCCATATCCAAAGGTCATAATCGGCCATAACTTCAAGAATAATTGTTGGAAATCCACTACGACCTGCACATTGTCCAACCCATTTTTCCATTTCCAATGCATGTAGTCTAGTCTGGCTAGTATTCCTAAAAAGCTACGCTGTTCACCGATGTGCAGAATCCTTGTAACATCGTTAGGTGTTGGTGATCTCAAATAATGCTCTCCAAAAGCCTCTACGATAGCTCAACAAACTCTCTTCATGCTCTCAATTGCAGTCGACTCTCCAATTTTTACATATTCATCAGTGACATCCACTGGCAAACCGTATACCAACATTCTAAACAAGGCTATAATTATTTGTAGAGTAGATAATCCAAATCTAACCATAGCATCGGCACATTGTACAAAGTACATATCATGAACTTTAATTTTATCAACTATTTGGAGGAACAAATTATGGGACATCCAATATCTACGATGAAATTAGCAATCATTAAAGCGGATATTATCTAAAAAATAGTCGAGAAATAAATTATTATCAGCACTTTCACAATCTCGATTGATTACTAAATGACCTGGAACGGAGCCAACTCTAATAGGATCATTATTTTGATTTTTTTGCAAACACTGCAATACATAATTATTCATCTGAATTGCTTGCTTGAACATTTCTATATCAGCTTCATTATCGGAAATTAAAGGTGATGATGGGGATGACGATGACGATGACGAGTAATTTGAATCATCATTTTTATTAGATGAACCTCCCATATAGAAATTCATTTTCAGAAGACGGAAACAATAATATTTAATTTATTTAGAAATTAATTTGATGGAATAATATAATTTTCCTAAATGGTGTTCATTTTTTAGAGTGAAACTTTATTCCGAAGATAAAATAGGATAAGAATAAAATCCATCAGACGATTGAGATTAGAAAGAAATCCACTCGACGACTGAGATCAAAATAAAATCTATCACTTGAATAATGTGTAGAGATATTTTATTTCTAAGATAAAATAGGATAAGGATAAAATTCATCGGATGGTTGAGATTAGAACGAAATCCACTCGACGGCTGAGATCAAAATAAATCTATCATCTTGAATAATGTGTAGAGATATATTACTCTGAATATAAAATATGATAAGGATAAAATCTATCAGACGTTTGAGATTAGAACGAAATCCACTCGACGACTGAGATTAAAATAAAAGCTTTACTTATGCAAGATCCGAACTTTAAAAAGGGTTTTAAATTTGATCATGTGTGGGCTATAATGAAGGATTTTGAGAAGTTTAACGATGACGATTTTGGAAGGAAAAAACCAAGAAAGCAAGACTATGCTAATATATCATCGGAGTCTGAGAATCCTACCCCTGATTCACCCTGTCTATCATATTCTAACTTATCATCATTTTCACTAAATTTAAATGAGGATGTTTCAGGTGATTCCATATCATTACAACAGCCTAGTATGGTGAAGAAAGCAAAAATGAAGAGAAAAATTGACGAAGATTATATGAAGACAATCCAATTAGAAAATAATCGGATGGTTGAGGCGATGAATAATGCAACCAAGGCAAAACAAGAAGTTTTGACTATTCAAAAAGAAAAACTAAGAGTAAAAGAAATGAAAGAAGAAAATAAAGTTTTAATGATGGATGTGGATTCTATTGTCGATCCGACTCGTCGTGAATTTATGCGACAAGAACAACAACGAATAATGTATAAAAGAAGTCAACAATATCCACAGTCACAACCACAACAATCCTCATCCCCATTCACTCAATACTATAATAATTTTGATGTATCTAGAAATAACATACCTTCCTACTAAGTTATTATGCTATTTTACCGTTGTTTCAATTTCTATGTATTTCAATTTAATGTATTTTCAATTTTCATGTATTTTCAATTTTAATGTATTTTCATTTAATGTATTTTCAATTTTCACTTTTCAATTTTAGCAACATCTAATATTATATTCGCACCTTTCAATTTTAGCAACATCTAATATTTTATATTTGCACCATTCATTTTTTGAGATGATTATATATTTTTTTGTATAAGTATTTCTTCTACATTATATTATATTATATTATTTTTTTATTTTTATTTTTATTTTTGTAGGATTATTATATGTGTATTTGTAGATTTTGAATAAAGACTTTAGTTTAATTAATTGTTATGAAGATCAAGGGATTGAGTTTCTTTATGTTTCATCCAAATTGGGCCGAATTTGAGGCAAATTGGCAGCCCAAATCAGCCGAACAAGTCCAAATGTTGGCTTGCCAAGACCCATATCTAAACGACGTAGTTTCATAATAAAACTACGTCGTTTCACTTAATGAAGCTAAGAAAAATCTCGTCCATTCAATCCCTTCAATCCAGCGGACCTCATTTCATTTCCCTTTCCAAATAAAAGGGCCAAAAATCAGATTTTTGGCCATTTACCCAAACCGTAAAGACCTCTCTTCACTCTCTCCTCTCTCTTACCTTCTTTCAAGTCACCGCCGCTCCTGCACTGTTTCCTCCGTGAACCGCCGCCAGTGATGCTCCAAACACCACCCAACTTGCGCTGTTCTTTTCATCTCACTGCCCCCTACCCTAATTCAAGTCCCAAATTCTTCGAATCCTTCTCAAACACCACAAATCTTCGAAAAAACTGAAACCCTAGCCGCCTATTTTCCCTCAAATTTGTCAAGTTTGAGACCTCACCACCACTTAATACCTACATGAGTGTGTTATTCTCCCCCTATTCTACCGTTCTTTCTTGATTTGAAGTCGAAACTCTAGTGGCTCAATTCCGACGGATTGCTGGCCGCTTCTACTTTGGCTTGAACGAGCTTTTCTTGTTGCTGAGTTCATTATTCGACTTCAGTTTGATTGGAGTTGATAGTGAAGGGCCAGCAACAAGAAGAGCATTTCCGACGTCAAAACTTCATCCACCACTGTCTGAATCACCACCACTACTGCATCACCACTGTTTCAGACACTCGAGTTTCTGGTACACCCTAATCTCTTGTTTCCCCTTTCTTTTTATTTTTCTTTCTGTTTCATTGTAGTTTGCTTAGGTCTAAAATTTCTGATTTTCTTCTTTGTTTGATCATGTGTTTTATTTATCTGTAGTTAGTTGTTAGTTAGTTTAGAGTCAGTAATGATTAGTCGTAGCTCGTTGATCTCAAATTTGTCGTTCGGATTCCTATCTCATAAGTTCTGCTAGTGGTGTTTGAAGTTCGTAAATTTTAGCTTCAATTGCAGTTTCTGTTCACGTTTAATTCGTCGTGCTACTTAACTGAAGTTTCAGCATTTTTCAACAAAATCGCTGGTCAGTTTAGTTAAATTGAAGGTTTGAAGTTTGCTTCTCATGTGATTATTGTTCACTATGGTTAATTCAAGTTAAATAGGGTCTATTGATATAGTTAGACATTTAACTAAGATAGTCCGTCACTCGTTAGATTCCTCGGTTGTTAGATTTTTGTTGTTGGTGATCGTTCGCTCAATAAGGATCGTTTTGTTTGAGACGCACATGTTTCGTGGTCGAATTTAATATCAAATTAAAGCGTTATTAATATATATATATATGGTATGCTTTTGTTTGGTTTAGCTTAATTGTTTGAGTTTTGGTTTGTTGGTAAAGTTCTGCCCTTTTACTACCCAATTTGGCCAGTCCAAGTCTGATTTGAGATCTATTTCTGCTGAATGAATGAGTTGAAGATAAAGGGGAAGGGTAGTAAGGGGGTACTTGAGTGTAGGGCCTTTGTTTGGTTGCTTTTACTATTGAGGACTATTTTGGAGTATAATACTCCAAAAGACTGTTCAGATTTGGTGAGGAAAACTGTTCATTAGACAAAAATCTGGTTTTGGACAAACTTTTGGTAAAAAATCTATCATTTTGGACAGATCTTTGGCCAAATAAAATCTGTCCCTAAGAGTCCTCCTCCTCTCCTATAAAGGTGAGGTCTTTACACATCTTCTACACATCTTTAACTCTAAAAAAAAAGACACATCTTTACACATACTATACATGAGAAAAATTTTGAGCACAAAAGCAATAGAAAGTTTGATAGCTTTTTAAGTAAGCTTTCTAAAACTAAAATTCTTCAAAGAACAAAGGTCCTTGAAGTTTAATTTTTGGGTTTTCCTTCCCTGAACGTTTGTTGAGCCTCAAGGTCTATTCGGGTTGGTTTATCTGGTGCTTTTTTCTATTGTTTGTTGCTATCCCTCTTGCCGTTTGTTTGTGACGAACCGTCAGTCGTCTCATGAGTTACCGCTCCGTTTTCCCCATTTCTACTTCTTATTGCTTTGTCTATCAGTTATATGAGTGATCGGGTTGGTTGGCTCGGGTTCAGAAAAGTTTTGAGAAGGTTTGAGACACTTAGTCTCTTTTGAGGAAGCTTAAGTTGGTAAGTCAACCAGATGTTGACTTATGTGTTAGAGGGCTCAGATGTGAGTTCCGATGGTTCGGATAGCTTCGGGAGGTGATTTGGGACTTAGGAGTGTAAGCACGTGATTTTTGCTTCACGGACAATCACTCCAAAAGAAAACAAAAATAGTGACCAGTGACCTCGCTGTACAAATTTTCAATTTTTCATGACATGTACTGCTAGTCATTTGTGGGTCTGTCCATTTTGCATTTAATCTTACCGATCAAAATACAAAGCATGTATGTCAGGATAATTAAAACCATAATTCGGTCATTAAAAAGAAAGAAAATTCACAAAAAATATGTGTGCATTTTTTATTTCAGGTTGTGATTTAATCATTTAGAATTTTTTTTTAGTATGTGTGCAAATGATTGTGTCAAGTATTGATTAGTTGGATGTGGCAAGTTCATTTTAATTTAGTTGTATTTTTAAAATTGGAAAAACAAAAGAAAAAGAATTCAAATGGTGTAGCAAGTCGGACTTGGGCCTATTTTTGAATTGAGGCCCAAGTTCAGCCCATCAGCCACGTCCAAGGACACAAGTCCAGCCCAAACATGACCTGCCCAGGCACCTCCCGAAACGACGCCGCATTAAGCGTCTGATCTGAGCCGTTCAACCACACCCATCCAACGGTCCACATCCGCACCCGTAACCCGACCTGTTTAGCCGGTCCAACCCAACCCCTCACTTAAATCCAAACGACCCCGTTTTAATGCCAAACGACCTCGTCTCACCCCTCACCATCAGATCCAAGCCGTTGAGATCATCTGATCTAACGGCCCGGATCCAATCCTCTACTCCGTATATAAACCTTCCCTCACACCCCACGCCTCCTATCCGAACCCCCCCTTCACTCATCGTCTTCACCAAACACTGAAACCCCCCAAACCCTAGCAGCCGCCCTAGTTTCCCTTTCACCAGAACCCGGCGGCATGAACGCCGGTGACCACCTCCTGAACACCCTAGGACCACCTCACTGTCCTGAACATGGATCTGCTATCCATTTGCCTCGAATCACCTTCCTTCGTCTCGAATCTTCATTTGAAGATTCGAGTCGAACTCTGACCTACACCAAACCTCACCATCTTCACACTAGACAGTCCCCGAACCTCCCTCGTGACCAAACCATGTTTGGTTTGGTCCGAATCTGACCAGGGAAACACGAATCCCAGATCTGCTGTTTCGAACCCTAGGGTTCTTCGTGCTTGTTCCGTGCCTGTTTAAACCAAGGGTTTATGGTCTAATGGACCTTAATCGAAGTGTTTCTCAAATCACTTCGATTAAGGGTTCCTCGTGCCTGTTCCGTGCCTGTTTAAACCAAGAGTTTATGGTCTAATGGACCTCAATCGAAGGGTTTCTCATTTGAGAAACACTTCGATTAAAGTCCGTTAAACTTTGAGAAGGGGTCTGTTCAAACACAAGTTGATTTTCCTGATCTTTTCTTTCAAAGATTTTAAGGTAAGTTTGTCTTCTCTTCTTCATTCCAGTTCGTGTGTGTGTTAAAGGTCTATTCGTATGGCCAAACATCTTGTTCAAATTGTGTTTTGAATTTTACCAACTGTTTTCTCACACCTTGCCTGGACCTCTGTTATTTGATCAAATGTTTCCTCATTCACTGATAATGCGTGTGTATGTGAACTGCATAACTTACTGAATTGAAACTGTTTGAGTAATCAATCCCCAAGTTAACCTCTGTATTGACATGTGCAATCTGACCCCTTGCTGATACTGTTTGATTCTAATCCTTGGCTTTGATTGTGTATGTTGTGATTAATATAGTCGAGTCGATGTATGTCGTCAATTAGTTTCAGTCATTAATGGTAACAACTTGATTCGTGTTGTTTATTTCTGCTGTGATCGTATTTGAATCCCATTAGGAACTGAATTGTATTGCCTATTGGTTTTGTTCAATTTGAATTAAAGAACATCTAGGGGGTAGGTTATAATGGCAGTTCAGACTTTGATCTTAATTGGATAGCATGTTCTCTTGGCTTAGACTGTGGGCAGCATGTGTATGGTTAGCTTTAAGGAATTAAAATAATTAGACAGCATGTGCTGTCAGATTATATTCCTGCTGCCCATGCTTTGGCTAAATAAATAAGAGATTAGGACACTTTAACAACAAAATAGAGAGGGGCTGTCAGGGATCTGATCGGAGTTTTGTTATTTAAAATAACTGAGTGGAAAAACAACAGAGGGGGGGAATTCTGAGTTGTCCAGCAGACTGTAAAGTGGTGAGGTTAGGCTATAAGAAGGGGGATTCTTTTTGAAAGAAGGGTTTTTTTTTTGGCTGGAAAATACTGAAAGAAAAAAAACATAAAAATTCAGAGGATATTGTAACCAAACATTGTCTGTAAACTACATAAGAGCTCACATTGGTCAAGTTGTCTTGGCCAAGTTCTGTTGTTTGCCCTGATTGAGTTGCTTTTGATTGTTGAACTGCTGGTGTTGCTGCATTGAATACTCTGTTATTTCTGTTGGTTCATTACTTTGGTTCTGGGATTGTTTGTTTGTTGATCGACTGCTCGTGAGCTTCATCATTGTTGGCTGGTTGTTGTTGCTGTGTATCTGCTGTTGCTGTGTTTGTTGCATACCACTCAATTGATCATTCCTTTCTTCCTTTGCTTTCCTTACCAGGTACACAATTACACTACCAATGTAACTCGAAAGTTTGAGCAATGAGTGTAAAAGAGAAGATCTGCAGATGTTTTTTTTATATACATGGACTGTTGTGTTAAATGTCATGTAGTGTCTAATAGCTCACGTTTTTGTTTGGGATACTGAAGGTAGCTTACAAGCCTAGCTGATGTCAATGTAGGGGATTGAATGATAGTTGTATATGTATGCTGTTAGATAAAGGTATTCCCAATGCAGTAGGTTGTATCTTGGATTTAGTTTAATTGTGTAGTATAATTCTTTAATGTATGCCAAGCATGAAAACTGTACACTACTAGTTAAGTTCTTTCTCTTCCGATAAATTGCCTCATCTAACTGGTAAACTATGCTTTAGAACAAAGAACACAAAGCTTGCAATCTCAACCTCATGAAGGTCGAGCCCAGGTTCGGCCCATCATGCATGAGCTGGATTTGGGCCCTTAATATTTGCTCGGCTGACTGTGTACGTGGCCGCGCTTCTGATTTTGCGCAAGCACTCGGAATTCTGTTATAGATAACTTGCAAGCATGTAATTAACTAGGGCTATCTACTATTTTCAATTAGTAGAGACAAACGCGACAAAGAAACGTAGTTGCTATAGGATATCCTTTTAAAATAAGGACGGGATGAGCCTCGACAAAAATAAAGAAAAACGCACAAATTGCGGGGCCCTCGTTAAATGTATATATTGAAGCATTCAGTCCCTAAGGTGGGTCGTTTAGCAAATCTCATGACCCTCCCGGAATAATAACGCGATAGCCTCTTTAAGCGCGTATTTAATAATTTTACCTTCTTAAATTCGGGTGCGCATTTATGTGACCCAAATCCAAATCCCGACGGATTCGAGATGTGTTTCTAATCACGGGTACATTGATTGTGACGTGGTTCGAGATGCATGTCCATGACGTCGCAAATTCCTTTTAAAAATAACAAGAATGAGACGAGCCTCGACAAACAAAAATGTATAAAAGTTGAGGGGCCCTCTAATGTATGTATATATCAAAGTATTTAGAATTTGGGATGTGCCGTTAACGAATTTTTACGACCTTCCTCAAAATAACAAGACGCTAGTTGCTTTAGGCGCGCCTCTAATAATTTATTTTCCTTAAATCGGGTGCACATTTATGTGACCCAAATCCAAATCTCAACCGAGTCGAGATATATCGATAGCCACGGGTGCATTGATGTAACGTGGTTCGAGATATGTTTTCACGACGTTGCAATTCTTGTAAAATAATAATAACGACAAAAGCGGTTAAAAGTTAAAATTTGCACATATGTTCAATTTGTATAAAAATCAGATAATCAAGCCGAATATAACAGTTGAGCGACCGTGCTAGAACCACGGAACTCGGGAATGCCTAACACTTTCTCCCGGGTTAATAGAATTCCTTATCCGGATTTCTGGTACGCAGACTCTAATATAGAGTCATTCTTTTCCTCGATTCGGGATTAAAATTGGTGACTTGGGACACCCTAAATCTCCCAAGTGGCGACTCTGAAATAAATAAACCCATCCCGTTTCGATTGTCCTTTAATTGGAAAAAACTCCTTTGCGCCCTCGCGGGTGCGTAAAAAGGAGGTGTGACAGCTCTGGCGACTCTGCTGGGGAAAAACACCCAGAACCACTGGTTCAGGGTTAAAAATTCGAGCTTAGAATAATTGTTTTTATTTGGCTTTATTTATTATCTGATTTTTACATGATATATGCTTAATGCGCTAAATGATGCTTTTACCGCTTTAATATTATCTGAATTGTGTATATAAAATTGCTGCGAAACCCTTCTTCTTTCTGAGTCTTCTAAATTTATGGTGTACACGTGCGCGTGACCCACCTTTCTGTTAAAAGTCATACCAAATAAGACGAAGTTGGGACAAGTAACTAGGCCGGGTAGACTTTCGTGCTCCCGGTACGTTGCCCCCGCTTCGGCTCGAACTGTCCGTTTGGGTAAGCCAGGTTTAGAACAATACGCCTCAGGTTTTTACCTAGAATAACTCAGCCATGTACCGGATCCCTAGTAGGAACGTCTATTTGCATCATGTACATCTGACCTTGGAGACTCAACACAGGGGTTGGGTCTGTCTAGGACAGGTGAACCCGAAATAAAAAGACCATCCTGATGCATCTTACTTGCTACCTGTGCATTCATTTGCCTCGAACATGCTTGTTGACCAGCTTAAATGAAATTATGGTGAGAACCGAGGAATAAAATGGGTTGGTTGTTTTTTTTAAAAAAAAAAAAAAATTCCAAAAATAGGTTTAAATCTTGAAATAAAGGTATTCAATCTTGAAAGGTATTTAATCTTGAAAATAGTTTGAAAAATTCCCAAAATAGTTTTAAATCTTGAAAATAGTTTTAACTGAAAATGATTTTTTTTAGTGTATATTTTTCAAAATGAGTCTTGACTTTATTAAATTAAATTTCAGATACAAAATGAGCACCACACAAAACCCCCCACCCACGAATACAGAAGAGTTTCTATTTCAACTTCAAATGTGGTGGTGTGAATTAGGCGCAGATGGTCAAAAATGGGTCGTCAAGCATTTGGGAAATCTCACGGATATTATGAAAGTTAAACCCCATGATGATCTGATTGCGACATTAGTAACTTTTTGGGACCCTGTTCACAATGTCTTTCGTTTCTCTGACTTCGAGCTCACTCCCACATTAGAGGAGATAGCTGGATATGTTGGCTTTGACGGAAGTTTAAGGAATCAAAGCCTGATATTCACAAAGGCTCCCTCGGTACATCGATTTTTCAGTCTTCTGAACATCAGCAGTCAAATCAGGAAAAGCAATGTCATCAATGGATGTTGTTCTTTCAACTTTTTGTATTCAAGGTTCGGAAAGTCAGATGGGTTCGAAATTCATGAGAAAGGCCTTACTAACAAGCAAGACAAAGACGCTTGGCAGGTTCATCGTCGCTTCGCCTTCATGGTGGCTTTTCTAGGAATCATGGTCTTCCCAAACAAAGAGCGAACAATCGATATTCGCACCGCAAAAGTTGTGCAAATCCTCACCACCAAAGAAAACCACACCCTTGTCCCCATCATTCTCTCAGACATTTATCGGGCTTTGACTTTATGTAAAGCAGGAGCGAAAGTCTTCGAAGGATGCAAAATTTTGTTGCAAATGTGGGTGATGGAACATCTCCAACAACAGCCCAAGATCATACAGCATGGGCCAAGCAATGATAATTGCATCGGGGTTATGAGGAAAGAGTAAAAAATTATCAGGTTCCAGAAGGGATGAAAGCATGGGTATCTCATCTAAGGGCTTTAACGGCAAATCAAATTGAATGGACTTTGGGATGGCTCCCGATGAAGGAAGTGATACACATGCCAACCTCAAATAGTTATCTGCTACTATTGTGATTGAGAAGCATCCAGCCGTATGCGCCACTGAGAGTCCTAAGACAACTAGGGAGATATCAAATAGTTCCTGATGATGAAGATTTGAGTACACAAGAAATCGAATTACACCCAGAAGCCACTATTCCTGAGGCTCTACTTCAGCAGATGTGGAATGGATGTCGATACTTGAAAAGTGATACTCAAGTCCCAGACACTACAAAGGGTGAGATAAATCCTGGATATGCAAGGTGGTTCGAGAAACGGTCTCGCGTGGATGATGTACCAGAACCTGAGCTAAGAAGGCCAACCAAAAGACCCCATATTCAAAACTTTAATGATAAAATCCAAGAGCGGTTGATCTGGGGAGAAAAAGAAAAGGGGTACAAAGCAACTATCCATTCCCTCAAGGAAAATCTAAGGAACCTCAGTCTGGAGAAAGATTTGCAAGCACAAGAAGCTGAAGGCGAGAAGAAGAGTCTAGCCTGTGAGAATGAAAGTCTTCATGCTCGATTTCTGAGAATGAAAAAGGCTTCTGAAACGCCAATGAGGAATTGGAAGGATCAAAAAACCATCGCCAATCTTTTTGAAAAAATGCAAGATTATGATTCTGTTCTTGCTGCAAATGAAAGGGCGTTGAGCAAAGCAAAAGAAAGGATCCAACAATTAAACGAAGAAGCCAGATCTGATAAGGAACGCCAAGATAGGCAATCCGAGAAAGACAGGGCACAATTCAAGAAGGAAAAAGACCATTGGGTACGATCAGAAGACCAACTTCGTGCACAACTAGAAGAGGCAAGAAGGTACAACAGAGAGCATCAACAAGCGGACATTGACAGAGAAAGAGCGCAGGCGAGATTAGAGCAGGCCAGACTCCGAGCTCTATTAGAGTCAGCCCTAGATCGTGAAGACCGTATCAGAGACATAGCCACCACTCGCCAGCAGCAATTGCAGAATCAAGGCCAACATCTCCAAGATTTCAGGGCACAGATCCACGACCTGGCGGTCTACACCTCTCAAAGATATGTAAACTGCCAAGGAATGGATTATGAAAGGTTTACAGAGCATGCACCCACTTTTGCCCGTCATCTAGCAATGGAGTTGGAAAGGATGTATCGTACGTTGGGAGGTCATCCAGGTCAAGCCCCGCCTTGAGCAAATGATCTAATAATTTACAACACAAGTGGAAAGTGGGGCACGCTGTGAGATGTTAAGAATTGTATCTTTTTATTTCGATTTAAATGTGTGTATTTCAAGGCATTTTCTTACAAAGTTTTCAAATGTAATGTTTGTTCATCTTTTTATAAATGAAAATGTTAGCCTCATGGCAGAACTACGCCTGGTTTGATTCGCACGGGGACGTGATACGTAGGCAATCCCCATAAGATTCGACCGCTCTTAATAAAGAAAGAAAAAGCAAATACAAAAAAAATAAAATAAAAATAAAATAACAATAAAAAGGACAAATGAGCAAGCCGGGATGATGCATGTTGTTTGAAGCAAAGCATGTAGAAACGGTTAACTGCCTAGGAGCATTGCATCCTCTATGTGTTATGATCAAATCTGTTAAACTCTAACGCTAACAAAGTTTGTTGTTGTCTGATTCAGACAAGTTAGTTGTTAAAGAACTCTGGCAACACACTCCTATCAAACCAGATCCAAAGGACCGGTAGCAACAAGCATGATTACTTCAGAAAATAGTAATGAGGAAGAAAGGCCGATGAGCCAGTTGTTAAAAGAAGCGATGGAAAAGATTGAAAGGATGGGACTAGAGATGAATGCAATGCAGCTAGCCCTAGCCAAAGCACAAAAGAGCCCCGAGCCACTGGGGTACATGCCGAATACCCTCACTCTGGCCCTTCCACAAGCCTCCCAAATCCCCGTTATCATCAAGAAAGAAGCCCTCATGATTCCCAAGCTCCACCGCCCCATCAATCTCTCCCAACACCCAGTATTCCCACTTTTGTGGGACCCACATCAGCCCCCTTGCAAAGAACGACCAGTGAGCCATTGTTTCAGGTTCACGATACACAATACTATCCCCCCGAGCCTACGTTTCATGTTCCCGAGCCATATACCTACAATCCGCACTTGGAAGTACCGGCAGAGATTGAAAAGCCGGTTAAGGCCCCTGAACAGGATGAAGTATTGAGAAAGTTCAAAATCCTGGAGCAGTCCTTCAGGAACCTGCACGGTTTGGGCAACCAGGTCAGCGTAGCATACAAAGATCTGTGCCCTTTCCCAGACGTCCAACTCCCGGCTGGGTTCAAGATGCCTAAGTTTGATTTATATGAAGGGCACGGTGATCCCATGGCACATTTGCGGGGATTCTGTAGCAAAATAAGAGGGGCAGGCGGCAAGGATGAACTGCTAATAGCTTATTTCGGCCAAAGTCTGAGCGGATATGCACTAGAATGGTATACCAGGCAGGATTCCAGTAGGTGGTATACATGGGATGATCTGGCGCAGGCTTTTGTAGGTCATTTCCAGTACAATCTCGAGATAGTCCCTGATCGTCTCACATTATTAAGAATTGGGAAGAAACCCGGGGAAAGTTTTCGCGAGTTCGGATTCTGTTGGAGAGAACAAGTAGCTAGAGTCGATCCTCCCATGAGAGAGGGAGAGATGGTGGACTATTTCTTACAAACATTGGATCCAACCTACTTTGGCCACTTGGTGACAACGGTTGGAAAATCCTTCAACGAGGTGGTCAAGATAGGGGTCATGATAGAAGAGGGTCTGAGGTCTAACAAAATCTTGAACTATTTGGCACTCAAGGCCACAACCCAGGCTATTCAAAGCGGCACGGGAGGTGCGCTTAGAAGAAAGAAAGAAGAGGTTGCCACGATCGAGGCAGGCAGTTGGTCCAGGGCTGGCAGGCCACACTACAACCAACCCAGACCTCACAGGTCAAACTACCCATACAACATACCACAAAATTTCTATCCACCTCGAGAACCACATTGTTCCGTACACCAGGCCCAAGCATACACTCAGCCTCCGGTTCGCCCGCAATGGCGTGCGCCGGCTCCCCAGAACATATATACGCCACCACAAAACACCTATCCTCCACCGAGGGCGTATAGAAACCCTCCAGGGGCAGGCTTTCGGGGAAATCCAGATGCTAGGAATGATAGGTTGCGGAAACAGAGAACTTTCACGGAGTTGGGAGAAACCTACACCGCTTTGTTCCAAAAGCTGAGGCAATTGGGTTTGGTTAGTCCTGTCCAGACTCGAGAACCAAATCCCCCACCTCAGAATTTGGACCGATCAATAAGTTGTGAATACTGCTCAGGGATGCTCGGGCATGATACCGAGAAGTGTTGGAAATTGAGGCATGCCATACAGGATATTATTGACACCAATAAGATCGAGGTCCAGACACCGGAGGTTCCTAACATCAACCAGAACCCACTGCCAGCGCACCACGAGACTCACATGATTGAGTTGGTGTATGAGGGAGGAGAGTTGAGAAAACCCTCACAAACGGTGATGATGATCCAGGCCGCCCCGAAAGAAGTCTCAACCAGTGGAGGAACGAGTGTACAGTCGCAGGGAGAAGGCGTCAAGCCGGTAGTGATATTGGGAAAGAGCCCGTCCGCCATAACAAGCAAACCCGAGCCAAACAAGTTGGTAATATCAGGGATTCCGCCCACACCGACAGTCGTGTTAAAAGGGGTATGTAGAGAACTGGTAACCATAAAGCCTGTGGTCCAGCTGCCGATGATTGATAGCAAGGCTGTGCCTTGGAAATATGAAAAGGCGGTGGTGATGTATAAAGGAAAACAGGTGGAAGAAGTTAGTTGTGAAGCGCAAGGGCTGACTCGATCAGGTCGATGTTTCGCTCCGGTGGAACTAAGGAGAACCAACCCAGCTGCAACCAAGAAACCTGTGTCTGAAGAAGAGGCTGAGGAGTTCCTGAGGAAGATGAAAATGCAGGACTACTCCGTGGTCGAACAGCTGAGAAAAACACCAGCCCAGATCTCGCTGCTGTCATTACTGATCCATTCTGAGGAGCATCGACGGGCTTTGATGAAGATATTGAACGAAGCTCATGTACCCAACGAGATTTCTGTAAACCACCTGGAAACTATTGCCAACAAGATTTTCGAGGTGAACAGGGTAACATTCTCCGATGATGATCTGCCGGTGGAAGGTACAGAGCATAATAAAGCTCTATACCTAGCTGTCAAATGTGAAGACTCGGTGGTAACTCGTGTATTGGTGGATAACGGTTCAAGTGCCAATATTTGCCCATTATCCACTCTGGACCAGTTAAAGATCGACCGTGGAAGAATCCGCAAGAATAGCATCTGTGTCCGAGGGTTCGACGAAAACGGAACAGCCACTGTGGGGGATGTTGTACTTGAGTTAACCATCGGGCCAGTCTTGTTTACCATGGAGTTCCAGGTGTTAGATGCCACAATGTCTTATAACCTGCTGTTAGGACGACCATGGATTCATGCAGCCAAAGTAGTGCCCTCCACCCTACATCAGATGGTGAAGTTCGAGTGGGAAAGACAAGAGGTCGTGTTACACGGTGAGGACGCATCGTGCACCATGGGCGGAGCCATTGTACCTTTCATAGAGACCGATGATGACAAAGGTCCTTGGGTCTACCAGATTTTCGATACAGGGTCGGCCAACAAAATTTCTGAAGGAGAAATCATCCCGCACCCTAGGATAGCTGCCGCAACAGTCATGATGGTCTCAGAAATGCTGGGTAATGGATTTGTACCGGGAAAAGGCCTGGGAATCGAGCTGCAGGGGATTGTCCAACCTGTCACCTTGCCTAAAAATCTGGAAACTTTTGGGTTGGGGTTCAAACCAACCACAACAGATAGGAAGCAAGCGCGAAAAATGAAGAAGAAGGTTTGGTTTCTGCCTAAACCGGTGCCACGTCTCTCAAGGTCTTTTGTCAAAGCAAGTGCCAAGGGGTCACCGGTCCCAAAGATTCTAGGACCATTGATCGGTATAAATGAGGACCTGAATCAGAGTTTTGAGAGGTTATTCGTGGATGTCAGTGTGGTAGAAGCTGGAGAAGGTTCCATCAGAACAGAGATACAGTTTGTGGGGCCTGAGGCCAAGACCAACAATTGGACAGTTACTCCTCTTCCTGTCCGAGGGGAGTCTTGGTAGTAGGCTTTGATTTATGTTTTGTTTGTTTGTTTGTTCGGATTATTCCAGGGTGTAATCCAAATTTTACTTTTGTTTTGTAAAAGTGTGAACCCTTCTATCCCGCAAGTTTAATAAAGTTCTTTTCTTTTGCATATTTTAATTTTGTCTTGTTCTTTTTCTTTCTGAACATTTCTCTTTTTACTGGTTCTAATGACATGGCATGCACATCGGATCCTCGACCTAGTCTAATAAATCAATCTGAATCCAACTCAATGATGCAAGAGGTCGTTTGCGACGATGAATTTGAATATGACGAAGATAAGGCCTTCGAAGAGATAAACCGAGAACTGTGCCAATTTGAAGAAAAACCCAAACCTAACCTAAATGACACTGAGGCTGTGAATCTAGGAGACGCTGATAACGTCCAAGAAACCAAACTCAGCATCCACATTGAGCCGAATGTCAGGGAAGAATTGGTCAAAACCCTCATGGAATTCAAAGATGTTTTTGCATGGTCATATGACGATATGCCTGGATTAAGCACCAATTTAGTGGTTCACAAATTGCCCACTGACCCGGCATACCCTCCAGTCAAGCAAAAGCTAAGGAAGTTTAAAACAGAAATGAGTGTAAAGATCAAAGAAGAAGTGATTAAGCAGTTGCAGGCGAAGGTCATTCGGGTCACTCGATACCCCGAATGGCTAGCCAATGTGGTACCAGTTCCAAAGAAGGATGAGAAAATCAGGGTGTGCGTCGACTACCGCAACCTCAACAAAGTAAGTCCCAAGGACAATTTTCCATTGCCCAACATCCATATCTTGATTGATAATTGCGCTGGGCGCGAGATCGGATCCTTTGTAGATTGCTATGCGGGTTATCATCAGATCCTAATGGACGAGGAGGATGCGGAGAAGACAACATTTATTATGCCATGGGGAACTTACTGCTATCGGGTAATGCCGTTCGGATTGAAGAACGCCGAGGCAACGTACATGCGAGCAATGACTGCTGTGTTTCATGACATGATACACAAAGAAATCGAGGTGTACGTCGATGATGTGATCATAAAGTCTTGGCATCAGGAGGACCATGTAGCAGACCTAAGGAGATTTTTCCAAAGACTCCGAAGGTATGATATCAAGCTTAACCCGGCCAAATGCGCATTCGGGGTTCCATCAGGAAAACTGCTAGGGTTCATCGTCAGTCGACGGGGGATTGAGTTAGACCCATCCAAAATTGAATCCATCCGAGATTTGCCACCGCCAAGGAACAAAACAGAGGTAATGAGTTTGCTGGGTAGGCTCAATTATATCAGCAGGTTCATCGCTCAACTCACAGCAACTTGTGAGCCCATATTTCGGCTGCTGAGAAAGGATGTTGCGGTAGGTTGGACGGCAGAGTGTCAGGAGGCTTTCGACCAAATCAAGGGGTATTTGTCTAATCCACCCGTATTGGTCCCGCCTAAGCTAGGGAAGCCCTTAATTCTTTATCTGACGGTCCTGGAAAATTCGTTTGGTTGTGTGCTGGGGCAACATGACGACATAGGAAGGAAGGAGCAGGCCATCTACTATCTTAGCAAGAAATTCACAGTACATGAGGTCAAGTACACTCAACTCGAGAAAACATGTTGCGCCCTAACTTAGGTAGCTCAGAAGTTGAAGCACTACCTATCTTCGTATACTACTTATCTCATATCCCGTTTGGACCCATTGAAGTATATCTTTCAGAAACCTATGCCCACGGGAAGGTTGGCAAAATGGCAAATTCTACTCACAGAGTTTGATATCGTCTATGTGATGAGGACAGCCATGAAAGCCCAGGCGATGGCCGACCATTTGGCAGAGAATCCCGTTGATGAAAAATACGAGCCATTAAGAACGTATTTTCCCGACGAAGAGGTAATGCATATAAATGAGTTGGAATTACCTGAGGAACCGGGTTGGAAGCTTTTCTTCGATGGAGCTGCAAACGCAAAAGGGGTTGGAATAGGAGCAGTACTCACCTCTGAAACAGGATGCCATTATCCTGTTACGGCTCAACTACGCTTCTATTGCACCAATAATATGGCCGAGTATGAAGCTTGCATTCTGGGTCTGCGCTTCGCTACTGACATGGATGTCCAATAAGTCTTGGTCTTGGGAGACTCGGACCTCTTGGTACATCAGATTCAGGGTGAATGGGAAACGCGAGATCTAAAGCTCATACCATATCGACAATGCTTGCATGATCTGAGCAAGCGATTTCGATCGGTGAAGTTCAAACATATCCCGAGAGTTCACAATGAGGTTGCGGATGCCTTAGCCACCTTAGCATCAATGCTGCACCACCCTGACAAAATGTATGTTGATCCTCTGCACATCCAGGTCCGTGATCAGCACACTTACTGCAATGCCATAGAAGAAGAAGCAGATGGCGAACCCTGGTTTCATGATATCAAGGAATACCTCAGAATGGGGATATATCCAGAACATGCCTCTGGAGACCAAAAAAGAGCCCTTCGGCGTTTGTCGAATGGTTTCTTCCTCAGCGGAGGAGTGTTTTACAAAAGAACCCCGGATTTGGGATTGTTGAGATGCATAGATGCCGTTCAAGCCACGACGGTTATGGCAGAGGTACATGCTGGAGTTTACGGGCCACACATGAGCGGATATGTGTTGGCAAGGAAGATCCTTCGAACAAGGTGTTATTGGCTCACCATGGAACACGACTGTATCACTTTCGTGAGGAAATGCCATCAGTTCCAGGTACATGGAGATCTGATCCATTCTCCGCCAACAGAGTTACATACGATGTCAGCACCCTGGCCGTTTGTGGCATGGGGCATGGATGTCATTGGACCTATTGAGCCGGCAGCATCCAACGGTCATAGGTTCATTCTAGTGACCATTGATTACTTCACCAAATGGGTTGAGGCTAAAACCTTCAAATCGGTAACCAAAAAGGCAGTGGTGGATTTTGTGCACTCCCATATCATCTGCAGATTTGGGATCCCAAAAGTAATCATCACGGATAACGGTGCGAATCTTAATAGCAACCTAATGAGAGAGGTATGCCAACAATTCAAGATTACACACCGCAATTCCACCCCATATCGTCCCAAGGCGAATGGAGCGGTCGAGGCAGCCAATAAGAACATCAAGAAGATACTGCGAAAGATGGTGGAAGGGTCCAGACAATGGCACGAGAGATTACCCTTTGCTTTGTTGGGTTACCGCACTACTGTCCGGACTTCCATAGGTACAACTCCTTATTTGTTGGTGTACGGAACTGAAGCCGTAATACCGGCGGAGGTCGAAATTCCATCCCTCCAGATTGTCGCTGAAGCCAAGATTGATGATGATGAATGGGTCAAAGCTCGATTAGAACAGTTGAGCTTGATAGACGAGAAAAGATTGGCAGCAGTGTGCCATGGTCAGCTGTATCAGAAGAGAATGGCGAGAACATATAATAAGAAGGTGTGCCCCAGGAAGTTTGAAGTAGGGCAGCAGGTATTGAAGAAGATCCTCCCACATCAGGTCGAGGCAAGAGGCAAATTCGCTCCAAATTGGCAAGGGCCTTATATCGTTACCAGAGTATTGTCCAACGGTGCTTTGTGTTTGACAGATATCGAGGTGAGATGTGTCGACATGGCTATCAATTCTGATGCAGTCAAGAGATATTATGCGTAATTTCTTTAATTATGGCAATTTTTGGTTCGTTTGTTTGTATCTGGTATTTATTGGATAATGAGATGACAGAGACAATTCTTTCTTCTATCCAAACACTTTAACCCTTGTTTCCCCCTTTGAGCCTTAAGTTATTCTTTCATACCCCTCTTTTGGAATCACTAATGAAAAAAAAAAGAAAAAAAAGAAAAGAAAAGAAAAAGAAAAATGAAAAGAAGGAGAAAGAAAAGAAAAAGAAGATAAAATCATAAGAAATACAAAACCGTGGGAACTACGTTTGACCTGATTCCTCGAAGAGGATACGTAGGCGCCTCACGGCTCGGTCATAGCATGCATAATAGGCACAGTGTGCGTAACACACGTAGATAAACATAAGTATAAAAAAAAATAAATATAATAAATCCCCCAAGCAAGAAAACTGCGGCAGAGGTTGTTATGTTTTAAGCTCCAACAAAGGTTTGATTCCAAAAGTTGTAGCAGATCACCCATAAAATTATTTTCGTTTTTGATAGCCTTTCTTTAGCCCCACACCAAAACCAACATCGATGTCCAAAAGACCTCCCGATCAATATCCAAGAGATGCCAAGTCAGGCAAATAAGGCCGAGGATAATACACCGATCCCCAGCAAAGAAGAGGATCGTAAGACTGGGAATGAATTGATGGTCAAAGGAATCTCCAGAAGAGAAGGTCGTATCGACAACACCCCAATTCCTCGAAAGAAATAAAATGAGAGAGTTTTATCGGTGAAAACCTTCACAGGCACCGAAAGGCGACGTAAGATGAGAAATGTAAAATGAGAGAGTCTTATCGGTGAAAACCTTCACAGGCACCAAAAGGCGACGTAAGATGAGGGATATAAAATGAGAGAGTCTTATTGGTGAAAACCTTCACAGGCACCATAAGGCGCCGGGAGATGAGAGAAAAGAGAGAGTCTCATTAGTGAAAACCACTCGAAGGGCACTATGAGGCGACAAGACAGATCAACAAAAAGCGACCACATTCGCAACGAAATGGACACTCATTTATCATCCCCAGCAAGTCAGACCATCGGGCAAATCGATTGATACGAATAGACTGGGTCGGGAATCTATGGTGCACGTCATAATCACGGGGACCAGTCATGTCCTCCAGATAAGTTCTTCTGAATTTCTTCTCCCACCAAATATTGGTTCAGAAAGATTTTCTCCTTTTTCTATCTTTTATTTCTCTTCCTAAAAATTTGTCTTGAAAAGGATTTTTCAAAGCTTACTACCAGAGACCGAAGGGGAATTCATCCAATGCAGGATAACACAAACAGTCTTAAAGGCTGGCCCCAGGCAATGCAATGATCGTGCCTTGCAGTTTTGGAGGAAGTAAGCTCCTAAAGGGAGTGGTTTCGGGAGTAAAAGCAGACTCCCACAACATGTGCTTAAAGAGAAAGCAGGAAGGGGGGTAAATTGAAAACCAGCCCCCAGCAGGCCAGAAACCCCCAGCAAGCAATTTTGTCCACCAACCAATTATGGGGACATAGAGCAAGAAAAGGGGAAGAGAGGAAAAATCATCCGCCGGAAAGGCACCTCCTCCCACCACGATTAAAACTAACTAAATCCTTTTGTCTGCTGCAGGAAAACAAAGGATTGATGATGGCAGCAAGACGCAACGCCAGGGAAATCACCAAAAAACCGGGGCAGAAAATTTTCTGCCGATTGTCGAAAATTTTCTCGGAAGAACGGGGAAAACAATTTCAATACATTTAAGTTCTAGGTCGCCCACCAGTAAAATGCGGGAATACTTTTAAGTTTTAGGTCGCCCACCAGTATAATGCGGGAATACATTTAAGTTCTAGGTCGCCCACCAGTAAAATGCGGAAGTACTTTTAAGTTCTAGGTCGCCCACCAGTAAAATGCGGGAATACATTTAAGTTCTAGGTCGCCCACCAGTAAAATGCGGGAATACATTTAAGTTCTAGGTCGCCCACCAGTAAAATGCGGGAATACTTTTAAGTTCTAGGTCGCCCACCAGTATAATGCGGGAATACATTTAAGTTCTAGGTCGCCCACCAGTAAAATGCGGGAATACTTTTAAGTTCTAGGTCGCCCACCAGTAAAATGCGGGAATACTTTTAAGTTCTAGGTCGCCCACCAGTAAAGTGCGGGAATACATTTCAGTTCTAGGTCGCCCACCAGTATAATACGGGAATACATTTAAGTTCTAGGTCGCCCACCAGTAAAATGCGGGAATACTTTTAAGTTCTATGTCGCCCACCAGTAAAATGCGGGAATACATTTCAGTTCTAGGTCGCCCACCAGTAAAATGCGGGAATACTTTTAAGTTCTAGGTCGCCCACCAGTAAAATGCGGGAATACATTTAAGTTCTAGGTCGCCCACCAGTAAAATGCGGGAATACATTTAAGTTCTAGGTCGCCCACCAGCAAAATGCGGGAATACTTTTAAGTTCTAGGTCGCCCACCAGTATAATGCGGGAATACATTTAAGTTCTAGGTCGCCCACCAGTAAAATGCGGGAATACTTTTAAGTTCTAGGTCGCCCACCAGTAAAATGCGGGAATACATTTAAGTTCTAGGTCGCCCACCAGTAAAATGCGGGAATACATTTAAGTTCTAGGTCGCCCACCAGTAAAATGCGGGAATACTTTTAAGTTCTAGGTCGCCCACCAGTATAATGCGGGAATACATTTAAGTTCTAGGTCGCCCACCAGTAAAATGCGGGAATACATTTAAGTTCTAGATCGCCCACCAGTAAAATGCGGGAATACTTTTAAGTTCTAGGTCGCCCACCAGTAAAATGCGGGAATACATTTCAGTTCTAGGTCGCCCACCAGTATAATGCGGGAATACATTTAAGTTCTAGGTCGCCCACCAGTAAAATGCGGGAATACTTTTAAGTTCTAGGTCGCCCACCAGTAAAATGCGGGAATACATTTAAGTTCTAGGTCGCCCACCAGTATAATGCGGGAATACATTTAAGTTCTAGGTCGCCCACCAGTAAAATGCGGGAATACTTTTAAGTTCTAGGTCGCCCACCAGTAAAATGCGGGAATACATTTAAGTTCTAGGTCACCCACCAGTAAAATGCGGGAATACTTTTAAGTTCTAGGTTGCCCACCAGTATAATGCGGGAATACTTTTAAGTTCTAGGTTGCCCACCAGTAAAATGCGGGAAGACGTTTAAGTTCTAGGTCGCCCACCAGTAAAATGCAGGAATACATTTCAGTTCTAGGTCGCCCACCAGTAAAATGCGGGAATACATTTAAGTTCTAGGTCGCCCACCAGTAAAATGCGGGAATACTTTTAAGTTCTAGGTCGCCCACCAGTATAATGCGGGAATACATTTAAGTTCTAGGTCGCCCACCATTAAAATGCGGGAATACTTTTAAGTTCTAGATCGCCCACCAGTAAAATGCGGGAATACTTTTAAGTTCTAGGTCGCCCACCAGTAAAATGCGGGAATACATTTCAGTTCTAGGTCGCCCACCAGTATAATGCGGGAATACATTTAAGTTCTAGGTCGCCCACCGGTAAAATGCGGGAATACTTTTAAGTTCTAGGTCGCCCACCAGTATAATGCGGGAATACATTTAAGTTCTAGGTCGCCCACCAGTAAAATGCGGGAATACTTTTAAGTTCTAGGTCGCCCACCAGTAAAATGCGGGAATACATTTAAGTTCTAGGTCGCCCACCAGTAAAATACGGGAATACATTTCAGTTCTAGGTCGTCCACCAGTAAAATGCGGGAATACTTTTAAGTTCTAGGTCGCCCACCAGTAAAATACGGGAATACTTTTAAGTTCTAGGTCGCCCACCAGTAAAATGCGGGAATACATTTCAGTTCTAGGTCGCCCACCAGTATAATGCGGGAATACATTTAAGTTCTAGGTCGCCCACCAGTAAAATGCGGGAATATATTTAAGTTCTAGGTCGCCCACCAGTAAAATGCGGGAATACTTTTAAGTTCTAGGTCGCCCACCAGTAAAATGCGGGAATACGTTTAAGTTCTAGGTCGCCTACCAGTAAAATGCGGGAATACTTTTAAGTTCTAGGTCGCCCACCAGTAAAATGCGGGAATACATTTCAGTTCTAGGTCGCCCACCAGTATAATGCAGGAATACATTTAAGTTCTAGGTCGCCCACCAGTAAAATGCGGGAATACTTTTAAGTTCTAGGTCGCCCACCAGTATAATGCGGGAATACATTTAAGTTCTAGGTCGCCCACCAGTAAAATGCGGGAATACTTTTAAGTTCTAGGTCGCCCACCAGTAAAATGCGGGAATACATTTAAGTTCTAGGTCGCCCACCAGTAAAATACGGGAATACATTTCAGTTCTAGGTCGTCCACCAGTAAAATGCGGGAATACTTTTAAGTTCTAGGTCGCCCACCAGTAAAATACGGGAATACTTTTAAGTTCTAGGTCGCCCACCAGTAAAATGCGGGAATACATTTCAGTTCTAGGTCGCCCACCAGTATAATGCGGGAATACATTTAAGTTCTAGGTCGCCCACCAGTAAAATGCGGGAATATATTTAAGTTCTAGGTCGCCCACCAGTAAAATGCGGGAATACTTTTAAGTTCTAGGTCGCCCACCAGTAAAATGCGGGAATACTTTTAAGTTCTAGGTCGCCTACCAGTAAAATGCGGGAATACTTTTTAGTTCTAGGTCGCCCACCAGTAAAATGCGGGAATACATTTCAGTTCTAGGTCGCCCACCAGTAAAATGCGGGAATACATTTAAGTTCTAGGTTGCCCACCAGTAAAATGCGGGAAGACGTTTAAGTTCTAGGTCGCCCACCAGTAAAATGCAGGAATACATTTCAGTTCTAGGTCGCCCACCAGTAAAATGCGGGAATACATTTAAGTTCTAGGTCGCCCACCAGTAAAATGCGGGAATACTTTTAAGTTCTAGGTCGCCCACCAGTAAAATGCGGGAATACTTTTAAGTTCTAGGTCGCCCACCAGTAAAATGCGGGAATACTTTTAAGTTCTAGGTCGCCCACCAGTATAATGCGGGAATACATTTAAGTTCTAGGTCGCCCACCAGTTAAAATGCGGGAATACTTTTAAGTTCTAGGTCGCCCACCAGTAAAATGCGGGAATACTTTTAAGTTCTAGGTCGCCCACCAGTAAAATGCGGGAATACTTTTAAGTTCTAGGTCGCCCACCAGTAAAATGCGGGAATACATTTAAGTTCTAGGTCGCCCACCAGTAAAATACGGGAATACATTTCAGTTCTAGGTCGTCCACCAGTAAAATGCGGGAATACTTTTAAGTTCTAGGTCGCCCACCAGTAAAATACGGGAATACTTTTAAGTTCTAGGTCGCCCACCAGTAAAATGCGGGAATACATTTCAGTTCTAGGTCGCCCACCAGTATAATGCGGGAATACATTTAAGTTCTAGGTCGCCCACCAGTAAAATGCGGGAATATATTTAAGTTCTAGGTCGCCCACCAGTAAAATGCGGGAATACTTTTAAGTTCTAGGTCGCCTACCAGTAAAATGCGGGAATACGTTTAAGTTCTAGGTCGCCCACCAGTAAAATGCGGGAATACATTTCAGTTCTAGGTCGCCCACCAGTAAAATGCGGGAATACATTTAAGTTCTAGGTTGCCCACCAGTAAAATGCGGGAAGACGTTTAAGTTCTAGGTCGCCCACCAGTAAAATGCAGGAATACATTTCAGTTCTAGGTCGCCCACCAGTAAAATGCGGGAATACATTTAAGTTCTAGGTCGCCCACCAGTAAAATGCGGGAATACTTTTAAGTTCTAGGTCGCCCACCAGTAAAATGCGGGAATACTTTTAAGTTCTAGGTCGCCCACCAGTAAAATGCGGGAATACTTTTAAGTTCTAGGTCGCCCACCAGTATAATGCGGGAATACATTTAAGTTCTAGGTCGCCCACCATTAAAATGCGGGAATACTTTTAAGTTCTAGATCGCCCACCAGTAAAATGCGGGAATACTTTTAAGTTCTAGGTCGCCCACCAGTAAAATGCGGGAATACATTTCAGTTCTAGGTCGCCCACCAGTATAATGCGGGAATACATTTAAGTTCTAGGTCGCCCACCAGTAAAATGCGGGAATACTTTTAAGTTCTAGGTCGCCCACCAGTATAATGCGGGAATACATTTAAGTTCTAGGTCGCCCACCAGTAAAATGCGGAAATACTTTTAAGTTCTAGGTCGCCCACCAGTAAAATGCGGGAATACATTTAAGTTCTAGGTCTCCCACCAGTAAAATGCGGGAATACATTTAAGTTCTAGGTCGACCACTAGTAAAATGCGGGAATACTTTTAAGTTCTAGGTCGCCCACCAGTATAATGCGGGAATACATTTAAGTTCTAGGTCGCCCACCAGTAAAATACGGGAATACTTTTAAGTTCTAGGTCGCCCACCAGTAAAATGCGGGAATACATTTCAGTTCTAGGTCGCCCACCAGTATAATGCGGGAATACATTTAAGTTCTAGGTCGACCACCAGTAAAATGCGGGAATATATTTAAGTTCTAGGTCGCCCACCAGTAAAATGCGGGAATACTTTTAAGTTCTAGGTCGCCCACCAGTAAAATGCGGGAATACTTTTAAGTTCTAGGTCGCCTACCAGTAAAATGCGGGAATACTTTTTAGTTCTAGGTCGCCCACCAGTAAAATGCGGGAATACATTTCAGTTCTAGGTCGCCCACCAGTAAAATGCGGGAATACATTTAAGTTCTAGGTTGCCCACCAGTAAAATGCGGGAAGACGTTTAAGTTCTAGGTCGCCCACCAGTAAAATGCAGGAATACATTTCAGTTCTAGGTCGCCCACCAGTAAAATGCGGGAATACATTTAAGTTCTAGGTCGCCCACCAGTAAAATGCGGGAATACTTTTAAGTTCTAGGTCGCCCACCAGTAAAATGCGGGAATACTTTTAAGTTCTAGGTCGCCCACCAGTAAAATGCGGGAATACTTTTAAGTTCTAGGTCGCCCACCAGTATAATGCGGGAATACATTTAAGTTCTAGGTCGCCCACCATTAAAATGCGGGAATACTTTTAAGTTCTAGATCGCCCACCAGTAAAATGCGGGAATACTTTTAAGTTCTAGGTCGCCCACCAGTAAAATGCGGGAATACATTTCAGTTCTAGGTCGCCCACCAGTATAATGCGGGAATACATTTAAGTTCTAGGTCGCCCACCAGTAAAATGCGGGAATACTTTTAAGTTCTAGGTCGCCCACCAGTATAATGCGGGAATACATTTAAGTTCTAGGTCGCCCACCAGTAAAATGCGGAAATACTTTTAAGTTCTAGGTCGCCCACCAGTAAAATGCGGGAATACATTTAAGTTCTAGGTCTCCCACCAGTAAAATGCGGGAATACATTTAAGTTCTAGGTCGACCACTAGTAAAATGCGGGAATACATTTAAGTTCTAGGTCGCCCACCAGTAAAATGCGGGAATACTTTTAAGTTCTAGGTTGCCCACCAGTAAAATGCGGGAAGACGTTTAAGTTCTAGGTCGCCCACCAGTAAAATGCAGGAATACATTTCAGTTCTAGGTCGCCCACCAGTAAAATGCGGGAATACATTTAAGTTCTAGGTCGCCCACCAGTAAAATGCGGGAATACTTTTAAGTTCTAGGTCGCCCACCAGTAAAATGCGGGAATACTTTTAAGTTCTAGGTCGCCCACCAGTAAAATGCGGGAATACTTTTAAGTTCTAGGTCGCCCACCAGTATAATGCGGGAATACATTTAAGTTCTAGGTCGCCCACCATTAAAATGCGGGAATACTTTTAAGTTCTAGATCGCCCACCAGTAAAATGCGGGAATACTTTTAAGTTCTAGGTCGCCCACCAGTAAAATGCGGGAATACATTTCAGTTCTAGGTCGCCCACCAGTATAATGCGGGAATACATTTAAGTTCTAGGTCGCCCACCAGTAAAATGCGGGAATACTTTTAAGTTCTAGGTCGCCCACCAGTATAATGCGGGAATACATTTAAGTTCTAGGTCGCCCACCAGTAAAATGCGGAAATACTTTTAAGTTCTAGGTCGCCCACCAGTAAAATGCGGGAATACATTTAAGTTCTAGGTCTCCCACCAGTAAAATGCGGGAATACATTTAAGTTCTAGGTCGACCACTAGTAAAATGCGGGAATACTTTTAAGTTCTAGGTCGCCCACCAGTATAATGCGGGAATACATTTAAGTTCTAGGTCGCCCACCAGTAAAATGCGGGAATACTTTTAAGTTCTAGGTCGCCCACCAGTAAAATGCGGGAATACTTTTAAGTTCTAGGTCGCCCACCAGTAAAGTGCGGGAATACATTTCAGTTCTAGGTCGCCCACCAGTATAATACGGGAATACATTTAAGTTCTAGGTCGCCCACCAGTAAAATGCGGGAATACTTTTAAGTTCTAGGTCGCCCACCAGTAAAATGCGGGAATACATTTCAGTTCTAGGTCGCCCACCAGTAAAATGCGGGAATACTTTTAAGTTCTAGGTCGCCCACCAGTAAAATGCGGGAATACATTTAAGTTCTAGGTCGCCCACCAGTAAAATGCGGGAATACATTTAAGTTCTAGGTCGCCCACCAGCAAAATGCGGGAATACTTTTAAGTTCTAGGTCGCCCACCAGTATAATGCGGGAATACATTTAAGTTCTAGGTCTCCCACCAGTAAAATGCGGGAATACATTTAAGTTCTAGGTCTCCCACCAGTAAAATGCGGGAATACATTTAAGTTCTAGGTCGCCCACCAGTAAAATGCGGGAATACTTTTAAGTTCTAGGTCGCCCACCAGTATAATGCGGGAATACATTTAAGTTCTACGTCGCCCACCAGTAAAATGCGGGAATACTTTTAAGTTCTAGGTCGCCCACCAGTAAAATGCGGGAATACTTTTAAGTTCTAGGTCGCCCACCAGTAAAATGCGGGAATACATTTCAGTTCTAGGTCGCCCACCAGTATAATGCGGGAATACATTTAAGTTCTAGGTCGCCCACCAGTAAAATGCGGGAATATATTTAAGTTCTAGGTCGCCCACCAGTAAAATGCGGGAATACTTTTAAGTTCTAGGTCGCCCACCAGTAAAATGCGGGAATACGTTTAAGTTCTAGGTCGCCTACCAGTAAAATGCGGGAATACTTTTAAGTTCTAGGTCGCCCACCAGTAAAATGCGGGAATACATTTCAGTTCTAGGTCGCCCACCAGTATAATGCAGGAATACATTTAAGTTCTAGGTCGCCCACCAGTAAAATGCGGGAATACTTTTAAGTTCTAGGTCGCCCACCAGTATAATGCGGGAATACATTTAAGTTCTAGGTCGCCCACCAGTAAAATGCGGGAATACTTTTAAGTTCTAGGTCGCCCACCAGTAAAATGCGGGAATACATTTAAGTTCTAGGTCGCCCACCAGTAAAATACGGGAATACATTTCAGTTCTAGGTCGTCCACCAGTAAAATGCGGGAATACTTTTAAGTTCTAGGTCGCCCACCAGTAAAATACGGGAATACTTTTAAGTTCTAGGTCGCCCACCAGTAAAATGCGGGAATACATTTCAGTTCTAGGTCGCCCACCAGTATAATGCGGGAATACATTTAAGTTCTAGGTCGCCCACCAGTAAAATGCGGGAATATATTTAAGTTCTAGGTCGCCCACCAGTAAAATGCGGGAATACTTTTAAGTTCTAGGTCGCCCACCAGTAAAATGCGGGAATACTTTTAAGTTCTAGGTCGCCTACCAGTAAAATGCGGGAATACTTTTTAGTTCTAGGTCGCCCACCAGTAAAATGCGGGAATACATTTCAGTTCTAGGTCGCCCACCAGTAAAATGCGGGAATACATTTAAGTTCTAGGTTGCCCACCAGTAAAATGCGGGAATACTTTTAAGTTCTAGGTCGCCCACCAGTAAAATGCGGGAATACATTTAAGTTCTAGGTCGCCCACCAGTATAATGCGGGAATACATTTAAGTTCTAGGTCGCCCACCAGTAAAATGCGGGAATACTTTTAAGTTCTAGGTCGCCCACCAGTAAAATGCGGGAATACATTTAAGTTCTAGGTCACCCACCAGTAAAATGCGGGAATACTTTTAAGTTCTAGGTTGCCCACCAGTATAATGCGGGAATACTTTTAAGTTCTAGGTTGCCCACCAGTAAAATGCGGGAAGACGTTTAAGTTCTAGGTCGCCCACCAGTAAAATGCAGGAATACATTTCAGTTCTAGGTCGCCCACCAGTAAAATGCGGGAATACATTTAAGTTCTAGGTCGCCCACCAGTAAAATGCGGGAATACTTTTAAGTTCTAGGTCGCCCACCAGTATAATGCGGGAATACATTTAAGTTCTAGGTCGCCCACCATTAAAATGCGGGAATACTTTTAAGTTCTAGATCGCCCACCAGTAAAATGCGGGAATACTTTTAAGTTCTAGGTCGCCCACCAGTAAAATGCGGGAATACATTTCAGTTCTAGGTCGCCCACCAGTATAATGCGGGAATACATTTAAGTTCTAGGTCGCCCACCGGTAAAATGCGGGAATACTTTTAAGTTCTAGGTCGCCCACCAGTATAATGCGGGAATACATTTAAGTTCTAGGTCGCCCACCAGTAAAATGCGGGAATACTTTTAAGTTCTAGGTCGCCCACCAGTAAAATGCGGGAATACATTTAAGTTCTAGGTCGCCCACCAGTAAAATACGGGAATACATTTCAGTTCTAGGTCGTCCACCAGTAAAATGCGGGAATACTTTTAAGTTCTAGGTCGCCCACCAGTAAAATACGGGAATACTTTTAAGTTCTAGGTCGCCCACCAGTAAAATGCGGGAATACATTTCAGTTCTAGGTCGCCCACCAGTATAATGCGGGAATACATTTAAGTTCTAGGTCGCCCACCAGTAAAATGCGGGAATATATTTAAGTTCTAGGTCGCCCACCAGTAAAATGCGGGAATACTTTTAAGTTCTAGGTCGCCCACCAGTAAAATGCGGGAATACGTTTAAGTTCTAGGTCGCCTACCAGTAAAATGCGGGAATACTTTTAAGTTCTAGGTCGCCCACCAGTAAAATGCGGGAATACATTTCAGTTCTAGGTCGCCCACCAGTATAATGCAGGAATACATTTAAGTTCTAGGTCGCCCACCAGTAAAATGCGGGAATACTTTTAAGTTCTAGGTCGCCCACCAGTATAATGCGGGAATACATTTAAGTTCTAGGTCGCCCACCAGTAAAATGCGGGAATACTTTTAAGTTCTAGGTCGCCCACCAGTAAAATGCGGGAATACATTTAAGTTCTAGGTCGCCCACCAGTAAAATACGGGAATACATTTCAGTTCTAGGTCGTCCACCAGTAAAATGCGGGAATACTTTTAAGTTCTAGGTCGCCCACCAGTAAAATACGGGAATACTTTTAAGTTCTAGGTCGCCCACCAGTAAAATGCGGGAATACATTTCAGTTCTAGGTCGCCCACCAGTATAATGCGGGAATACATTTAAGTTCTAGGTCGCCCACCAGTAAAATGCGGGAATATATTTAAGTTCTAGGTCGCCCACCAGTAAAATGCGGGAATACTTTTAAGTTCTAGGTCGCCCACCAGTAAAATGCGGGAATACTTTTAAGTTCTAGGTCGCCTACCAGTAAAATGCGGGAATACTTTTTAGTTCTAGGTCGCCCACCAGTAAAATGCGGGAATACATTTCAGTTCTAGGTCGCCCACCAGTAAAATGCGGGAATACATTTAAGTTCTAGGTTGCCCACCAGTAAAATGCGGGAAGACGTTTAAGTTCTAGGTCGCCCACCAGTAAAATGCAGGAATACATTTCAGTTCTAGGTCGCCCACCAGTAAAATGCGGGAATACATTTAAGTTCTAGGTCGCCCACCAGTAAAATGCGGGAATACTTTTAAGTTCTAGGTCGCCCACCAGTAAAATGCGGGAATACTTTTAAGTTCTAGGTCGCCCACCAGTAAAATGCGGGAATACTTTTAAGTTCTAGGTCGCCCACCAGTATAATGCGGGAATACATTTAAGTTCTAGGTCGCCCACCAGTTAAAATGCGGGAATACTTTTAAGTTCTAGGTCGCCCACCAGTAAAATGCGGGAATACTTTTAAGTTCTAGGTCGCCCACCAGTAAAATGCGGGAATACTTTTAAGTTCTAGGTCGCCCACCAGTAAAATGCGGGAATACATTTAAGTTCTAGGTCGCCCACCAGTAAAATACGGGAATACATTTCAGTTCTAGGTCGTCCACCAGTAAAATGCGGGAATACTTTTAAGTTCTAGGTCGCCCACCAGTAAAATACGGGAATACTTTTAAGTTCTAGGTCGCCCACCAGTAAAATGCGGGAATACATTTCAGTTCTAGGTCGCCCACCAGTATAATGCGGGAATACATTTAAGTTCTAGGTCGCCCACCAGTAAAATGCGGGAATATATTTAAGTTCTAGGTCGCCCACCAGTAAAATGCGGGAATACTTTTAAGTTCTAGGTCGCCTACCAGTAAAATGCGGGAATACGTTTAAGTTCTAGGTCGCCCACCAGTAAAATGCGGGAATACATTTCAGTTCTAGGTCGCCCACCAGTAAAATGCGGGAATACATTTAAGTTCTAGGTTGCCCACCAGTAAAATGCGGGAAGACGTTTAAGTTCTAGGTCGCCCACCAGTAAAATGCAGGAATACATTTCAGTTCTAGGTCGCCCACCAGTAAAATGCGGGAATACATTTAAGTTCTAGGTCGCCCACCAGTAAAATGCGGGAATACTTTTAAGTTCTAGGTCGCCCACCAGTAAAATGCGGGAATACTTTTAAGTTCTAGGTCGCCCACCAGTAAAATGCGGGAATACTTTTAAGTTCTAGGTCGCCCACCAGTATAATGCGGGAATACATTTAAGTTCTAGGTCGCCCACCATTAAAATGCGGGAATACTTTTAAGTTCTAGATCGCCCACCAGTAAAATGCGGGAATACTTTTAAGTTCTAGGTCGCCCACCAGTAAAATGCGGGAATACATTTCAGTTCTAGGTCGCCCACCAGTATAATGCGGGAATACATTTAAGTTCTAGGTCGCCCACCAGTAAAATGCGGGAATACTTTTAAGTTCTAGGTCGCCCACCAGTATAATGCGGGAATACATTTAAGTTCTAGGTCGCCCACCAGTAAAATGCGGAAATACTTTTAAGTTCTAGGTCGCCCACCAGTAAAATGCGGGAATACATTTAAGTTCTAGGTCTCCCACCAGTAAAATGCGGGAATACATTTAAGTTCTAGGTCGACCACTAGTAAAATGCGGGAATACTTTTAAGTTCTAGGTCGCCCACCAGTATAATGCGGGAATACATTTAAGTTCTAGGTCGCCCACCAGTAAAATACGGGAATACTTTTAAGTTCTAGGTCGCCCACCAGTAAAATGCGGGAATACATTTCAGTTCTAGGTCGCCCACCAGTATAATGCGGGAATACATTTAAGTTCTAGGTCGACCACCAGTAAAATGCGGGAATATATTTAAGTTCTAGGTCGCCCACCAGTAAAATGCGGGAATACTTTTAAGTTCTAGGTCGCCCACCAGTAAAATGCGGGAATACTTTTAAGTTCTAGGTCGCCTACCAGTAAAATGCGGGAATACTTTTTAGTTCTAGGTCGCCCACCAGTAAAATGCGGGAATACATTTCAGTTCTAGGTCGCCCACCAGTAAAATGCGGGAATACATTTAAGTTCTAGGTTGCCCACCAGTAAAATGCGGGAAGACGTTTAAGTTCTAGGTCGCCCACCAGTAAAATGCAGGAATACATTTCAGTTCTAGGTCGCCCACCAGTAAAATGCGGGAATACATTTAAGTTCTAGGTCGCCCACCAGTAAAATGCGGGAATACTTTTAAGTTCTAGGTCGCCCACCAGTAAAATGCGGGAATACTTTTAAGTTCTAGGTCGCCCACCAGTAAAATGCGGGAATACTTTTAAGTTCTAGGTCGCCCACCAGTATAATGCGGGAATACATTTAAGTTCTAGGTCGCCCACCATTAAAATGCGGGAATACTTTTAAGTTCTAGATCGCCCACCAGTAAAATGCGGGAATACTTTTAAGTTCTAGGTCGCCCACCAGTAAAATGCGGGAATACATTTCAGTTCTAGGTCGCCCACCAGTATAATGCGGGAATACATTTAAGTTCTAGGTCGCCCACCAGTAAAATGCGGGAATACTTTTAAGTTCTAGGTCGCCCACCAGTATAATGCGGGAATACATTTAAGTTCTAGGTCGCCCACCAGTAAAATGCGGAAATACTTTTAAGTTCTAGGTCGCCCACCAGTAAAATGCGGGAATACATTTAAGTTCTAGGTCTCCCACCAGTAAAATGCGGGAATACATTTAAGTTCTAGGTCGACCACTAGTAAAATGCGGGAATACATTTAAGTTCTAGGTCGCCCACCAGTAAAATGCGGGAATACTTTTAAGTTCTAGGTTGCCCACCAGTAAAATGCGGGAAGACGTTTAAGTTCTAGGTCGCCCACCAGTAAAATGCAGGAATACATTTCAGTTCTAGGTCGCCCACCAGTAAAATGCGGGAATACATTTAAGTTCTAGGTCGCCCACCAGTAAAATGCGGGAATACTTTTAAGTTCTAGGTCGCCCACCAGTAAAATGCGGGAATACTTTTAAGTTCTAGGTCGCCCACCAGTAAAATGCGGGAATACTTTTAAGTTCTAGGTCGCCCACCAGTATAATGCGGGAATACATTTAAGTTCTAGGTCGCCCACCATTAAAATGCGGGAATACTTTTAAGTTCTAGATCGCCCACCAGTAAAATGCGGGAATACTTTTAAGTTCTAGGTCGCCCACCAGTAAAATGCGGGAATACATTTCAGTTCTAGGTCGCCCACCAGTATAATGCGGGAATACATTTAAGTTCTAGGTCGCCCACCAGTAAAATGCGGGAATACTTTTAAGTTCTAGGTCGCCCACCAGTATAATGCGGGAATACATTTAAGTTCTAGGTCGCCCACCAGTAAAATGCGGAAATACTTTTAAGTTCTAGGTCGCCCACCAGTAAAATGCGGGAATACATTTAAGTTCTAGGTCTCCCACCAGTAAAATGCGGGAATACATTTAAGTTCTAGGTCGACCACTAGTAAAATGCGGGAATACTTTTAAGTTCTAGGTCGCCCACCAGTATAATGCGGGAATACATTTAAGTTCTAGGTCGCCCACCAGTAAAATGCGGGAATACTTTTAAGTTCTAGGTCGCCCACCAGTAAAATGCGGGAATACTTTTAAGTTCTAGGTCGCCCACCAGTAAAGTGCGGGAATACATTTCAGTTCTAGGTCGCCCACCAGTATAATACGGGAATACATTTAAGTTCTAGGTCGCCCACCAGTAAAATGCGGGAATACTTTTAAGTTCTAGGTCGCCCACCAGTAAAATGCGGGAATACATTTCAGTTCTAGGTCGCCCACCAGTAAAATGCGGGAATACTTTTAAGTTCTAGGTCGCCCACCAGTAAAATGCGGGAATACATTTAAGTTCTAGGTCGCCCACCAGTAAAATGCGGGAATACATTTAAGTTCTAGGTCGCCCACCAGCAAAATGCGGGAATACTTTTAAGTTCTAGGTCGCCCACCAGTATAATGCGGGAATACATTTAAGTTCTAGGTCGCCCACCAGTAAAATGCGGGAATACTTTTAAGTTCTAGGTCGCCCACCAGTAAAATGCGGGAATACATTTAAGTTCTAGGTCGCCCACCAGTAAAATGCGGGAATACATTTAAGTTCTAGGTCGCCCACCAGTAAAATGCGGGAATACTTTTAAGTTCTAGGTCGCCCACCAGTAAAATGCGGGAATACTTTTAAGTTCTAGGTCGCCCACCAGTATAATGCGGGAATACATTTAAGTTCTAGGTCGCCCACCAGTAAAATGCGGGAATACTTTTAAGTTCTAGGTCGCCCACCAGTAAAATGCGGGAATACATTTAAGTTCTAGGTCGCCCACCAGTAAAATACGGGAATACATTTCAGTTCTAGGTCGTCCACCAGTAAAATGCGGGAATACTTTTAAGTTCTAGGTCGCCCACCAGTAAAATACGGGAATACTTTTAAGTTCTAGGTCGCCCACCAGTAAAATGCGGGAATACATTTCAGTTCTAGGTCGCCCACCAGTATAATGCGGGAATACATTTAAGTTCTAGGTCGCCCACCAGTAAAATGCGGGAATATATTTAAGTTCTAGGTCGCCCACCAGTAAAATGCGGGAATACTTTTAAGTTCTAGGTCGCCCACCAGTAAAATGCGGGAATACTTTTAAGTTCTAGGTCGCCTACCAGTAAAATGCGGGAATACTTTTTAGTTCTAGGTCGCCCACCAGTAAAATGCGGGAATACATTTCAGTTCTAGGTCGCCCACCAGTAAAATGCGGGAATACATTTAAGTTCTAGGTTGCCCACCAGTAAAATGTGGGAATACTTTTAAGTTCTAGGTCGCCCACCAGTAAAATTCGGGAATACATTTCAGTTCTAGGTCGCCCACCAGTATAATGCGGGAATACATTTAAGTTCTAGGTCGCCCACCAGTAAAATGCGGGAATACATTTAAGTTCTAGGTCGCCCACCAGTAAAATGCGGGAATACTTTTAAGTTCTAGGTCGCCCACCAGTAAAATGCGGGAATACTTTTAAGTTCTAGGTCGCCCACCAGTAAAATGCGGGAATACTTTTAAGTTCTAGGTCGCCCACCAGTAAAATGCGGGAATACTTTTAAGTTCTAGGTCGCCCACCAGTAAAATGCGGGAATACTTTTAAGTTCTAGGTCGCCCACCAGTAAAATGCGGGAATACTTTTAAGTTCTAGGTCGCCCACCAGTAAAATGCGGGAATACTTTTAAGTTCTAGGTCGCCCACCAGTAAAATGCGGGTATAATTTTAAGTTCTAGGTCGCCCACCAGTAAAATGCGAGAATACGTTTAAGTTCTAGGTCGCCCACCAGTAAAATGCGGGAATACTTTTAAGTTCTAGGTTGCCCACCAGTAAAATGCGGGAAGACGTTTAAGTTCTAGGTCGCCCACCAGTAAAATGCAGGAATACATTTCAGTTCTAGGTCGTCTACCAGTAAAATGCGGGAATACATTTAAGTTCTAGGTCGCCCACCAGTATAATGCGGGAATACTTTTAAGTTCTAGGTCGCCCACCAGTAAAATGCGGGAATACTTTTAAGTTCTAGGTCGCCCACCAGTAAAATGCAGGAATACATTTCAGTTCTAGGTCGCCCACCAGTAAAATGCGGGAATACATTTAAGTTCTAGGTCGCCCACCAGTAAAATGCGGGAATACTTTTAAGTTCTAGGTCGCCCACCAGTAAAATGCGGGAATACTTTTAAGTTCTAGGTCACCCACCATTAAAATGCGGGAATACATTTAAGTTCTAGATCGCCCACCAGTAAAATGCGGGAATACTTTTAAGTTCTAGGTCGCCCACCAGTAAAATGCGGGAATACATTTCAGTTCTAGGTCGCCCACCAGTATAATGCGGGAATACATTTAAGTTCTAGGTCGCCCACCAGTAAAATGCGGGAATACTTTTAAGTTCTAGGTCGCCCACCAGTAAAATGCGGGAATACATTTAAGTTCTAGGTCGCCCACCAGTAAAATGCGGGAATACTTTTAAGTTCTAGGTCGCCCACCAGTAAAATGCGGGAATACATTTAAGTTCTAGGTCGCCCACCAGTAAAATACGGGAATACATTTCAGTTCTAGGTCGTCCACCAGTAAAATGCGGGAATACTTTTAAGTTCTAGGTCGCCCACCAGTAAAATACGGGAATACTTTTAAGTTCTAGGTCGCCCACCAGTAAAATGCGGGAATACATTTCAGTTCTAGGTCGCCCACCAGTATAATGCGGGAATACATTTAAGTTCTAGGTCGCCCACCAGTAAAATGCGGGAATATATTTAAGTTCTAGGTCGCCCACCAGTAAAATGCGGGAATACTTTTAAGTTCTAGGTCGCCCACCAGTAAAATGCGGGAATACTTTTAAGTTCTAGGTCGCCTACCAGTAAAATGCGGGAATACTTTTAAGTTCTAGGTCGCCCACCAGTAAAATGCGAGAATACATTTCAGTTCTAGGTCGCCCACCAGTAAAATGCGGGAATACTTTTAAGTTCTAGGTCGCCCACCAGTAAAATGTGGGAATACTTTTAAGTTCTAGGTCGCCCACCAGTAAAATTCGGGAATACATTTCAGTTCTAGGTCGCCCACCAGTAAAATGCGGGAATATATTTAAGTTCTAGGTCGCCCACCAGTAAAATGCGGGAATACTTTTAAGTTCTAGGTCGCCCACCAGTAAAATGCGGGAATACTTTTAAGTTCTAGGTCGCCTACCAGTAAAATGCGGGAATACTTTTTAGTTCTAGGTCGCCCACCAGTAAAATGCGGGAATACATTTCAGTTCTAGGTCGCCCACCAGTAAAATGCGGGAATACATTTAAGTTCTAGGTTGCCCACCAGTAAAATGTGGGAATACTTTTAAGTTCTAGGTCGCCCACCAGTAAAATTCGGGAATACATTTCAGTTCTAGGTCGCCCACCAGTATAATGCGGGAATACATTTAAGTTCTAGGTCGCCCACCAGTAAAATGCGGGAATACATTTAAGTTCTAGGTCGCCCACCAGTAAAATGCGGGAATACTTTTAAGTTCTAGGTCGCCCACCAGTAAAATGCGGGAATACTTTTAAGTTCTAGGTCGCCCACCAGTAAAATGCGGGAATACTTTTAAGTTCTAGGTCGCCCACCAGTAAAATGCGGGAATACTTTTAAGTTCTAGGTCGCCCACCAGTAAAATGCGGGAATACTTTTAAGTTCTAGGTCGCCCACCAGTAAAATGCGGGAATACATTTTAAGTTCTAGGTCGCCCACCAGTATAATGCGGGAATACATTTAAGTTCTAGGTCGCCCACCAGTAAAATGCGGGAATATATTTAAGTTCTAGGTCGCCCACCAGTAAAATGCGGGAATACTTTTAAGTTCTAGGTCGCCCACCAGTAAAATGCGGGAATACTTTTAAGTTCTAGGTCGCCTACCAGTAAAATGCGGGAATACTTTTAAGTTCTAGGTCGCCCACCAGTAAAATGCGGGAATACATTTCAGTTCTAGGTCGCCCACCAGTAAAATGCGGGAATACTTTTAAGTTCTAGGTCGCCCACCAGTAAAATGTGGGAATACTTTTAAGTTCTAGGTCGCCCACCAGTAAAATTCGGGAATACATTTCAGTTCTAGGTCGCCCACCAGTATAATGCGGGAATACATTTAAGTTCTAGGTCGCCCACCAGTAAAATGCGGGAATACATTTAAGTTCTAGGTCGCCCACCAGTAAAATGCGGGAATACTTTTAAGTTCTAGGTCGCCCACCAGTAAAATTCGGGAATACATTTCAGTTCTAGGTCGCCCACCAGTATAATGCGGGAATACATTTAAGTTCTAGGTCGCCCACCAGTAAAATGCGGGAATACATTTAAGTTCTAGGTCGCCCACCAGTAAAATGCGGGAATACTTTTAAGTTCTAGGTCGCCCACCAGTAAAATGCGGGAATACTTTTAAGTTCTAGGTCGCCCACCAGTAAAATGCGGGAATACTTTTAAGTTCTAGGTCGCCCACCAGTAAAATGCGGGAATACTTTTAAGTTCTAGGTCGCCCACCAGTAAAATGCGGGAATACTTTTAAGTTCTAGGTCGCCCACCAGTAAAATGCGGGAATACATTTTAAGTTCTAGGTCGCCCACCAGTAAAATGCGGGAATACTTTTAAGTTCTAGGTCGCCCACCAGTAAAATGCGGGTATACTTTTAAGTTCTAGGTCGCCCACCAGTAAAATGCGGGAATACGTTTAAGTTCTAGGTCGCCCACCAGTAAAATGCGGGAATACTTTTAAGTTCTAGGTCGCCCACCAGTAAAATGCGGGAATACGTTTAAGTTCTAGGTCGCCCACCAGTAAAATGCGGGAATACGTTTAAGTTCTAGGTCGCCCACCAGTAAAATGCAGGAATACTTTTTAGCTCTAGATTTTGGAATCAGTAACCCCACCTGAAGGCGGAAGGTTACAACAGAGATCCCCAAGCAGGAAACGATAAAATCCCCAGCGCCAAGAAGCAGAAGGCTGCAAAGGCAAGCGCGCGATTCAAAAGGAAGAAGGAACGCGTCTCAAAAGTAGCAGTTTGGGAACGTAATAGCATGCCCAACATAACAATTTTGATGAAGAAAATACCACTGAAGAAACCATTGAAAGGCTTAAAGAAGAGGGCCATGTTCCCCAGCAGATCAAGAGAAGTGGTGAAAACTGGCATTCAGAAAAGGCGAAGGACCAGTATCATCCCCCAAGTTCACAAAATAAAGGCATCGGATGAAAGCGTTAGCCGACAGGAAAGCAAGGCAACAAGAACAAGTTGAAGATAGATGAGACCTCATGACCCATAGTCTAGCTTAGCTTCTTGTTTTTCCTTTCAGAACAATGTAACAAGGAGATCGGTTGAGCGGTAGCATCCTACAGCAGCATGCAACAGCGCACAACAGCAGCGAACACTACAGTCACACGGTAGTCCCAGCTACCAAAATTTCCCGAACTACATTGACCTGATTCCTGTTTAGCCCAGGATATGTAGGAAACCTCTGAAGCAAAGGTTCGGTCAAAACCCTTTTCAAAAAAATGCTTCACACGGAGTATTCGGACGGGCAAAAATCGCTCGCTTTATCTTTGCGCGAAAACCCTTCATGTCTTCGTGCAAAGAGGGGCAGCTGTAAGCACGTGATTTTTGCTTCACGGACAATCACTCCAAAAGAAAACAAAAATAGTGACCAGTGACCTCGCTGTACAAATTTTCAATTTTTCATGACATGTACTGCTAGTCATTTGTGGGTCTGTCCATTTTGCATTTAATCTTACCGATCAAAATACAAAGCATGTATGTCAGGATAATTAAAACCATAATTCGGTCATTAAAAAGAAAGAAAATTCACAAAACATATGTGTGCATTTTTTATTTCAGGTTGTGATTTAACCATTTAGATTTTTTTTTAGTATGTGTGCAAATGATTGTGTCAAGTATTGATTAGTTGGATGTGGCAAGTTCATTTTAATTTAGTTGTATTTTTAAAATTGGAAAAACAAAAGAAAAAGAATTCAAATGGTGTAGCAAGTCGGACTTGGGCCTATTTTTGAATTGAGGCCCAAGTTCAGCCCATCAGCCACGTCCAAGGACACAAGTCCAGCCCAAACATGACCTGCCCAGGCACCTCCCGAAACGACGCCGCATCAAGCGTCTGATCTGAGCCGTTCAACCACACCCATCCAACGGTCCACATCCGCACCCATAACCCGACCTGTTTAGCCGGTCCAACCCAACCCCTCAATTAAATCCAAACGACCCCGTTTTAATGCCAAACGACCTCGTCTCACCCCTCACCATCAGATCCAAGCCGTTGAGATCATCTGATCTAACGGCTCAGATCCAATCCTCTACTCCGTATATAAGCCTTCCCTCACACCCCACGCCCCCTATCCGAACCCCCCCTTCACTCATCGTCTTCACCAAACACTGAAACCCCCCAAACCATAGCAGCCGCCCTAGTTTCCCTTTCACCAGAACCCGGCGGCATGAACGCCGGTGACCACCTCCTGAACACCCTAGGACCACCTCACTGTCCTGAACATGGATCTGCTATCCATTTGCCTCGAATCACCTTCCTTCGTCTCGAATCTTCATTTGAAGATTCGAGTCGAACTCTGACCTACACCAAACCTCACCATCTTCACACTAGACAGTCCCGAACCTCCCTCGTGACCAAACCATGTTTGGTTTGGTCCGAATTTGACCAGGGAAACACGAATCCCAGATCTGCTGTTTCGAACCCTAGGGTTCTTCGTGCCTGTTCCGTGCCTGTTTAAACCAAGAGTTTATGGTCTAATGGACCTTAATCGAAGTGTTTCTCAAAACACTTCGATTAAGGGTTCCTCGTGCCTGTTCCGTGCCTGTTCCGTGCCTGTTTAAACCAAGAGTTTATGGTCTAATGGACCTCAATCGAAGGGTTTCTCATTTGAGAAACACTTCGATTAAAGTCCGTTAAACTTTGAGAAGGGGTCTGTTCAAACACAAGTTGATTTTCCTGATCTTTTCTTTCAAAGATTTTAAGGTAAGTTTGTCTTCTCTTCTTCATTCCAGTTCGTGTGTGTGTTAAAGGTCTATTCGTATGGCCAAACATCTTGTTCAAATTGTGTTTTGAATTTTACCAACTGTTTTCTCACACCTTGCCTGGACCTCTGTTATTTGATCAAATGTTTCCTCATTCACTGATAATGCGTGTGTATGTGAACTGCATAACTTACTGAATTGAAACTGTTTGAGTAATCAATCCCCAAGTTAACCTCTGTATTGACATGTGCAATCTGACCCCTTGCTGATACTGTTTGATTCTAATCCTTGGCTTTGATTGTGTATGTTGTGATTAATATAGTCGAGTCGATGTATGTCGTCAATTAGTTTCAGTCATTAATGGTAACAACTTGATTCGTGTTGTTTATTTCTGCTGTGATCGTATTTGAATCCCATTAGGAACTGAATTGTATTGCCTATTGGTTTTGTTCAATTTGAATTAAAGAACATCTAGGGGGTAGGTTATAATGGCAGTTCAGACTTTGATCTTAATTGGATAACATGTTCTCTTGTCTTAGACTGTGGGCAGCATGTGTATGGTTAGCTTTAAGGAATTAAAATAATTAGACAGCATGTGCTGTCAGATTAATTCCTGCTGCCCATGCTTTGGCTAAATAAATAAGAGATTAGGACACTTTAACAACAAAATAGAGAGGGACTGTCAGGGATCTGATGGGAGTTTTGTTATTTAAAATAACTGAGTGGAAAAACAACAGAGGGGGGAATTCTGAGTTGTCCAGCAGACTGTAAAGTGGTGAGGTTAGGCTATAAGAAGGGGGATTCTTTTTGAAAGAAGGGTTTTTTTTTTGGCTGGAAAATACTGAAAGAAAAAAAACATAAAAATTCAGAGGATATTGTAACCAAACATTGTCTGTAAACTACATAAGAGCTCACATTGGTCAAGTTGTCTTGGCCAAGTTCTGTTGTTTGCCCTGATTGAGTTGCTTTTGATTGTTGAACTGCTGGTGTTGCTGCATTGAATACTCTGTTATTTCTGTTGGTTCATTACTTTGGTTCTGGAATTGTTTGTTTGTTGATCGACTGCTCGTGAGCTTCATCATTGTTGGCTGGTTGTTGTTGCTGTGTATCTGCTGTTGATGTGTTTGTTGCATACCACTCAATTGATCATTCCTTTCTTCCTTTGCTTTCCTTACCAGGTACACAATTACACTACCAATGTAACTCGAAAGTTTGAGCAATGAGTGTAAAAGAGAAGATCTGCAGATGTTTTTTATATACATGGACTGTTGTGTTAAATGTCATGTAGTGTCTAATAGCTCACATTTTTGTTTGGGATACTGAAGGTAGCTTACAAGCCTAGCTGATGTCAATGTAGGGGATTGAATGATAGTTGTATATGTATGCTGTTAGATAAAGGTATTCCCAATGCAGTAGGTTGTATCTTGGATTTAGTTTAATTGTGTAGTATAATTCTTTAATGTATGCCAAGCATGAAAACTGTACACTACTAGTTAAGTTCTTTCTCTTCCGATAAATTGCCTCATCTAACTGGTAAACTATGCTTTAGAACAAAGAACACAAAGCTTGCAATCTCAACCTCATGAAGGTCGAGCCCAGGTTCGGCCCATCATGCATGAGCTGGATTTGGGCCCTTAATATTTGCTCGGCTGACTGTGTACGTGGCCGTACTTCTGATTTTTCCCAAGCACTCGGAATTCTGTTATAGATAACTTGCAAGCATGTAATTAACTAGGGCTATCTACTGTTTTTAATTAGTAGAGACAAACGCGACAAAGAAACGTAGTTGCTATAGGATATCCTTTTAAAATAAGGACGAGATGATCCTCGACAAAAATAAAGAAAAACGCACAAATTGCGGGGCCCTCGTTAAATGTATATATTGAAGCATTCAGTCCCTAAGGTGGGTCGTTTAGCAAATCTCACGACCCTCCCGAAATAATAACGCGATAGCCTCTTTAAGCGCGTATTTAATAATTTTACCTTCTTAAATTCGGGTGCGCATTTATGTGAACCAAATCCAAATCCCGACGGATTCGAGATGTGTTTCTAATCACGGGTACATTGATTGTGACGTGGTTCGAGATGCATGTCCATGACGTCGCAAATTCCTTTTAAAAAAAACAAGAATGAGACGAGCCTCGACAAACAAAAATGTATAAAAGTTGCGGGGCCCTCTAATGTATGTATATATCAAAGTATTTAGAATTCGGGATGTGCCGTTTAACGAATTTTTACGACCTTTCTCAAAATAACTAGACGCTAGTTGCTTTAGGCGCGCCTCTAATAATTTATTTTCCTTAAATCGGGTGCACATTTATGTGACCCAAATCCAAATCTCAACCGAGTCGAGATATATCGATAGCCACGGGTGCATTGATGTAACGTGGTTAGAGATATGTTTTCACGACGTTGCAATTCTTGTAAAATAATAATAACGACAAAAGCTGTTAAAAGTTAAAATTTGCACATATGTTCAATTTGTATAAAAATCAGATAATCAAGCCGAATATAACAGTTGAGCGACCGTGCTAGAACCACGGAACTCGGGAATGCCTAACACCTTCTCCCGGGTTAACAGAATTCCTTATCCGGATTTCTGGTACGCAGACTCTAATATAGAGTCATTCTTTTCCTCGATTCGGGATTAAAATTGGTGACTTGGGAGACCCTAAATCTCCCAAGTGGCGACTCTGAAATAAATAAACCCATCCCGTTTCGATTGTCCTTTAATTGGAAAAAACTCCCTTGCGCCCTCGCGGGTGCGTAAAAAGGAGGTGTGACAAGGAGCATGATCGGAATGAGTTTTGGAGGTTCGGAGTAGATTTAGGCTTGAATTGGTGAAGTTGAGATTTTGACGATTTCCGATTGGTAGGTGAGATTTTGAAATAGGGGTCAAAATGGAATTCTGAGAGTTGCAGTAGTTCCGCTGTGTCATTGGGGATGTGTGTGCCAAATTTCAGGTCATTTGGATGTGGTTTGATTGGTTTATTGATCAAAAGCGGAATTCGAAAGATTTTGGGAACTTAGACTTGAATCTGACGTGTTTTTGGTTGATTTGATGTTGTTTGAGGTGTTTTGAAGATTGATACAAGTTTGAATAAGGTTTTGGGATATGTTGGTGCTTTTGGTTGAGGTCCCGAGGGCCTCAGGGTGATTTCGGATGGTTGACGAAGAAGTTTGAGACTTTGTGAAATTGCAGATTTATGCTGCTTCTGGTATTTCCGCACCTGCGGATTGGGGACCGCAGGTGCGACGCTGCATATGTGGGAGAAGGGTCGCAGAAGCGGAAGCTGGAAAGTTGTCAAGAACTACAGAAGAGGTCTAGTGGCCGCACCTGCGATGGCACAGGTGCGGATATTTCATCGCAGATGCGGTTTGGGCAGTTTAAGTGATTTTCGTAGAAGCGGATCAAGGACCACAAATGCATTACCGTAGAAGCGGTAAAGTGGCCGCATGTGTGAAAATACCTGGGCCAAAAAGTATAAATTGCTTCCTTCGCGATTTTTGAGCCATTCCACCATTTTTGACTCGACTTTGGAGCTTTTTGGATGATTTTGAAGAGGGATTTCAAGGGAACTTTATTGAGGTAAAGATTTTGGACCTAAAACTCATTTCTATGGTATTATTTCATGGATTAGGCTTGTAATTTATGGAATTTAAGGATCAAAGTTTGGGGAAGCTAGGGCTTGGAAACTTAGACATTTGATTGAGGATTTGAAGGACCATTTGAGGTCGGATTTCAGAACTTTAGGTTTGTTTGGGGAGATAAGGAATCTATTGATGTAAAAATTATCAAATTCCGAGACATGGGCCTGGGGTCAGGTTTTGGTAATTTCGGGATTTATGTTGTAAATTGATTATTTTCGCTTGAGCTTCGTTCCCATAGCATATTTTGACATCGTGATTCTGATTTTGGATAGATTTGACGCGAGTGGAGGCCTATTCGAGGGGCAAAGGCGTCATAGGCTAGAGATTTGACCTGATTTAGGTGAGTAATGATTGTAAATGATGTCCTGAGGGTATGAAACCCCGGATTGCACATCGTTGTGCTATATTGAGGTGACGCACATGATTGATGGCGAGCGTGGGGTGGTGCACTGTTGGGGATTGTGTCTTAGTTCATTCCGAATGACTATTTTACCGCGTGTTTGACTGAAATCTATTTGCTATCATCATTATTTTGGCTGAATGTCATATTTGGGCTTCGTGACAACTATTTGAACCCTTCGGGGACTTTTATTGATATTTCCTCACTATTTTGACTTTATACTTGAACTCAGTCATGTTATATTTCATTGTTTTCGTACTCAGCCATGTTTACTCTACTTTAACACTTAAATGATCTTTTAATTGATATTTTGGGCTGAGAATCATGTTTTACTATTGCCCGAGTGGCTTGTGAGAATTTTGACTAAGTAAGGATGAGGTCCTATGTTGTGAGGAAACATTTGATATTGATTATGAGGCCGATGACTTGAGGCATGTACGCCACGAGGTGGCTTGATTGATGTGAGGCCGAGAGACTAGTGATGATGCCACGAAATGGCTTGATATTGCACTTGGACTGTAAGGGGCCCCTCCAGGAGTCTGCACACCCACAATGAGCGCGAGTACCCATGGTGATGTGAGATATAGCCCGAGGGGCTGGTATTCTTTCGAGATATTGCCCGAGGGGAGGATTTGTTGATATTGTGCTCGAGGGGCGAACTTTATGTGTTTATTTTCTTAATTGCCTGTCTTTTACCTATTTAATGTTAAAAAAGATTTTCATAAAGTTTAATTGCACTAAATGACTTTCCCATATCTTTTACTAATTTTACTGCTTCATTATAGTCTGCAAATGTGTTTTACATGATTTTCTGCTTTTAGTCTTTATTTATGGTTATTACTCATTGAGTTGGAGTACTCACTTAACTCCTTGCACCCCATGTGCAAATTCAGGCATTGCGGATCATGCTAGTGCGAGTTGAGAGCTCCAGACAGATTTCGGATTCCACGAGGTAGCTGCTTGGCGTCCGCAGTATCGGACTTGTATTAGGATTGGTAGATGCTCATGACTAGTGACACCCCGGTATAGGGGCTGTGTTGGGTTGTATTCCGCAAATTATGCTGTTATCTGCTTAAACTTTGGATTATTTTATCATGCTTAGACTATTTCTTACTGTTTAACTGTTAAATACCGAAATGGGAAGTGTCGGCTAACCTTGTCTTCATGAGAGATTCCATCACGACCAGGTTCGTGTTTAGGGTCGTGACAAGTTGGTATCAGAGGCTAGGTTACATGGGTCTCATGAGTCATGAGCGGGTTTAGTAGAGTCTTGTGGATCGGTACAGAGACATCTGTATTTATCCTCGAGAGGCTGCAGAACCTTTAGGAAAAACTTCATATTCTTGAATTTCTTGTCGTGCGAATTTGTTGATCCGAGTACTAAACTTCTTTTATTCTATTCTCTCAAAGATAGTGAGGACACGCGCTACTGGTCAGGATGGACGACCACCAGTACCACTAGCGGTAGCCACTAGAGGCCGAGGACGCGGTAGGGGAAGAGGTGTTGCCCGCACAGTAGCTAGGGCAGCACCTGCAGATCCACCAGCCACCCCAGTTCAGGATCAGGTCCCAGCTGTGGATGCTCCAGTAGCATCAGCTCAGGCACCAACTGTGCCCATTGTGATTCCGGCTCTTTAGAAGGCCTTTGCTCAGATTCTATCAATTTGCACTGGCCTAGCTCAGACGGTTTCAGCCACTACAGCAGCAGCTACTTCTCAGGCCGAGGGAGGCAATCAGACACCCACCGCTCGCACACTTGAGCAGGTCATGCAGGGACTTCAGACACCGAGGGCACATCTAGCCTAGCCAGTTGCAGCTGCTCAGGACTATTTAGTTCTTGCCATACTAGAGGACGAGCAACATAGGTTGGAGAGGTTTGGTAGACTTCAGCCTCTGACCTTCAGTGGTGCAGAGGTCGAGGATGCCCAGGGCTTCTTAGATAAATGTTAGAGGATTCTTCGTACAACGGGTATTCTGTAGACCAGTGGGGTCACTTGTCATTAGTTATTAGTTTTTTGGAGCTGCCTTCACTTGGTGGAAGGATTTTGAGAGGCGTAGGCCTATTGGTGTAGAACCCCTTACCTAGTAGCAATTCTCCGTTCTCTTTCTGGAGAAGTATGTGCTGCAGTCCCATAGAGAGGAGCTGCGTAGGGAGTTTGAGTGATTATGTAAGGGAGAGATGACTGTGACGCAGTATGAGATGAGGTTCTTCGAGTTAGCTCGTCATGCTATTTGGTTGGTTCCGACTGATAGAGAGAGGATTATGAGGTTTGTCGATGACCTCACTTATCAGCTTTGTATTCTCATGACTAGGGAGAGGGTGATTGGTGCTACCTTTGAGGAGGTTGTAGACATTGCTCGGGAGATTGAGTCTATTCATTGCCAGGAGCACGAGTAGAGGGAGGCCAAGAGGCCTCGAGGATCTGGTAGTTTCAGTGGTACTCCTTTGAGCGATAAATTTTAGCATGGCAGAGGCCGTCCATTCAGGCATGCTTAGCCAGCTCGCCCAAGTTATCATAGGGCGTCATCGGGTCATAGTTCTCATAGTTCTCATCAGGGCCAGTTATCACTTAGTGCCCTTCCAACATAGAGATCGTCCCGTGCTCCATCAGTTCAGGGCTCTTCTATGCCAGGTGCATCTACTAGTCACTCCGGTGCGAGGGGTTCCCTTCAGTCCCCTTCTCCAGCACTTGAGAGTTGTTATGAGTGTGGTGATATGGGTCATATGTGGAGGCAGTACCCTCGTCGTCTTGCGAGTTCATCTCGGCAGAGGGGTCAGTCATCGGCTTTAGTGCCAGTTAGTTCCCCACCACCAACCCAGCCAGCTAGGGGTGGAGGTTAGTCAAGTAAGGGTCGCCCTAGAGGGGGAGGTCGATCAAGTGGCGGTCAGGCCCATTTCTATGCACTCCTAGCTAGACCCGATGCTATTGCTTCTGATGCTGTTATTACAGGTATTGGCTCAAATTGCCACAAAGATGCCTCTGTATTATTTAATCCCAGTTCCACTTATTCTTGTGTGTCATCATACTTTGTTCATTATTTAGATACACCCCATGAGTCTCTTATTTCATTTCTTCGTGTATCTACTATGGTGGGTGATACTGTTATTGTAGACCGTGTGTACCAGTCGTGTGTGGTGACTATTGGGGGTCTGGAGACCAGTGTGGATCTTTTATTATTGTGTATGGTGGATTTCAATGTCATTTTGGGCATGGATTGGCTATCTCCGTGTCGTGCTATTCTGGAATGTCATGATAAGACAGTCACATTGGCTATACCGAATGTGCCACAGATTTTGTGGCAAGATGTGACTGATTATGATCCCAATAGAGTGATCTCATTCTTAAAAGCCCAGCGTATAGTTGGGAAGGGTTGTCTTTTGTATCTAACCTTTGTGAGGGATGTCGATGCTGAGACTCCCTGTATTGATTCTGTTCAATTTGTGAGGGATTTTCCTGATGTGTTTCCTATAGACCTGTCGGGCATTCCACTGGACAAGGATATTGATTTTTGTATTGACCTGGTGCCGGGCACTTAGCCCATTTCTATTCCGCTGTATCGTATGGCACCAACGAAGTTGAAGGAATTAAAGAAGCAGCTTCAGGAACTCCTTGATAAAGGTTTCATTCGGCCTAGTGTGTCACCTTGGGGTGCGTCGGTTCTATTTGTGAAGAAGAAGGATGGCAGTATGAGGATGTGCATCAATTATAGGCAATTGAACAAGGTAACAATTAAGAACAAGTATCCTTTGCCTCGCATTGATGATTTATTCGACCAGCTTCAGGGAGCGAGAGTGTTCTCCAAGATTGATCTCCATTCAGGTTATCACCAGTTGAAGATCAGGGACTCGAATATTCTTAAGATAGCTTTCAGGACCCGATATGGTCATTATGAGTTCTTGGTGATGTCTTTTGGGCTGACCAATGCCCCAACAGTGTTCATACATTTGATAAACAGTGTGTTTCAGCCTTATCTCGACTCGTTTGTCATAGTCTTCATTGATGATATTCTGGTGTATCCGCGTAGTCAGGAGGAGCACACAGAGCATTTGAGAGTTGTGTTGAAGGGATTGAGGGAGGAGAAACTTTGTGAAAAATTCTCCTAGTATGCGTTTTAGCTTAGATTAGTGGCTTTCTTGGGGCACGTGGTGTCCAACGAGGGTATTCAGGTTGATCCGAAGAAGATAGAGGCGGATCAGAGTTGGCCTAGACCGTCCTCAGCCACAGAGTTTTGCAGCTTTCTTGGTTTGGCAGGCTATTATCGCCGGTTTGTTTAGGGATTCTCATCTATCGCATCGACCTTGACCAAGTTGACTTAGAAGGGTGCTTCATTTGTATGGTCGGATGAGTGTGAAGAGAGCTTTCAGAAGCTCAAGACAGCCTTGACCATAGCTCCAGTGTTGGTTCTGTCATCAACTTCAGGTTCATATACTGTATACTATGATTCTTTGAGAGTTGGTATTGGTTGTGTTTTGATGTAGGAGGGTAGAGTTATTGCTTACGCTTCCCGTAAGTTAAAGCCCTATTAGAAGAACTACCATGCGCATGATTTGGAGTTGGCTGCCATAGTTCACGCGTTGAAGATTTGGAGGCATTACTTGTATGGTGTGTCTTGTGAGGTGCTTTCTAATCATCGTAGCCTCCAACACTTGTTCAACCAGAAGGATCTTAATTTTAGACAACGGAGGTGGTTGGATTTGCTTAAGGATTATGATATCACTATATTTTACCATCCGGGAAAGGCCAATGTGATGGCCGATGCTTTGACCCGAAAGGCAGTGAGTATGGGGAGTTTGGCATATATTCTAGTTGTGGAGAGACCTCTTGCAGTTTATGTTCAAGCCTTGGCCAATCGGTTTGTGAGGTTAGATATTTCGGAGATAAGTCGGGTATTTGCTTGTGTGGTTTCTCGGTCTTCCTTATATGATCACATCAGAGAGCGCCAGTATGGTGATCTGCATTTGCTCGTCCTTAAGGATAGAGTTCAACACGGTGATGCCAGAGATGTGACCATTAGTGATGATGGGGTGTTAAGGACGTAGGGCCGGATTTGTATGCTCAATGTGGATGGGCTTCGGGAGTTGATTCTAGAGGAGGCCCATAGCTCACGGTATTCCATTCATTCGGGTGCCACGAAAATGTATCAGGATTTGAGGCAACACTATTGGTGGGGGAGAATAAAGAAAGACATTGTGGGATTTGTAGCTCGGTGTCTCAATTGTCAGCAGGTGAAATATGAGCATCAGAGACCGGGTGGCTTGCTTCAGCGGATGGATATTCCATAGTGGAAGTGGGAGAGGATCACTATGGACTTTGTAGTTGGACTTCCACGGACTTTGAAGAAGTTCGATGCTATTTGGGTGATCGTGGATTGGCTGACCAAGTCCATGGACTTCTTTCCTGTGTGTACTACATATTCCTCAGAGCGGTTGGCAGAGATCTATATCCGGGAGAATGTTCGTTTGCATGGTGTCCTAGTTTCCATCATTTCAGGTAGGGGCACTCAGTTTACTTTGTAGTTTTGGAGGTCCGTGCAGCGAGAGTTGGGTACTCAGGTTGAGTTGAGCACAACTTTTCACCCTCAGACGGACGGACAGTTCAAGCACACTATTCAGATATTGGGGGACACATTGCGTGCTTGTGTCATTGATTTTGGAGGGTCATGGGATCAGTTTTGTGCCGCTTGCAGAGTTTGCTTATAACAACATCTACTAGTCGAGTATTTAGATGGCTCCATATGAGGCTTTGTATGGGAGACAGTGTAGATCTCCAGTGCGTTGGTTAGAGCCGGGTGAGTCTAGGCTATTGGGGACAGACTTGGTGCAGGATGCTTTAGAAAAGGTAGAGTGATTCAGGAGAGGCTTCGTACAGTGCAGTCGAGGAAAAAGAGTTATGCTGACAAGAAGGTTCGAGATGTTTCCTACATGGTTGGTGAGAATGTTCTATTGAAGGTTTCGCCCATGAAGGGTGTTATGAGATTTGGGAAGAAAGGCAAATTGAGTCCGCGGTTCGTTGGGCCTTTTGAAGTACTTTGGAGGATTGTGGAGGTGGCTTATGAGCTTGCTTTGCTACCCAACTTGTCGAGTGTGCATCCGGTATTTCATGTTTCTATGCTTCGGAAGTATATTGGGGATCCGTCTCATGTTCTGGATTATAGCACAGTTTAGTTGGATGGTGATTTGACTTATGATGTGGAGCCAGTAGCTATTTTAGAGCGTCAGGTTCGAAAGTTGAGGTCAAAGGATATAGCTTTAGTGAAAGTGCAGTGGAGTGGTCGGCCCGTGGAGGAGGCTAACTGGGAGACTGAGCGGGAGATGAGAGCAGATATCCTCACCTATTTGAGGCTTTAGGTATGTTTCTTGACTCGTTCGAGGATGAATGTTTGTTTAAGTTGGGGAGGATGTGATGATCCAGCCAGTCGTCTCATGAGTTACTACTCTTTTTTCCTCATTTCTGCTTCTTATTGCTTTGTCTATTAGTTCTATGAGTGATCGAGTTGGTTGGTTCGGGTTCGGAAAGGTTTTGAGAAGGTTTGAGACACTTAATTTCTTCTGAGGAAGCTTAAGTTGGAACGTCAACCGGATGTTGACTTATGTGTTAGAGGGCTTGGATGTGAGTTCCGATGGTTCGGATAGCTTTGGGAGGTGATTTGGGACTTAGGAGCGTGATCGGAATGAGTTTTGGAGGTTTAGAGTAGATTTAGGCTTGAATTGGCGAAGTTGAGATTTTGGCGATTTCCGGTTGGTAGGCGAGATTTTGATATAGGGGTCGGAATGGAATTCTGAGAGTTGCAATAGTTCCGTTGTGTCATTTGGGATGTGTGTGCAAAATTTCAGATCATTTGGACGTGGTTTGGTTGGGATTTTGATCAAAAGTGGAATTCAGAAGATTTTGGGAACTTAGTCTTGAATCTGATGTGTTTTTGGTTGATTTGATGTTGTTTGAGGTACTTTGAAGATTAGTAAAAGTTTGAATAAGTTTTTGGGATATGTTGATGCTTTTGGTTGAGGTCCAGGGGGCCTCAGGGTCATTTCGGATGGTTGACGGAGGAGTTTGAGACTTTGTGAAATTGCAGGTTTTTGCTACTTCTGGTATTTCCGCACCTGCGGATTGGGGACCGCAGGTGTGACGCTGCATATGCGGGAGAAGGGTCGCAGAAGCGGAAGCTGGGTAGTTGGTAGGAACTGCATAAACGGTCTAGGGGCCGCACTTGCGATGGCGTGTCTTTAGAGCTTTTTGGATGATTTTGATAAGGGATTTCAAGGGAACTTCATTGAGGTAAGGATTTTGGACCTAAAACTCGTTTCTATGGTATTATTTCACGGATTAGGCTTGTAATTTATGGAATTTAAGGATCAAAGTTTGGGGAAACTAGGGATTGGAAACTTAGACCTTTGATTGAGGATTTGAAGGACCATTTGAGGCCGGATTTTAGAACTTTAGGTATGTATGAACTCGCGGGGAGATAAAGAATCTATTGATGTAAAAATTATCGAATTCTGAGATATGGCCCCTGATGTGCCGGAGAATTTCGGCACATTTCAATACTAATTACTTAGATTTTAGCTTCTTTTAATACAATTATCTCCGTTACTTATGTGGTTTTGTTGTTTCTACAGTACATAAGGACTGAGAACCCAAGAACATGGAAATGGAAGCAAAAAGACAAGAAAAGATCAAAATGTAGCAAAAATGCTGGTCTGCGATACACTATGCGATCGCAGATCAGACATGCGAGCCGTAGAATGCACGTCAAGTCGCAGACAAAAGCAGAGAACTGGGTTAAATCTCAAGTCAAGAATGCGGTCCATTATGCAACCACAGAACCAACATGCGAACCGCAGAGTGAACCACAAACCAACCATGAAGGTCACTGAAGGACGAAGATGCGATACAAAATGCGATCGCATTTCTGCAATGCGATCCGCATAATTGGAATGCGAAGAATGTAAACTAGGGTTCTAGTCTGCGATGAGGATGTTCAAGATGCGGACCGCATACGTGCTCTGCGACAAGAATGCGATCGCATATCAGACCTGAAAGGGCATTTTTGTCTGTTTTCTGTCCCGATTTTGAGTCCACTATAAATAGTTTTATGATGTCTTTGTGGGCTCATCTAGTCTAGTCTTTGAACCACATTCCAAGACATTAATATTCCTCACTTTTGGATGCTTTTGGGTGAAGATTCTCTACTTTGTAAGCTTTTATGACATTAAATACTCTTTGGTTTTTGTATTGTAGTATGAGTAGCTAACTTTAAATATTAAGGTTGTGGACCCTAAATGGGTGTTATGCTAATGGGTGTTTAACATTGAATATATATATAATGGTTGGTTGATATTTATTTACTTCTCATTCTTCATTTATTGTTGGTGGTTGCAAACATTAACAAGTGCCATTAAATTCTTGCTTTGCTTGGGAAAGTGGGTTAGAATTTGGTAGAAGTAAATATCAATGACTCAAGGCTTTAAACCTTGTTTAATAGAATCGCTTAGGAATAAGTGGGTTTTACTTGACATATATTGATGGTTCTAAATTGCAACTCTTTTATATTTGGGAAAATTATAAAGAGGAAATACTACTCAACTATTGGGAAATATTGGGTAGTCACTTAGACATCATTTGCATATCAAAAGAACCTTCCATTAGAAATATATCATATTAACACCGATAAGCATTACACTCCATTAAAGGGGACACAACCTTGGTTTCTTTAATCCAATTAATTACTCTATAAATATTCCAATTAGTTGATACTTCCAAACAAACTCAATTCATACTCTTGTTACTATAAAACCATTCTCTTGTTACTGTTAACCGAATAGAGATACGACTTTAGTCGAGCAACACAATATAAGAATAACCTTTTCACACCTATTCCCTGTGGGATTCGACCCCGACCTTGTTGGGTTATTATATTTGACATCGACCGCCTTACACTATTTATTAAAGTGTAATTTGAGCGTATCAGCCCCGGGGGTCGGGTTTTGGTAATTTTGGGATTTATGTTATAAATTGATTATTTTTGCTTGGCCTTCGTTCCCTTAGCATATTTTGATGTCGTGAGATTTTGGATAGATTCGACGCGAGTGGAGGCCGATTCGAGGGGCAAAGGCATCGCGGGCTAGAGATTTGACCGGATTGAGGTGAGTAATGATTGTAAATGATGTCCTGAGGGTATGAAACCCTGGATTGCACATGGTTGTGCTATATTAAGGTGACACACACGCTTGATAGCGAGCGTGGGGTCGTTCACTATTGGGGATTGTGACTTAGTTCGTCCCGAATGACTAGTTTACCGCGTGTTTGACTGAAATCTATTTGCTATCATCATTATTTGGGCTAACTGCCATATTTGGGCTTCGTGCCAACTATTTAAACCCTTCGGGAACTTTTGTTGAAATTTCTCACCGTTTTGACTTTATACTTGAACTCAGTCATGTTATATTTCACTAATTTCGTACTCAACCATGTTTACTCTGTTTTAACATTTAAATGATCTTTTAAATGATATTTTGGGTTGCAAATCATGTTTTACTATTGCCCGAGTGGCTTGTGAGGATTTTGACTAAGTAAGGCCGAGGGCCTATGTTGTGAGGAAACATTTGATATTGATTATGAGGCCGAGGGCCTGAGGTATGTACACCATGATGTGGCTTGATTGATGTGAGGCCGAGAGCCTAGTGATGATGCCACGAGATGGATTGATATTGCGCTTGAGCCGTAAGGGGCCCCTCCAGGACTCTGCACATCCCTAGTGAGCGCAGGTACCCATTGTGATGTGAGATATAGCCCGAGGGGCTGGTATTGTTCTAAGATATTGCCCAATGGGCAGATTTGTTGATACTGTGCCCAAGGGGCGAACTTTTATGTGTTTATTTTCTTAAGTGCCTGTCCTTTACCTGTTCAAATGTTCAAAAAGGTTTTCATGAAGTTTAATTGCGTTAAATGACTTTCACATATCTTTTACTAATTTTACTGCTTCATTATAGTCTGCAAATGTGTTTTACGTGATTTCCCGCTTTCAATATTTATTTATGGTACTCACTGAGTTGGAGTACTCACATTACTCCCTGCACCCCGTGTGCAGATTCAGGTGTTGTGGATCCTGCTAGTGCGAGTTGAGAGCTCCCGGCAGATTTCAGAGTCCACGAGGTAGCTGTTTGGCGTCCGCAATCCTGTGCTTCTCCCCCTTTATCATTCTATCTCTTATAAGTCATTTTTAATAGCTTATAGACTTTTCGAACTTTTATTAGGATTCGTAGATGCTCATGACTAGTGTCACCCCGGTATCGGGCTGTGTTGGGTTGTATTCCGCAAATTATGTTGTTATCCGCTTAAACTTTGGATTATTTTATCATTCTTAGACTGTTTCTTACTGTTTAACTATTATATACCAAAATGAAAAGTGTCGGCTGGCCTTGTCTTCACGAGAGGTGCCATCACGACCATGTCCGGGTTTAGGGTTGTGACATTGTTGCTGTCACCGCTGCTAATTTTTAGTTCCTCCATTGCTGATATATTTTTGCTATCCAGGTAATTCCTTTAATGTACTGAAATCTTTGATCAAGAATGAATTCAAGTGAAGTAATTTGAGTTTTCAGTGTATTTTGAGCTTTTGAAAATATTCTGTCCAGATTGCTTTAAATATCCCTCAAGTTGACTGGAATAAGTGTTCAAGTGTTTGAATCCATCAGAATGTCTTCTTATGAATTTGTTTTCTATCATGTATAATTAATAGACAAATAGAAGGTCTTGTGATTATTTTTGGTAACTTTATCTATTTTAGATAATAGAGTTGAAGATGCTTTGTTGTTAAACTCTTGATGGCCTTTATGTTTAATAAGTAGACTGTGTATGTAAAACCTCAAAAGATTACATCTTTGCATTAAGGTTTAAGTTCTGGAGTTTCATTTGCCACTGTTTGGATATGAACGTAGCTATAGAGTTATTTTGAATGCCTATTAGGTTCATTATTGAGCTTTGTCCGACTCTCATTTGAAATATTCCTTTTGATACCTGGATTAGAAAACTTTAGTAATATTAAAGATTACATGGAGTTATTTTTTCAAGGTTATTATTTTGGAGTTTGTAAAGAGGTTTAGAGTTGGTAAAGGTTAGTTCTCCATGATTTAGTATTTATTAGTTTATTAAGATCAAAGGTATTGAGTTATAGAATTAGCTTGTGTTAGTAATTTGCTTACTGTCAAGAAGATTTAGAGAATTAATATATTGAGCTTTAGACATTATGTTTCTCACGGTATTAAAAATTGGAAATCATTGTTATTTGGTCAAGGTGAATAGATTTTACATGTCTAAGGGTTGATCATTTTATTGAGTCATGGGGTCATTATGTATTTTTTTCGTTTAATTGCTTGTAGTATTTTGCTCTATTAATAAAATGTAAATGGATAAAAATAGTATCGGCTAGTGAGTTTACAAACTAGCAGAAAAAAAGATTTTGGGATGAAGGTTTAGTTTCTACTAGGCCCAACGTAAGTGACATAAGTCAGCTGGTCCAATTCTTTTATAAAAAAGGTTGACCGAGTTCTTACATCCTAATTTATTGAAATAGTTTTAAAAAACAATCAGTTCTTTTTAAATTATTATTAAAATGACTTAATAATTCTCTTTCTTATTAATTTAAGCGATAGACAATTTTAGGCACATTTGAGATGTATACCATGTGTTCATACACGATCCTTGATCGATATTTATTTAATAAAGTAGTCATGTGTGCATTCCCGTTCCTTGACTCTTTAATATTAATTGTATTTAAACCATGCGTTCGACACTGTAATGACCCGGCCGGTCGTCTCATAAGTTACCACTCCGCTTCCCCCATTTCTGCTTCTTATTGCTTTGTTTATCAGTTTTATATGTGATCGGGTTGGTTGGCTTGAGTTCGGAAAGGTTTTGTGAAAGCGTGAGATACATTGTCTCTTTTGAGGAAGCTTAAGTTGGAAAAGTCAATTGGATGTTGACTTATGTGTTAGAATGCTCGGATGTGAGTTTCGATGGTTTGGATAGCTTCAGGAGGTGATTTGGGATTTAGGTGCGTGATCGGAATGCATTTTGGAGGTCCGGAGTAGATTTAGGCTTGAATTGGCAAAGTTGGAATTTTTGCGTTTTCCGGTTGATAGGTGATATTTTGATATAGGGGTCGGAATGGAATTCCGAGAGTTGCGGTATTTTTGTAGCCTCCAGCACTTGTTCAAGCATAAGGATCTTAATTTGAGGCAGCAGAGGTGTTTGGAGTTGCTAAAGGATTATGATATCACTATATTGTATCATCCAGGGAAGGCCAATGTGGTGGCCGATGCTTTGAATCAAAAGGCGGTGAGTATGGGGGGTTTGGCATATATTCAAGTTGGGGAGAGACCTCTTGCATTTGATGTTTAGTCCTTGGCCAATCGGTTCGTGAAGTTGGATATTTTGGAGCCCAATCGGGTATTAGCTTGTTTGGTTTCTCGGTCTTCCTTATATGATCGCATCAAAGAGTGCCAGTATGATGATCCGCATTTGCTTGTCCTTAAGGACAAATTTCAGCACGATGATGCCAGAGATATGTCTATTGCTGATGATGGGGTGTTGAGGTTGCAGGGCCGAATTCGTGTGCCCAATATGGATGGGCTTCGAGAGTTGATTCGGGAGGAGGCCCATAGCTCGCGGTATTCCATTCATCCAGGTGTGGCAAAGATGTATCAGGATTTGATACAACATTATTGGTGGAGGAGACTGAAGAAAGACATTGTGGGATTTGTAGCTCGGTGTCTCAATTAGTCAATTGTCAGTATGTAAAATAAGAGTGTCAGAGACCGGGTGGCTTGCTTCAGCAGATGGATATTCCAGAGTGGAAGTGGAAGCGGATCACTATGGACTTTGTAGTTGAACTCCCACGGACTTTGAAGAAGTTCGATGCTATTTGGGTGATTGTGGATCGGCTGACCAAGTCTGCGCACTTCATTCCTATGTGTACTACTTATTCTTCAGAGCGGTTGGCAGAGATCTATATCCGGGAGATTGTTCGTTTGCACGGTGTCCCAGTTTCCATCATTTCAAATAGGGGCACTCAGTTTACATCGTAGTTTTGGAGGTCGGTGCAGCGAGAGTTGGGTACTCAGGTTGAGTTGAGCACAACGTTTCACCCTCAAATAGACGGGCAGTCCGAGTGCACTATTTAGATATTGGAGGACATGTTGCGTGCTTGTATAATTGATTTCAGAGGGTCATGGGATCAGTTTCTACCACTTGCAGAGTTTGCTTATAACAACAACTACCACTCGAGTATTCAGATGGCTCCATATGAGGCTTTGTATGGGAGGCGATGTAGATCTCCAGTTGGTTGGTTCGAGCCGGGTGAGGCTAGGCTATTGGAGATAGACTTGGTGCAGGACGTTTTAGAAAAGGGGAAGGTAATTTAGGAGAGGCTTCGTACAGCGCAGTCGAGACAAAAGAGTTATGCTGACAGGAAAGTTCGGGATGTGTCTTACATGGTTGGTGATAAGGTTCTGTTGAAGGTTTCACCCATGAAAGGTGTTATGAAGTTTGGGAAGAAGGGTAAATTGAGTCCTTGGTTCATTGGGCCTTTTGAGGTGCTTTGGAGGATTGGGGAAGTGGCTTATGAGCTTGCTTTTCCACCCAGTTTGTCGAGTGTGCATCTGGTATTTCATGTTTCTATGCTTCGGAAGTATATTGGGGTTCCGTCTCATATTCTGGATTTAGCACAGTTCATTTGGATGGTGATTTGACTTAGATGTGGAGCCAGTAGCTATTTTGGGGCGTCAGGTTCGAAAGTTGAGATCAAAGGATATAGCTTCAGTAAAAGTGTAGTGGAGAGGTCGGCCCATGGAGGAGGCTACCTGGGAGATCGAGCGGGAGGTGTGGAGCAGATATCCTCACCTTTTTGAGGCTTCAGGTATGTTTATTGACTCGCTCGAGGACGAATGTTTGTTTAAGAGGGGGAGGATGTGATTACCCGGCCAGTCGTCTCATGAGTTACCGCTTCGTTTCCCCCATTTCTGCTTTTATTGTTTGTTTATCGGTTTTATATGTGATCGGGTTCGGAAAGGTTTTGAGAAGGTTTGAGACACTTAGTCTCTTTTGAGGAAGCTTAAGTTGGAAAAGTCAACCGGATGTCGACTTATGTGTTAAAGGGCTCGGATGTCAGTTCCGATGGTTCAGATAACTTCGGGAGGTGATTTGGGACTTAGGTGCGTGATCGGAATCCGTTTTGGATGTCCGGAGTAGATTTAGGCTTGAATTGGTGATGTTGGAATTTTGGCATTTTCCAGTTGATAGGTGAGTTTTGATATAAGGGTCGGAATGGAATTTCGAGAGTTGAAGTAGTTCCGTTGTGTCATTTGGGATATGTGTGCAAAATTTCAGGTCATTTGGACGTGGTTTTGTATACTTTTTGATCAAAAGCATAAGTCCGAAGATTTTGGAAACTTAGGCTTGAATCTGATGTGTCTTGGTTGATTCGATGTCGTTTGAAGTGTTTTGAAGATTGGTATAAGTTTGGATGGTGGTATATGATGTGTTTGTGCTTTTGGTTGAGGTCCCGGGGGTCTCGGGGTGATTTCGGATGGTTGATAGAAAGATTTGGAGTTGGTTGTGACAGCTGAAGTTTCCCATTGCTGCCATAGCCACACCTGGAGTTGAATCGCAGAAGCGGACAGGGCCTTGGAAGGCAAAAACCATAGAAGCGGTTAAAGCGGGTTGGGCTTCGCAGATGCGAAAGTGGAGGATTTAAGTGATGACCGCAGAAGCGGTCCATTGACCACAAAAGCGGTACCGCAGAAGCGGTAGAAGGGGCCGCAGATGCGAAATGCCTGGGCCAGAAGGTATAAATTATTTCCTTCACGATTTTTGAGCTATTCCACCATTTCTAAGTCGGCTTTTGGAGTTTTTTGGCGATTTAAAGAAGGATTTCAAGGGGGTTTCATTGAGGTAAGGATTTTGGACCTAAAACTCGTTTCTATGGTATTATTTCACGGACTAGGACAGTAATAAATGGAAATTAAGGGTTAAAATTGGGAAACTAGGGCTTGGTATTGGAGACCTAGACTTGAGGATTTGAGGGGCCATTTGGTACTTTAGATAAGGAATATATTGATTTAGATTTTATCGAATTCCGAGACGTGGGCCCGGGGGTCGGGTTTTGGTAATTTCGGGATTTGTGTTGTAAATTGATTATTTTTGCATGGGCTTCGTTCCCTTAGAGTATTTTGACGTCAAGATTCTGATTTTTGATAGATTTGATGCGAGTTGAGGCCGATTCGAGGGGCATAGTCGTCGCGGGCTAGAGTTTGGACCAGTTTAAGGTCACTACTGATTGTAAATGTTGTCCTGGGGGTATGGAATCCTGAATTGCACATCGTGGTGCTATATTGAGGTGATGCACATGCTAGATGACGAGTATGGAACCGTGAACTGTTGGGGATTGTGACGTAGTCCGTCCTGAATGACTATTTTACCGCGTATTTGATTGAAAACTATTTGCTATCATCATGTTTTGGGCTGAATGCCATATTTGGGCTTCGTGCCACCTATTTAAACCCTTAGGAGATTTTTACTGATATTTCCTCACTGTTTTGACTTTATACTTGTACTTAGTCATGCTATATTCTACTGTTTTCATAACTCAGCCATGTCTACTCTGCTTTAACACTTAGAATGATATTTTGGGTCTGAGCATCATGTTTTACTATTGCCCGAATGGCTTGTGAGGATTTTGACTGAGTAAGGCCGAGGGCCTATGCTGTGAGGAAACATTTGATTTTGATTCTGAGGCCGAGGGTCTGAGGTATGTACGCCACGAGGTGGCTTGATTGATGTGAGGCCGAGAGCCTAGTGATGATGCCACGAGATGGCTTGATATTGCGCTTGGGCCATAAGGGGCCCCTCCAGGAGTCTGCACACCCCCAGTGAGCGCGGGTATCCATTGTGATGTGAGATATAGCCCGAGGGGCTGGTTATTGTTCCATGTGTTGCCCGAGGGGCTAATTCTGTTGGTATTGTGCCCGAGGGGCGTTTCTTTATGTGTTTACCTTTTTTAGTTGCCTGTCTTTTACTTGATTAATTGTTTAAAAAGGGATCTTAAGAAGCTTAAACTGAACTAAAGTGACTTTTGCATATTTTTATTGTTTCATGGCTCTTACTGCTTCCTTATAGCCTGTGATGTGCCTTACGTGATTTCTTATTTCTCAGTCTTTATTTATGATTATTACTCATTGAGTTGGAGTACTCACTTTACTCCCTGCACCCCGTGTGCAGATTCAGGCGCATCAGGTCCTGCTGGCGAGGGTTGAGAGCTTCCAGCAGATTCTAGAGTTCACGAGGTAGCTGTCTGGCGTTCGCAGCCCCGTGCTTCTCCCCCTATCTCATTTTTTTCTCTTATTAGTGTTCTGTAATAATTTGAGTAGACTCTTTCAGACTTGTAGTATTATTGTAGATGCTCATGACTGGTGACACCCCGATGTCGGGCTATGTCTTTTTCCGCAAACTATATTAGTTACCTTATTTTTGGGGATTTATTATCATGATTAAGGCCTAATACTTATTATTTTAATTGCTTAGAGACGAAGTGGGAATATGTTGGCTGGGCTTGTCTTTACGAGAGGCTCCATCACGACCGGGTCCGGGTTTAGGGTCGTGACAGACACGTTCCTTGGTTTAGTACATATAGTCAAATAAGGACCTTGTGTGCTTGCATGCTCCTAGGCCAAAATTATTAATTCTTAAGTGACAATAGACGATAGTAATTTAAGGTATATATCACATAGTTTATCCAAAAATAACTCAATCCAATTTTAATTAATAAAAGTGACCATGCTAAAATTACGAGATTCGGGGAGTGCCTTACACCTTCTCCTCGGTCAATAGAATTCCTTATCCGGACTTTGTTTTCGCAGACCAACATGAAAAGAGTCAAACATTCCATTGATGAGGGATTCAAATAAAAAGGTGACTTGGAACACCAAAAATCATTTTCAAGTGGCGACTCTGGAAATAAATTAATCCCTACTCAAGTTTGTCACTTTAATTGAAAAACCCTTTAATCCACACAATATTATTTTGCGGGTAGAAAAAGGGTGTCACAGTTCTGGCGACTCTACTGGGGATCTATAAGAATTCGAGCTTGTACATTGATTAATTTTTGTCTTTTATTATTTTTGGATATTACTGTGTATGTGAGCCTAATGTGCTAATTATCGCTCATTTACCGTTTTGATATTGTTTTAACTGTATATATAAACTGTCTCCTCGCACCCTATCTAAGTCTTTTGATAAGTAATTATGTTGTGTGTGTTGACCAGCTCCACAAAATTTTCTGTCTGAGGTAAAGCCAGTGTGCAGATCTACTCCTGGTGAAGGATTTAGTCACATATGTTTAGGCGGAGAGAACTACCAGTAAAGCCGGAACTGTTATACGGCCGGCACGCTTACGCTCCTCGGCTTAGGTTGTCCGCCCAAGTAAGCCAGGTCTAGATACCTTCTCCTGTAAGATTTAAAAGCCTAGAAGAACAATCCACATGCCTGGTTATCCCTAGTAGGATCATTTTTGTTGCATCATTCTTTGCGAAACTCGATACATGGCTTGGGCTCGTATAGGACAAGTATCCTTTTTGAGACCATCATGTTCATTTATGTGCTACTTGCTACATCATTTGGAAAGCTTGTTTACATTGTTGACCAGCTTTAGGAAAATTAGAGTGGAGTTGAAAAAAAAGGAGAAAATATTCCCCCTGGGTCGGTACATAATTTCAATTTTTACTATTATTTTCAAAGTGGGTCGAAGTAAGTTTTTTTTTTTAAAAAAAAGAAAAATAACAAGAAAAAAAACTTATAATCAAAATTTTCATAATTGGTTAATTTTTAGTCTCAGTTTGAACTACACGGGTTTGATTCTTACAAATCTAGTGTGATACATAGGCAACCTCCAGCGGGTCCGGCCTCCATTTTTGAAAAAGTTTTTGAAAAAAAGTGTGTCCATAATATTTTTTTAAAATAATAATAATAATAATAATAATAATAATAATAATAATAATAATAATAATAATAATAATAATAATAATAATTCGACTGTACCACCATCTTGGAACCAAGTCAATAGCATCCTTTTTTTCCCAATACAACCCTAATATTTTTCTCGGAAGTACAAAAGGGCTATTCTCAAATAAATAAATATTTTCCTCCTTTGCGGTAATTTTTTACTATTTTTTCCCCTATGTCCGGTCCTTTTTGTCGAGATAGCCTTAAAACCCTCCTCGGAAGCGACGAAGGGCTGTTTTCGTAAAAATAGTTAATTTTTCTATTTTTAATCTTTTTTTATATTATTTTTTATTATTGGTTATTTTCATCATGTGTCTGGCCGTTTTTGCCGAGATAGCCTTAAAGCCTTCCTTGAAAGAACCGAAAGGTCGTTTTCATAAAAATAACTATCTTTGACCATTTTGCCCTTGTTCGGCCATCTTGTCATGATATCCTTGAAACCTTCCTAGGATGTGCTGAAGGGTTGTTTACGTTAAAATAGACATTTTTCTTCATTTTTTAGGGCCCCTCATGTCCCGATGTTTTACCAAAACTTTCCTAGAATAGATGTTTGCTTTCAAATATTATTTGCACAAACTGCATGTACATATGTTTCACCCTTGATATTGGGCACGTAGGTAATTGTAATGACCCAGCCGGTCGTTTCATGAGTTACCACTTCATTTTCCCCATTTCTACTTATTATTGCCTTATTCAGCTGTATTATTTTCTACCGGGTTAGTTGGCTCAGGTTCGGAGAGGTTGACTTATCTGTTAAAGGGCTCAGATGCGAGTTGCGATGGTTAGGATAGCTTCGGGAGGTGATTCGGAACTTAGGAGCATGATCGGAATGTGTTTTGGAGGTCCGGAGTAGATTTAGGCTTAAATTGGCAAAATTAGAATTTTGGCGTTTTCCGGTTGATAGGTGAGATTTTAATATAGGGGTAGGAATGGAATTACGGGAGTTGCAGTAGTTCCGTTGTGTCATTTGGGATGTGTGTGCAAAATTTCAGGTTATTCGGATTTGGTTTGGTAGACATTTTGATCTAAAGCGTAATTTCGAAGATTTTGGAACTTTAGGCTTGAATTCGATGTGTTTTGGTTGATTCGATGTTGTTCGAGGTGTTTTGAGGATTGGTACAAGTTAGAATAATGGTATATGATGTGTTTGTGCTTTTGGTTGAGGTCCCAGGGACTTCGGGGTGATTTCGGGTGATTGACGGAAAGAATGGAAATTGGAAATTGCAGCTGAAGTTGTAGTCTGCTGTCATAACCGCACCTGCGACTAGGGGACCACAGGAACGGGCTCGCAGAAGCGTAGAGGGAGCCACAGATGTGGCCAAAAGGAGGACCAGCTAGAACTGCAGAAGCGGTAAGGGGAGCGCACCTGTGATAGCGTAGGTGCGGGCAGTGCATCGTAGATGCGATTTTGGCTACTTAAGTGATGACCGCAGAAGCGGTGCTCAGACGGTAGAAACGATTGTGCAGGAGCGTGGAATTTGCCGCAGGTGCAGAATCCCTAGGCTAGAAGGTATAAAAGCATTCCTTTGCAATTTTTGAGTTGTTCTTTACCATTTCAAGTCGATTTTGGAGCTTTTCGGGAGATTTTGAAGAGGGATTCAAGGGATAACGTCTGGAGATAAGATTTTTGAACCTAATAATCGATCCTATGTCATTATTTCATGGATTAGGCATGTAATTATAGGGATTAAGGGTTAAAATTTGGAAAACTAGGGCTTGGTATTGGAGACCTTGGCTTGAGGAGTTGAGGGGCCATTTGTGGTCGGATTTTGGGCCTTTTGATATGTATGAACTCGTGAGGAGATAAGGAATATATTGATGTGAATTTTATCAAATTCCGAGACGTGGACCCAGGGATTGGGTTGTTGTTAATTTCGGGATTTATGTTGTAAATTAATTATTTTTGCATGGGCTTCGTCCCTTAGCATATATTTACGTCGTATTCTGATTTTGGATACATTCGACACGAGTTGAGGCCGATTCAAGGGGCAAAGGCGTCGCGGGCTAGAGTTGGACTGGATTGAGGTGAGTAATAATTTTAAATGTTGTCCTGAGGGTATGAAACCCTGGATTATACATCGTTGTGCTATATTGAGGTGACACACTCGCTAGATGACGAGCGTGGGGTCGTGCACCGTTGGGGATTGTGACTTAGTCCGTCCCGAATGATTTTTTTACCACGTATTTGATTGAAAACTATTTACTATCATCATATTTTGGGCTGAATGTCATATTTGGGCCTCGTTCCAACTATTTGGACCCTTAGGGGATTTTTACTGATATTTCCTCATTGTTTTGACTTTATACTTGTACTCAGTCCGGCTATATTCTACTGTTTTCATAACTTAGCCATGTTTACTCTATTTTAACCCATTAAATGATATTCTAAATGATAATTTGGGCTGAGCATCATGTTTTTACTATTACCTGAGTGGCTTATGAGATTCTGATTGAGTAAGGCCGAGGGCCTGTGTTGTGAGGATACACTGATTTATGATTAGGAGGCCGAGGGCCTGAGATTGTACGCCACGAGGTGGATTGTTGATATGAGGCTGAGAGCCTATTGATTATGCTACGAGATGGCTTGGTATGGCTCTTGGACTGTAAGGGGCCCCTCCCGGAGTTTGTACACCCTCAGTGAGCGCGGGTACCCATTGTGATATGAGATATAACTCGAGGGGCTGGTGTTGTTCCATGATATTGCCAAAGGGGCGGATTCTGTTGATATTGTGCCCGAGGGGCAGATTTTATGTGTTTATCTGTTCTAGCTACTTTACAATTACTCCTTCTGTTTCAATTTATGTGAATCCATTTGACTGGACACGAAGTTTAAGAAAAGAGAGAAGACTTTTGAACTTGTGATGTAAAATTAAGCAAATATATTTTGTGTGGCTATAAATCATTGCATAAAGGTAAATTATTTCCAAATAGGGAAATGAGTCATTCTTTTTGGCACAGACGAAAAAGGAAATAGGTTCACATAAATTGAAACGGAGGGAGTAATTGTTTAATTGTCAAAAAGGTGTTTTAAAGAAGTTTATTCTGAACTAAGGTGTCTTTATATGTTTTCACTGTTTCATTGCTTTTACTGGTTTTATACTGCTTCTTTATATCATGTTGATGTGCTTTTACGTGATTTCTTATCGCTCAGTCTTCATTTATTGTTATTACTCACTGAGTTGGAGTACTCACTTTACTCCCTGCATCCTCTGTGCAGATTCAGGCGCTTCAGGTCCCGCTAGCGAGTGTTGATTCTTCCAGCTTAAGCAGATTCGGAGATTCACTAGGTAGTTGCTTCGCGTTCGCAGCCTAGTGCTTCTCCCTCTATCTTATTTTCTCTTGTTTTAGTTCTGTAATAGACTATGTAGACCCTTCCTATTTTTAATCAGTTAGTAGATGCTCATGACTGGTAACACCCCGATATCGAGATATGTCTATTCCGCAATTGTATGTTTTACCTTATTTTGGGATTATTGTTATGTTAAAGACTTAATTTGTATTATTTTAATTGCTTACAATGAATTGGGAGTGTGTCGGTTGGCCTTGTTTTCTTGAGAGGCGCCATCACGGCTGGGTCCGGGTTTAGGGCCGTGACAAGTTAGTATTATAGCCTAGGTTACATAGTCTTACGAGTCATGAGCAGGTTTAGTATAGTCTCGCGGATCGATACGGAGACGTCTGTATTTATCCTCGAGAGGCTGCAGAACCTTTAGGAAAAACTTCATATTCTTGAAATTCTTGTAATGCGAATTTGTTGATCTGAGTACTAAACATCTGTTATTCTATTCTCTCACAGATGGTGAGGACACGTGCTACCGGTCAGGATGGACGACCACTAGTACCACCAGTTGTGGCCACTAGAGGCCGAGGATGCGATCGTGGTCACGGTAGGGGCATGGGTGTTGCCCGCACAGTAGCTAGGGTAACACCTGCAGATCCACCAGCTGCCCCAGTTCAAGATAAGGTCCCAGTTGTGGATGCTCCAGCAACAGCAACTCAGGCACCAATTGTGCCCATTGTGATTCTGGTCTTCAAGAGGCTTTGGCCCTGATTCTATCAGTATGCACTGGCCTAGCATAGGCAGTCTCAGTTACTACCGCCGCAACTACTTCTCAGGTCGGGGGAGGCAGTCAGACTCCTACTGCTCACACACCTGAGCAGGTCATGAAGGGACTTCAAACACCGGGGGCACATCCAGCCCAACCGATTGCAGCTGCTCAAGACTATGTAGCTCTTGCCATGCCAGAGGACGCGCAGCGTTGGTTGGAGAGGTTTGGTTGACTCCAGCCTTCGACTTTCAGTGGTGTAGAGGGCAAGTAGGCTTAGGGTTTCTTGGACAAGTGTCAGAGGATTCTTCGCACAACGGGTATTCTAGAGACCAACGGGGTTGCTTTCACTACTTTTCAGTTTTCTGGAGTTGCCTTCACTTGGTGGGAGGCTTATGAGAGGCGTAGGCTTGTTGGTGGAACACCCCTTACCTGGCAGCAGTTCTCCATTCTCTTCCTGGAGAAGTGTGTGCCACAGTCTCGTAGAGAGGAGCTGTGTAGGTAGTTTGAGTGGTTGCATCAGGGAGAGATAATTGTGATGCAGTATGATATGAGGTTCTCCGAGTTAGCTCGTCATGCTATTTGGTTGGTTCCGACTGATAGAAAGAGGATTAGGAGGTTTATGGATGGCCTCACTTATCAGCTTCGTATTCTCATGACCAAGGAGAGGGTGTCTGGTGCTACCTTTGAGGAGGCTATAGACATTGCTCGTGAGATTGAGTCAGTTCATCGCTAGGAGCGAGATGAGAAGGAGGCCAAAAGGCCTTGAGGATCTGGTAGTTATGGTGGTGCTCCTTCGAGAGGTCAGTTACAACACGGTAGAGGTCATCCATTTAGGCATGCTCATCCAGCTCTCCTAGGTTATCATGGGGCGTTATCGGGTCATGGTTCTTACCGTTCTCATCAGGGCCAATCATCACTTAGTGTCCTTCCAGCTCAGAGTTCGTCCCGTGCTCCCTCAGTTCAGGGCCCTTCTATGCTAGGTGCATCTACTGGTTATTTCGGTGCTTGGGGTTCCCTTCAGTCCCCGTCTCCGGTACCCGGGAGTTGCTATGAGTATGGAGAGATGGGTCATATGTGGAGGCAATGTCCTCATCATCTTGCGGGTTCATCTCAGTAGAGGAGTTAGCCATCGGCTTCAGCACCAGTTACTTCACCACCACCCGCCCAACCAGCTAGGGGTGGAGGTCAGTCAGCTAGGGGTCTCCCTAGAGGAGGGGTCGATCAGGTGGCGGTCATGCCCGTTTCTATGCACTTCCAACTAGACCCGATGCTATTGCTTCCGATGTTGTTATTACAGGTATTGTCTTAGTCTGCCATAGGGATGCCTCTGTATTATTTGATCCTGGTTCCACCTTTTCTTATGTGTCATCATACTTTGCTCGTTATTTGGGTATGCCCCGTGAGTCTCTTGTTTCACCTATTAAGTATCTACTTCGGTGGGCGATACTGTTGTTGTAGACCGTGTGTACCGGTCGTGTGTGGTGACTATTGGGGGTCTGGAGACTCGAGTGGATATTTTGTTATTATGTATGGTGGATGTCGATGTTATATTGGGCATAGATTGGCTATCTCTGTGTCGTACTATTTTGGACTGTCATGCTAAGACAGTGACATTGGCTATACCTGGTGTGGCACGGATTGAGTGGCAAGGTTCGACTGATTATGTTCCCAGTAGGGTAATTTCATTCTTGAAGGTCCAGTGTATGGTTGGGAAGGGTTGTGTTTCGTATCTAGCCTTTGTGAGGGATGTCAGTGCAGAGACTCCCAGTATTGATTCTGTTCTAGTTGTGAGGGATTTTCCCAATGTGTTTGTTGCAGACCTACCAGGCATGCCACCGAATAGGGACATTGATTTTGGTATTGACCTGGTGTTGGGCACTCAACCCATTTATATTCTGCCGTATTGTATGGCACCAGCGGAATTGAAGGAGTTAAATGAGCAGCTTCAGGAACTCCTTGATAAGGGGTTTATTTGGCCTAGTGTGTTGCCTTGGAGTGAGCCGGTTCTATTTGTGAAGAAGATGGATGGTGCAATGAGGATATACATTGATTATAGACAGTTGAACAAAGTAATAGTTAAGAACAAGTATCCTTTGCCTTGCATTGATGATTTATTCGACTAGCTTCAGGGAGCGAGAGTGTTCTCCAAGATTGATCTCCATTCAGGTTATCACCAGTTGAAGATCAGGGACTTGTATATTCTTAAGACAGCTTTCAGGACCCGATATGGTCATTATGAGTTATTGGTGATATCTTTTGGGCTGACCAATGCCCCAACAACATTCATTTATTTGATGAACAACGTGTTCTGGCCTTATCTGGACTCGTTTGTCATAGTTTTCATTGATGATATTCTGGTATACTCGCGTAGTCAGGAAGAGCACGCTGAGCATTTGAGAGTTGTGTTGTAGAGATTGAGTGAGGAAAAACATTATGAAAACTTCTCCAAGTGTGAGTTGTGGCTCAGTTCAGTGGCTCTCTTGGGGCACGTGGTGTCCAGCGAGGGTATTCAGGTTGATCCGAAGCAGATAGAGTCGGTTCAGAGTTGGCCAAGGCTGTCCTCAGCCACAGAGATTTGCAACTTTCTTGGTTTGGCGGGTTATTACTACCGGTTTGTTTAGGGATTCTCATCTATCGCATTGACCTTGACTAAGTCGACTCAGAAGGGTGCTTCATTTGTATGGTTGGATGAGTGTGAGGAGAACTTTTAGAAGCTCAAGACAATCTTGACCATAGCTCCAATGTTAATTTTGTCATTAGCTTCAGGTTCATATACCGTGTATTGTGATGCCTTGAGAGTTTGTATTGGGTGTGTATTGATGTAGGAGGGTAGAGTTATTGCTTATGCTTCTCGTCAGTTGAAGCCCCATGAGAAGAACAACCCCGTTCATGATTTGGAGTTAGCTGCCATAGTTCATGTGTTAAAGATTTGGAGGGATTACTTGTATGGTGTGTCTTGTGAAGTGTTTACTGATCTCAATTTGAGGTAGTGGAGATGGTTGGAGTTGCTAAAGGATTATGATATTACTATATTGTACCATCCGGGGAAGGCCAATGTGGTGGCCGATGCTTTGAGCCGAAAGGCTGTGAGTATGTGGAGTTTTGCATATATTCTAGCTAGGGAGAGACCTCTTACAGTTGATGTTTAGGCCTTGGCCAATCGGTTCATGAGGTTAGATATTTCGGAGCCTAGTCAGGTTTTGGCTTGTGTGATTTCTCGATCTTCCTTATATGATCGCATCAGAGAATGCCAGTATGATGATCCTCATTTGCTTATCCTCAAGGACAAAGTTCAGCACGATGATGCCAGAGATGTGACTATTGGTGATGATGGGGTGTTGAGGATGCAGGGCCGGATATGTGTGCCCAATGTAGATGGGCTTTGGGAGTTGAATCTGGAAGAGGCCCAAAGCTTGCGGTATTCCATTCATCCAGGTGCTGCGAAGATGTATGAGGATCTGAGACAACATTATTGGTGGAGGAGGATGAAGAACATTGTGGGATTTGTAGCTCAGTGTCTCAATTAGTCAATTGTCAGTATGTAAAATACGAGCGTCAGAGACCGGGTGGCTTTCTTCAGCAGATGGATATTCCATAGTGGAAGTGGGAGCGGATCACCACGGACTTTGTAGTTGGGTTCCCACGGACTTTGAAGAAGTTCGATGCTATTTGGGTGATTGTGGATCAGCTGACCAAGTCCGCGCACTTCATTCCTGTGTGTACTACCTATTCTTCAGAGTGGTTGGCAAAGATCTATATCTGGGAGATTGTTCGTTTGCATGGTGTCCCGGTTTCCATCATTTCAAATAGGAGTACTCAGTTTACTTTGTAGTTTCGGAGGTCTGTGTAGCGAGAGTTGGGTACTCAGGTTGAGTTGAGCATAGCTTTTCACCCTCAGACGGACGGGCAGTCCGAACACACTATTCAGATATTGAAGGACATGTTGCATGCTTGTGTCATTGATTTCGGAGGGTCATGGGATCAATTTCTACCGCTTGCAGAGTTTGCTTATAATAATAGCTACCAGTCGAGTATTTAGATGGCTCCATATAAGGCTTTGTATGAGAGGCGGTGTAGTTCTCCAATCGGTTGGTTTGAGCCGGGTGAGGCTAGGCTATTGGGGACAGACTTGGTGCAGGGTGCTTTAGAAAAGGTGAAGGTGATTCAGGAGAGGCGTCGTATAGTGAAGTCGAGACAAAAGAGTTATGCTAACATGAAGGTTAGGGATGTGTCCTACATGGTTAGTGAGAAGGTTCCATTGAAGGTTTCACCATGAAGGATGTTATGAGATTTGGAAAGAAGGGTAAATTTAGTCCCCGATTCATTGTGCCTTTTGAGGTGCTTCAGAGGATTGGGGAGGTGGCTTATAAGCTTGCTTTTCCACCTAGCTTGTCGAGTGTGCATCCGGTATTTCATGTTTCTATGCTCCGAAAGTATATTGGGGACCCGTCTCATGTTCTGTATTTTAGCACAGTGCAATTAGATAGTGATTTGACTTATGATATGGAGCCAACAATTATTTTGGAGCGACAGGTTCGAAAGTTGAGATCAAAGGATATAGCTTCAATGAAAGTGCAGTGGAGAGGTCGGCCCATGGAGGAGGCTACCTGGGAGACTGAGCAGGAGATGCGGAGCAGATATCCTCACCTATTTGAGGCTTCAGGTATGTTTCTTGACTCGTTTGAGGACGAACGTTTGTTTAAGTGGGGGAGGTGTAATGACCCGGCCGATCATTTCATGAGTTACCACTCCGCTTCCCCCATTTTTGCTTCTTATTGCATTGATTATCGATATAATGTGTTATCGGATTGGTTGGCTCTAGTTCAGAATGGTTTCGGTGAGGTTTGAGATATTTAGTCTCTTTTGAGTGAGTTTAAGTTGGAAAAGTCAATCGGATGTTGACTTATGTGTTAAAGGACTCGGATGTGAGTTTCGATGGTTCGGATAGCTTCGGGAGGTGATTTAGGACTTAGGAGCATGATTAGAATGTGTTTTGGAGGTTCGGAGTAGATTTAGGTATGAATTGGCGAAATTGTAATTTTGGTATTTTCTGGTTGATAGGTGAGATTTTGATATAGGGGTCAGAATGGAATTCCGGGAGTTGCAGTAGTTTTGTTGTGTTATTTGGGATGTGTGTGCAAAATTTCAGGTCAGTCGGACGTAGTTTGGTAGACTTTTTAATCAGAAGCGTAATTCGGAAGATTTTGGAATCTTTTGCTTGAATTCGATGTGTTTTGGTTGATTCGATGTTGTTCAAGGTGTTTTGAGGATTGGTACAAGTTAGAATAGTGGTATATGATGTGTTTGTGCTTTTGGTTGAGGTCTCACGGGCCTTGGGGTGATTTTGGGTGGTTGACGGAAAGAATGGAAATTGGAAATGGCAGTTGAAGTTGTAGTCTGCTATCATAACCGCACCTGCGGCTAGGGGACCGCAGGTGCGAGCTCGCAGAAGCGTATAGGGAACCGCAGATACGGCCAAGAGGAGGACCAGTTGGAATCACTAAAGCGGTAAGGGGAGTACATCTGCGATAGCGTAGGTGCGGGCAGTGCATCGTAGATGCGATTTTGGCCACTTAAGTAATGACCGCAGAAGCAGTGCTCGGACCGCAGAAGCATAGAATGTGCTGCAGGTGCAGAATCCCTGGGCCAGAAGGTATAAATGCATTCCTTCGCGATTTTTGAGTTGTTCTCCAGAAGGTATAAAATCATTTGGAGGTTTTTGGGAGATTTTGAAGAGGGATTCAAGGGATAATGTCTGGAGGTAAGATTTTTGAACTTAATAATTGATCCTATGACATTATTTCATGCATTAGGCTTGTAATTATGGATATTAAGGGTTAAAATTTGGAAAACTAGGGCTTGGTATTGGAGACCTTGGCTTGAGGATTTGAGGGGCCATTCGTGGTCGGATTTTGGGACTTTTGATATGTATGAACTCGTGGGGAGACAAGGAATATATTGATGTAAATTTTATCGAATTCCGAGACGTGGGCCAGTGGTCAGGTTGTGGTTAATTTCGGGATTTATGTTGTAAATTGATTATTTTCGCATTAGCTTCGTTCCCTTTAGCATATTTTGACGTCGTGATTCTAATTTTGGATAGATTCGATGCAAGTTGAGGCCGATTCGAGGAGCAAAGGTGTCGCGGGCTAGAGTTGGACTGGATTGAGGCGAGTAATGATTTTAAGTGTTGTCCTGAGGGTATGAAATCCCGGATTACACATCGTTGTGCTATATTGAGGTGACGCACACGCTAGATGACGAGCGTGGGGTCGTGCACCGTTAGGGATTGTGACTTAGTCTATCCCGAATGACTGTTTTACTGCATATTTGATTGAAAACTGTTTGTTATCATTATGTTTTGGGCTGAATATCATATTTGGGCCTCGTGCCAACTATTTTGATCCTTAGGGGATTTTTACTAATATTTCCTCACTGTTTTGAGTTTATACTTGTACTCAGTCATGCTATATTCTACTATTTTCATAACTCAGCAATGTTTACTCTGTTTTAACATATTAAATGATATTCAAAATGATAATTTGGGTTGAGCATCATGTTTTTACTATTGCTCGAGTGGCTTATGAGATTCTGACTGAGTAAGGCCGAGGGCCTATATTGTGAGGATACACTGATTTATGATTATGAGGCTGAGGGGCTGAGATTGTACGCCACGAGGTGGCTTGTTGATATGAGGCCGAGAGCTTATTGATTATGCCACGAGATGGATTGATATTGCGCTTGGGCCGTAAGGGGCCCCTTTCGGAGTTTGTACACCCCCAGCGAGCGCGGGTACCCATTATTATATGAGATAAGCCCGAGAGGCTGGTGTTCTTCCATGATATTGCCCAAGGGGCGAATTCTGTTGACATTGTGCCCGAGGGGCAGATTTTATGTGTTTATCTGTTCTAGTTTCTTTCCAATTAATTGTTTAATTGTCAAAAAAGGTGTTTTAAAGATGTTTATTTTGAACTAAGGTGTCTTTATACATTTTCACTATTTCATTGCTTTTACTAGTTTTATACTTCTTCTTTATAGCATGTTGATGTGCTTTTATGTGATTTCTTATCTCTCAGTCTTCATTTATTGTTATTACTCACTGAATTGGAGTACTCACTTTACTCCCTGCACCCTATGTGCAGATTCAGGCGCTTCAGGTCCTGCTAGCGAGTGTTGATTCTTCCAGCTTAGGCGGATTCGAAGATGCACTAGGTTGCTGCTCGGCGTTCGCAGCCTAGTGCTTCTCCCTTTATCTTATTTTCTCTTGTTTTAGTTCTGTAATAGGCTATGTAGACCCTTCCTGTTTGTAATTGGTTAGTAGATGCTCATGACTGGTGATACCCTGATATCGGGCTATGTCTATTCCTCAATTGTACTGTTTCACCTTATTTTGGGATTATTATTATGTTAAAGACTTAATTTGTATTATTTTAATTTCTTAAAATGAATTTGGAGCGTGTCAACTGGCCTTGTCTTCACGAGAGGCACCATCACAACCGGGTCTGGGTTTATGGTAGTGACAGTAACCTGTCTATGGCTCATTTCTTCTCCATCTGAATTGGATGGGTCAGTCAATACTGATAAATTGGGTCATAATTGACCGGTATTTGAAATAGGGTCAATCCCAAGTGGGATGTCCTCTTGTGTTCAATAATCAAAACTCTTGTTTGTTTTAAAAAAAATATATTTAAATGTGTGCTGTGTCATTCATTAAGTCCAACATTAATGTCCGGGAGTAAAAGGTTCAAAACATTCGGGATTTGCGTGTCAATTAGGTCTAGATAGGCCCTAACCCGCTCTCTCCTTGTTAGGTACAACATGAGGACAACGAGTGAACAATCTGAAAAGAGGCCTATGGACGTGTAGATCCCACAATTTTTTGTCATTGATGAGGTACCCGCACTTCTATCGATTTGGTGGAATGATATAGATGGTCATGAACAAAGACAAATAAAACGCTACTTGGGACATCTGGTTCACATAATAGATATTAAACCAAGAAATGATGTGATATAAGCTCTAATTCCTTGTTGGGACCCGGATAATAACCTATTTCACTTTAATGATTGTGAAATGATGCCCACACAAGAAGTGGTCGTGAGCTTCATGGGAAAAGGCCAATATCTTCCCTGTGATAGACCTATAGTACCAAAGAGAGTACGGGCACAGAAATTTATATAACTCTTAAAGATCAATCATGGAAAGTATTAGGGTTTATCCGATCGATGGGTCACCTTGAAATTTATGTTTGACAAGTATAGCAATAGAGATGCTTTTGAAAATAACTTGGGTCAACTCAAAAATGACGGTGAATTAGAAACATAGAAGGTGCACAAGCATTTTGCATATGTGGTCGCATTTTTGGGCCGTATGGTTTTTCCAGATGTAGAAGGGCGTATTGACATCCAATTAGCTGGGGTAGTCAAGCTTTGACTACCATGAAAAAACCCACTCTTGTCCCTATGATTCTTTCAAATATGTTCTGGGCTTTGACCAAGTGCCGAGAGGGACATAAATTTTTCAAGGGTTGCAATATATTGCTGCAAATGTGGATTTTGGAACATTTCTACCCTCACCCTGTCATTGATAACTTCAACCCGCATTGGTCCAATGTTTTTCAAAATCATGAAGAGAGGATCGAAACATGTGAGTTTTTCGAAGGAATTGGAGCTTGGAAAGAGTTATTTCTCACCTTGACTGCAGACGGAGTCACTTGGAATTACCATTGGTCTTCTGCAAAAGACGTTATTTGTGAATCCTCTCATCAACCTTTTCTGATATTAATGGGGCTCAACGGCATCCAACCTTATGATCCGCTTTGGGTAATGCGCCAGTTAGGCCGGCGCCAAGAAATACCACCAAAAAGGGATATGAGCAAGTTCGCATATGACATTTCTCCAAAAGAGCAGTCGATGATAAGGAAGTCATGAACAATTGGTTTGGGAGCGGAATTTCTGAGTTCCGTAATATGATAGAAGATCGCGACAGAGGGGAGGTGGTCCCAAGGTACCTTGCTTGGTTTCACAACCCTTCATCATTGGCAGATTGGCCAGAAGGGTCCAACAGAAGAAGAAGTGACCACCTTGTCGTACAAATATTGAAGCAAGAACTGGAGCAAGCCAAAGAAACCATCTTCCAACAACAAGCCCAATATCAGGCCAACATCATTCAGATCCGGTCAGATGTTAAGAAAGACTATCAGGCCTCCCTACAGGTTATGGATGAGGACTTAAAGACCGTTCATACGAACCTGGCATGTTTTGAGGAACAGTAAGCATACAGGGTCAAGTCGGCCCTAAAGAAAGCTGAGAGGGTGTAGACATGTAATTTTTGACCCTCCCTAAGGTTTTACATATTTTAGCATTTAAATGTTTAGTTTAGGCCTAATATAGTTATTTCAACTATTTTTGACTCTTTTACATTTTTTTATCATAAAAAATGAAAATGACAAAAATATTTTCTTTTATTTAGCTAATTAATATTTTATCTAGTTACTTTTAATTTATCTACCTTACATAAAATTCAAAAATACAAAAATAGTTCCACTTTGTTTTCAGGAGTATTATTTTAATTTTACAATAACTTTTTCCATTTTTATCTTTTAGTATGATATTTGAAAAATACCAAAAATAGGTTTGTTTTAATGGTTAGTTTTGTTTTAATAGTTATTTTACTTAAGTAGGATTAATTAGTAAATGGTGTAGTATTTTTAGTCTTGTTTTAGAAGAAAGAGTGTGAAATTTGAGGCTAATTTTGTTTGGTCTTAATTGAAGAGGTCTAAAGAGATGGACCAATTTTAAAAGCCCAAACCCTAAGACTCACTTCCCCTTCTTCTTATACACCCGAACACACATTTTAAATACCTAGACCTAGCTAAGACAAAAAAAATTCCTAGAACTCTAAGAAAAAACGGCAGCGCTGAACTCCATTCTCGTTCAGCCGTGGACTTGTTTCTCCAGCTCTCTCTTTCTCCAGCGAAATCGCATAATTCCTGGTAGCTGAACCCGTGAAAGACACAGCAAACCAAACGACCATCACCTCCCTTCAAAGAAAAATCGACATCAACATTACCTATAGACTCTTTATTGTAGTTAGACCTTAGTAGATGCTCGTGACTTGTGACACCACGATGTAAGGCTTGTGTATTTATTCCGCACTGTTCATTTAGACTTACATTATGAGATATCTGATCAATTAAAGGTACTGGCCTAGTTTCACGATAGGCGCCATCACGACAGGGTCGGTTTTAGGGTCGTGACAAAACCTCATCGGTTCCGGCCCATAATTTTCAAAAAATCCAAAAATATTTTCCTTTACTTCCTCTTTAGAAAAGTTTTTCTTTGAAACGCCAATTTTCAAAAAATATCTGATTCATGTTCCCACATGATATGTAGGCAACCCACATCAGGTTTGATCGAATGATTTTGAAAAAAAAGGAGTGACAAAAGAAACAAAAAAGAAAAAAAGGAAAAAGAAAAAGAAATAGATAGTGTTTATTCTAACATGCTTGTTGTTTTAAAATAAAAGCCAATAAAGGTGATCGGTTTGTTGGTTTGCAATGGCGAGTTACAAAAACAATCCAAGATCTCTCGGAAATAAAAGCATCTTTCAACCAATGGAACAAGTACCATTGTTGTTGATCCAAGGTCACGAAAAGGCAAGTAGGCAGGTTGGCGGTGAAAAATCAAAAGCAGAGGCAAATGTGAGGTTGACTTTACCAGATTTGAGCAATAGGACATGACCTGCTTGGTATGAGTCAAATATTTTGAATATTGAATCCAAAGCAATCAAAATGGTTAAATGCCGTAGTAATGCTGATGTGCAAATTTGTGGTTAAAATGTCGCTTAGTAACTAGAAAGTCACTTCTCTTTAGCCATGGTAGCTTATTTTGTCGTCTTTTCTTCTTCTTTTTGTGTTATCAGACCTTACTATCCTTCATTCAGTAAAAACAACTAGTTATTTTGTATCCATTTTGTGCATAGTTCTTTTCACGCTAGTTCTAGTGACATGACATGCATGCAAAAATTTTGGCCAGATCTTAGAAAAATGATTTAGTATCGAATTGGGCAAGTGAGAAAGAAATACTTTTGAAGATGAATAAAGACATAAAACATTTGGAAAATAAGCATGGGCCAAGTTTACATGGAACCAAAGCATTTATGCTCATAGAAGTTACGGTTCTTTACCTTCAAAATCATTATAAAGACCGGGTTGAGGAAGAATCAATTGAAGTTTGTTGGAAAGTTTGACATTAAGGGATGGAAAGTACCTTGTGACCGCGACACACCAAGAAGATAGACACTTTCGTCAATACTGTGATCGCGAAAAGATTATATGTTTGGCGTTCTCGAGGCTGGAAGGCCCTTTTTCTGCTACCCAAATACTTTATACCCTTTGTTACCCCTTCTGAGCCTGTGTTATTTTCTTTGACCACCCTCTTTTGGAATCAGGTTTAGAGTCAAAAGTAGAAAAAAAGAAAAAAATAATAACAATAAAGGTCCATGCCCCAAGAGTAAAAACTGGGGCAATTCATTGAAAGTTCAAGTGAAAAAAAAAGAAGAAGAAAAAGAAGAAAAGAATTGTCGAAAGTCCATGCTCTCAGAAGATAGAAGATGGGCAAACAAAAAGAAAAAAGGAGAAAAAAAAGAAAAAAAAGAAAAGGAAAAAAGACAGAGGAACAGAAAGAAAAATTATAGTTAAATCAGATGTTTGAACTATGTTAGACCTGATTCCTTTAAAACAGATACGTAGGCAGCCTCACGGTTCAGTCCAACCAAATAAGAATTCAAAAAAAAAAAAAAACTTCAAAAAATCCCCAATAGTTGAAACTGGGGCAAAAATTTTATTTCACTTTTGAAAGAATCGATTCCAAGAGTTGTAAGTCTACAACCCCCTTTACTTTGAGCCTTCATTATGTCCTTTCTTTCCAACCCTATCCAAAATCTTTCCGAATAAAGACTTCCCGATCAACCTTCAAGAATGCCAAGAGATGCATGCAATGAGCAACAGTTGTCACATGATATATAACACTGTCAGTTACTCACACAGGAAAGAAAAATAAAAAGAAGAATAAAGACTAAAAAATGAGAGAGTCTTACTAGTGAAAATTCTCATAGGCACGGTAAGACGACAGTAAGTAGAGAAAAATAAATGAGAGAGACTTGTTGGTGAAAACCCCTCGGGACACTACTAGTCAAAAGTGAGTCATGTAGCTGATGCAAAGAATTGATACAAACAAGCCCAACTTCAAAGGTCATAAGAATCGTAAAAGGGAAGATTAGATTATTTTGATAGATCAGGCTGTTAGTTTGAGAGAGAATTACATGTCATGATTATTAAGGCTAGTTATAAAAAAAATAAAAAAAGGAAAAAGAAAAAGAAAAAAAATTCCTCCTTCTATCCTCCCCGATGTGAGCATTTCTTGTTAATATTGTTTATTGTGTCCTTCACTCTGAGTCTGTCCTTGTCAAAACAAGCAAGAAAAAATTTCAAAATCTGCTACCAGCTTTTCAGTTGCATAAAGTAAATTTGGCCAGCACACTCAGTTGTTACTGTCAATATACCTTGAGGATTCATGCAAAGGCTTCCCCAAAAAGACTCTTGTCAGCCTACTTGGCGCAAGCAAAGATAAATGGTGATTCTCTCTGACAGGCAAATTGCTCAAAAAGCAAGAAGTCATTCAAGATATCAGAAAAGGTCACCTAAGAAAAGATCTCCATATGAGATAAGGCTGATTGAACCACAAATACCAATGGTACTGGGTGTGAAACAATCAAGGTTAATGTAGTGTAAATCTCCTGAAACCGACTCAAGCTGATTGAGCAGTAGCCAAGCTGCCCAAGACTCAAGGCCTCAAACCGACCACCATTTTCAAAACTGATAAATTTTTCTTTGTGTGAAACAGGAACAAAGCAGTACAAGGAAAGTGATTCAAAAAAAGAGAGAAGAAAAAGAAAAGAAGAGAAGAGCCGACAAAGGGAAGTTTCTCAAATCTTTGCCTTTATTTATCTTGCTATTGTGCATTAAGTCTTGCCATTGATATTCACATTTTTTCTCCCAGGATAAAAATTCCTAGTCTGATGGATTTTCTCCCAATAGAAATCTTAGTCTGATAAATGTTTCTCCTAAGATAAAAAGAAACCTAGTCTGATGAACTTTCTCCTAGGAACAAATCTAAATCTGATGAATCTTTCTCCTAAGATAACAAAAAAAGGGACCTAGTATGTTAAATTTTCTCCTAGGATCAAAATCTTAGTCCGATGAATCTTTCTCCTAAGATAAAAAAAGAGACCTAGTCTGATGAACTTTCTCCTAGGATTAAAATCTTAGTCTGATGAATCCTTCTCCTAATATACCAAAAAAAAGAAGAAGAAAAGAGACCTAGTCTGATGAAATTTCTCCTAGGATCAAAATCTTAGTATGATAAATTTTTCTCTTAAGATAGAAGACCTAGTCTGATGACCTTTCTCCTAGGATAGAAATCTTATTCTGATAAATCTTTTTCCTAAAATAACAAAAAAAGGACCTAGTCTGATGAATTTTCTCCTAGGATCGAAATCTTAGTCTGATGAATCTTTCTCCTAAGATATAAAACCTAGTCTGATGAACTTTCTCCTTGTCACGACCCGAATTTCCCACCCTCTGGAGTCGTGATGGTGCCTACTAGTGAAAGCTAGGCAAGCCAACTATTCCGATTTAATTACCCTTTTCAAGTCTTTAAGTCCTTATAATTTCAAAACAACATATCAAACAACGGAGATAATAATATCAATAACAAAGCGGAGGACAAAATCTGATAATTTAACTTAATACAGATTGCGGAAGTCTAAATACAACTCTACCCAGAATTTGGTGTCACAATTTCACAGACTGTCTAAGAATACTACAAATAAAGTCTGAATAGAAATACACAAATATTCCTCTGAATAAGTAAAAAGAGAAAAGAAATGATAGAAGAAGACTCCAAGGCCCGTGAACACCTGCAGGACTATCTCGGATCGCCTGTTGGACTGAAGGTAGCAACCTCATTGCGGTCCAAACGTTCCAGTACCAATATCTGCACACAGTGCAGAGTGTAGTATCAGCACAACCAACCCCATGTGCTGGTAAGTGCCTAGCCTAACCTCAGCAAAGTAGTGACAAGGCTAGGACTAGACCACCAAATAAACTTGTGCAGTTAAATCATATACAATGGAAAATAAAAGCAGATATTCACAGTAAAGATGGGAGGGGGAAAGAACATGCTGCGGGGAGTATCAGATAATGACAGAACATCAAAGAGGAGTGTAAAAAAACCAAAATTCCATTACTAACAAGAATAAGAAAACAAACACAGTGTTCAATTTCATCTCTTTCTTGTTGCAGGCATGCAACCTGATCCCATTTCAAATATACCTGTGGTAGCGTGCCACCCGATTCCATTTCATATATCTTGTTGCAGGCATGCAACCCGATCCCATTTCAAATATCACCGTGGCAGCGTGCCACCCTCTCCCATTTCATATATATTATTGTAGGCGTGTAACCCGATCCCATTTCCAATATCACCATGGCGGCGTGCCACCCACTCCCATTTAATAATCAACATCAATCACAAAGAATCCCGGCAAGGGCATAAGAGTACAACAACAATATCTCGGCAAGGGAGACAATACAGTAAACAATAACATCCCGGCAAGGGAGACAATACTGTAAACAATAATATCCAGGAAAGGGAGACAATGTTATAAACATAACATCCTGACAAGGGAGACAATATCATAAATCATAACATCCCAGCAAGGGAACCATCAAGGATAATCAACATATTAAGCATGAACAAATAATAACGGAGTCACAACAATTACAATACGAGACTCACAGGCATACTTGACACCGATGTATAGATACTCGCCACCATGCCTATACGCCATACTCCACAATTAACACATAGCAAATAAGACACAACTCTTAATCCCTCAAGCTAAGGTTAGACCAAACACTTACCTTAAACTTCCACGGCCAACTCATGCCTCAAACACCGCTTTTCCTTTAGAATTCGCCTCCAAATTACTTGTATCTAGTCCAAATTAATTTAACAACATCAATAAATACTAAAGAATTCGAACCCAATGCTTAATTATAGGTTTTCTATCATTTTCCCCAAAAAAAATCAAAAATCGACCCCAGGATCGCTTGGTCGAAACTCGAGGTTTGAACCAAAACCCGATCACCCATTCACCTACGATCCCAAATATGCACTTAATTCGAAATCCGACCCCAAAATGAGGTCTAAATTCCAATTATTCAAAAAGCCCTAACTATACCCAAAATCCCAAATTCTACCATGGAAGAATAATATTTATGCATAAAAATCTAATGGGTGTTGATGGAAAATGAAGGAGATGGGTTTAGGAACACATACCTATGATTTGGTGTTGAGTTTACTCTTCACAAATTGTGTAGGTTCTGATTTTGGGGAAGGAGATGTGAGAAAATGGTTTATTCCCGTTTCTGTTACTTTTTGAAAGAGCTAGACGACAGTGTCCATCGTGTTCGCGAGAACATTGTCGCGATCACGAAGAGCTGCCAGAATTGGACTTACGCGATCACGAGTGGTCCTACGCGTTCGCAAAGGGTTGGCCCCCCCTGACCTTCGCATTTGCGGACCAGTGTACGCGTTCGTGTAGAAGGACAACAACATCCCAGACCAGACACTTAAGTTTCAAATTTCACAACCGAAGGTCTGATTCACGTCATTTCAAGTCCGTTTCTTACCAAATTTTACAGGCTCAATATAAACACCATATAAAATCTGTACCGGGCTCCGAAACCAAGATATGATCCCGATACCATCAATTTCAAATACATTCAAATTTCCAAATTATCTTAAAATATCAGTTAAACAATTTTCTTCAAAAAATCATTTCTCGGGCTTGGGACCTCGAAATTCAATTCCGTGCATGCGCCCATGTCCCATATTTTCCTACGGACCCTTCAGGACCGTCAAAGCATGGGTCTGAGTCCGTTTACCCAAAATGTTGACCGAAGTCAACTTAAATTAAATTTTTAAATGCCAAATTAACATTGCATCAAATTTTTACATAAAAGTGTTTCGAATATATGCTCGAACCATGCATGCAAATTGAGGTGAGGAAAAAGGAGGCTTCTAAGGCCTCGGAACACAGAATTTACATGCAAATCAAGTGATGGAAAAAGGTCATCACATCCTCCACCTCTAAAACAATCGTTTGTCATCGAACGGACATAAGAAAGAAGTACCTGATTCGGGGAAAAGATGGGGATAACGGCTCCGCATATTGGATTAGGACTCCTAGGTCGATGCCTCCGCAGGCTGACCTCTCCACTGAACACGAACTGAAGGAAAACTCTTCGATCTCAACTGACGCACCTGCCGGTCTAGAATAGCTATCGACTCCTCCTCATAGGACAAATCCTTGTCCAACTGGACAGTGCTGAAGTCTAACACGTGGGATGGATCACCGTGATTCTTCCGAAGCATGGACACATGAAAAACTGGATGCACGGCTGATAAGCTCGGCGGCAATGCAAGTCTGTAAGCCACTTTTCCCACTCGATCAAGAATCTCAAACAGGCCAATGAACCTAGGGCTAAGCTTTCCCTTCTTTCCAAATCTCATCACGCCCTTCATAGGCGACACCCGAAGAAACACCCGTTCGCCAACCATGAATGCCACATCACGAACCTTACGGTCGGCATAACTCTTTTGCCTGGACTAAGATGCATGAAGCATATCCTGAATGATCCTGACCTTGTCCAAGGCATCTTGTACTAGATCCGTACCCAACAACCGAGCCTCTCCCAGCACAAACCACCCAACCGACGACCGACATCGCCTACCATATAAAGCCTCATAAGGAGCCATCTGGATGCTCGATTGGTAACTGTTGTTGTAGGCAAACTCCACTAAAGGCAAAATCTGATCCCACGAGCCTCCAAAGTCAATAACACAAGCTCGGAGCATATCCTCCAAAATTTGAATGGTACGTTTGGACTGCCCGTTCGTTTGGGATGAAATGTTGTGCTCAGCTCGACCCGTGTGCCCAACTTATGCTGAACTGCCCTCAAGAAATGCGAGGTAAACTACGTACCTCAATCAGAAATGATAGACACGGGCACACCATGAAGACAAACAATCTCTTGGAACAGATCTCAGCTAACCTTTCAGAAGAATATGAGACTGCCACATGAAAGAAATGTGACTTGATCAGCCTATCAATAATAACCCATACCGCATCGAACTTCCTCTGAGTCCGTGGGAGTCCACCAACAAAGTCCATAGTGATAGCTCCCACTTCCACTAAGGAAGCTCAATCCCCTGAAACAAACCACCAGGTCTCTGATGCTCGTACTTTACCTGCTGACAGTTCAAACACCGAGCCACATACGTAACAATATCTTTCTTCATTCTCCTCCACCAATAGTGCTGCCGCAAATTCTGATACATCTTAGCGGTGCACGGATGAATAGAATACCGGGAACTATGGGCTTTCTCTAAAATCAACTCTCAAAGCCCATCCACATTAGGCACACAAACTTGACCCTACAACCTCAAAACCCCATCATCTCCTAATGTCACCTGCTTGGCACCACCGTGATGCACCGTGTCTCTAAGGACACACAAATAAGGATCATCATACTGCCGATCTCGGATATGCTCCAATAAAGAAGAATGAGCGACTATGCAAGCTAATACACGGCTGGGCTCAGAAACATCCAACCTCATGAACTGATTGGCCAAAGCCTGAACATCAAAAGTAAACGGTCTCTCACTGATCGGAATATACGCAAGACTGCCTATACTAGCTTACTTCCTACTCAAAGCATCGGCCACCACATTGGCCTTTCCCGGATGGTATAAGACGGTGATATCATAGTCTTTCAATAGCTCCAACCACCTTCTCTGCCTCAAATTTAGCTCTTTCTGCTTGAACAAATACTGAAGACTCTTGTGATCTGTGAACACCTCACATGCCACGCCATACAAATAATGCCTCCAAATCTTCAAAGTGTGAACAGTGGTTGCTAACTCCAAATCATGAACCGAATAGTTCTTCTCATGAATATTCAACTGATGCGAAGCATAAGCAATGACCTTGCTATCCTACATCAACACCGCACCAAGTCCAATACGAGATGCATCACAATAAACTGTATATGGCCCTAAACCTATGGGCAAAACCAACACCGGTGCCGTAGTCAAAGCCGTCTTGAGCTTCTGAAAGCTTGCCTCACACTTGTCCGACCATCTGAACTGGGCACCCATCTAGGTCAACCAGGTCATAGGGGATGCTATAGATGAAAATCCCTCTACAAACTGACGGTAATAGCCCGTCAAACCTAAGAAACTCTGTATCTTTGTAGCTGATATGGGTCTAGGCCAGTCCTTGACTTCTCTATCTTCTTCGGATCTACCCGAATACCCTTTGCTGATATGGCGTGACCCAAGAAAGCAGCTGATCCCAACCAAAACTCTCACTTCGAAAACTTAGCGTACATCTGACTATCTCTCAATGTTTGAAGAACAACCCTCAGATGTTGCTCATGCTCCTCCTGGCTGCAGGAATAAAATTAAAATATCATCAATGAAGACTATCACGAACGAATCCAAGTAAGGCTTGAACACTCTGTTCATCAAATCCATTAAAGCTGCTGGGGCATTTGTCAACCCAAATGACATTACCAAGAACTCATAACCGAGTGCGGAAAGCTATCTTAGGTACATCAGATGCGCTAATCCTCAACTGATGGTAGCCATATCTCAAGTTCGAAAATACTTTGGGACCCTAAAGCTGATCAAACAAATCATCAATCCTCAGCAATGAATATTTATTCTTGATTGTAACCTTGTTCAACTGCTGGTAATCTATACACATTCTCATCGATCCGTCCTTCTCCTTAACAAACAACACCGGCGCACCCCAAGGCGAGACACTAGGTCTAATAAAGCCCTTATCAAGCAAGTCTTGCAACTATTCCTTCAATTCTTTCAATTCAGGCGGGGCCATACGATACGACAGAACAGAAATAGGCCGAGTGCCCGGGGCCAAATCAATGCAGAAATCAATATCCCTATCGGGTGGCATCCCCAATAGGTCTGAAGGAAATACCTCAGGAAACTCACGAACAACAAGCACAAAATCCATAGAAGGAACCTCAGCACTAGAATCACAAACATATACCAAATAGGCCAAATACCCCTTCACAACCATACGTCGAGCCTTCATATATGAGATAACATTACGGGTAGAATGACCAGGAGTCCCTCTCCACTCTAAACGAGGCAACCCCAGCAAGGCTAAGGTCACAGTCTTGGTTTGACAGTTCAAGATAGCATGGTAAGGTGATAACCAGTCCATCGCCAATATGACATCAAAATCAACCATATCCAAAAGTAACAAGTCTACTCGGGTCTCAAGACCCCCAATCACAACTATACAAGAATGACGAACATGATCTACCACAATAGAATCACCCATCGGTGTAGACACATATACAGGAGCACTCAAAGAATCACTAGGCATGATCAAATACGGTGCAAAATAAGATGACACATAGGAGTATGTAGACCCTGGATCAAATAACACTGAAGCATCCCTACTATAAACTAGAATAGTACATGTTATGACTGCATCGAAAGCTTTAGCCTCAGGCCTAGCTGGAAGAGCATAACATCGGGGCTTGGTGCCACTACTCTGAACTACATCTCTAGGACGGCCTCCTACTGGATGGCCTCCACCTCTAGCGGCCTGAGCTCTACCTCTAATACCTCTACCTCCACCTCTAGCACCCCTACCTCCACCTCTAGCTGGCTGAACGGGCGGTGGAACACTCGGTGCCTGAACCATGGCACGAGAACCTTGGTGCTGAGAACTGCTTAGTGCTCGAGGGCAAAATCGAGCCATATGCCTCATGTCACCACAAGTAAAACAAGCCCTCGGCTGCTGGGACTAACGACTTTGAAAACTCTAAAGTGGAGGTACACTGATAGGAGCTGGAGATGCACTATAAGACTATTGATCAGAATACTGCATGTGAGAACCATGGCCACCTGGGGCGCTGTGAGAAGGTTGTAGTGCTGAATGAAACGGCCTGGAAGGATGGCCCCTACCAAAAGAATCCCTGCCTCTAGACGAGGCACCACTGAACCTACCAGAATGACAAGGTCTCATGTCAGACCCCTGACCACCCCCTGTGATAGAACCATCGCAACCCTCCTGGCCATATTGACTGCATCCTAAAAGGAAATCTCGCTCCCCATCTCCTTAGCCATCTGAAGTCGAATAGGCTGAACGAGCTCAATGAACCTCCTCACTCTCTCCCTCTTAGTGGGAAGTATAAGAAGAGAATGACGGGCCAAATCAATAAACCTGATCTCGTACTAAGTAACAGTCATAGAACCCTACTAGAGATGCTCAAACTTCCTCCGATAGTTCTCTCTCTAAGTGATAGGAAAAAACTTCTCTAGAAATAGCTGAGAAAACTGATCCCAAGTCAAAGATGATGACCCAACTGGTCTAGCTAAACAATAATCTCTCCACCAAGTCTTGGCAGATCTAGATAAGCGAAAAGCAACAAAGTCGACCCCATTGGTCTCCACTATCCCCATGTTCTTGAGAACCTTATGACAGTTATCTAAATAATCCTAGGGATCCTCAGAAGATACACCGCTGAAAGTAGTAGTGAAGATCTTGGTAAACCTATCCAATCTCCATATAGAATCAGCAGACATAACTGCTCCATCACCGGCCTAAGCTACCTCACTCGGTTGAACTGCTCCAACTGGCTGAGCTGCTGGAGTTTGAAACTAGGGAGCCATCTACTCCGGAGTGTAGGTAGCAGGAGTCTGGACTCCTCCTCCAACCTGAGAGACGGGTGGTGCTACAAGAAGCAAGCCTACCCAGGTGACACTCTCCATAAGGCCCACTAGACGGACCAGAGCATTCTAGAGTACTGGGGTAGCAATGAACCCCTCTAGGACATGAGTTGGGCCCACCGGAACTGCCTGGGTCAGAACCTCATCATCAAACTCAACTGAGGCTCCGCCGCTGGTGTTGCTGCTCTAGGTTGAGCTATGCCCCTACCTCGGCCTCTAGCACGGCCTCGGCCTCGCCCTCTGCCTCTTATGGAAGCTGCTGCTGGGGGCTCGGGATGCTGATCGGTGGATGGGGAAGCGCGTGTTCTCGCCATCTACAAAAGAAAAGAGTAGAAATTCAATTAGCATTGAGAAACCAAACCGCATGACAGGAAAGAGTAGATGTGAAGTTTTTCCTAACTCTGTATCCTATGGGGGATAAATACAGACGTCTCTGTACCGATCCCTCAGACTTTACTAAGCTTGTCCATGAATTGTGAGACCTAAGTAACCTAGGGATCTGATACCAACTTGCCACGATCCGAATTTCCCAGCCTCGAAAGTCGTGATAGCGCCTACTAGTGAAAGCTAGGCAAGCCAACTATTATGATTTAATTAACCTTTTCAAGACTTTAAGTCCTTATAATTTCAAAACAACATATCAAACAACGGAAATAATAATATCAATAACAAAGCGGAAGATAAAATCTGATAATTTAACTTAATACAAACTGCGAAAGTCTAAATACAACTCTACCCAGAATTTGGTATCACAATTTCATAGACTGTCTAAGAATACTACAAATAAAGTCCAAATAGAAATACACGAATCAGTCTTTGAATAAGTAAAATAGAAAAGAAATGATAGAAAGAGACTCCAAGGCCCGCAGACGCCTGCAGGACTACCTCGGGTCGCCTGTTGGACTGAAGGAAACAACCTCACTACTGTCCAAACGCTCCGGTACCAGTATCTGCACATAGTGCAGAGTATGGTCTTAGCATAACCGACCCCATGTGCTGGTAAGTGCCTAGCCTAACCTTGGCGAAGTAATGACGAGGCTAGGACTAGACTACCAAATAAACCTGTGCAGTTAAATCATATACATCGGAAAATAAAAGCAGATATTCCTAGTAAAGATGGGAGGGGGAAAGAACATGCTGCGGGGAGTATTAGATAATGACAAAACATCAAAGAGGAGTGTAAAGCAATTAAAGATTCAATTACTAACAAGAATAAGAAAACAAACACAGTGTTCACTTTCATCTCTTTCTTGTTGCAGGCGTGTAACCCGATCCCATTTCAAATATCACCGTGGCGGCGTGCCATCCAATCCCATTTCATATATCTTTTCGCAGGCCTGCAACTCGATCCCATTTCATATATCTCGTTGCAGGCGTGCAACCCGATCCCATTTCAAATATCTCCGTGGCGGCGTGCCACCAGCTCCCATTTCATATATCTAGTTGCAGGCGTGCAATCTGATCCCATTTCTAATATCACCGTGGCGGCGTGCCACCCGCTCCCATTTATAAATCAACATCAATCACAATGAATCCAGATAAGGGCGCAAGAGTACAACAATAATATCCCAGAAAGGAAGATAATATAGTAAACAATAACATCCCGGCAAGGGAGACAATATATTAAACAATAACATCCCGGTAAGGAAGACAATGTCATAACCATAACATCCCGGCAAGGGAGACAATATCATAAACCATAACATCCCGGCAAGGGAACCAATAAGGATAATCAACATATTAAGCATGAACAAATCACAATGGAGTCACAACAATTACAATACGAGACTCACGGGCTTACTTGACACCGACGTATAGATACTCATCACCATGCCTATACGCCGTAATCCATAATTAACACATAGCAAATAAGACAAAACTACTAATCCCTCAAGCTAAGGTTAGACCAAACACTTATTTCAAACATCCGCCGCCAACTCAAGCCTCAAACACCGCTTTTCCTTTAGAATTCGCCTCCAAATTACTTGTATTTAGTCCAAATTAATTTAACAACATCAGTAAATGCTAAAGAATTCGTACCCAATGCTTCATTATAGGTTTTCTATCATTTTCCCCAAAAAGTCAAAAATTGACCCCAGGCCCGCTTGGTCAAAACTCGTGGTTCAGACCAAAACTCGATCACCCATCCACCTACGAACCCAAATATGCAATTAGTTTCGAAATCCGACCCCAAAACGAGGTCTAAATTCCAATTATTCAAAAAGCTCTAACTCTACCCAAAATCCCAAATTCTACCATGGAAGAACAATATTTAGGCCTAGAAATCTAATAGGTGTTGATGGAAAATGAAAGAGATGGGTTTAGGGACACATACCTATGATTTGGTGTTGATTTTACTCTTCAAAAATCGCCTAGGTTCTGATTTTGGGGAAAGAGCTGTGAGAAAATGGTTTATTCCTATTTCTGTTACTGTTTAAAAGAGTTGGGCGACCGTGTTCATGACGTTCGCGAGAACTTTGTCGCGATCGCAAAGAGCTGCCAGAAATGGACTTACGCGATCGCGAGTCCTCCTACGCATTTGCGAAGGGTTGGCCCCCCTGACCTTCGCGTTCGCGGACTAGTGTACATGTTCGCGTAGAAGAACGACAACATCCCAGACCAGCCTCCATTTTACACTACGTGTTCGCGGGACAAGGGTCGCGTTCGCGTAGAGCAGCCCCCCAGTGCTCCACGTTTGCGTCCCTTACTTCGTGTTTGCATAGAAAAATTTCACCCCAGCCCCAATTTCCCTTTTGCGATCGCGTGAAAGGCTTTGCGATCTTGAAGCACAGAATGTCTGTGCATCAGAAGCAACATTTCTACAATTTTTTCCTAAGTGTAAAACCTTCCGAAACCTATCAGAAACTCACCCGAGCCCTCGGGGTTCCAAACCAAACATGCATACTAACTCAAAAACATCATATGGACTTACTCGTACGATAAAATCACCAAATTAATAGCTTTAACAACGAATTTAACATCAAAATCAAAGAAAAATTTCAAGAACACTTAAGTTTCAAATTTCACAACCGAGGGTCCGATTCACGTCATTTCAAGTCCGTTTCTTACCAAATTTTACAGGCTCAATATAAACACCATATAAGACCTGTATCGGGTTTCGGAACCAAGTTAAGGGCCCGATACTATCAATTTCAAATACATTCAAATTTACAAAAACTCTTAAAATTTTAGTTAAACAATTTTTTTTCAAAAATTCATTTCTCGGGCTTGGGACCTCGGAATTCAATTCCGGGTATACGTCCAAGTCCCATACTTTCCTACGGACCCTCTGAGACCATCAATTTATGGGTCCAGGTTCGTTTACTCAAAATGCTGACCGAAGTCAACTTAAATTAAAATTTTAAAGGCCAAATTAACATTTTCATTAAATTTCCACATAAAAGCATCCCAGATATATGCCCGTACCGCGCACACAAAATTGAGTTGAGGAAAAAGGAGGCTTTTAAGGCCTCGAAATGTAGAATTTACTTGCAAATTTCTAAAAATCTAAGTCTGATGAATCTCTCTTAATATAATAAAAAAGGGGACCTAGTCTGATTAATTTTCTCCTAGGATTGAAATCTTAGTCTGATGAATCTTTCTCCTAAGATACAAAAAAAGAAAAGAAAAGAGACCTAGTCTGATGAACTTTCTCCAAGGATGGAAATCTTAGTCTGATGAATTTTTTCTCCTAAGATAGAAAACCTAGTCTGATGAATCTTTCTCCTAGGATAGAAATCTTAGTCTGATGAATCTTTCTCCTAAGATAACAAAAAAAAGAGACCTAGTCTGATGAATTTTCTTCTAGGATCGAAATCTTAGTCTGATGAATCTTTCTCCTAAGATAGAAAACCTAGTCTGATGAATCTTTCTCTTAGGATAGAAATCTTAGTCTAATGAATCTTTCTCCGAAGATACAAAAAAAGAAAGAAAAAGAAAAGAGATCTAGTCTGATGAACTTTCTCCTAGGATAGAAATCTTAGTCTGATGAATTTTTTCTCCTAAGATAGAAGACCTAATCGAATGAACTTTCTCCTAGGATAGAAATTTTAGTTTGATGAATCTTTCTCCTAAGATACCCCCCCCCCCCAAAAAAAAAGTAAAATGACCTAGTATGATGAACTTTCTCCTAGGATCAAAATCTTAGTCTGATGAATCTTTCTCCTAAGATAGAAAACCTAGTCTGATGAATTTTCTCCTAGGATAATTTATTTTTTAAAAAAAGTGACGTCTGGATTTGAAAAGGGGGGGGTCAATTTTTAGATTTTTTTAAGTTATCAATCTTTAGTTGTCTTGAAATCAAGACACACCTGGATAATTGGATTTAATTTCAAGTTCGGACTCTCCTGGATAATGAGATTTAATTTTAATGTTTTCAGGACCCTCCTGGATCATATGATGTAGTTTTAAGTTTTCAGGACTCTTATAGATAATGAGATTTAGCGTAAGTTTTACTTTAGGAAATAGAATTTAGCTTTCAAATTTCCACTCTTAAGATGAGATTTAATTTTAGTTTCCAGGACCCTCTTGGATAATGGGATTTAGCTTTTAAATTCAAAGAACTCTTTTGGATAAGAGGATTCGATTAACACTCATTGATGTTCCCGGTACCAAACGGGGGCAGAAAAATTTCTTTTGTTTTGTCTGTTTTGCTATAGTAGCAGGCTTCCACCTGGAGAACGAGGGAATTCATTTCAGAGTTACTTCAAATTTCAAGTTAGTAGCATGTGCCCACCTGGAGAACAAGGGAATTCATTTCTAGTTTTAAGTCATTAGTAGGCACCCACCTGGAAAATGAGGGAGTTAATTTCAAGTTCCAGTCAAAGACAGCGGGATCCGTCCTGAAGAATAGGGGCAACCTCCAGTCCTGTTGTTAATTCAAGTTAGAAGTAGCAGAAGCTCGCCTCAAGAATGCGGGTCGACAAGGGTCCGAGATAACTAAAATGAGTCTCAATCTAGAATAAAAGAAAAAAAGAAGAAAAAAGTGAACTCAAAGTGCAGAAGCAAAGAAAAGATGTGGACTGCTCAAGACGTGATTGAAGTCACAAGCTTTGCATGTCCCGCCTTGATCTGAGAAGTTGAAAAAGAATAAACCAGCACCTGTAACTAACAAGCATCAAGATTCAGACTAGAGTCTGCATGAAGAACCAACCAAGACTTAAGATCAAGCTTCAGAAGACTCATAGATAGGAATCTTGTAACTCGTAGCTGATAGGCTTAGTTAGTCTTTTAATTTTGATTTTGATGTAATAGCGGGACCACAGACCGAAACCTCGACGGGACCTCACTCGGCTCTCCACCTCGACATACTTCATCACTGTTCCTACTTCTGAACTACACGTGGCCTGATTCCTTTATAGCCAAGGATATGTAGGCAGCTCAGATACCAGGGCTCGGTCACATTCTTTGCTCCTAGTTTTTGGTCTCTCTAAATAAAGGTTGGGTCAAAAACTTGTCTCGTCGTTCATTGTCTGAAAACCAAAGTGCGGATTAAAAACAATTTAAAACACAATGAAGAGTGATAAAATAGTGTTTAAAAGTGCCACTCGGCATACACAATATTTAACTCTCAAACCATTGCATACTTCCAAGACCCGAAAACTCATGAATAACAAGCTAAGGATCACTACATAGTGCTCTAACTCCAGAATGTCTAACAAGAATAGAAATACAGAAGGGCTAATACTTAAAAGCGAGAATAGAAAGGGACTCCTTGGTCTGCAGACGGGGCAGATATACCTTGATGTCGCTGGAGCAGTCGCCTCGGCCCAAGGGTAAAAGGACTGAGTCGCAATACCTGGATCTGCACATGAAAACATGCGCAGAAGGAACATGAGTACACCACAACGGTACTCAATAAGTGTCAAGCCTAACCTCTGTCGGGTAGTGACGAGGAATGTCAGGGCCCTACTGAGATGAAATAAAGAATATAAGACATGACAGTATAAGATAAGCAGTACAATTGAAAACTAACAATAAGAATTTAATATAGGAAAACAAGGAATTCAATAACTGAAACAAAGGCAAAAACAATCACAAGGAAATAACCAGGAGATCTCATAGTATCTCGATGATCTCTTAGTACCCTCAATATATGCCACGAATCTCTTGGTATCCCGAGGATCTCTCGGTATCCTCAATATATGCTAGGGATCTCTCGGTATCCTCAATATATGTTAAGGATCTCTCGGTATCCTCAATATATATTGGGGATCACTCGGTATCCCGAGGATTTGTTAGTATCCTCAATATACGTGCCAGGGATCTCTCGGTATCCCGCACCTCAGTTTAAATCATAAATACGTGCAGGGGATCTCCCGAGATGCCGTCCTGTAGTCCCAAAGTAAAACACTTAGCAACAACCCAAGAATACTCAATTAAGCTCAATTTCGTGTATAGTAAACATGTAATTCTTATCTAACATGCTTCACATAATTCAATTAAGGCAGTTTAAGCAAATAAACAGTTAAGTCAATTAGACATGCCTTTTCTAAGCTAACATCATGTTTAAATTGCAAGTAAAATGAAACAGGAAAAGGAACACAATTAAAATTACTTAAAGACAATCAGATTTTCAACAATTAGCTCAAGTATGCACTCGTCACCTCACGTACAAGGCATTTCAAATATCAAATATACCAAATCCTAAGGGGAAGGTCCTCCACACAAGGTTAGACAAGTCACTTACCTCGAATCGGCTCAAAAATCAATCCGAAACCACGGTCTTGCCACGAGTACTCGACTCCAAATGGCCCAAATCTATTCAATTCAATTGCATAATGTAAATAACACTTCAAGTAACTGATTGTACAAAGAAATGCTAGGCTAATACGCGAAATTAGGTAAAATGACAAAAACGCCCCTCAGGCCCACATCTCAAAATCGGGTAAAATTTATTTTTTCAGAATCCTCACACTCTCATGAGTTCATGTATACCAAAATTATCCAAATCTAAGGTCAACTTCCCAATCAAAAGTTGAATTCTAGGTATAAGAACTTCTTTCCAACTTTTACCCAATTTTCATCTTCAATACGAAATTAAATGATGAATTCATGTTTAGATTAATGGGTTACAAGCAAAAAGGAGTAAGGAATTGGTACCCAATTTATATCTCTGAAAATCCCTCAAAATCTCGTTCAAATCCGAGCTCCCAAACTCTAGTTTGGATAAAAATGGCTAAAACCTCGATTTTGAAATTTTTATATTCTGCCCAGATGTTTTTACATTGCGATCGCGTAAAATGATGTGCGATCGCGAAGAGGAAAATCTGATGGCTCCTGAACTGGTTATGTGAATGCGTGATGAAGCACGCAAATGCAGAAGAGGAAAAAGGCAGGCTTACGCGTTCGCGGACAGGACAATGCGAACGCGAAGGGGAAATGGTCATAGTACCCCCGGCTCCTAGTTCTACTACGCGAACGCGAATGGAGGGATGCGAACGCAAAGGAGGAGGGGGGAGACTTCCGCGATCATGAGCCAAAACATGCAATCATAAAGAACAATTAAATCATCCTCCGAAATTACTATACGCGAACGCGGAGGGAAAGACGCGAACGCGATTAAGGAAACCAGATACCAGCAGTTCTGTAGTTCTAACAACTTCTAAAATGACCCGTTGAGCATCCGAAACACAACTGAGGCCCCCGGGATCTCAACCAAACCTGCCAACACATCCTAAAACATCATTCAAACTTGTTCCAACCTTCGGAACGCTCAAAACAACATCAAAACACCTATTTTTCATCAGATTCAAGCCTAAGAATTTCAAAACTTTGAAAACATGCTTTCGATCAAAACGTCTATCAAATCTCGTTCGGATGACCTAAAAGTTTGCACACACGTCATATTCAACACTAAGGAGCTACTCCAACTTCCGAAATTCCATTCCAACCCTCGGATCAAAATCTCACTATCGAACAGGAAACTTCAAAAATTCAACTTTAGGTATTTCAAGCCTAAATTAGCCACGGACCTCCAAAACACAATCCGAACATGCCCCTAAGCCCACCCAACGGAGCTAACGGAACAATCAGAATTCCATTCCGAGGTTGTCTTCACACTGTTCTGACTAAAGTTAAATTTCCAACACTTAAGCTCTCATTTAGGGACTAATTGTCCCAAAACTCTCCGAAGCTCAAAACCGAACTTCCCGGCAAATCAAAATAGCAGAAATAAATATGGGGAAAGCAGTTAATAGGGGATCGGGACGTTAATTCTTAAGATGACCGGCCGGGTCGTCACATCCTCCTACACATAAACATTCATTCGTCCTCGAACGAGCATAGAGACATACCTGAAGTAGTGAAAAGATAAGGGTAATGACTGCATATATCCTGCTCGGTCTCCCAGGTCGCCTACTCGACCGGCTTACCCTGCCACTGAAGTTCTTTGACCTTAGCTTCCTAACCTGCCTGTCCAATATTGCCACTAGCTCCTCAACATAATATAGATCTTTGTCCAACTGGGCTGAACTGAAATCCAACAGGTGCGACGAATCACCGTGATACCTCCGGAGCATCGAAACATGAAATACCATATGAACTCCTGCCAAGCTGGGAGGTAAGGCAAGCTCATAACAAACCTCGCCAACACGCCTCAATATCTCAAAAGGTCAATAAACCTCAGACTCAACTTTCCTTTCTTCCCAAATCTCATAACGCCCTTCATAGGCAAAACCCGAAGCAGAACCCGCTCTCCAACCATATAGGAAACATCACGAACCTTCCGGTCCGCATAACTCTTCTGTCTGGACTGGGCTGTATGGAGTCTATCCTGAATCATCTTAACCTGCTCCAAAGCATCCTGAACCAAGTCTGTGCCCTACAATCCAGCCTCACCTGGCTTAAACTAACCCACCAGGGATCTACATCGTCTCCCATATAAAGCCTCAGACGGTGCCATATGAATGTTGGACTGATAGCTGTTGTTGTAGGCAAACTCCGCCAATGGCAAGAACTGATCCCAAGACCCTCCAAACTCAATCACACACATGAAACATATCCTCAAGAATCTGAATAGTGCGCTCGGACTGTCCGTCCGTCTGCGGGTGAAATGTTGTACTCAACTCCACCTGAGTACCCAACTCATGCTGAACGACTCTCCAGAACCGTGATGTGAACTGAGTACCTCTATCTGAAATGATGGAAATCAGAATACCATCTAGATGAACAATCTCCCGGATATAGATCTCCGCCAACCGCTCCGAAGAATAAGTAGTACACAAAGGAATAAAGCGAATGGACTAGGTCAGCCGATCCATAATCACCCAAATAGCATCGAACTTTCTCAAAGTCCGTGGGAGCCCAACTACAAAGTCCATGGTGATCTGCTCCCACTTCCACTCTGGATCTCTATCTGCTGAAGCAACCCTCCCAGTCTCTGGTGTTCATATTTCATCTGCTGACAGTTAAGGCACCGAACTACAATTCCAACTATATATTTCTTCATCCGCCTCCACCAATAGTGCTGTCTCAAATCCTGATACATCTTCGCGGCACCCGGATGAATGGAATACCGTGAGTTATGTGCCTCCTCTAGAATCAACTCCCGAAGCCCATCAAAATTGGGTACACAAATCTGACCCTGCATCCTCAATACCACATCATCACCAATAGTCACATCTTTGACATCACCGTGCTGAACCCTGTCCTTGAGGACAAGCAAATGAGGGTCATCATACTGTCGCTCCCTGATACGATCAAATAAGGAAGACCGATAAACCACACAAGCTAGAACCCAATTGGGCTCCAAAAGATCCAACCTCACAAACTGGCTGGCTAGGGCCAGAACATTCATCGCCATAGGTCTCTCTGATGTTGGTAAATAAGCCAAACTCCCCAAACTCTCTGCCCGGCGACTCAAGGCATCGGCCACCATATTAACCTTTCCCAGGTTATACAAAATAGTGATATCATAATCCTTCAGCAACTCTAACCATCTCCTCTGGCTCAAATTTAGATCCTTTTGCTTGAACAGGTGCTGCAAGCTCCGATGGTTAGTATAAATCTCACAGGGAACCCCGTATAAATAATGGCTCCAGATCTTCAGGGCGTGAACAATGGCAGCTAAGTCAAGGTTGTGAACAAGGTAGTTCTTCTAATGTATCTTCAACTGTCTGGATGCATAGGCAATCACCCTACCATCCTACATCAATACCGCTCCAAGGCCAACCCTCGAGGCATCACAATAGACCGTATAAGACCCCGAACCTGTAGGCAGTATCCAAATTGAGGCTGTGGTCAAAGCTGTCTTGAGCTTCTGAAAGCTCGCCTCACACTCCTCCGTCCACTGAAACAGAGCACCCTTCTGGGTCAACCTAGTCATAGGGGCTGCAATCGATGAAAACCCCTCCACAAAACGACGGTAGTAACCCGCCAAGCCAAGAAAACTGCGAATCTCTATAGCTGAGGATGGTCTAGGCCAACTCTGCACGGCCTCTATTTTCTTCGGATCCACTTGAATACCCTCACTCGATACCACGTGGCCTAGGAATGCCACTGAATCCAACCAAAACTCACATTTCAAGAACTTAGCATATAACTTCTTCTCTCTCAGAGTGTGAAGCACAATCCTCAGGTGCTGCTCATGATCTTCCCGACTCCGGGAATACACCAGAATATCATCAATAAAGACAATGACGAACGAGTCAAGATACGGCCGGAACACACTATGCATCAAATGCATAAAGGTTGCTGGGGCATTGGTCAGCCCAAATGTCATAACAAGGAACTTGTAATGACCATACCGAGTCCTTAAAGTAGTCCTCAAAGCAGTCTTTGGGTCAACTGATGGTAACCTGAGCGCAAGGCAATCTTAGAAAACACCCGTGCGCCCTGAAGTTGGTCAAACAGATTATCAATACGAGGCAAAGGATAACGATTCTTAATAGTCACTTTGTTCAACTGGCGATAATCAATACACATATGTATAGAACCATCCTTTTCATCACAAACAAGACAGGAGCACCCCAAAGTGATACACTAGGCCGAATAAAACCCTTATCAAACAATTCCTGTAACTGATCCTTCAACTCCATCAACTTAGGAGAAGCCATACGATATGGAGGAATAGAAATAGGCTGAGTGCCCGACAACAGATCAATCCCGAAATCAATGTTTCTATCAGGAGACATGCCCGGAAGGTCAGCTGGAAACACATCGGGAAAATCTCGTACTACTGGGACTGAATCAACTAAAGGGTTATCAATACTGACATCTCTCACATAAGCTAAAACACCTGTCACACCCTTTCTCAACCATACGCTGAGCTTTAAGAAAAGAAATAACTCTACTAGGAGTGTGATCTAAAGTACCCCTCCACTCAACACGCTGTACACCTGGCATGGCCAGCATCACGGTTTTGGCATGACAATCAAGAATAGCATAATGGGGCGACAACCAGTCCACGCCCAAGATAATATCAAAGTTAACCATGCTAAGTAACAATAAATCGCCTCTGGCCTCAAAACTTCTAAGAGCAACCAAACACGACCGATAAACGCAGTCCACAACAAGAGAATCTCCCACAGGAGTAGAAACATAAACATGGGAACTCAAAGAATCCCGAGATATACCCAAATGTGGAGCAAAATAAGAAGACACATAAGAGTAAGTGGAGCCTGGATCGAATAGAATCGGTGCATCTCTGTGACAAACTAGTATAATACCGGTGATAACAGAATTGGAGGCAACAGCCTAGGTACGGGTAAGAAGGGTATAGTATCTAGCCTGTCCTCCCCCTCTAGGGCGAACTCTACCTCCCCGACCTCCACCTCTGGCTGGCTGAGCAGGTGGGGTAGCAACTGGAGTTGTAACCATAGCCTGAGAACTCTACGGGGCATGTTGTGGCTGTGAAGTCTGTGGAGGTGCACTCCTCCCAAGTCTAGGGCAATACCTCACCACATGGCGTGTGTCACCACACTCAAAAAAAGCTCTGGGAGGAAGTGGTGTCTGTAATTGGCTCGGGCAAGGTCTACTGAACTGACCTCTGAAAGCACCCCGCATAAGAGGCACGCTAGAAACCGGTGGTGCATAATAAGGCTCCTGAGGCCTAGGAGGATCTGGAATACCCCTGGCTACTGGAAGAGCTGAATGAATAGGGCGACTCATATAACCCGTACCTTGACGACCTCCGGCTGGGGCACGGGCACCAGAGAAATGGCCCGACTCTCGAGACCTCTTGGCCTCCCTCTCATCTCTCTCTCTCTAGCATGCATACCCTCAATCCTCCTAGCAATGCTCACCACCTCCTGATAAGAAATATCCATCTCCAACTCACCAGCCATGCTAGATCTGATGCTGGGAATAAGGCCCTTAATACACCGATGAACCCTCTTGCGAACAGTAGAAACCAAGGTTGATGCATGCCTAGCCAAACTAGTGTAACAGATAGCATTCTCTAAGACAATCATAGCACCCTGGCGTAAATGCTCAAACTCTACGTGCCGTGCATCCTTGAGGCTCTGAGGAACATACTCCCTCAGGAACAGATCTGAAAACTGAGTCCAACTCAGTGAAGCAGCCTCATCTAGACTGTCTAACTCATAGGTGCACCACCACTCATAGTTGGCACCTCGAAGCTGGAAAGTAGTGAAGGAAACCCCGCTTGATCCTGATATACCCATGGTACAGAGAATGCGGTAACACTCATCTAGAAATCCCAGAGCATCATCTGATGCTAGACCACTAAATATAGGAGGCTTGTACTTCTTGAACCTCTCAAGCCTCAGCAGTTCATCCTCGGAAGCCGCTGCCCTATCCTCAGGCTGATCTCGTACTGCAGGCTGTACGGGAATAATCTCAAGGACCTGCTCAACATGCACTCACTGTTCAGGAGTGTGGGCGGCGGGAGTCTGTGCTCCTCCCCCGACCTGAGACATAGTTGCAGCAAGGGAAAGCAACCCTGCCTGAGCCAAAGTGGTGTACATGGTCATGATCTGTGCCAGAGTCTCCTGAAGAGCTGAAGTAGTAGTAGTAGTAGGCGTATCAGGTGCCTGGACTCCGGCTGGGACTGCTGGTGGTACCTCGGTGGCAGCTCGCACAGGTGCTCTGGCTGCACCATGTGTGCGTCCTCAACCTCTACCCCTGCCCCGGCCTCTGACGGCTGTAGTAGGGGGAGCGAGTGCTTGATCATCTCGGGTAGTGTGTGTCCTCACCATCTGTGAGAGAATAGAAGACAAAAGTTTAGAATTGTGATGACAAAATATCACACGACAAGGAAATCAAATGAAGTGGAATTTTCCTAACAATTATATAGCCTCATGTAGATAAGTACAGACATCTCCGTACCGAATCAGCAAGACTCTAATAAACCGGCTTGTGATCCATGACTCCTATGAACCTAGAGCTTTGATACCAATTTGTCATGACCCAATTTGCCCTCCGTGAACCACCGTGATAGCACCTAGTCCTCTACGACTAGGTAAGCCTAAATTGCGGAAGATAAACCAAAGTGCAGAATAAAACAATTTAAAACAGAATGAAGAGTGATAAAACAATGTTTAACTGTCAAACCATTACATACTTTCAAGACCCGAAAACCCATGAATCACAAGCTAAGGATCACTACATAGTGTTCTAACTCCAGAATATCTATCAAGAACAGAAATACATAAGGGCTAATACTTAAAAGAGAGAATAGAAAGGGACTCCTCAGTCTACGGATGAGGCAAATATACCTCAAAGTTGCTGGAGCAGTCACCTCACCTCAAGGGTGATAGGACCGAGTCGAAATACCTAGATTTGAACATGAAAAACATGCGCAAAAGGGGCATGAGTACATCATAACGGTACTTAGTAAGTGCCAAGCCTAACCTTAGTCGGGTAGTGACGAGGAAGGTCAGGGCCCTACTGAGATAAAATAAAGAATATAAGACATGACAGTATAAGATAAGCAGTACAATTGAAAACTAACAATAAGAATTTAATACAGGAAAACAAGGAATTCAATAACTGAAACAAAGGCAAAAATAATCACAAGGAAATAACCGGGGATCTCTTAGTACCCTCAATATATGCCAGGGATCTCTTGGTATCCCGAGGATCTCTTGGTATCCTCAATATATGCTAGGATCTCTCGGTATCCCGAGGATCTCTCGGTATCCTCAATATATGCTAGGGATCTCTAGGTATCCTGAGGATCTATCGGTATCCTCAATATATGCTAGGGATCTCTCGGTATCCCGAGGATCTCTTGGTATCCTCAATATACATGCCAGGGATCTCTCGGTATCCCGCACCTCAGTTCAAATCATTAATACGTGCAGGTGATCTCCTGGGATGTCGTCCCGTAGTCTAGTAAAACACACAGCAGCAACACAAGAATACTCAATTAATCTCAATTTCGTATCAAGTAAACATGTAATTCTAATCTAACACGCTTCATATAATTCAATTAAGGCAGTTTAAGCAAATAAATAGTTAAGTCAATTAGACATGCTTTTTCTAAGCTAACAGCAGGTTTAAATTGCAAGTAAAATGAAACAGGAAAAGGAACGCAATTGAAATTACTTAAAGAAAACCAGGTTTTCAACAATTAGCTCAAGTACGCACTCGTCACCTCACGTACAAGGCATTTCAAATATCAAATATACCAAATCCTAAGGGGAAGGTCCCCCCCACAAGGTTAGACAAGCCACTTACCTCGAACCGGCTCAAAAATCAATCCGAAACCATGCTCTTGCCACGAGTACTCGACTCCAAATGGCCTAAATCTATTCAATTCAATTGCATAATGTAAATAACACTTCAAGTAACTGTTTGTACAAAGAAATTCTAGGCTAATACGCGAAATTAGATAAAAGGACCAAAATGCCCCTCGGGCCCACATTTCGGAATCGGGTAAAATTTATATTTTCAGAATCCACACACTCTCACGAGTTCATGCATACTAAAATTATCCAAATCTAAGGTCAACTTCCCAATCAAAAGTCGAATTTTAGGTCTAAGAACTTCCATCAAACTTTTCCCCAATTTTCATCTCCAATCCGAAATTAAATGATGAATTCATGTTTAGATTAATGGATTACAACCAAAAAGGAGTAAGGAATCGTTACCTAATTGAAATTTCTGAAAATCCCTCAAAATCTTGCTCAAATCCAGGCTCCCAAACTCTAATTTTGATAAAAATGGCTAAACCCTCGATTTTGAAATTTTATATTCTACCCAGATGTTTGTACATCGCGATCGCGTAAAATGATGTGCGATCGTGTAGAGGAAAATCTGATGGCTCCTAAATTGGGCTATGCAAACGCGTGATGAAGCACGCGAACGCGGAAGAGGAAAAGGGCAGGCTTACACGTTTGCGTACAGGACAATGCGAACGCGAATGGGAAATGGTCACAATATCCACGACTCCTAGTTCTACTACGCGAACTCGAATGGAGGGATGCGAACACGAAGAAGGAGGGGGAAGACTTTTGCAATTGCGAGCCAAAACATGCGATCGCAAAGAACAATTAAATCATCCTCCGTAATTAAACTACGCGAACGCAGAGGGAAGGGCGCGAACGCGATTAAGGAAACCACATACCAGTAGTTCTGCATTTCCAATAAGTTCCAAAATGACCCGTTGAGCATCTGAAACACAACTGAGGCCCTCGGGACCTCAACCAAACATGCCAACCAATCCTACAAAATCATTCAAACTTGTTCCAACCTTCGGAACGCTCAAAACAACATCAAAACACCTATTTTTCATCGGATTCAAGCCTAAGAATTCCAAAAACTCTAAAAACATGCTTTCGATCAAAAAGTGTATCAAACCTCGTCCGAATGACCTGAAATTTTGCACACACGTCACATTCAATACTACAGAGCTACTCCAACTTTAAAAATTACATTCCGACCCTCGATTAAAATCTCACTATCGAACCGAAAACTTCAAAATTTGACCTTTCGGCATTTCAAGCCTAAATTAGCTACGGACCTCCAAAACACAATCTGAACATGCCCCTAAGCCCGAAATCACCCAACGGAGCTAACGGAACCATCAGATTTCCATTCCGAGGTCATCTTCACACTGCTCCGACTATGGTCAACTTTCCAACACTTAAGCTCTCATTTAGGGACTAAGTGTAACAAAACTCTCCAAAACTCAAAACCGAACATCTCGGCAAATCAAAATAGTAGAAATAATTACGGGGAAAGTAGTTAATAAGGGATCAGGGCTTTAATTCTTAAGAGGACCGACCGGGGCATCACACTCTTCGCGTTTCCAGTCAAATAGGGCAGCTGTAGACATGTAATTTTGGACCCTCCCTAAGGTTTTACACATTTTAGCATTTAAATGTTTAGTTTTAGGCCTAATATAGTTATTTCAACTAGTTTTGACTCTTTTACTTTATTTTATCAGAAAAAATAAAAATTACAAAAATATTTTCTTTTATTTAGCTAATTAATATTTTATCTAGTTACTTTTAATTTATCTACCTTGCATAAAATAAAAAAATACAAAAATCGTTCCACTTTGTTTTTAGGAGTATTATTTTAATTTTACAATATTTTTTTTTCATTTTTATCTTTTAGTATGATATTTGAAAAATACCAAAAATCGGTTTGTTTTGACAGTTAGTTTTATTTTAATAGTTATTTTATTTAAGTAGGATTAATTAGTAAATGGTGTAGTATTTTTAGTCTTGTTTTAGAAGAAAGAGTGTGAAAGTTAAGGCTAATTTTTTTGGTCTTAATTGAAGAGGTCCAAAGAGATGGCCCAATTTTAAAATCCCAAATTCTAAGACCCACTCCCCCTTCTTCTTATACACCCTAACACACATTTTTTAAAACCTCTCCTAGCTAAGACAAAAAAATTCCTAGAACTCTAAGAAAAAATGACAGCGCTGAACTCCATTCTCGTTCAGTCGTGGACTTGTTTCTCCAACTCTCTCTTTCTCTGGTGAAATCGCGTAATTCCTGGCAGCTGAACCTATGAAAGACACAGAAAACCAAACGAGCAGCTCCTCCGTTAAAAGAAAAATCGACATCAACATTACCTGTAGACTAAAGTCATTATACGAGATTCCAAATCTTTGCTACAAAATAATCTCTCTCATTCAATTTTCAGCATTGCACTTGTATAGCGAAAAAATCTTCAGTTGCTTACTTTTCGATCCAACTCCCTACCTCAATAAATTCGTCTGCCATTTCAAGGATCTGATCTGATCGAAAATTTCAGTTTATCATTTTTTTGGGGTCGATTTGGGTTTCGGGCATGCCGATGTCAATTTGAGGTTTCGGTTCGCAATTTTGGTATTTCAATCCAATGATTGTTTCTTTGTTTAGTCTGATTGATTTGCAATCTTTTGATTTATTCATCAATAAAAGGTCCATTTCTCAATTTTCATTATCATTTTATTTTGTTATGATATCTTGGTGTGCGTGTTGGTTGATTTGTGATTCTCTGTTGTTTGAGTAGCATGTCTTAGTTTTCATTTAAATTATTTTAATTAGTTTTTATTTCGATTGTGATGTGTGCAGTCTTGGTTATTGAATAAATGTTTTTAATTGGGTAGATGAAAAAATAAGAGTTGTTTCTTTCTTGGCAAAGAATAAGAATTGACCATAAGGTGGGTCTTGAATCATAAGGAATCTGGGCCAAATAATAGATTATGTTAGCTAGCCTATTTGCTCCCTAATAATATCTTGTCCATAAATTTGGCATCGCAACAATCTCAAAGATAATAAAAATAATTCAAATGCGCTAGTTGCTTGATGCGCGATTAATAAAATTATCGTGATCACTGGTACGGTTCCTGTGGCATGGTCATGACACATAATCCCTAATTCGAGTATGTGTTTCATGTGACTAGACCTTAAAATCATTAAATAAGAATAAAATAAACATGTTGTAGATCGCGAGTACGGTTCTCGTGACGCGGTTTGCAATGTGTGCCAAAAGGACAAGTGTACGACAATCGTGACTTGTTCCAGAAACAAATCCATAAATATTAAAAGCGGTTAAAAGTTTACAAATGCACAATAGGTTCTAAATAAGTAATTAATCAGATATTTAGGTGAATTACTAATAGTTGAGCGACCGTGCTAATACCACAAAACCCGGGAATGCCTAACACATTCTACCAAGTTAACAGAATTCCTTACCTGGATTTCTGTGTTTTGCAGAGTGTAAAACAGAGTAAACTTCATCGATTTGGGATTTTAAACTGGTGACTTGGGACACTACAATTATCCCAAGTAGCGACTCTGAACTTAAATAAATAATTCTGTCTCGATTATTGTCACTTTGATTGGAAAAACTCCCCTATACCCCCTCTCGGGTAGAAAAAGGAGGTGTGATAGATGGATCGACTCTCTAAAATACACAAGCTACAAGAAGACTTGAGCATTGTCGAGGCAGCAATGCACTAGAAACAAATGGAGTTTGATCTCCAAAAAGAGAAATCTGAGTCAAGTAAAAATCACGAACTAGCTGAATTCGAGATGGAGAAATGTTACTATCATGAGGTAATCGGACAACTACAAAATGACTTGACAGAAGCTATGAAACAAAGGAAATCAGCATTAGGCCGCGAGGCAGATGCACTGACCTTGGCCGATGCCTGTGGGCGGCAAATTGATGGCATGTTTGCATTCCAGGAGAATGTTTGGAGGAGGATACTTGAGATAGCTGAGTATACCGCTCTTGGCATGTTTGATTCTGTAGGGAGTCTGTTTGTGACTTTTATTTTGTGGAGTCTGTTTCAGTCTTGTCGAGTCTATTGTAGTTTTCTTTGCGCATTTTCTTTTCAACGTGTTGTACAAAAAACAAAAATATATATTGAAAATCCAAAAGGATTTTTATTTGAACAATATTGTAAACAAAAAATGTTTGTGTTTGCTTATAGGATTAATAAAAAAGATTTTATTTTTTGTAAATATTTTAAAAAAATTAATAAAAAAAAAATCAATCAAGTGTCTTACATCCCTGAACTACGTAATGATCTGATTCATGCAGCGACATGATATGTAGGCAACCCCCAAAAGGTTCGATCAAATATTTTTCAATGACTCCAAAATGAGGGATCAAAATAAGGCGAGTGAAAGGAAAATTGAAAAAGAGAGAGAAGGAAATAAGAGCGTCAATAAGACGGAATGAAACATAAAGCCTTCAAAAAGCATGTTAGAGACGATGATAATTTTAGGAGCATAACATATTTACATGTTATTCATATATGTAAAATGCTTACCCCTAACACATTGTTGCCTCTTAAATAGTAAGCTTAAGGTGGTTGGTTTGTGGTAAAACTAGCAACACATCATTACTTCACAAGATCTAAGGAAACGGTGGTAATGGATAACAGTGATGAAATCGAGTTGGTTAGTGAAAATCCCCAGGGTCAGTCAGTTGAGCAAGATTCAGAGGAAATAAGAAAATTGAGACAGTAGCTGTTAGATGTTTATCAAGATTTGGTTTCCGATCAACCTCCACCATAGGGTCCCTCAGAGGGAACTTCCACCGTACCCCAGGCTACTCAACAACCGTTCCATGCAGTGAGCGATAACATTCTACCACCAGGGTATGTGCCAAACTACAGACTCCATGCTGCCCCTGGTACCTCTAATATGCGGCCTCTAGTAGCATCGGTCATGAACACCCTCCTCGTCGTGTCTGGCGCACTGGTATATACAATCCCGCCACCACCTCATGTGACGAGGCCAAACAATAGGCCACCATCTCATGTTTATGATGGCCAATACTATTCTCCAAATATGGTTTTTAGGGTCTCGTCCCCATACAATCAGACTCCTCAGTATGAGTCACCAATGGAAAATGAAAAGTGAGCTAAGACGGTTGAGCCAGATGAGATGGCCAAGAAAATGAAAGTCTTGAACAGAACATACAGGAACTAGGTGGTCACAAAAGTATTTCATTCAGTGATCTATGCATGTTCCCTCATATCCATTTGCCACCAGGGTTCAAGACCCCAAAATTTGAGAAATATGATGGACACGGTGACCCTATCACCCACTTGAAAAGGTACTGCAACTAGCTGAGGGGTGTAGGAGGAAAAGACGAGTTGTTGATGGCTTATTTTGGGGAAAGTTTTGTGGGGGTAGCCTCTAAATGGTTCATTCACCAAGATATCACTCATTGGCATATCCGGAACGACATGGCCCAGGCCTTTGTCAAACAATTCCAATATCACATTGATATTGTGCCATATTGCAATTCCATGTGCAATATGAAGAAAAAGCCGACCGAAAGATTTAGGGAGTATGCTATCAAGTGGAGGGAGTAAGAGGCTAGATTTAAGCCACCCATGTATAACCATGAGTTGATCACTATTTTTCAAGAGGCTCAAAAGCGTGATTACTTTCAGAACATGATGTCCGCGATGGGTAGTCCATTTGCAGAAGCAATCAAAATAGGGGAGATGGTCGAAAATGGCCTCAAGACTGGAAGAATTATAAATCAAGCTGCTCTAAAAGCTACCACCCAAGCAATCCAAAGTGGGTCGGGAAGTTTGGCAAATAGAAAGAAGAGAGATTAAGGGTCCATGATGACCTCGGGATCTAGGGAAGTTCAAAGAGGGGCATCACACCCTTATGTGCAAGTTCGGTAGGGGCAATCCAGCTACCCTCAACATTATTATCCCCTGCCAATTCCTCAATACTCTGTGGGCCCACCACCGTATACAGTGTTCAATGCTCAATCCTATGCTCGACCTCCCAATTAGCAGGTATGGGCACCAGTTCCAATGATCCCCCGACCTTAGCAGCAAAACTTTTAGGCACCCTACAATGCTCGTCCCAGGTAGGATTATGGTCGAGAGTAGAGGCCGACAGAAAAATTAACTCAATTGGCTGAATCACACTCTAGTATATTCCAGAAGCTGAAGCAAATGGGTGTGATTGGATCCATCGCTCCCCACCACATGCATCCGAATTCACATGGATTTCAAGCAAATTCTAGATGTGAATATCATTCACGTGCCCCGGGGCATAGCACTGATGGCTGTTGGACTCTGAAAAGAGTCATAGAAAGACTCATTTCGAAAAAACTGATTGTAGTGACAAATGGCGAGGTCCCTCCTAATGTGGCAAACAACCATTTGCCAGCACAAAATGATGTTTATTTTGTGGGAATGATTGGTCGAGATCAAGAATACAAGCCGGTCGTGTTACGCCCCGCAATATTACGTCGATATTACGTCCTGCAGTATTATATTATGATGATGTTACGCCTTGCAATATTATATTACGATGATGTTACGCCTTGCAGTATTACATTACAATGATGTTACGCCTTGCAGTATTACATTACGATGATGTTACGCTTTGCAGTATTAAATTACGATGATGTTGCACCTTGTAGTATTGTACGTTGAATTTGTCGTAAGGTAATTGACATCAGTACAAGGAAAAGATTATTTGGAGATTATAAGGATTATGCTATTTCAAACAAGTGATGACTAAATTCGTGAAGGTGAGAGGGGAAGCAAGTCAAAGAAAATGAATTTTCGTCCAAGTTTGGCATGTTGGGATAAAATAGGGTCAAGCGATAATACCCGATATTTATGGGATAGTACCATATAAGGTACCATACCATAATAGTAGGATGTGTAAATTGTATTAAAAATAAGTAGGATTTTAAGTAATTCGAGACAATTCTTAATTATGCGGGTAATTGGTTAATTACCGGGTAACAGGATATTACCTAATTAATTAATTAATTATTGGATAAGATTAACCCCAAAAAAACGTAGTAGCAAGCCCTTCCTTAAGCTATGAATCTTACTCATTCTTTATTAGGTGGAAACAATAATGTGTAGTACCAAGACACTTCATTCTTAATCATTTCTTACACAAAAGAATCCTACAAAACATTAGCTTTTAACTACAAGACACTAAAATTCATGGGTAAGCTTTGCACCTTAGCAAACAAATTGCTTAGAAAAGTCTTACAAATTTCCTTCATAATAGAACGTTAGAAACTTTACAATTCAAGGTTTTAATGAAATTCTTGCAACTAAACAATTCCAACGAGAATTGTTATAATCGTAGCAACTTAAAATTTTGCGGTTCTAAAGGAGCACGGTGCAATCTTTTCCAAGAATATTAAATAGATTTTATCCTACTCCAGTTATGTTAAGGCTAATCTCTTCCTTCATTTTGCATGATCTCGTAATTACACGAGTTTGATAACGAGGCGAAAGAAAAATTCATATCCCGAAATTTACGTATATTTTGCTAGTCTCGCAAGTTACGTATATTTTTCTAGTTTTGTAAGTTACAATATTCTCTTTATCGGGAGTTCATATTCATTTGAATATTTTCTTCTTCCAATCAAGAGAGCAGAGAGTTTATATATACAATATTAAAGTATTTTCATTACCATCGAGCTATAATGAATGGCAGGCCCCTATTGGACAACCTCTGATCAGATGGCAAGTACTGATCCTACTGTGGCCGAGCATCTATGAGCGAGCCTAGTTGGTCGAGATACAAAGCCAAGTATGGCCAAGCGCTTATGAACGAGCCTACTATGTTAGAGTAGTTATATATATACCGAGCCTTATAGGGCCGAACATCTATTTTAGTTACTATATTGAGAGAGTTGAGTCAGTATCAGCAGGTAAGCATATCTTCAGATTATCTTTGACTTCCATCTACTTGCAGTTACTATATTATCAGTTCAGTTTCAACTTTTAGTATATTGCCTTACATACTCGGTACATTATTTCGTACCCTTTTCTAGGGGTACTGCATTTCATGCGCGCAGGTTCAGACAGAAAAACGGGTAGGCCTCCTTATTAAGTGTTGCTCGATTTCAGCTTGATCAGTAAGGTCCATTCATTTCAGAGTTGCAAGGTCTAGAACCTTATGTACATATTGTATATATATGTATACATGTTACGAGTAGGTCGGGAAGCTATTCCGATAATAATATGTCCATCAGTAGAGGCTTGTAGGCATATCCTGTTAGTTAGTGCAGTATGTTGGGCTTTCAAGCCTTGTATGTATATTTGGTTGGTTTGTCAGCTGTAGTAATTATGACGACCTTGTCGGCCCAGTTTTATATTGACATTTAGTCAACATTCGGAGTTGTCTTGCAATGTGTCCCATGGCCAAAGTATGACAACATATGTTCAGAGTCCCTTAGTTGCAAGTTGGTATGCAAGGATAGGTGAGGCTCTGAGTGCCGGTCTTGCCCCCCATGGTTAGGGCGTTATAGGTCAGTCGAGCAGAAATGACAGTGGGAGCAATTCAAGAAGGAATAGGTTTGGAAGTAAGTCCAAGCCGATATGTGCCGTTGATTGTGAAAGGTGCCTCGAGCTAAGAAAAGGTGACTTTATTTGTTCCCACGATCTCAAGGTTGGAAGTTCGCTCCAATGATCGAAGGCTAAGGTTGTATGTACTTGGAGGCCACCCCATCACAAGGAAGAATCAGGGAGGTACGAAGGGTATAACAGAGCCGATCATAATCAAACCTACCGTGCAACCCCATGTGACAAACACAAAACCATATCCTTGGAACTACAACAAAACTGTAATGACCTACACAGGCAAGGAAATCATAGAGGAAATGGGGGAAACTAGAGGTTTCACTCGATTGGGGAGGTGTTACTCTCCAGAAGAGTTGAGGAAGGCAAACCAAATCAGAGAAGTCCTATTGCCAATAAAGAAACCAGTCACTGAAGCAGAGGCGAAGAGTTTTGGAAAAAGATGAAAGTTCAGGATTACTCAATCATCGACCAGCTGAGAATGACTCCTACCCAAATCTCTCTACTATCTCTGCTCATACATTCCAAAGAGCATGCCCGTGTACTAATCCAGACCCTGAACGAGGCACATGTCTCAGAGGGGACCATAGTGAATCAGTTATAGAAGATGGCCAATAGATTTTTTGAGGTGAATAGAATCTCCTTTACTAATGATGTTCCCAATGAGGGAGCCGGGCACAATAAGGCTTTGCACTTGATGATCAAATGTGAGGGGCATTATGTAAAGCAAGTCATGGTTGATGGAGGATCGAGTGTAGATGTATTCCCTCTCTATACTTTTCAAAGAATGAAGATCAATACAGATAGAATCTGACCCAGTAATGTTCGCATCTGGGCTTTTGATGGCTCAGCGAGAGATACCATTGGGGAGATCAACCTCACCTGACGATTGGGCCGGTTGACTTTGAGATTGTCTTCCAAGTAGTGGACATGGTCACTTCTTATAACTTTATTCTTGGAAGGCCATGGATCCATACGGCGCGAGCTATGCCATCCACCTTGCATCAGATGCTCAAATACGAATATGACAGGCAAGAAATTATTGTTCACGGGGAAGGCGAGTCGTCCATTTATAAAGACCCGTTTATCCACTATATTGAGTCCAAAGAAGAGTGTGAGTCCATTGTCTATCAGGCTTTTGAAGTGGTTGTTGTGGACCATGTTGAGGAAGGAAATCCCATTCTGCATCCACGTCTTTCTTCCATATCTGTAATGGTGGCTGCACTTATGCTGAGACAATGTTATGAGCCGGGAAAAGGCTTGGGGGAATCATTGCAAGTTTCGGAGCCTATTTCTCTGTTCAGTAAGCAATGTACTTTTGGTTAAGGCTTCAGGCCAACACAAGCAGTTGAAGACAAAGTCAAGCATCGAAAAAGCATGGATGGGTCTTGCAATAACCTATCATTCACATGTTCTACACTTTTGTCAAGCCACGGCTCCAAGAGGGTCAAAATTCCTCGGTATAGGAAAATATTGATGAAATTTGCCATGGCCTCAGCCAGATGTTTTCTGAAGGGAATATGATCCAAGATGGTGAAGGTATTATTCGTGCCGATATGCAACTAATTGGCATAGACACTATGCTCAACAATTGGGAGCAAATCCTCTCCCCACAAGGAAGGAGTCTTGGTAGTTTGTTTTTGCAGTTTCTTTTTCATATTTTGGGTTACTTTCAGGGTTGTATTCCAAACATCTCGGTATGACTATTTTGTTTTGATGTTAACCCTTCTATCCTTTCAAATTCAATGAAATGCAGTTCAATTTCAAATTAAATTTTATATCTTTTCCTTCTCCTAATTCCTGCCATTTTATTTCCATATCAGTTTTGTTAATGTCGGCTTTAATAACATGACATGTATGTGGAATTTATGCCCAGATCTTAAAAAGCTGTCTAATTTTGAAATACTGCATCAAGAGTTGAATATGATGAAGATGCGGTTGTTGAGGAAATAAAAAGAGAGTTGGAATAATTTGAAAACAAGCCTAAGCCCAACCTCAATGAAACTGGGCCAATTAATATTGGAAGTCATGAAGAAGTTAGAGAAACAAAGATAAGTATTCACACCGAACAAAAAATGAGAGATGCCTTGATTCAACTTTTATTTGAATATAGAGATATGTTTTCTTGGTCTTATGATGGATGCCGGGTTTAAGTGTTGATTTAGTGGTTCATAAGCTTCCCACGTATCCTGAATTTCCACCAGTCCAACAAAAGCAACGAAAATTTAAAACAGACATGAGTGATAAAATCAAAGAGGAAATAATAAAGCAACTGAGCGCTAATATAGTCAGAGTTGTCCGATACACCACCTGGGTGATAAATATTTTGCCTGTGCCAAAGAAGGATGGAAAAACCAGAGTCTGTGTTGACTACAGGGACCTGAACAAAGCAAGTCCAAAGGATAATTTCCTTTACCAAACATCCATATTTTTGTAGATATTTGCGCAAAGCATGAGATACAATCATTCGTGGATTATTATACTGGGTACCACAAAATTTTAATGGATGAGGATGATGCAAATGACCATTTTTACAACTCCATGGAGTACTTATTGTTATAGGTTCATGTCATTCGGTTTGAAGAATGCAGGGGCAACTTACATGAGGGCCATGACCGCCATTTTTCACGACATGATGCACAAAGAGATTGAAGTATATGTCAATGATGTTATCATAAAATCAAAGACACAGGCTGATCACGTGCGCGATTTGAAAAAGTTCTTCGAACGACTTCGAAGGTATGACCTTAAGCTTAATCCAGCCAAGTGTGCATTTGGGGTTCCATCTGAGAAACTCCTTGATTTTATAGTCAGCTGGAGAGGCATCGAATTGGATACATCTAAGATAAAGTCCATTCGAGATATCCCACCCCCGAAGAAGAAAAAGGAAGTCATGAGTTTGATTGGGAGGTTGAACTATATCAGTAGGTTCATTGCTCAGCTCACAACCACGTGCAAGTCCATCTTTAAGTTGCTGAAAAAGGATGTTGCTATCAAGTGGATGGACGATTGCCAAAAAGCTTTTGACAGGATCAAAGATTATCTGTCAAAACCCTATGTACTTGTCCCACCTAAACCTCATAGGCTTTTGTTTTTATATCTATCGGTGATGGATAATTCCTTTGGATGTGTTCCGGGGCAACATGATGCAACAGCCAGGATGCAACGACCCGACCGGTCATTTCATGAGTTACCACTCTGTTTCCCCCATTTATGCTTATTATTTCCTTGTTCAGATGTATTATATGTTATTGGGTTGGTTGGCTCGGGTTTGGAGAGGTTTTGGTAAGGTTTGAGACACTTAGTCTCTTTTGAGTAAGCTTAAGTTGGAAAAGTCAACCGGATATTGACTTATGTGATAAAGGGCTCAGATGTGAGTTCCAATGGTTCGGATAGCTTCGGGAGGTGATTTGGGACTTAGAAGCGTGATCGGAATGTATTTTGGAGGTCCGGAGTAGATTTAGGCTTGAATTGGCGAAATTGGAATTTGGCGTTTTCCGGTTTATAAGTGAGATTTTGATATAAGGGTCGGAATGGAATTTAGGGAGTTGCAGTAGGCCCATTGTGTCATTTGGGATGTGTGTGAAAAATTTCAGGTCATTCGGACGTGGTTTCATAGACCTTTTTGATCGAAAGCGGAATTTAGAAGATTTTGGAATTCTTAGGCTTGAATCCGATGCAAATTTGGTATTTTGATGTTGTTTTGAGCGTTACAAAGGTTGGAACAAGTTTGAATGATGTTATGAGATAGGTTGGCATGTTTGGTTGAGGTCTCGAGGGCCTCAGGTGAGTTTCGGGTTGTTAAACGGATCATTTCAAGTTGAGAAAAATTGTAGAAAATTTGTTGTGAGTGTTGCAGACATTTGGCCTTCGCGTTTGTGAGTGGGCCCTCGTGTTCGTGAAGGGTTAGGATGTGAGGTTGGAAGATTGGCTTTCGCATTCGTGAAGGAGGTCCCGCGTTCGCGAAGGGCTGGGGTCATTGAGCTACGCATTCGCGAGAGGGAAGCCGCATTCGCGAAATTGGAGCTGTATTCGCAAAGAAGGAAAAATTGGTCAACTCAAATTTGTGCTTCGCGAATGTGGGGCATTGACCGCGTTCACGATGAAGGATTTTTAAGTGCTGGGCAGAATGTTTAAAACACCCATTTCCGCAATTTTTAGCCTAAGTTCCTCTATTTTTGGGCGATTTTGAAGCTTTTTGAAGGGGATTGAAGAGGGAATCAAGGGCTAATACTTGGAGATAAGATTTATGGACTTAATACTCAATCGTAATGTGATTTCTACCTAATTAATCATGAAATTTGTAGAATTTAAGCCTAAATGTTGAAGAACTAGGGCTTGTAATTGGAGACCTAGTGCTTGGGAATTGAGGGGTCGTTTGTGGTTGGATTTTGGTGCTTTGATATGAATGAACTCGGGAAGTTATAAGGAGTCTATTGATGTAATTTTTATCGAATTTCGAGACGTGGGCCTGGGGGTCGGGTTTAGCCAATTTCGGGATTTGTGTCGTAATTTGATTTCTTTCGAGTGGACTTTGTTCCCTTAGTATATTTTGATGGGTTTGCACTGATTTTGGTTAGATTTGGAGCATCTGAACGCCGATTTTAGAGGCAAAGGCATCACATGCTAGAGTTTGGACCGGATAGAGGTGAGTAATGATTGTAAATGTTGTCCTGTGGGTATGAAACATCGGATTTCACATTCTTATGCTATATTGAGGTGACACACACACACTATATGACGAGCGTGGGGTCGTGAACAGTTGGGGATTGTGACTTAGTCCATCTCTTTTGACTGTTTTACTGCGTATTTGATTGAAAACTATTTGCAATCATCATGTTTTGGGCTAAATGCCATATCTGGGCCTCGTGCCAACTGTTTGGACCCTTAGGGGATTTTTACTGCTATTTCTTCATTGTTTTGCTTTAATAGTTGTACTCAATCATTATATATTATATTGTTTTTCAAAACTCAACCATGTTTACTCTGTTTTAACACTTTAAATGATATTTTGGGCTGAACATCATATTTTACTGTGCCCGAGTGACTTTTAGAGATTTTTGACTGAGTAGGGCCAAGGGCCTACGTTCTGAGGTTATTATGGGATCGGGCTGCATGCCGCAGCAGTGTTTCACTGATTTATGATTTTAAGGCTGAGGGCCTAAGTTGTTATGCCACAAGCTGGCTTGATATGAGGCCGAGAGCCTATGGATTATGCCATGGGATGGCTTGATATTGTGCTTGGGCCGTAAGGGGCCCCTTCTAGAGTCTGTACACCCCCAGTGAGCGCGGATACCCAGTGTGATATGTGATATAGCTCGAGGGGCTGGTGTTGTTCCATGTTATTGCCCGTGGGGCTGATTCTGTTGATATTGTGCCCGAGGGGCTGATTTATGTGTTTATATTTTCTCGCTATTTTTCATTTACGTGTGTAACTGTTAAAAAGGTATTTTAAAGAAGTTTATACTGGACTAAGGTGTTTTTTTAAAATTTCATTGTTTTATTGAATTGTATTGGTTTTACACTGCCTTTTTTATAGCATTTTGCTATGTTTTACGTGTTTTCTTATATATTAGTCTTCATTTATTTTTATCACTCACTGAGTTGGAGTACTCACTTTACTCCCTACACCCTGTGTGTAGATTCAGGAGCTTCGGGTCCCACCAGTGAGGGTTGATTTCTCCCAACAGGCTATTCAGAGTCCACTAGGTAGTTGCTTGGCGTTCTTAGCCCAGTATTTCTCCCTCCTATTTTACTTCCCTTGTTCTAGTTCTTTAATAGACTGCATAAACTCTTTCATACTCTTAGACTTATGTTAGATGCTCATGACTAGTGACACCCCGATGTTGGGTTGTATTGGTTTTCAACAAATTATACTAGTTAACTTTTATTTTGGGATTATTAGCATGTTAATGACTTAAATTGTGTTATTACAATTGTTTAAAATGAATAGGGTGTTGTGTCGGCTGACCTTGTTTCACGATAGGCGCCATCACGATCGGGTACGGATTTAGGGGTCGAAATCGTCTATGTCACTCGCACCACGATGAAAGCACATGTTGTAGCAAATCATTTGGCAGAGAATCCAGTTGATGATGAGTACAATCCACTTAGCACATACTTCCCAGACGAAGAGGTCAACTCAATAGAGGAAGTAGTTTCGGACGATAGCCATGTATAGAAAATGTATTTTGATGGGGATGTCAATATCAAAGGAGTTGAGATCGGGGCAATACTCATCTCAGCTATTGGACAACATTACCCTACAACGGCGAGACTTTGGTTCTTCTATACCAATAATACATCAGAATACGAAGCGTGTATCATGGGTCTGAAATGGCCCTCGATCTAGGTGTGCATGAACTGTTAGTTATGGGAGATTCTGACTTGCTTATCCGGCAATCCCAAGGCGAATGGGAGATTCGAGACATCAAGCTTATTCCATACAGACAATGTGTGCAAGACTTGAGCAAAAGAATCAAATTCATCGAGTTTAGGTACATTCCAAGGTTTCATAACGAGCTAGCAATGCCTTGGCTACTTTAGCCTCGATGCTCCCTTATCCAGGCAACACTCATATTAATCCACTAAAAATCCAAGTTCGGAATCAACACGGTTACTAAAATAAAATTGAGACAGAACCAGATGGTGAACCATGGTATCATGACATAAAATGATTCCAAAAGACAAGAGAATCCCTAGAGTATGCCAAAAGAGATCAAAAAAGAACTATAAGGTGGCTCGCCGATGGTTATTTCCTAAATGCGAAAATTTTGTACAAACGGACCCTAAATTTAAACTTGTTAAGATGCATAGATGCCACAGAAGCTAAGAGGATCATGAGTGAAGTGCATTCGAGAGTATGCAGACCTCACATGAATGGATATGTTTTGGCAAAGAAGATTCTGCAGGCAGGGTATTATTGGCTTATTATGGAGCAATATTGCTTCAGTTTTGGTCGCAAGTGTCACCAATGCCAAATTCATGGTGACTTTACCACTCGCTTCCTTCGAAGTTGCATCTCATGTCCTCTCCTTGGCCTTTCGTTGCTTGGGGAATGGATGTTAATGGGCCAATCGAGCCAAAGGTTTCAAATGGGCATAGATTCATTTTGGTTGCAATTGATTACTTCACCAAGTGGGTGGAGGCCGTCACTTTCAAAGTAGTCACCAAGAAAGCAGTGGTAGACTTTGTTCATTCCAACATCATCTATCGCTTTGGTATCTCAAACACTATATCACTAACAATGCAGCCAATCTAAATTGTCATTTGAAGAAGGAGTATGCAAGCAATTTAAAATGATGCATCACCATTCTACCCCTTACTGGCCAAAAGCCAATAGAGCCATTGAAATGGCGAACAAGAACATCAAAAAGATTCTTAGGAAGATGATCCAAGGTTCCAGACAATGGCATGAAAAGTTGCCTTTTGCTATTATGGGATATGTAAGCACGTGATTTTTGCCCTATATGAGAATTACTCCCAAAAAATTCAAAAAAATAAAGTAATTTTTCTTGGTGTGCAATTTTGTGATGTTTTGTGATATTTTGAATAATTATTTGTATTTATCTGTGCATGTTTATTTGCTAAATTAATAAAAAATACAAAAATATGTCGCATTTTGCATATAGGATTTAATTCTACAATTGTTAGTAATTAAATTTGTTTTACAAAAATTAAAAATTACAAAAATAGGCATCGTTTGCATTTTTAGCATTTAATGTCCAAATATACAATTTTATGCTTAATTAATACTTAATTGTGCGTTAATTGTTATTGGGAGTTAATTTGCACTTTTATAACTTAATTTAGTTCTTAATAATAGTTTAAGTATTTTTATAATTTAGTTTTAGAAAAATAAAAGAAGAAAAGAGAGCGAAAATATAAAGAAACTCGGAATTAGGCCTCTTCTTCAATTTCAAGCCACAGGCCCAAAAAATGGCCCAATCTTCCCTACGACCCAGTCCATTTCGAACTGGGTCGACCCAGTCCATAACCCAAAAGACCCAATACCCCTATCTTGCATTTCAAAGACACAAAACAAAAGAAAAAAGAAGAAAAAACCCTAAAAACTAAGGAAAGCCATCCGCCCCCTCCCCTTGTCTTCTTCTTCTCCATCTCCAAAATAGTGAGCTGCCATGGCTACCCAGCAGCCACCCCCTTCGTCGAACACCACCCAAGCACCGTCCAAACACCACCAAACGACACAACCTCTTTCGCGACCCCAACCCTATCCGCCATTGATGAAGCTCGTCGAGCTCAAGCTCGTTGAGCTCGACGTCTATGTCGTTGTTGCTTCTGTCTCAACCAAACAACCAAACGAACATAGCCTTGATGAGTCAGCTGTTGTTCGAAGCTCCCATCGCCGCTGCTCGTCACGACCAAGCTCGCACGCTGCCATCGGGAGCAGTCCATTCCGCCATGGACGTCGTCGACAGTTGCTGCTGCTCGCTGCTTCGGACTGCTGCTGCTTCTTGGCGTCGTGTTGCTGCTCGCCGCTTCGTACTGTTGTTGACGACACAAGGCAGTCCGGTTAAAGTCCGGCAAAGGTCGAGGGTTTTTCGTCAAGTGAAGATCCTGTACGTCGTGAGTTCATCGTCAAGTTCGTTGTTTGTTTGGTCGTTGTTCGTCTTTCGATCCGGTTAGTAGTTTTTGAGTTTTATTTTGTCCATATTTTGTTTTGATATTTTCAAATCTAAAATCAACAAATGTTTGTTTTGTTTATCGTTTGAATTAATTTTTAGTTCATGTTCATGTGTTATTTGTTAAATCAATTTTCAGATTTTAAAATGGAAGTTAATTAGTTATTTTCATGTTTATTTCATGTTTGTTGTATTGTTTAAGTAAGAATTTGTTAGTTTGATGTTTGTTAGATTCAAATTGAAATTTAATTAATTATTTCTTCAATTTGTTTCATGTGTTTATGTATAGTTAGAAATTGTTAATATTGTTAAGTTCAAGTTTAAGTTCATAATTATTTCTTCGTCGATCTTGTTATTTGTTTAAAGAATTTAGTTGTATTAAAGGAATATATTGTTTTAATCGTTTAATCCGTCATGTTTGTTGTCTTAAAATAGATTCATTCATGTTTATACTTTGTTTGGATGATCTTGAATCCGAATTTTGTATAGTTTGATTTCTTGTTTACCATTTATGATTATTGCTTGAATTGTTCTCATAATCTTGTTTTAAGTTTAATATAAGAATTGTTTGTTGTAATGTTGTTAGAGTTGATTTTAAGTTCAATATGATTGAATTTAGAAATCTTCATACTTTGATTGTTGTTGTTGTTGAATCCGAAAATAGGATTGTTTGTTGCTAAAATATTGTTCAATCTAATTTTAGTTGTTCTTTGTTGTTCAATTCGTGTTCATGTGATTTGTTGTTGAAATGTTGTTAAAATCGTGTTCATGTGATATTGTTGTTATGATGTTCATCCATGTTCATATTGTTGTTTGAACATTGTTAGAAATTGATCATATTGTCTATATTTTGGTTAAGTTTGATTAATTGATGTGTTATAGCTGATGGGTAGTTTGGTAAATTTGTAGTACGTTCAGGGGTAGTTTGGTAATTTCAGTAAGGTCGGAAGGGGTAGTTTAGGAATTGTACATTTTGAAATTGTTTATTTGAAGCATGGGGAACAAAATGAAATGGGGTGGGTTGTGATATGATTATTTAATATAAAGGGGGGACAAGATTTAAATTAAAGGGGAATCTTGCATTATTTTAAATAAAGCATGGGGGACAAAATATAATGGGGTGGTGTGATATGTTTATTTAATGTAATGGGGATGAGTGGAAAGATAATGGGTTGGGTAGAGAAAAAGTATTGATTTAATTGATTAAAAGGTTTATAGGATGTATTATATATGTGAAGTCTTGAAGAAGAAATAGAGAACAAGAATACAGATAGAGAGAAAAAAAAAACGGACAGAGAATAGAAGAGAGAAAAATTCCGAAAAATATTTAAGCTTTCAAAATAAAAATAAAAGCTAAAAAAATCTACTGCTTTCTTTCTTTGTTTGAAATTAGTATTAATGGTTGTTGTTACATTTAAAGATTAAAGCTTTTGTTTTTGGGATTACTACTCCACCGGTCTGTTACTGGGTTGTTACTGTTGCTGGGTAGTTGTTGCTATTGCACTGTTATTACTGTTGCTGATTTTCATCTTCATTTTCTTTTGCTTCCAATATCAGGTACATATCTTTTAAACTCATGTTGTGAAGAGCTTCAACATGGCAAGTAAATGAAGTTTGGAATTATAAGGATGTCTTCTACTCATTTAAATTTTATTAGTTTAAATTTCAGTTTTGTTTTAGTTGGTTAATATAGTATTAAATCAATTAGTAGATTAGTTCTCTTTCTTAATAACTAATGGCTTAGTTATTTTAGGAACGCGATCAACTCATTTCTTTTAATATATGAAATAATGTCAATGATTTTTTACAAAATATAGAGTTAAGTGTTTGCAAATAGTCGCATAGGCAGAGAATAAGAATTGGTTTATTTATCTCAAACTCAATCTTTGTAAACAAATTAACCAAACAACTATAACTTTGGACTAAAAACAAGTATATGAGAAGGATATGGGATTTACAAGCACGAATTGCAACATTTTATGTAAAGGATATGTAGAAATAGAATTCGCATTAAATGTAACAATAAAAATTCTTCAGAAACTATTAATTTGTTTATCAAATTAATTCTTTTTTCCAGTTTTATATGCGATTCAATTTTTGGATATGTTAATGTTGTATCCACGATAAAAATGGTAGTATTTTTAGTTACATGTTGTTTGTTTCTTTTTCATATCATTAATTCTTTAAAATTTGAATAGTTTTGAGGTATATAATTCATACGCGTAAAATAAGACTTGTAGCAACGCCTAATAAATTTTGAATTCTTTGTCAAGAAATTTGGTGGCATCCCAATCGGTAATTCTCCACGATTCTTACATTTAAAAATAGATAGATGCAATAAACATTTATGGAAAATCTATACTACTATTAAGAATCTTTTGCGTGAATAGGGATGCGTTCGCGTAACCTGATAATATTTCTAAAAGCAATTCGGATTATGCGTTCGCGCAACTTCGAACGAACATTTAATAAAAAGGGGGCTCTTCGGAGAATATCAATATTAATTTCATATAACTCGAGATGTGCGGTTCAATATTTAATTATACAAGAGCGACGAACGTTCTTAATTTTATTTTTAGCACAATTTCGAACTTAAGTTTTTTTTTATATAATAAAAAAATTTCGAAAAAATAAATAAATAATAATTATTATATTGTGTGCGTGACACGATTTTCACGTTAAAAAATATTAATATATAAAACGAATACACGTACGCGTGACTCGATTCGAAGAAGGGTCTTTAATTATAAACAATTTAAATAGAAGCGGTAACAATAAAATCATGCAATAAAAATGTATTTAATAAATCAAAATAACCAAGCCAAATATAACAGTTGAGCGACCGTGCTAGAACTACGGAACTCGGGAATGCCTAACACCTTCTCCCGGGTTAACAGAATTCCTTATCCGGATTTCTGGTTCGCAGAATAATAAACAGAGTCATATTCTCCTCGATTCAGGGATTAAAATTGGTGACTTGGGACGCCTTAAAATTCCCTGGTGGCGACTCTGAAACAAACAAACAAATCCCGTTTCGACTGTCCTTTAATTGGAGAAAACTCCCTACGCCCCTCACGGGGGCGGAAAAAGGAGGTGCGACAGCTCTGGCGACTCTGCTGGGGACAAAAGTTGTAACCCAGAACCACTGGTTCAGGGTTTAAAGAATTCGAGCTTAAGATAACTGCAATAATTGGCTTTATTTATTATATGATTTTCAACTGTTTATATGCTAATATGCTAAATGTTGCTTTTTACCGCTTTAATATTATTTGAATTATGAATATATACAACTGCTACGAAACCCCCTTCTTTCTGAGTCTTCTGTATTTATGGTGTACACGTGCGCGTGACCCACCTTTCTGTTAAAGTCATACCAAATAAGACGGAGTTGGGACAAGTAACTAGGCCGGGTAGACTTTCGTGCTCCCGGTACGTTGCCCCCGCTTCGGCTCAAACTGTCCGTTTGGGTAAGCCAGGGCTAGATCAATATGCCTCAGGTTTTTTCACTTAGAATAACTCAGCTTCATGCCGGATCCCTATTAGGAGCGATTGTTTGCATCACGTGCATTTGACTTTGGAGACTCAACACAGGGGTTGGGTCTGTCTAGGACAGGTGTACCAAAAAACAAATGACCATCCTGATGCATCTTACTTGCTGCTACTTGCGCATTTATTTGATCCGGATTTGTGTGTTGACTGACTTTTGAATATCATGAATAATATTTTAAAATTGAAAAAAAGAAATAGCGGTTAGGGAATTGACTGTTTATTTTTGAGAAAAAAACCAATGCCCAAATACTGTCAAAACTCTGCCGAAATTTTGAGAAAATGAAAAAAAAATGTCTTATTAGTTTGTTTTATTAAAACCAAAGAAAAAATAGAAAGAAAAAAAAATCGTTGTTCTGTCTTATTTTTCAAAAAAATAAAAAATAAAATATATATATATATAGGAAAATATATATATATAAAAAGAAAAATAGTTTGTTTTCCCCTGAAAATGACAATGAAAAAGAGTCTTACTTTTAAAATAGTTTTTTTTTATTCGTTTCGGAAAAATTCAAAATAATAAAATAAAAAGAGTCGCGTTGAAAGTGGTTTTATTATTTGTTGCAAATATATATATATATATATATATATATATATATATATATATATATATATATATAAATCCAAAAAGTTTTTCTTTATTTCCAAAAATGTATATATATCTTTATTTGTTGCAAAAATATTTGTCCTGCCAAAAAGTCTAGAAAAGTTTTTTTTAGACTCCCAATTTTCAAAACAAAAAATCCAAAAATATTTTCCATTATTGACTTCTTTAAGAAAGTCTTTTTAATTATTAAATAAATAAATAAATATATATATATATATATATATAATAAAATAAAACAAATTCGAAAATATTTTCCTTCTTCTTTAAAATTTGAAAAGAAAATTCAAAATTCAAAAAAAAATTTTTTTTTTAGAAAGCATTTCATTTATTAAAGGTAAAATTCCAAAAAAATATTTTCTTTCTTCTTAGAATAAGAAAAAACAAAAAAAAAATCTTCCTTTTACTTTTGAAATTCTCAAAGTTCAAATCAAAAGAAAAGGAATTTTTAGAAGTCTTTCTTTCAAAAAGAAAATCAATCAAAAATTCAAAAAAAATATATATACTTCATTTCTTCTTTCAAAGCAGTTCTTTTACAAATTCAAAATAATAATAATTTAAAATTAGTTTACTTACTTTATTCATGACCTGCCCGAACTACGCGGGTTTGATTCTCACCGGATGTGAGATACGTAGGCAACCCTCATCGGGTCCAACCCCACCTTTTTTCTAAAATAACCAAAAACCAATAAATAAATAAAAACGTGTCAAAATTTTAATTTTGTCATAAATAAGTCGGGCGGTGTCCAGCCTCCCCTTTTGCTAAAAATAGCCAAAAAAAATATGTCAAATTTTAAGAGTCATAAAGAAGTCGGGTGACGTTGTTTTATCAAGACATAGCCGAATGTTCCCGAATGGGATGCCAGAAGGCCGACTTTGTATAAACAACCACCTTTTGGGTCATGTTTAGGATTTTGGTCTAGTTGACCCACACAGCCTTAAAAATCTTCGTCCCCGAGGCGCTGAAGGGCCGTGTTTGCAACACCATGTTTTTATTGTAATTTCAAAAAAAATAAAAATAAATAGTCGGCAGTCAGGGGAATACCGTTTGAATTTTGTCATAATAAGCCGAGCCAGCTTCGGTCGCGTCTTAAACCGTTCTTGCCAAAATAGCCTTAGAGTATCTTTCAGTTGTCGAAAGGCTATTTTCGTAAAATAACGGACAAGTGTGTAAAGTGTCATATAATAATCCTCTCCGGCCTCAAAATTTGGAAGGGGCCGCATTTGCAAAAATAACCGTTTGGTTGCATTTGTCAAACGGAGAAAGGAAGCTGGCCGTTTGTTTTTTGTAAAACTTTTGATTATAATATGTGGGTCGTTTGATTTTCAAGTTTGTAGGTCATTTTTTTGAAACCCAATATGAAAATTGAAAAAAAATGATTAGTATTGCTTATCTTTTATTGGTCCGAACTACGCAAGGTCTGATTCATGCGGGGTCATGATACGTAGGCAATATCTATAAGATTCGACCACCACTGAAAAAGAAAAAAAAAAGAAGAAAGAAAAATAAAAGAAAGCGCAAGTGCATCGCATTTCTGATAGAACAGTTTAACTGCTTAGGTGCATTGCATCTCTAATATATGATTATCTGTCAAATGACCTGACACTAACATGATGGCTTCCCTTTGCTGTGTTCATATATAGAAAAGTGGTTGGTTGTGGTAACTCCTCCCCGCAAAGCAAATGACACAGAACCTCAGAACAGGATGGGTCGGTACTGATGACCGACAACAATTGGTCGAACAGAACAACGGGTTGGTAGAAGAAGTGAAAATGCTGAGACAACATGTGGCAGACATGTATCAAGCATGGATAACTGGGAAAGCACCACCCCCACCACCGCCAAGCTTTTCAAACTCTGGCATTACCCATCCCCCATACTCTCCATCCCAACCCACTTATGACAGCTTTCCTAGCTACCCGAGTAGCTCCATCACTCGTCCACGCTACTCCCCTCCCCAATGCTACTTCTCTCCACGAGGTTCCCAAAAATGGGCTTCACTTTCCAAATACCCAGCTCCACAGAAGGCCTATCCACCCTCACAAGCCTACCGGAAGCCCCCTGGATCAGGTTTCCGGCCCAATCAAGCATTTAGGAACGAAAGGTTGCTCAAACGAGGAAAGGCTCTCACCCCTATCGGAGTATCTTATGCAAGTCTGTTTGAAAGGCTAAAGCATGCTGGCTTGATTGAGCCGCTCCCCGCATATACTCCAGATCCACATGCAAGAAACTTTGATCCGGCAGCGCAATGCGCGTACCACTCCAATGTCATAGGGCACAACATTGAGAGTTGTCGTAATTTGAAAAGGGAAGTAGAGAAAATGGTCCAAGAAGGGCGGATTGTGATCGATGACAGTAACATGGAGCACTCAAACCCTATCGAGAACTTGTTGACGGAGGTTGATGATATGGAAGCTGATAATGGTCTTGGCAATACTAATGCAAAGCTTAGTGGCTAAGATGCCAATTTTGATAAAATGGGAGGACGCTCCGTTCCTTGGTTAGCAAGAAAGAAGCTATTTATGGTTTATTTTGTTGTCATTTCTGTTATCCGGATTATTTCGTAGGGTTGTAATCCGAATATTGTCTTGTGTCAAACCTTTTTATCTTTCCATTTTTGTCGTATCAGTTTGTTTAAGTCTCGTTGATGTTGTGTTAAGATTTTATTCTGGTTGTTTTGTTTGTTTTTCTAACCATTTCGCCGGAAGTTTAATACAAAAGCCGGTCTTTTATTATTTCCAGTCATCTTTTTATTTAGTCCTTTTGTCATTTTCGTTCAATGCCGATTCTAGGGACATGACATGCGCACACAGTTTGGGCCTAGTCTATAAAGTTAATCATAAAACCCTGGGAAGGTGATCAAAGCATTTAAAGGAAATAAGAACGGTTTGAGATTATTTGAAGCCCGAGTCATGTGGAACTGGGGCAAGTAAAACATAAAGAAAACCGTTAAATGCAAGATTCGCCAAATTGGCATGAGGGTCGTTCATGAGAGTGAGAGTGTCGCCCAGCAGTGCTTTAGAAATGACAAATGAAAAAGCAAGTGTTTAACATAATTGTCAAGTCCAGCACCATCGGAAGAGACTATAAATCTATGTTCAATTGTGTTGTTTGCACTTGGCATGTTTTGAAGACTGGAATGACGAAGGCATTTTGTTCTGCTACCTAAACACTTTATCCTTCGTTACCCCTTTTGAGCCTTATTTATTTTCTTTCATACCCCTCATTCGGAATCAATAGCAATGACTAGGAAATACGAGCCTGGAAGGTAAAGAAAAAAAAACGAAAAAAAAAAAACAAAAGAAAGTCAAATGAAAAAAGAGGAATTGGGAACTACGTTTGACCTGATTCCTCAAAAAGGATACGTAGGCGCTTCACGGCTCGGTCATAGGGTGCATAGTGTGCATAATGTGCATGGTATGCATGGTGTAATAAATAAAAATAAAAAAAATTATTTAAATAAATAATCCCCAAGCAAGAAACTGGGGCAAGGGTTGCGCTCGTGGTAAGCAAAATTGGTTCCGAAGGTTGTAATTTTGAACCCCAAATTGATTTGTTTTTTAGCCTTTAATACCCTTTCTTTCTAAGCCTATCCAAAAAACCCACATTACGGTCCAAAGAAAGACCTTCTGATCAGTCTGCAAAAGATGCCAAGTCAAACAAATGAGAATCTTACCAGCGAACATAACATTCTGTTCCACAGCAGAAAGGACTCTAATCTCCAGCAGAGAGAGTCATACCGGCAACACTCCAAATCCCCAGCTAGAAAGTGATATAAATGAGAGAGTCTTATCGGTGAAAATCTTCACGGACACCATAAGGCGATGAAAGCTGAGAGAAAAACCCAAAATGAGAGAGGCTTGATAGTGAAAACCCTTCGGGCACTACAAGTCGAATAAGATTGGGAATCAGATGGGGAATAGTCAAGGGAAGACCTTGAAAGACGATTGATGACGAAGGATAGGCCACATATGCATGTCATGACCATTAGAGTCAGTGTTTTCGTTTGATAGGTTTTTATTTATAGTTTCTTTTGTTAAAGAGTCATTTTTTTCCTTTGTCTTTTATTCTGTTCCTTTTTATCTTTTCCTTTCATAGAAATTTCCCCAGTAGAGTCTGTTTGGTCAAGACCAGTGGGACTTCAAAGTAGACCATCAGCTTTCCAAGATAAGATCTGACTAGTACATCCAAGTGATATAGTCAGGAAGGAACAAGCGCGAGGCCAGTGTCAAGAAAGATATCCCCACCAAAAGGATTGACGAGTGTCAAGAGGGATATCCTTGCCGAAATCAAAGGTTATTAAACCTCAAGATTAGAGCCCGTGGACAAAACAAGAAAAACAATAAGCATGATTTGGGAAATTCATGCGAGACTAAAATGTCGGGAAAATGCAAGTTTCCGAGCCATGCCACGAAAGAAGAGGGATATCTCCAGCAGAAAAGGATTATCCCCAGCAAATAATATCATCCCCAACAAGTTGTGGAATGCAAAGCAAGGAAGGGAAAAGGGAAAACCATCCCAGTGGGAGTATCATAACCAACCACCGCGTTTTAAACTAACAAATTTTGTTTAAATTGAAACAGGTAAAGGAAGTGGCATTGATGACAGAAATGCAGGCCATAAGGGAGACTGTCAAACTGGGGCAGAAAATTTTCCTTTCATTTGGAAAATTTTCTGGAAGTCAGATACCCATTCAGGGTAAAATGAATATAGCACCAGTCTCAAGGGAAGTGGTCTTTGAACCAGTTTTACCCCCAGCATAACAAGTTTTAATAAAAGAAGTTGTTCCCCAACAGACAGAACAAAGGGATGACATTTGTGCTCAGAAAAGCAAAAACCATTATCATCCTCAGCAGCTTCCAGAAGAATGAAGCATCGATTTGAAGGGATAAAATTCCCCAGCAGCATTATCCTCAACAACGTTATCCCAAGAAGATAACACTTTTATCCCTAGCAGTGTTGAGCGAAAATAAATTCTGAAAAAAAAAATTGAATTTGAAGGAGGGGAAGAAAGGAGACTCCCACAGTGGTATTATCCCCAGCAAGCAAGAACAAAGCAGAGCGAAGGAAGAATTAAAGAAGAAGTCAGGCATCCACCTGGAGAATGAGGATGAAAAAATTGAAGAAGAAATCAGGCGTCCACCTAGAGAATGAGGATGAAGAATTTAATAAGAAGTCAGGCGTCCACCTAGAGAATGAGGATGAAGAATTAAAGAAGAAGTCAGGCGTCCACCTGGAGAATGAAGATGAAGAATTAAAGAAGAAGTCAGGCGTCCACCTGGAGAATGAGGATGAAGAATTTAAGAAGAAGTCAGGCGTCCACCTGGAGAACGAGGATGAAGAATTTAAGAAGAAGTCAGGAGCCCACCTGAAGAACAGAATGACGATATATTGGTTGAAGTCAGGAGCCCGCCTGAAGAGAGGAATGGCGATTATTTTCAAAGTTGTTATCAGGAGCCCGCCTGAAGAGAGGAAAGGCATTTTTAAAAGTTGTTGAAATCTTGCCAACCTAAAGAAAGGAATGGCAATGTATCGGTTGAAGTCAGGAGCCCGCCTGAAGAGAGGAATGGCGATTATTTTCAAAGTTGTTATCAGGAGCCCGCCTGAAGAGAGGAAAGGCATTTTTAAAAGTTGTTGAAATCTTGCCAACCTAAAGAAAGGAATGGCAATGTATCGGTTGAAGTCAGGAGCCCGCCTGAAGAGAGGAATGACGATTATTTTCAAAGTTGTTGTCAGGAGCCCGCCTGAAGAGAGGAAAGGCGTTTTAAAGAGTTGTTGAAATCTTGCCAACCTAAAGAAAGGAATGGCGATGTATGGTTTGAAGTCAGGAGCCCGCCTGAAGAGAGGAATGACGATTATTTTCAAAGTTGTTGTCAGGAGCCCGCCTGAAGAGAGGAAAGGCGTTTTTAAAAGTTGTTGAAATCTTGCCAACCTAAAGAAAGGAATGGCGATGTATGGTTTGAAGTCAGGAGCCCGCCTGAAGAGAGGAATGGCGATTATTTTCAAAGTTGTTGTCAGGAGCCCGCCTGAAGAGAGGAAAGGCATTTTTAAAAGTTGTTGAAATCTTGCCAACCTAAAGAAAGGAATGGCGATGTATTGTTTGAAGTCAGGAGCCCGCCTGAAGAGAGGAATGGCGATTACATTTCAAGTGTTGAAGTTGGGAGCCCGCCCATAATAACAGAGGCATACATTCAGTCTTTATATTTCAAGCATTGAAGTTGGGAGCTCTCCCAAATAACAGAAGCATACATTTCAGTCTTTAATTTTCAAGTGTTAAAGTTGGGAGCCCGCCCAGATAACAGAGGCATACATTCAGTCTTTAATTTCAAGTATTGAAGTTGGGAGCCCGCCCATAGAACAGAGGCATACATTTCAAGTCTTTAATTTTCAAGTATTGAAGTTGAGAGCCCGCCCATAGAACAGAGGCATAAATTTCAGTCTTTACATTTCAAGCATTGAAGTTGGGAGCCCGCCCAGATAACAGAGGCATACATTTCAAGTCTTTAATTTTCAAGTATTGAAGTTGGGAGCCCGCCCAGATAACAGAGGCATACATTTCAAGATCAAGTCAGAGGACAATAAAATAGAGGGTTACAATAGGAATCCCCAGCAGGAAACAATAAAATTTCCCGGCACCGGGAAATAGAAGGTTGCAACAAGAGGTCACAGCACAAACTCAAGTGCATGTGTCAAAAGAAGAAAAGTATCGGAAGAAATGCAAGCAGACAAGGAAGCAAGGCAACAAAAACAAATTGTACTTTAGCCTAGCTTCTTGTTTTCTTTTAAGCACATTGTAACAAGGAGATCGGTAAGCAGTAGTAATAGCATGCAACAACAGTAACAGTGCAGTCCAACGGTAGTCCCAGCTACCAAAGTTTCCCGAACTACATTGACCTGATTCCTGTTTAGCCCAGGATATGTAGGAAACCTTTGAAGCAAAGGTTCGGTCAAATCTTTTTCAAAAAAATGCTTCAACGGAGTACTCGAATGAGCAAAAATCGCTCGCTTTATCTTTGCACGAAAACCCTTCATATCTTCGGGCAAAGAGGGGCAGCTGTAAGCACGTGATTTTTGCCCTATATGAGAATTACTCCCAAAAAATTCAAAAAAATAAAGTAATTTTTCTTGGTGTGCAATTTTGTGATGTTTTGTGATATTTTGAATAATTATTTGTATTTATCTGTGCATGTTTATTTGCTAAATTAATAAAAAATACAAAAATATGTCGTATTTTACATATAGGATTTAATTCTACAATTGTTGGTAATTAAATTTGTTTTACAAAAATTAAAAATTACAAAAATAGGCATCGTTTGCATTTTTAGCATTTAATGTCCAAATATACAATTTTATGCTTAATTAATACTTAATTGTGCGTTAATTATTATTGGGAGTTAATTTGCGCTTTTATAACTTAATTTAGTTCTTAATAATAGTTTAAGTATTTTTATAATTTAGTTTTAGAAAAATAAAAGAAGAAAAGTGAGCGAAAATATAAAGAAAGTCGGAATTAGGCCTCTTCTTCAATTTCAAGTCACAGGCCCAAAAAATGGCTCAATCTTCCCTACGACCCAGTCCATTTCGAACTGGGTCGACCCAGTCCATAACCCAAAAGACCCAATACCCCTATCTTGCATTTCAAAGACACAAAACAAAAGAAAAAAGAAGAAAAAACCCTAAAAACTAAGGAAAGCCATCCGCCCCCTCCCCTTGTCTTCTTCTTCTCCATCTCCAAAATAGTGAGCTGCCATGGCTACCCAGCAGCCACCCACCTTCGTCGAACACCACCCAAGCACCATCCAAACACCACCAAATGACACAACCTCTTTCGCGACCCCAACCCTATCCGCCATTGATGAAGCTCGTCGAGCTCAAGCTCGTTGAGCTCGACGTCTATGTCGTTGTTGCTTCTGTCTCAACCAAACAACCAAACGAACATAGCCTTGATGAGTCAGTTGTTGTTCGAAGCTCCCATCGCCGCTGCTCGTCACGACCAAGCTCGCACGCTGCCATCGGGAGCAGTCCATTCCGCCATGGACGTCGTCGACAGTTGCTGCTGCTCGCTGCTTCGGACTGCTGCTGCTTCTTGGCGTCGTGTTGCTGCTCGCCGCTTCGTACTGTTGTTGACGACACAAGGCAGTCCGGTTAAAGTCCGGCAAAGGTCGAGGGTTTTTCGTCAAGTGAAGATCCTGTACGTCGTGAGTTCATCGTCAAGTTCATTGTTTGTTTGGTCGTTGTTCGTCTTTCGATCCGGTTAGTAGTTTTTGAGTTTTATTTTGTCCATATTTTGTTTTGATATTTTCAAATCTAAAATCAACAAATGTTTGTTTTGTTTATCGTTTGAATTAATTTTTAGTTCATGTTCATGTGTTATTTGTTAAATCAATTTTCAGATTTTAAAATGGAAGTTTAATTAGTTATTTTCATGTTTATTTCATGTTTGTTGTATTGTTTAAGTAAGAATTTGTTAGTTTGATGTTTGTTAGATTCAAATTGAAATTTAATTAATTATTTCTTCAATTTGTTTCATGTGTTTATGTATAGTTAGAAATTGTTAATATTGTTAAGTTCAAGTTTAAGTTCATAATTGTTTCTTCGTCGATCTTGTTATTTGTTTAAAGAATTTAGTTGTATTAAAGGAATATATTGTTTTAATCGTTTAATCCGTCATGTTTGTTGTCTTAAAATAGATTCATTCATGTTTATACTTTGTTTGGATGATCTTGAATCCGAATTTTGTATAGTTTGATTTCTTGTTTACCATTTATGATTATTGCTTGAATTGTTCTCATAATCTTGTTTTAAGTTTAATATAAGAATTGTTTGTTGTAATGTTGTTAGAGTTGATTTTAAGTTCAATATGATTGAATTTAGAAATCTTCATACTTTGATTGTTGTTGTTGTTGAATCCGAAAATAGGATTGTTTGTTGCTAAAATATTGTTCAATCAAATTTTAGTTGTTCTTTGTTGTTCAATTCGTGTTCATGTGATTTGTTGTTGAAATATTGTTAAAATCGTGTTCATGTGATATTGTTGTTATGATGTTCATCCATGTTCATATTGTTGTTTGAACATTGTTAGAAATTGATCATATTGTCTATATTTTGGTTAAGTTTGATTAATTGATGTGTTATAGCTGATGGGTAGTTTGGTAAATTTGTAGTACGTTCAGGGGTAGTTTGGTAATTTCAGTAAGGTCGGAAGGGGTAGTTTAGGAATTGTACATTTTGAAATTGTTTATTTGAAGCATGGGGGACAAAATGAAATGGGGTGGGTTGTGATATGATTATTTAATATAAAGGGGGGACAAGATTTAAATTAAAGGGGAATCTTGCATTATTTTAAATAAAGCATGGGGGACAAAATATAATGGGGTGGTGTGATATGTTTATTTAATATAATGGGGATGAGTGGAAAGATAATGGGTTGGGTAGAGAAAAAGTATTGATTTAATTAATTAAAAGGTTTATGGGATGGGATTATATATATGGGAAGTCTTGAAGACAAATGAGAATAACAAGAATACAGATAGAGAGAAAAAAACGGACAGAGAATAGAAGAGAGAAAAATTCCGAAAAATATTTAAGCTTTCAAAATAAAAATAAAAGCTAAAAAAATCTACTGCTTTCTTTCTTTGTTTGAAATTAGTATTAATGGTTGTTGTTACATTTAAAGCTTAAAGCTTTTGTTTTTGGGATTACTACTCCACCGGTTTGTTACTGGGTTGTTACTGTTGCTGGGCAGTTGTTGCTATTGCACTGTTATTACTGTTGCTGATTTTCATCTTCATTTTCTTTTGCTTCCAATATCAGGTACATATCTTTTAAACTCATGTTGTGAAGAGCTTCAACATGGCAAGTAAATGAAGTTTGGAATTATAAGGATGTCTTCTACTCATTTAAATTTTATTAGTTTAAATTTCAGTTTTGTTTTAGTTGGTTAATATAGTATTAAATCAATTAGTAGATTAGTTCTCTTTCTTAATAACTAATGGCTTAGTTATTTTAGGAACGCGATCAACTCATTTCTTTTAATATATGAAATAATGTCAATGATTTTTTACAAAATATAGAGTTAAGTGTTTGCAAATAGTCGCATAGGCAGAGAATAAGAATTGGTTTATTTATCTCAAACTCAATCTTTGTAAACAAATTAACCAAACAATTATAACTTTGGACTAAAAACAAGTATATGAGAAGGATATGGGATTTACAAGCACGAATTGCAACATTTTATGTAAAGGATATGTAGAAATAGAATTCGCATTAAATGTAACAATAAAAATTCTTCAGAAACTATTAATTTGTTTATCAAATTAATTCTTTTTTCCAGTTTTATATGCGATTCAATTTTTGGATATGTTAATGTTGTATCCACGATAAAAATGGTAGTATTTTTAGTTACATGTTGTTTGTTTCTTTTTCATATCATTAATTCTTTAAAATTTGAATAGTTTTGAGGTATATAATTCATACGCGTAAAATAAGACTTGTAGCAACGCCTAATAAATTTTGAATTCTTTGTCAAGAAATTTGGTGGCATCCCAATCGGTACTTCTCCACGATTCTTACATTTAAAAATAGATAGATGCAATAAACATTTATGGAAAATCTATACTACTATTAAGAATCTTTTGCGTGATTAGGGATGCGTTCGCGTAACCTGATTATATTTCTAAAAGCAATTCGGATTATGCGTTCGCGCAACTTCGAACGAACATTTAATAAAAAGGGGGCTCTTCGGAGAATATCAATATTAATTTCATATAACTCGAGATGTGCGGTTCAATATTTAATTATACAAGAGCGACGAACGTTCTTAATTTTATTTTTAGCACAATTTCGAACTTATGTTTTTTTTATATAATAAAAAAATTTCGAAAAAAATAAATAAATAATAATTATTATATTGTGTATAAGTACGCGTGACACGATTTTCACGTTAAAAAATATTAATATATAAAACGAATACACGTACGCGTGATTCGATTCGAAGAAGGGTCTTTAATTATAAACAATTTAAATAGAAGCGGTAACAATAAAATCATGCAATAAAAATGTATTTAATAAATCAAAATAATCAAGCCAAATATAACAGTTGAGCGACCGTGCTAGAACCACGGAACTCGGGAATGCCTAACACCTTCTCCCGGGTTAACAGAATTCCTTATCCGGATTTCTGGTTCGCAGAATAATAAACAGAGTCATATTCTCCTCGATTCAGGGATTAAAATTGGTGACTTGGGACGCCTTAAAATTCCCAGGTGGCGACTCTGAAACAAACAAACAAATCCCGTTTCGACTGTCCTTTAATTGGAGAAAACTCCCTACGCCCCTCACGGGGGCGGAAAAAGGAGGTGCGACAGGATACAGCACGACTGTTCACACATCTGTTGGTGAAACTCCTTATTTGCTTGTATATGGAACTGAAGTTGTAATACCCGCTAAAATCTAAATTCCCTCTCTCCGAATTATTGTGGAATCGAAGATTAAAGACGCTGAGTGGGTCAAGACCCGATTAGAACAACTGATGCTGATCAATGAAAAATAGCTAGTAGCAGTGTGTTTCGGCCAGCTATACCAGCAAAGAATGGCACACGCTTATAATAAGAAAGTGCGCCCAAGGCACTTTGAGGTAGGCCAGCTCGTTTTGAAACGCATCCTTCCGCACCAGGTAGAAGCTAAAGGAACGTTCGCACCAAACTGGCAAGGACCCTACATCATCAAGAAAGTGTTGCCAAAAAGGGCCTTGCACTTGGTAGATGAAGAAGGACGGGTACCAGACATGATTATTAACGCACATACAATCAAAAGATATTATATCTGATATATACCTACTGTAGTACTTTCACGCATTGATTTTCTTAGATCGAGATGACGAAGGCTATTATTTGCTCGCTATTCCAAATAGGTTTCACCCTTTTGTTAACTCTTTTGAGCCGTATTTGTCTTCTTTGTTTTTCACTTTCTGGAACTTGTGTACTTGTAAAAGAAAAAAGAAAAAGAAAAAAAAGAAGACAAACAACAAAGCATCTGAGTCATTGAATAACGTCCAACCTAATTCTGAAAGGATATGTAGGCAGCCTTACCCTGGGTTCGGTCCCATCACAACAAAAATTCATATTCCTAATACTCCAAAACTGGGGCAGAAGTTTGTTTTATATTACTTTTTTCTATAAAAACATTTCCAAAAGTTGTAATTCAGTTCAAGGGTATTTTTGCTTTTTTTACCTGTTAAGAACTTCCGATCGATATTTGAGAATGTTTGAAGCCCCCCTACCAAGGGCGTTGGGCAACCTCCCATATGCAGTAGTAAAAAAAAAAGAATTGAGAGAGTCTTATCGGTGTAAAACCGTATGGGCACTATAAGTCAACTGTGAGAAGAGAAATAAGAGAGTCTTATTGGTGAAAACTCAGATGGGCACCATAAGGCGATGATGAGTAGAGAAATGTGAGAGGTCAACTAGGAAAAACCCGCAAAGGGCGCTGCTAGCCGAATGAGGGTCTTCGATACTCCGGCATGAGCACAACCAAGACAATTTCAAGATGAACATTTGGCATGGATTTTGAGAATTAGACAGCTGAGACGGATCAGGAGTCCAGTCCAAAATGCATGTCATGATTCATTGAAGTCGGTACACACCTCCAAGTAAATCTCCCTATTTCTCTCCCTAAAGGGGACGCTTTTTGTTTGGACACAATTCCTTTTTTTACTTTCAATTGCTTTTCTGTTTTTTTCCTATAATTTTCCTTTGAGTCCTTTTCGGTCTAATATTGCATCAAAAGTGAAGCAAAGAAAGGGCTGCAAAGCTGGCTACAATTTCCCCGTAATACCGAGCACAATTTGGGGCATATATGGCATTGACGAAGGCATGAATCTATCTGTGATCTCATTTGATAAGATGAACAAAGTGTCTCAAAGAAACTGAAAAGCTCGCCTAAGCAAGACTTGCTTCATGAGAAAAGTTGATAGGCACTACGGACACAAATTGGTACTGGGAGCAAGACAACTAAGTTTGATTTTAAAGGGAAAAATTGCCTTGCCTTAGGGACAAGGGTTATAAGTACCATGGACACCCGGGTATGAAATAGCCAGGGGCAACGTCGGAAAACATGGTTTTAGAATGAAATACAGAGTATCCGAGCACCTCGGTACCCCACTAATAGAATTAGCTCTTCAACAGTAGAGTGGCAGTGAATTCAAACTACAACAGGGCATTAAGGCCACAAACCAACCACAACTTTGAAAACTTATAAATTTTTCTTTGTTTGAAGCAGGAACAAAGCGGTGCAGAATAGCGATTCTTAAAGGATAGATGCTACCAAATGTAAGCTCCTTAAAATCTCCATTTTCCTTTAATTTCAGCATGCATCACTATTGTTCACACCTCCTAGTTACGTAGCTTAACTCAGGTAGAATCCTTTCGCCTTTGGGGATCCAGCTCATATTTCCGGGTAGAAGTACTCTTTGCTCAGGTTATTTTACGTAGCTTAACTCAGGTAGAACCATTTTTGCTAGGTTATCCAGCTTATAGTTCTGGGTAGAAGTACTCTTCGCTTAGGTTGTTTTATATAGCTTAACTCAGGTAGAACTATTTCACCTGGGGGGATCCAGCTCATAGTTTGGGGTAGAAGTACTCTTTGCTCAAGTTGTTTTACGTAGCTTAACTCAGGTAGAACCATTTTTCCTAGGGGGAACTAGCTTATAATTCCGGGTAGAAGTACTCTTCGCTCAGGTTGTTTTACATAGCTTAACTCAGGTAGAACCGTTTCGCCTAGGGGGATCCAGCTCATAGTTTGGGGTAGAAGTACTCTTTGCTCAAGTTATTTTACGTAGCTTAACTCAAGTAGAATCCTTTCGCCTAGGGGGGTCCAGCTCATAGTTTCGAGTAGAAATACTCTTCGCTCAGGATGTTTTACGCCAGCTTAACTCAGGTAGAACCGTTTCGCCTAAGGGGATCTAGCTCATAGTTCCAGGTAGAATTACTCTAAGCTCAAGGTGTTTTACGTATCTTAACTCATGTAGAATCCTTTCGCCTGAGGGGATCCAGCTCATAGGTCCGAGTAGAAGTACTCTTCGCTCAGGATGTTTTACGTAGTTTAACTCAGGTAGAACCTTTTCACCTAGAGGGATTTAGCTCTTTATCAATAATACAGGGCACCAACCCCTGGTTCCATTTCCATCCAGCAATACAGGGTACCAATAACTAGTTAAAATTTTTCTCAGTAATACTAGGTGCCAATCCCTGGTAATATTTCTTCCCAGTAATACATGGCGCCAACCCTTGGTTACATTCCTTTCTAGTAATACGGGGTAACAACCCCTAGTTACATTCCCTTCCAGTAATACAGGTACCAACCCCTGGTTATATTCACTTCCAGTAATGCAGGGTATCCACCCCTGGTTACATTCCTTCCAGTAATATAGGGTACTAACCCTTGGTTTCATTTCTTTCCAGTAATACAAGATCCCAACCCTTGGTTACAGTTCTTATCAGTAATACAAGGTGCCAACTCCCTGGTTACATTCCCTGTCAGTGATACAGGGCGCCAACCCCTGGTTACATTCTTTTCTAGTAATACAGAGTACAAACCCCTGGTTACATTCCTTCTAGTAATATAGGTACCAACCCCTGGATACATTTATTTTCAGTAATACATGGTACCAACCCTTGGTTACATTCCTTCTCAAGTAATACAGGGCGCCGACCCCTGGTTATATTTTCCTTTTCGGTAATACAGGGTACCAACCCCTGGTTACATTCCATCTTCAGTAATGTAGGGTGCCTGGCCCTATTTACATTCCTTTCAGTAATACAATACAGGCTGCCAACTCTCTGGTTACATTCCCTGTCAGTAATACAGGGTGCCAACCCCTGGTTAAATTTCATTCTAAGTGATACATGGCGCCAACCCTTTGTTACATTCCTTTCTACTAATACAGGGTACCAACCCCTAGTAACATTCCTTCCAGTAATACAGGGTACCAATCCTTGGTTACATTTATTTCCAGTAATACAGGGTACCAACCCTTGGTTACATTCCTCTCCAGTAATATGGGGTACCAACCCCTGGTTACATTTATTTCCAGTAATACAGGGTACCAACCCCTGGTTACATTCCTCTTCAGTAATACAGGGTACCAACCCCCGATTACAATTTTTTCCAGTAATACTGGGTACCAACCCCTGGTTACATTCTTTCCTAATGATACAGGGTGCCAACCCCTGGTTACATCCCTTTCCAGCAATATATGTTGCCAACCCCTGGTTACTTTCCCTTTCAGTAATACATGGTACCAACCCCTTGATACATATCCTCTTGGTAACATAGGGTATATAATCCCTCGATACAAATTTTATCTCGTTTAGCTAGTTTATACTACTGTTTCTGTCTGCCTTTCAATAAATTAGATAGTTTACAGCTTTCTCTGATAACTCACAAAATTTTCCTAGTCCCAACTGGAGCAGAAAATTTTTGTTCGTTTTGTTCGTCTTTTATGGCTTTGCAACCCCGGCCGTAGAGCACAGGTTGTGACGATCGAAACATGCAGGTTCAGTTATCATCAGAAGGACGATCACATGATAGTTGGAGTTAACTTTGACAATGTGTCAGCAACCCAGGTTCTTAAGATTCATCTTCTTAATTTTCAATCAGGAAAGCAAACAACTGAGATTGGGTCATAATCTTTTCTTCAAAGAGCATCAAGATCCAATCTAAGGTCAACACAAGAGAGCAGGTCAAGAATCAAGATTTGACTCCAGAAGGCATATAGATAGGAATTTTGTAATTCTTAGTTTGCAGACATATATAGTTCTCTCTCTTTTCCTTTTGATGTAAGCAGCAAGTAACAGCAGCAGCAACAACAACAGCAACAACAATCTTAACTCTAGTGTTCGGTAGTACTAGCTACGAAATTTTTTCAAAACTAAATTGACATGATTCCTTTATAGCCAAGGATATGTAGGCAACCTCGGAAGTAAGGTTCGATCAACTTTTTTCACAAGAAAATGCTTTCATTGTAGTGATGTGTGAGCAAAAAATAGTCGTGGCATTCACTTTTCTTTGCAAGAAAACTCTTCATGTTCTCGAGCAAAGAGGGGCAGCTGTAAATGCCTAGTTTTGTCTTTTTCTATTTCTTCTATATTATATTATATTATATTTATTTTTATATTTGTAGTATTATTATATGTGTATTTGTAGATTTTGAATTAAGACTTTAGTTTAATTAATTGTTATGAAGTTCAAGGGATTGAGTTTCTTTATGTTTCATCCAAATTGGGCCAAATTTGAGGCAAATTGACGGCCAAATCAGCCAAACCAGTCCAAATGTTGGCTTGCCAAGACCCAGATCAAAACGACATAGTTTCATAATAAAACTACGTCTTTTCACTTAATGAAGCTAAGAACAATCTCGTGCATCCAATCCTTTCAATCCAACGGACCTCATTTCATCTCCCTTTCCAAATAAAAGGGCTAAAAAAAGTTTTTTGGCCATTTACCCAAACCCTAGAGACCTCTCTTCACTCTCTCCTCTCTCTCACCTTCTTTCAAGCCGCCACCACTCCTCCACTGTCTCGACCGTGCGCTGCCGCCGGTGTTGCTCCAAACACCACCCAACTTACACCATTATCTTCATCTCACTTCCCTCTACCCTAATCCAAGATCCACATCCGTCGAATCCTTCTCAAATACCGCAAATCTTCGAAAAAATCAAAACCCTAGCCGCCTATTTTTCCTCAAATTTGTCAAGTTGGAGACCTCACCACTACTTAATACCTACATGAGTGTGTAGGTCTCCCCCTAATCTACCGTTCTTTCTGGTTCGAAGTCGAAACTCCGTCACTCGTTAGATTCCTCGGTTGTTAGATTTTTGTTGTAGTTGATCATTCGCTCAATTAGGATCGTTTTGTTTGAGACGCACATGTTTCGTGGTCGAATTTAACATCAAATTCGAATTTAATATCAAATTAAAGCGTTATTAATATATATATATATGGTATGCTTTTGTTTGGTTTAGCTTAATTGTTTGAGTTTTGGTTTATTGGAAAAGTTCTACCCTTTTACTACCAGATTTGGCCAATCCAAGTCTGAGTTGAGATCTATTTCTGCTGAATGAATGAATTGAAGATAAAAGGGAAGGGTAGTATAGGGGTACTTGAGTGTAGAGCCTTTATTTGGTTGCTTTTACTGTTGAGGACTATTTTGGAGTGTAATATTCAAAAAGACTGTCCAGATTTGGTGAGGAAAACTATTCATTGGACAAAAATCTGGGTTTGGATAGATTTTTGATCAAAAATCTATTATTTTGGACAGATCTTTGGCCAAATAAAATCTGTCCCTAAGAGTCCTCCTCCTCTCCTATAAAGGTGAGGTCTTTACACATCTTCTACACATCTTTCACTCTAGAAAAAATACATCTTTACACACACTATACATGAGAAAGACTTTGAGCACAAAAGCAACAGAGAGTTTTAGAGCTTTTTAAGTGAGTTTTCTGAAACTAAAATGCTTCAAAGAACAAAGGTCCTTGAAATTTAGTTTTTGGGTTTTCCTTTCGTGAAAGTTTGTTGAGCCTCAAGGTCTATTCAGGTTGGTTTATTTGGTTCTTTTTCAGTTGTTTGCTGTTGTCCCTCTTGTTGTTTGTTGCTGTCACCGCTGCTGATTTTTAGTTCTTCCATTGCTGACATTTTTCTGCTATCCAGATAATTTCTTTAATGTACTAAAATCTTTGATCAAGAATGAATGCAAGTGAAGCAATTTGAGTTCTTCTATGTATTTTGAGCTTTCGAAAACATTCTGTCTGGACTGCTTTAAATATCCCTCAAGTTGACTAGAATAAGTGTTCAAGTGTTCGAATCCATCAGAATGTCGGCTTATGAATTTGTTTTCTTTCATGTATCAATAATAGACATGTAGAAGGTCTTGTGATTATTTTCGGTAACTTTATCTATGTTAGATTATGGAGTTGAGGATTCCTTTGTTGTTAAACTCTTGATAGCCTTTATGTTTAATAAATAGACTGTGTATGTAAAACCTTAAAAGATTCCACCTTTGCATTAAGGTTTAAGTTCCGAAGTGTCATTTGTCACTGTTTGGATATGAACGTAGCCATAGAGTTATTTTGAATGCCTATTAGGTTCATCATTGAGCTTTGTCCGACTCTCATTTCAAATATTCCTCTTGATACCTGGATTAGAAAAGTTTAGTAATATTAAAAATTACATGGAGTTATTTTTTCTAGGTTATTGTTGTGGAGTTTGTAAAGAGGTTTAGAGTTGGTAAGGGTTAATTCTCCATGATTTAGTATTTATTAGTTTATTAAGATCAAAGGTATTGAGTTGTGGAATTAGCTTGTGTTAGTAATTTACTTATTGTCAAGAAGGTTTACAGAATTAAAATATTGAGCCTTAGACATCATGTTTGTCATGGTATTAAAAATTGGAAATCATTGTTATTTGGTCAAGGTGAATAGATTTTTTTATGTCTAAGAGTTGATCATTTTATTGAGTCATGGGGTCATTTATTTGGAATTAAAAAGAATATGATACATTAATTTTATTTTACATTATTTGTATTTTTCTTTCTTTTAGTTGCTTGTAGTATTTTGCTCTATTATTAAAATGCAAATGGATAAAAATAGGATCCGGCAGTGAGTTTACAAACTAGCAGTTAAGAAAAGATTTTGGGATGATAGTTTAGTTTCTACTAGGCCTAACGTAAGTGACATAAGTCAGCTGGACCAATTTTTGGAAAAAAAAAGTTGACCCTGATCTTGCATCCTAATTTATTGAAGTAGTTTTAAAAAACAATCAATTCTCTTTCTTATTAATTTAAGCGATAGGCAATTTTAGGCACGTTTGAGATGCAGACCATGTGTTCATGATCTTTGGTCAATATTAAAGTAGTCATGTGTGCATTTCCGTTCCTTGACTCTTCAATATCAATTGTATTTAAACTATGTGTACCGACACGTTCTTTGGTTTAGTACATATAATCAAATAAGGACCTCGTGTGCTTGCACACTCCTAGGACAAAATTATTAGATTTAAGTGACAATAGACGATAGTAATTTAAGGTAAATATCACATAGTTTATCCAAAAAATTACTCAAGCCAATTTTAATCAATAAAAGTGACTGTGCTAGAACCACGGGATTCAAGGAGTGCCTTACATCTTCTTCCCGATCAACAGAATTTCTTATCCGGATTTTGTTCTTGCAGACTAACATGAAAAAGTCAAACATTCCATTGATGAGGGATTCAAATAAAAAGGTGACTTGGAACACCAAAAATCATTTCCAAGTGGCGACTCTGTAAATAAATTAATCCCTACTTAAGTTTGTCATTTTAATTGAAAAACCCCTTTAATCCACACAATATTATTTTGCTGGTAGAAAAGGGGTGTGATAATTATATATTTTTTGTGAAATTATAACTTATAATAAAATTAACTTATAATTTTATATAAAAATAATAAATGCACGAAAATTAATTTATCAAAATTATACACCAAAGTTAAGATATAAAATTAATATTATAAATATATTACATAAATAAAATTAGGTATATATAAAGAGATAAATTAAAAGAGTTAAATAATAAAATATGCATGAATAGTAATGGGGGAGATGAATAGTGTCCCCATATTTGGAGGAACACTATTCTCCCCCATTTTGGAAACAAAAATGGGAAAAGGTTGGAGCTCCATTATGGGAAAATGGGGGAGGGTTGGAGATAGCCTTAGGTTTTTGGTGATGTGTGAGGGCGGCAGAGATGGGAGGTTTAGAACCACCAATTAGAGAGTTCAAAATATATTTTTCCTCCTCTCGTTAGGGGAGTCATTTTCCTGAAATTAGACGAAAATATAATGTATTCATAAGAAAAATCTTTTTTAAAAAATTTAACCCAAACAAAAATGAAAATTTAAAATATTTTAAAATGTTTCTCTATACCAAACACACATTTAATATGAGAGTATTTTCTCTTGGAAATTTTATTTCCAATAGCACACTATTACACCTTATTTATTATAAACCAAAATAATTTGAAAATATTATTACTTATAGCTATCTTTTCTATTTTATAGCAAGATAGATATTTATTTATACCTACCATTGAGGCATGAAATACGTCAATTATATTCTCTCTCTCTCTCTCTCTCAGCAAGATTCTCAATCCTCTCCCTTCTCTATCAAATCAGCAAAATCGTTATCGTCGTCAGCATCAGAATCATCGGCGCCATCATCCACTATTGGCTCATCCTCTTAGGCAAACAGATCTGGCCATGACTAAACCGGAGAAGATTTGAGGGTCGGGTTTTTGTTCGTCTCCATTTTTAATTTTAATATAATATATATAGTATTTTGCTTGGCCGAAAAACGTTATCTCCAATGAACTTTTTTCTTTTCTTTGCTATTTTAGTCACATACAATAATACAAATATATTGTATTGCGTACTATCACGACCCGGATTTTTCACTCTCGGGGGTCGTGATGGCGCCTACTAATGAAAGCTAGGTAAGCCAACTATTCCAATAACTTAACCTTTTTCATATATTTTAATCCTTTAACATTGGTGACCAAACATCATATATATAGCGGAATTAAATAAGAAGAAGAAACGTAATGTAACAGTTTAATATTAATAGTGATACAATTCCATAAACTAAAAAGCTACCCTGATCTGGTGTCACAATTTCACAGAACTGTCTAAGAGTACTACAAATAAGGGTGGTCCGAAAGATAAATACAAGTTGTTTCAGAAATACATAGAAGAAACAATATATAAAGATAGAAGGAGACGCCAGGGCCTGCGGACACCTGCAGGACTACCTCGGATCGCCTGAATAGATTGAAGACAGCACCCTCACTGCAGTCCAAAAGCTACAACACCGGGATCTGCACACAGTGCAAAGTGTAGTATCAGCACAACCGACCCCATGTGCTGGTAAGTGCCTAGCCTAACCTCGGTGAAGTAGTGACGAGGTTAGGACCAGACTACCAAATAAACCTGTGCAGTTATATCATATACAGCGGAAAATAAAGGCAGATGTACAGTTAAGGATAGGAGGGGGAAACATGCTACGGGGAACATCAAGTAATAACAGAAGAACAACAGATAAATATAAGGAACACCAAAGTTCAATTATCAACAAGAATCATAAATAAAAGACAAGTGCACGGCATCACCCTTCGTGCTTTTACTCTCGTTCTCACCATAAAATCAATAAAATCGGTACGACATCACCCTTCGTGATTTTACCTCACATAATCATGACACAAAATGATCCTTCATGCATTATCACTCATATCATGGCACGGAATTGTACATCGTGTAGCACAGCATCACTAAAGGTCATCACTTGTTTTTAAAATGAATTCTCTATTCTGAGGCCTTAAAAACCTCTTTCAGCATCACCTCGATTTGCGTTCATAGTTTGGGCGCATAGCCGGAAAGCCAATATGTGAAAAATTTGTGAAAAAAAAAGATGAATTTTGACTTTAAAAAGGGTTTAAGTTTACTTCGGTTAATATTTTGGGTAAACGGATTCGGACCCATGATTTGACAATCCCGGAGGGTCCATGGAAGAATATGGGACTCAGGCGGATGCCCGGAATCGAATTCCGAGGTCTCAAGCCCCAGAAATGAATTTTTAAAGAAAATTATTTTCTGGAATTATTTATGAGTTTTGGAAATGAAATGCATTTAAAATTTGAGGGTATCGGGCCCGTATTTTGGTTCCGGAACCCCGTACATGTCTTATATGTTATTTAAGATGAGTCTGTCAAATTTGGTAAGAAACGGACTTGAAATGACGTGAATCGGACCGTATTTGAGAAAACTGGAAAATTTGAAGTTCTTAAGAAATTTCATGATTTTGATGCTAAATTCATAGTTGTTGATATTATTTTAGTCATTTGAATGCACGAGTGAGTCTGTATGATGTTTTTAGGTTGGTGTGGATGTTTGGTTTGGAGCCCCGAAGGCTCGGGAGAGTTTTGGATATGCCACGGGTGGATTTTTGGACTTGGGAAATTGCAGGTTTCAGCTGTTCTATTGCAGGCCTGTAGGCTTCGCACTTGCAAAGCCTGGCTCGCAAAAGGGAGTTCGCAAATGCGAGGGCTGAGTTGCAAATGTGAGGGCTGAGTCGCAAATGAAAAACAACTCAGGCCAGCCCTTCCTCGCAAATGCGATAGTTCCCCATTTGGGCCTATCTTCGCAAATGCGACAGGATGTTCACAAATCCGACTTCACAAATGCGAGCTTAGCAGAGTCTACATTCACAATTGCAAACCGTGGTCGTAATTGTGATACCTGCAACCTGTACATTCATAACTTAGACGCATTTCAACTATTTTTCACACTCTTTCAAAACCAAAACACTTTAGAGCGAATTTTCAAAGACAACTTCTTCCCCAAATCGATTGTAAGTGATTTCTAACTAGTTTTCTTCCATCCTTAACATCTTTTCAGATGATTTTAACTTAAAAACAATGATTTTCATGGGAGAAATTGGGTGTTTTGGGTAGAACCTAGATTTTTCAAAAATTGGGGATTTGGACCTCGATTTGAGGTCCGATTTCAAAACAAATTATGTATTTGGGTTCATGGGGAAATGGGTAATCGGGTTTTGGTTCGAACCTCAGGTTTCGACCATGTGGGCCCAGGGGCGATTTTTGACTTTTTGGGTAAAACTTTGTAAAACTTATTTTCATGCATTAGAATTGATTCATTTAGCATTTACTGATGTAATTAAGTAACTTCTAACTAGATACGAGCGAATTGTTGGTGGAATCAAGTGGTAAAGCGATAGTTGAGACTTGAATTGTGTTCGTGGCATCGAGGTAAGTGCTTGGTCTAACCTTAGCTTGAGGGATTAGGAGTTGTGTCCTATTTGCTACATGTTACTTGTTGAGTACGACGTATAGGCATGGTGACGAGTATCTATACGTTGGTGTCAAGCATGACCGTGAGTCTTAAATTAAAATTGTTGTGTTCTTAATAAATACTACAAATGCTTAAGTTGTTGATTCTCTGTGTTGAGCAAGGATTATGATTATTCTCGTGGTAATTACTTATGATTGAGTATTGGTGCTAGTTGAGGTAGTTAGATGTTGGAACAAGTTTGGTTATAGCTGATATTTCCTTGCCGGGACGTATTTACCTCTACTGTCAATTCCCTGTGATGACCCAGCCAGTCGTCTCACGAGTTACCTCTCCATTTCCCCCATTTCAGCTTCTTTACACTTTGTTATCCGTGTTTTATGTGATTGAGTTTATTAGTTCGAGTTCGGAGAGGATTTGGTAAGAAATGAGACACTTAGTCTCTTTTAAGAAGGCTTAAGTTGGAAAAGTCAACCGGATGTTGACTTATATGTTAGAAGGCTCGGAAGTGAGTTCCGATGGTTCAGTTAGCTTCGGGAGGTGATTTGTGACTTAGGAGCGCGATCGGAATGGGTTTTGGAGTTGTAGAGAAGATTTAGGCTTGAATTGGCGAAATTAATATTTGGCAAATTCCGGATAGGCGAGATTTTGATATAGGGGTCGGAATGGAATTCCAAGAGTTGCAGTAGCTTCATTGTGTCATTTGGGATGTGTGTGCAAAATTTCAGGTCATTCGGACGAGATTTGATAGACCTTTTGATCAAAAGCATAATTTAAGAGTTCTTGGAGTTCTTAGGCCTGAATCCTATGTGAAATTGGTGATTTGATGTTGTTGTGAGCGTTCCAAAGTTTTGAGCAAGTTTGAACGATGTCATGAGGTGTGTTGGTACAATTGGTTTGAAGTTCCGGGAGTTCCGGGTAGGTTCCGGGATGTTTTAGTGCAAAAATCATAACTGTAGCAGGTTTACAGGGGTTGCAGGCCCCAGAACTCAACCATGCGGTCCGTACAAAAATGAGTGCGCCTGCGGTGAGTGCTGTGCGGCCAGCACAAAATCGGGCGCGGCCGCGGTAGGCATCGCCGGACCGCACAAAATGGTGTGCGGCCGCGGTGAAGAACCCTCCCGCTGGTCCTACTTCGGAAGCTCATATCTTTTGATCTACAAGGAATTTTGAGGTGATTCAAAAACTAAAGTTGTATCCCTTCGTGTCTATTTTCCATAAAGCTAAAGATATTGCAATTTGGACATATGTAGCAAATGTTATGGCCAAAATACTAAAGCCTGTCACTGTAGAGGGAGGCCTGTGCGGCCGCACGTTGCCTTTGCATGGACCGCACCGGCTTGCGCAGACCGCGTGAGTTTTGGTGCAGCCCGCGGTAGCTGATACCTGAGGGGTACCTATAAATATGAGGTTTTGGGTTTTATTTAATATTTTCACCTAGAGAGCTCGGATTTTGGCGATTTTTTGAAGGTTTTTCAAGAAATTCATCGGGGTAAGTGATTTTAACTCAGATTTGGCTAGAATACATGAATCTATCACTGAATTCATCATTTAACTCGTGATTTGAGATGGAATTTGGGAAGAAAATTGTGAAACCTTTCAAAAATGTAAAATGATGATTTGAATGACCAAATGGTATCGGAATTGGATAATTTTGGTATGGTTAGACTCGTAAGGGTATGAGGATTCTGAAAATGTAAATTTTACTCGATTCCGAATGTGGGCCCGGGGCTTGGTTTTGCTAATTTCGATATTTTTGATATTTTTCGAATGTTTTCGCTTGGGCTTTGTTCCCTTAGCATATTGTGATGTATTCGTTCTGATTTTGGATATATTCGACGCGCGTAGAGGCCAATTCAACAGGCAAAGGCGTCGCGAGCTAGAGAATTAGCCAGTTCGAGGTGAGTAATGGTTGTAAATGATGTTCTGAGGGTTTGAAACAACTAATTGCACATCGTAGTGCTATATTGAGGCAACATACGTGCTAGATGATGAGCGTGGGGTCTTTCACTACTGGGGATTTTGACTTGGTCCATCCCGATTGATGACTTTACTGAATATTTGACTGAAATTCATTTGTTATCATCTTTATTTGGGCTGATTGCCATATTTGAGCTTCGTGCCAACTATTTGAACCCTTCGGGGATTTTTATCACTGTTTCCTTACTACTTGACTTATTATTCGAACTCAGTCTGGTTGATATCTACTGTTTTACAAATTCAGCCACTTTTACTCAGATTTGAAACTTAAATGATATGTCTACATCATGTTTTGGGCTGAGAACTACTGTTTTACTAATGCCCAAAGGGCTTATGATGATTCTGGACTGAGTGAGACCGAGGGCCATATGTGAGGATATGTTGAGTGATATGAGGCCAAGGGCCTAAGATACTATTTATGCCATGCGGTGGCTTGAGTTATTTGAGGATATGCTGAGTGATGATGCCACGAGCTGGCTTGATATAGCGCTTGGGTCGTAAGGGGCCCCTCCGGAGTCTGCACACCCACAGTGAGTGCGGGTACCCATGTGATTTGAAACAGTGGTAACAATGACACTGTATGATGCAATTTGGTCAAGTAACAATGGCTGACCATTATGCTGATTGATTATGAGGTAGCCCGAGGGGCTGATACTGTACTGAGAGTGAGCCCAAGGGGCTGATACTATGCTGAGCGATTGATACTGTGCCCGATGGGCGGATTTATACTTGTTAATTACCTGTTAAATTACCTGTTTTACTTATTTTAAAAAGGAATATCATTTGATTTCTTCACTGATTTACTGCTTTAAGTGATTTTACTGCTTGATATGGAATTACTTTGTGCCTTTATGTATTTTCATACTTTCAGCCATTATTTGTAATTATTACTCACTGAGTCGGAGTACTCACATTACTCCTTGCATCGTGTGTGCGGATTCAGGTATAGCAGAGTCCGCACCTTAGCGCTGATTCCTTCCAGGCTAGGCAGTGATTTGGAGTTACGAGGTAGCTGTTGACGTCCGCAGCCCCTTGTCTCTCTTATCCTCTATCATTTATGTTTTCTTCAGACTGTTGCATCGGGTTCCATACTTTGTTGACCTATAGCAGATTCTGTAGTAGCTCATGATTTGTGACACCCCGGTTTGGGCTGTGTCGGGATGGTTCCTGCAGTTATTATGGTTAAATTCCGTAATTTATGAACATTGTATTATATGTTACTACCGTTTAATGATTAACTGTTTAAAAGAGGTGTTCCGTTTTAGTCTGGCTAGCCTTGTATCCGCGAGAGGCGCCATCACGACCGGGTTCGGGGATTGGGTCGTGACAAATCGGTATCAGAGCCTAAGTTACTTAGGTCTCACGAGTCATGAGCAGGTTTAGTAGAGTCTCACGGATCGGTACAGAGACGTCTATATTTATCCTCGAGAGGCTGCAGAACCTTTAGGAAAAATTTCATATTCTTGAAACTCTTATCGTGCGAACTTGTTGGTCCGAGTACTAAACTTCTGATATTCCATTCTCTCACAGATGGTGAGGACGCAAGCTACCGGATGAGGTGGACGACCACCAGTGCCACCCACTAAGTCCACCAGGGGTCGTGGACGCGGTCGTGGACGTGGCAGAGGCAGAGCAGCGAGGGCAGCACCTGTTGATGCACCGGCTGCCCCGGCTGCCCCAACTCCGGATCAGGCTCCCATTATAGATGCTCCAGCAGCACCAGATCAGGCACCAGTTGTGCCTATCATGGTTCCGGGTCTTCAGGAGGCCTTGGCACAGATCTTATCAGTTTGCTCTGGCCTGGCTTAGGCAGTTTCAGCCACTACAGCTGCAGCTACTTCACAGGCCGGGGGAGGCAATCAGACCCCCGCTGCTCGCATACCTGAGTAGGTAGTGCAGGGACTACAGACACCGGGGGCACCTCCAGCTCAGCAGGTTGCACCAACTCAGGAGTTTATTGTGTCAGTTATGCCGGATGATGAGCAGCGTCGTCTTGAGAGGTTTGGTAAACTCTAGCCTCCGTCATTCAGTGGTGCCGAGGGCGAGGATGCCCAGGGTTTTCTTGATAAGTGTCAGCGGATGCTCCGTACAGCAGGGATTCTTGAGACTAGTGGTGTGGCATTTACCACCTTTCAGTTTACTGGGGCTGCCTTCACATGGTGGGAGGCGTATGAGAGGCGTAGGCCGGTTGGAGCAGCGCCCCTTACCTGGCAGCAGTTCTCCACTCTCTTCTTGGAGAAGTATGTGCCATAGTCCCGCAGAGAGGATCTGCGTAGACAGTTTGAGTGGTTGTGACAGGGGGATATGACTATGTCACAGTATGAGTTGAGGTTTTCTGAGTTGGCTCGTCATGCCATTTGGATGGTTCCAACAGATCGTGAGAGGATCAGGAGATTTGTTGATGGCCTTAACTATCACCTCCGTATTCTTATGACCTGAGAGAGGGTGTTGGGTGCTACGTTCGAGGAGGTGGTCGATATCGCTTGCGAGATTGAGACGGTTCGCCGTCAGGATCGAGAGGAGAGGGAGGCTAAGAAGCCTCGAGGATCTGGCAGTTATAGTGGTGCTTCTTCGAGGGGCCAGTTTCAGCATGGTAGAGGCCTTCCTTTTAGGCATACTCAGTCAGCCCGCCCAGAGTATCGCGGGGCATCTTCGGGTCATGGTCATCATGGATCTAAGCGGGGCCAGTCATCACTCAATGCCCTTCCAGCCCAGAGTTCATCTCGTGCCCCATCAGCTTAGGGTTCTTATATGCCGAGTGCATCAGCTGGTCACTCCGGTGTGAGGGGTTCCCTTCAGTCCCCTTCTCCAGCACCTGGGAGTTGTTATGAGTGTGGAGAGTTTGGACATGTGTGGAGGCAGTGTCCTCATCGTATGGTTTGTTCATTTCAGCAGAGGGGTCAGTCCCCGACTACTACTCTAGTTACCTCACCACCCGCCCAGCCAGCTAGGGGTGGAGGTCATGCAGCTAGGGGTCGCCCCAAAGGGGGAGGTCGATCAGGGGGAGGTCAAGCTCGTTTCTATGCACTTCCTGGCAGTCCAGATGCTATTGCTTCAGATGCTATCATTACAGGTATTGTTTCAGTCTGCCACAGAGATGCCTCTGTATTATTTGATCCCGGTTCCACCTTTTCTTATGTGTTATCATACTTTTCTCGTTATTTGGGTACGCCCCGTGAGTTTCTTACTTTACCTATTCATGTATCTATCCCAATGGGCGATACTGTTATTGTAGACCGTATGTATCGGTCATGTGTGGTTACTATTGGGGGTCTGGAGACCCGAGTGGATCTATTGCTATTGAGCATGGTGGATTTTGATGTCATTTTGGGCATGGATTGGATATCTTCGTGTCGTGCTATTCTAGACTGTCATGCTAAGACAGTCACTTTGGTTATGCCGGGTGTACCGCGGATCGAGTGGCGTGGTGACTAATTATATCCCTAGTAGAGTGATCTCTTTCTTGAAGGCCCAACATATGGTTGGGAAGGGTTGCCTTTCATATCTAGCATTTGTGAGGGATGTTGGAGCTGAGACTCCTAGTATTAATTCTGTCCCAGTTGTGAGGGATTTTCCCGATGTTTTTCCTGCAGACCTGCCGGGCATGCCACCGGACAGGGATATTGATTTTGGTATTGACCTGATGCCGGGCACTCAGCCCATTTCTATTCCGCCATATCGTATGGCACCAGCAGAGTTGAAGGAATTGAAAGAACAGCTTCAGGAACTCCTAGATAAGGGGTTCATTCGGCCTAGTGTGTCCCCTTGGGGTGCACCGGTTTTGTTTATGAAGAAGAAGGATGGCACGATGAGAATGTGCATTATATAGGCAATTGAACAAAGTAACAATCAAGAACAAGTATCTTTTGCCTCGCATTGATGATTTATTTGATCAGCTTCAGGGAGCGAGGGTGTTCTCCAATATTGATCTCCATTCGGGTTATCACCAGTTGAAGATCAGGGATTCAGATATTCTTAAGACTGCGTTTAGGACTAGATATGGTCATTATGAGTTTCTTGTTATGTCCTTCGGGCTAACCAATGCCCCAGTAGCATTCATGCATTTGATGAACAGTGTATTTTGACCTTATCTGGATTCGTTCGTTATTGTATTCATTGATGATATTCTGGTGTACTCGTGTAGTCAGGAGGAGCACGCAGAGCATTTGAGAGTTGTGTTGTAGAGACTGAGGGAGGAGAAGCTTTATGCAAAATTCTCCAAGTGTGAGTTTTGGCTCAGTTCAGTGGCTTTCTTGGGGCACGTGGTGTCCAGCGAGGGTATACATATTGATTCGAAAAAGATAGAGGTAGTTCAGAGTTGGCCCAGACTGTCCTCAGCCATAGAGATTCGTAGCTTTCTTGGGTTAGCATGCTATTATCGCCGGTTTGTACAGGGATTTTCATCCATTGCATCGCCCTTGACCAAGTTGACTCAGAAGGGTGCTCCATTCGTATGGTCGGACGAGTGTGAGGAGAGCTTTCAGAAGCTCAAGACAGCCTTGACTATAACTCCATTATTGGTTTTACCATCAGCTTCAGGTTCATATACTATGTATTGTGATGCTTCAAGAGTTGGGATTGGTTGTGTGTTGATGCAGGAGGGTAGAGTTATTGCTTATGCTTCTCGGCAATTGAAGCCCCATGAGAAGAACTACCCCGTTCATGATTTGGAGTTGGCTGCCATAGTTCACGCATTGAAGATTTGTAGGTATTACTTGTATGGCGTATCTTGTGAGGTGTTCACTGATCATCGCAGTCTTCAGTATTTGTTCAAGCAAAAGGATCTTAATTTGAGGCAGCAGAGATGGTTGGAGTTGCTTAAGGATTATGATATCACTATATTGTACCATCCGGGAAAGGCCAATGTGGTGGCCGATGCTTTGAGCCGAAAGGCAGTGAGTATGGGGAGTTTGGCATATATTCCAGTTGGGGAAAGACCTCTTGCGGTTGATGTTCAGGCCTTGGCCAATCGGTTCGTGAGGTTGGATATTTCGGAGCCCAGTCGGGTGTTGGCTTGTGTGGTTTCTCGGTCTTCTTTATATGATCGCATCAGAGAGCGCCAGAATGATGATCCGCATTTGCTTGTCCTTAGGGACAGAGTCCAGCATGATGATGTCAGAGATGTGACCGTCGGTGATGATGGTGTGTTGAGGATGCAAGACCAGATTTGTGTGCCCAATGTGGATGGGCTTAGAGAGCAAATTCTGGAGAGGCCCATAGCTCACGGTATTCCATTCATCCGAGGTGCCGCGAAGATGTATAAGGATTTGAGGAAGCACTATTGGTGGAGAAGAATGAAGAAAGATATTGTGGGATTTGTAGCTCGGTATCTCAACTGTCAGCAGGTGAAGTATGAGCATCAGAGACCGGGTGGCTTGTTTCAGCATATGGTTATTCCCGAGTGGAAGTGGGAGAGAATCACTATGGACTTTGTGATTGGACTTCCTCGGACTTTGAAGAAGTTTGATGCTATTTAGGTGATTGTGGATTGGCTGACCAAGTCTGCGCACTTCATTCCTGTGTGTACTACCTATTTTTCAAAGCGGTTGGTAGGGATTTATATCCGAGAGATTGTTCGGTTGCATGGTGTTCCTGTTTCCATCATCTTAGATAGAGGTACTCAGTTTACTTCGCAGTTTTGGAGAGCCGTGCAGAGAGAGTTGGGTACTCAGGTAGAGTTGAGCACAGCGTTTCATCCTCAGACGGACGGACAGTCCGAGCGTACTATTCAAATATTGGAGGACATGTTGCGTGCTTGTGTTATTGACTTTGGAGGTTCATGGGATAAGTTTCTACCACTTGCAGAGTTTGCTTACAACAACAGCTACCAGTCGAGTATTCAGATGGCTCCATATGAGGCTTTGTACGGGAGGCGGTGTAGATCTCTGGTTGGTTGGTTCGAGCCCGGCGAGGCTAGACTATTGGGGACAGATTTGGTTCAGGATGCCTTAGAGAAGGTGAAGGTGATTCAGGAGAGGCTTCGTACAGCACAGTCACGTCAGTAGAGTTATGCGGACCGGAAGGTTCGAGATGTGTCCTACATGGTCGGTGAGAAGGTCTTGCTGAAGGTTTCGCCCATGAAGGGTGTTATGAGATTTTGGAAGAAAGGCAAGTTGAGTCCTCGGTTCATTGGGCCTTTTGAGGTGCTTCCGAGGATTGGGGAGGTGGCCTATGAGCTTTGCCACCCAGCCTGTCGAGTGTGCATCCGGTATTTCATATTTCTATGCTCTGGAAGTATAGTGGGGATCCGTCCCATATTTTGGACTACAGCACGGTTCGGTTGGATGATGATTTGACCTTTGATGTGGATCCAATAGCTATTTTGGGTCGCCAGGTTCGGAAGTTGAGGTCAAAGGATATAGCTTCAGTGAAGGTGTAGTGGAGAGGTCGGCCCGTGGAAGAGGCTACCTGGGAGACCGAGCGGGAGATACGGAGCAGATATCCTCATTTGTTTGAGGCTTCAAGTATGTTTCTTGACTCGTTCGAGGACGAACGTTTGTTTAAGTTGGGGAGGATGTGACGACCCAGCCAGTCGTCTCACGAGTTACCTCTCCATTTCCCCATTTCAGCTTCTTTACGCTTCGTTATCCGTGTTTTATGTGATTGAGTTTATCAGTTCGAGTTCGGAGAGGATTTGGTAAGAAATGAGACACTTAGTCTCTTTTAAGAAGGCTTAAGTTGGAAAAGTCAACTGGATGTTGACTTATATGTTAGAAGGTTCAGAAGTGAGTTTCGATGGTTCGGTTAGATTCGTGAGGTGATTTGTGACTTAGGAGCGCGATCGGAATGGGTTTTGGAGTTGTAGAGAAGATTTAGGCTTGAATTGGCGAAATTGATATTTTGGCAAATTCCGATTGATAGGAGAGATTTTGATATAGTTGTCGAAATGGAATTCCGAGAGTTGCAGTAGCTTCATTGTGTCATTTGGTATGTGTGTGCAAAATTTCAGGTCATTCGGACGAGATTTGATAGACCTTTTGATCGAAAGCATAATTTAAGAGTTCTTGGAGTTCTTAGGCCTCAATCCTATGTTAAATTGGTGATTTGATGTTGTTGTGAGCGTTCCGAAGTTTTGAGCAAGTTTGAACGATATCATGAGATGTGTTGGTACAATTGGTTTGAAGTTCCGGGTAGGTTCCGGGATGTTTTAGTGCAAAAATCATAGCTGTAGCAGGTCTACAGGGGTTGCAGGCCCCAGAACTCACCCATGAGGTCCGCACAAAAATGAGTGTGCCCGCGGTGAGTGCTGTGCGGCCCGCACAAAAGCGAGCGTAGCCTCGGTAGGCGTCGCGCTGACCGCACAAAATGGTGTGCGGCCGCGGTGAAGAACCCTCCCGCTGGTCCTACTTCGGAAGCTCATATCTTTTGATCTACAAGGTATTTTGAAGTGATTAAAAAACAAAAGTTGTAGACCCTCGGGTCTAGTTTCCATAAAGGTAAATATATCGCAATTTGGACATCTGTAGGAAACGTTATGGCCAAAATACTAAAGTCTATCACTGCAGAGGGAGGCCTGTGTGGCCGCACGTTGCCTTTGCGCGGACCGCACTGGCTTGCGCGGACCGCATGAGTTTTGGTGCGGCCCGCGGTAGCTGATACCTGAGGGGTACCTATAAATACGAGGTTTTGGGTTTTATTTAATATTTTGACCTAGAGAGTTCGGATTTTGGCGATTTTTCGAAGGTTTTTCAAGAAATTCATCGTGGTAAGTGATTTTAACACAGATTTGGCAGGAATACATGAATCTATCACTGAATTCATCATTTAACTCGTGATTTGAGATGGAATTTGGGAAAAAAATTGTGAAACCTTTCAAAAATGTAAAATGATGATTTGAAGGACCAAAATTGTATCGGAATTGGATAATTTTGGTACGGTTAGACTCGTGAGGGTATGAGGATTCTAAAAATGTAAATTTTACCCGATTCCGAGACATGGGCCCGGGGCTCGGGTTTTGCTAATTTCGAGATTTTTGATATTTTTCGAATGTTTTCGCTTGGGCTTTGTTCCTTTGGCATATTGTGACGTATTCGTTCTGATTTTGGATAGATTCGACGCGCATGGAGGCCAATTCAAGGGGAAAAGGCGTCGCGGGCTAGAGAATTAGCCAGTTCGAGGTGATTAATGGTTGTAAATGATGTCCTAAGGGTTTGAAACACCGGATTGCACATCGTAGTACTATATGGAGGCAAGATACGCACTTGATGATGAGCATGGGGTCTTTCACTACTAGGGATTTTGACTTGGTTCATCCCGATTGATGACTTTTCTGAATATTTGACTGAAATTCATTTGTTATCATCATGATTTGAACTGATTGCCCTATTTGGGCTTCGTGCCAACTATTTGAACCCTTCGGGGATTTTTATCACTGTTTCCTTTCTACTTGACTTATTATTTGAACTCAGTACTATTGATATCTACTGTTTTACAAATTCAGCCACTTTTACTCAGATTTGAAACTTAAATGATATTTCTACATCATATTTTGGGCTGAGAACTATTGTTTTACTAATGCCCAAAGGGCTTATGATGATTTCTGTACTGAGTGAGGCCGAGGGCCATATGTGAGGATATGCTGAGTGATATGAGGCCAAGGGCCTGAGATACTATTTATGCCATGTGGTGGCTTGAGTGATGTGAGGATATGCTGAGTGATGATGCCACAAGGTGGCTTGATATAGCGCTTGGGCCGTAAGGGGCCCCTCCGGAGTCTGCACACCCACAGTGAGTGCGGGTACCCATGTGATTTGAAACAGTGGTAACAATGACACTGTATGATGCAATTTGGTCAGGTAACAATGGCTGACCATTATGCTGAGTGATTGTGAGGTAGCCCGAGGGGCCGATACTGTACTGAGAGTGAGCCCGAGGGGCTGATACTATGCTGAGCGATTGATACTGTGCCCGAGGGGCGGATTTCTACTTGTTAATTACCTGTTAAATTACCTGTTTTACTTGTTTTAAAAAGGAATATCATTTGATTTCTTCACTGATTTACTGCTTTAAGTGATTTTACTGCTTGATATGGAATTGCTTTGTGCCTTTACGTGTTTTCATACTTTCAGCCATTATTTGTAATTATTACTCACTGAGTCGGAGTACTCATATTACTCCCTGCACCGTGTGTGCAGATTCAGGTATAGCAGAGTCCGCATTTGAGCGCTGATTCCTTCCAGGCTAAGCGGTGATTTGGAGTTACGAGGTAGTTGTTGACATCCGCAGCCCCTTGTCTCTCTTATCCTCTATCTTTTATGTTTTCTTAAGACTGTTGTATCGGGTTCCGTACTTTGTTGACCTATAGCAGATTCTGTAGTAGCTCATGACTTGTAACACCCCGGTTTGGGCTGTGACGGGATGGTTCCTGCAGTTATTATCGTTAAATTCCGCAATTTATGTACATTGTATTATATGTTACTAATGTTTTTGATGATTAACTGTTTAAAAGAGGTGTTCCGTTTTGGTTTGGCTGGCCTTGTCTCCGCGAGAGGCGCCATCACGACCGGGTTCGAGGATTAGGTCGTGACATTCCCTTGCCGGGATAGTGTTGTTTCTTTATTGATCCCTTGCCGGGACTCTTGCTGTGATTAGTGTTTAACTGTATATGTGGATCGGGTTGCGTGTTGCAACAATATTATATTTGGATCGGGTTTCACGCCGCAACTATATTATATATTGGATGGGGTTGCGTGCCATAACAATATTATAATTGGATCGGGTTGCACGCCGCAACAATATTATGATTAGATCGGGTTGCACGCCGCAACAATGATATATTTTGATCGGGTTGCACGATGCAACAATAATATAATTGGATCGGGTTACACACTGCAACAGTGATAAATAATATGGATCGGGTTGCACGTTGTAACAGTGTTATTATGTTTTGGGATCGGGTTGTGCGCCGCAACAATTGAGAATACAAGGTGTTTATGGATTGGTTACGAGTTCCTTATTGTTTCGCTGTAAATTCTAGATTGCCCTTATGCCTTTCTCTTAGTTTACTGTTGGTAGTGATATTCCCCCGCAGCATGTACCCCCTCCCATCTTTACTTGTTTATTCCTGTTTTATTTTCTGTTGCATATTATATAACTTTATAGGTTTATCTGGTAGTCTGGTCCTAACCTCGTTACTACTTCGCCAGGGTTAGGCCAGGCACTTACCAACACATGGGGTCGGTTTTGCTAATACTACACTCTGCACTATGTGCAAATCCTGGAGCGGCAGCTTTTGGACCGTAGCTTTAGGTGGATGCCTTCAATCCAGTTAGAGATCCCGAAGTAGTCCTGCAGGCGTTCGCAGGCCCGGCATTCTCTTCTATCTTCATATGTATTCTATTTTCATTTACTTCAGAGAAAGATTGTACCTTTCTTTCCAGACACTTGTATGTAGTACTCGTAGTCTATCCGTGATATTGTGACACCGGATTCCGGGTAGAGATGTATGTTGGTATTGTTGTATTAGTTTTGGCTAAGTTATCAGATTACGTCTTCAGCTTGTATTTATTTATCGTTAATATTTCACTTTTGATCGCATGTGAATTTAAATTGTTAAAAAGGGCTAAATAAAAGAGTTAGTGAATCTATAATATGCGGCTTGCCTAGCTTTCACGAGTAGGCGCCATCACGACTCCTAAGAGTAGGAACTCCGTGTCGTGACAAGTTGGTATCAAAGCTCTAGGTTACATGGGTCTCACAATTCACGGACAAGCTTAGTAGAGTCTGAGGGATCGGTACGGAGACGTCTGTATTTATCCCCTAGAGGCTACAGAGTTAGGAAAAACTTCACAATTATTCTTTCCCATCGTGCGGTTTGATTTCTAAATACTAATTAAATTTCTACTTTGTTCTTTCACAGATGACGAGAACACACGCTTCCTCATCCACTGACCACCAGCCTGAGCCCCCAGCAGCAGCTCCCATATGGGGCAGAGGGCGAGGCTGTGCTAGAGGCCGAGCTCAGCCCAGAGTAGCAGCACCAGCGGCGGAACCTCAGGTTGACTTTGATGATGAGGTTCCGGCCCCGGCAGTTCTGTTGGGCCCAGCTCAGGTCCCAGAGGGGTTTATTGCTACCCCAGTACTCCAGGATGCTTTGGTCCGTCTAGTGGACCTTATGAAGAGTGTCACCCGGGCAGGCTTACTTCCTGTAGCACCAGCCGTCTCTCAGGCTAGAGGAGGAGCCCAGACTCCTACTACTCGCACTCTAGAGCAGATGGCTCCCCAGTTTCAGTCTCCAGCAGCTCAGCCAGTTGGAGCAGTTCAGCCGGGTGTGGTAGCTCAGACTAGTGATGGAGCCACTATGTCTACTGATGCTTTGTGGAGATTGGATAGGTTTACCAAGCTCTTCACTACTACTTTTAGCGGTGCATCTTCTGAGGATCCCCAGGATTATCTAGACAGCTGTTATGAGGTTCTCAAGAACATGGGGATAGTGGAGACCAATGGGGTCGATTTTGCTACTTTTCGATTATCTGGATCCGCCAAAACTTGGTAGAGAGACTATTGTTTGGCTAGACCAGCCAGATCATCAGCTTTGACTTGGGAGTAGTTTACTCAGCTATTTTTGGAGAAGTTTCTCCCCATCACTCAGAGAGAGGCCTATCGGAGGCAGTTTAATCGTTTCCAGCATGGTTCTATGACTGTTACTCAGTATGAGACCAGATTCATCAACTTGGCCCATCATGCTCTTATCATACTTCCCACCAAGATAGAGAGGGTGTGGAGGTTTATTGAGGTACTTATTCACCCGATTCGACTTTAAATGGCTAAGGAGCCCAGGGGTGAGATTTCTTTCCATGAGGTGGCCAATGTGGCCAGGAGAGTGGAGATGGTTCTGTCGTAGGGAGGTGGTCAGGGGTCTAACAAGAGGCCTTGTCATTCGGGCAGATTCAGTGGTGCCTCGTCTGAAGGCAGGGATTCATATGGTATAAGCTATCCTCCTAGGTCCTTTCAGTCAGCACTTCAGGTTTCTCACGGCGCTTCAGGTGGTCATGGATCTCATATGCAGTATTCTAATCAGCAGCCCTACTATGCACCACCAGCTCTTATTAGTACATCGCTGCTCCAGAGTTTTCGGGGTGGTCATTCAAGCCACCAGGGTCAGTCTTAGTTTCCTCAATTGTAGCATTCAGGTGGATGTTTTGAGTGCGGTGAGTATGGTCATATCCGGAGGGCTTGTCCGATATTGGTGGGTACTCAGTCACAGTAGCAGGGTCCCCGAGCTATGGTTTATGCACCAGGTGTTCCACCGCCCGCTCTGCCAGATAGGGGTGGGGGTAGAGGTGCTAGAGGTGGAGGTAGAGGTGTTAAAGGTGGAGGCCAGCCATCAGCAGGCCGTCCCAGAGATGTAGTTCAGGGTGGTGGGGCCCAGCCCCGATGTTATACTCTTCCAGCCAGGCCCGAGGCTAAGGCTTCCAATGCAGTTATCGCAGGTATTGTTCTGGTTTGTAGCAAAGATGCTTCAGTTTTGTTTGATCTGGGATCTACATACTCCTATGTGTCATCTTATTTTACATCGTATCTAGTCATGCCTAGTGATTCTTTGAGTGCTTATGTTTATGTGTCTACACCGGTGGGTGATTCTATTGTAGTATATCAAGTCCATCGTTCATGTATAGTTATGATTGGAGGTCTTGAGACTCGTGTAGATTTGCTTCTTCTCGACATGGTTGATTTCGATGTCATATTAGGGATGGACTAGTTATCACCTTATAATGCTATCTTGGACTGTCATTCTAAGACTGTGACCTTAGCCTTGCCGGGTTTACCTCGTTTAGAGTGTAGAGGGACTCCTAGTCATTCTACCCGTAGTGTTATCTCATATATAAAGGCTTGGCATATTGTCGAGAAAGGGTGTTTGGCCTATTTGGCCTATGTTCGTGATTCTAGTGCTAAGGTTCCTTCTATTGATTTTGTGCTTGTTGTCCGTGAGTTTCCTGAGGTATTTTCTTCAAACCTGCCGGGTACGCCACCCGATAGGGATATTGACTTTTACATTGATTTGGCTCCGGGCACTCAGCCCTTTTCTATCCTGTCGTATCGTATGGCCCCGCCTGAGTTGAAAGAGTTGAAAGAGCAGTTGCAAGACTTGCTTGAGAAAGGTTTCATTAGACCGAGTGTTTTGCCTTGGGGTGCACCGGTGTTGTTTGTTAAGAAGAAGGACGGATCGATGAGATGTGTATTGATTATCGGTAGTTGAACAAGGTTACAATCAAGAATAAGTATCCGTTGCCGAGGATTGATGATTTGTTTGATCAGCTTCAGGGTGCCAAGGTATTTTGGAAGATTGACTTGAGATCTGGATACCATCAGTTGAGGATTAGGGCATCCAATATCCCTAAGATAGCTTTCCGCACTCGGTACGGGCATTATGAGTTCTTGGTGATGTCATTCGGATTAAAAAATGCCCCAGCAGCTTTTATGGATTTGATGAACCGAGTGTTTAGGCCTTATTTGGATTCGTTCGTGATAGTCTTCATTGATGATATTTTGATCTATTCCTACAGTCGGGAGGAGCACGAGCAGCATCTTAGGGTGGTTCTTCAGACTTTGAGGGATAGTCAGTTGTATGCTAAGTTTTCGAAGTGTGAGTTCTGGTTGAGTTCAGTTGCATTCTTGGGTCATGTCATTTCAGCAAAGGGTATTCAGGTTGATTCGAAGAAGATAGAGGTAGTCAAGAACTGGCCTAAACCCGCATCTTCTAGAAAGATTTGGATTTTCTTGGGTCTAGCATGCTACTTTCGTCGGTTTATGGAGGGATTTTCATCTATTACAGCCCCGATGACCAGGTTAAGGTGGTCGAACCAGTGTGAGGCAAGCTTTCAAAAGCTCAAGACAGCTTTGATTATGGCACCAGTGTTGGTTTTTCCTACAGGTTCAGGGCCATATAAAGTTTATTGTGATGCATCTCGTATTGGACTTGGTGCGATGTTGATGCAGGATGGCAAGGTCATTGCCTATGATTCGTGGAAGTTGAAGATTCATGAGAAGAACTATCCGGTTCATGATTTGGAGTTGTCAGCCATTGTTCACGCGTTGAAGATTTGGAGGCATTATCTATATGGCTTGGCATGTGAGGTATTCACAGATCACAAGAGTCTGCAGTACTTGTTCAAGCAAAAGGAGCTAAATTTGAGGCAGAGAAGGTGGTTGAAGCTGTTGAAAGACTATGATATCACCATCTTATATCATCCGGGAAAGGCCAATGTGGTGGTCAATGCTTTAAGTAGGAAGTCAGCCAGTATGGGCAGTCTTTCTTATATTCCGGTTGGTGAGAGACCGCTTACTTTGGATGTTCAGGCTTTGGCCAATTAGCTTGTGAGGTTGGATGTTTCTGAGCCCAGCCGTGTGTTAGCTTGCACGGTCGCTCGTTCTTCCTTATTGGAGCGTATCCGTGATCGGTAGTATGATGATGCCCATTTGTGTGTCCTTAGAGACACGGTGCAGCATGGCGGTGCCAAGCAGGTTACCTTAGGTGATGATGGAGTTTTGAGATTGTAGGATCGAGTTTATGTGCCTAATGTGGATGGACTCCGAGAGTTGATTTTAGAGGAGGCCCATAGTTCCCAGTACTCTATTCATCCAGGCACCACTAAGATGTATCAGGACTTGCGGTAGCATTATTGATGGTGGATAATGAAGAAGGACATTGTTATATATGTGGCTCGGTGTTTGAACTGTCAGCGGGTTAAGTACAAGCATCAGAGGCCTGGTGGTTTGTTTCAGAGGATTGAGCTTCCAGAGTGGAAGTTGGAGCGGATCACTATGGACTTTGTTGTTGGACTCCCACGGACTCAGAGGAAGTTCGACGTAGTGTGGGTTATTGTTGATAGGCTGACTAAGTCAGCACATTTCATTCATGTGGCAGTCTTCTATTCTTCCGAGAAGTTAGCTGAGATCTATATCAGGGAGATTATTCGTCTTCATGGTGTGCCTGTGTCTATTATTTCGGGTCGAGGTACACAGTTTACCTCACATTTCTGGAGAGCGATTCAGCGAACATTGGGCACATGGGTTGAGTTGAGCACAACATTTCATCATCAGACGGACGGGCAGTCCGAGCAGAATATTTACATTTTGGAGGATATGCTTCGAGCTTGTGTCATCGACTTTGGAGGCTCGTGGGATCAGTTTTTGCCTTTAGCAGAGTTTGCCTACAACAACAGCTACCAGTTGAGTATTCAGATGGCTCCTTATAAGGCTTTGTATGGTAGGCAGTGTCGACCGCCGGTTGGATGGTTTGAGCTGGGGGAGGCTCGGTTGTTGGGTACGGATCTAGTTCAGGATGCCTTGGACAAGTCAGGATTATTCAGGATAGGCTTCGTACAACTCAGTCTAGGCAAAAGAGTTATGCCGACTGTAAGGTTTGAGATTTGGCATTCATGGTCGGTGAGCGGGTATTGCTTCGGGTGTCTCCTATGAAGAGCATGATGAGATTTGAAAAGAAAGACAAGCTTAGCCCTAGGTTCATTGGCCCGTTTGAGATTCTTGATCGATTGGGAGAGGTGGCTTACAGACTTGTGTTGCCGCCGAGCTTATCAGCCATGCATCTAGTGTTTCATGTGTCCATGCTTCAAAAATATCACGGCGATCCATCCCACGTGTTAGATTTCTGCACTGTCCAGTTGGACAAGGACTTGTCTTATGAGGAAGAGCCGGTAGCTATTCTAGACCGGCAGGTTCGTCAGTTGAGATCAAAGAGTTTCCCTTCTGTTCGTGTTCAGTGGAGAGGTCAGCCTGCTAAGACATCGACCTGGGAGTCCGAGTCTGATATGCGGAGCCATTATCCCCATCTTTTCCCCGACTCAGGTACTTCCTTCTTATGTCCGTTCGAGGACGAACGATTGTTTTAAAGTTGGAGAATGTGATGACAAAAGGGTCATCACTTGTTTTAAAAATGAATTCTGCATTTCAAGGCCTTAAAAAGCTCTTTCAGCATCACCTAGATTTGCGTGCATAGTCCGGGTGTGTAGCCGGAAAGCCAATATATGAAAAATCTGTGAAAATAAAGATGAATTTTGACTTTAAAATGGGTTTAAGTTGACTTCGGTCAGCATTTTGGATAAACGAACCCGGACCCGTGATTTGATGGTCCCGGAGGGTCCTTGGAAAAATATGGGACTTGGCCGTATGCCCGGAATCGAATTCCGAGGTCCCAAGCCCAAGAAATAAATTTTTAAAAAAAATTGTTTTCTAGAATTATTTATGAGTTTTGAAAATGAAATGCATTTAACATTTGAGGGTATCGAGCCAGTATTTTGGTTCTGGAGCCCGATATAGGTCTTATATGTGATTTAAGATGAGTCTGTGAAATTTTGTAAGAAACGGACTTGAAATGACGTGAATCAGACCGTATTTGAGAAAATTGGAAAATTTGAAGTTCTTAAGAAATTTCATGATTTTGATGCTAAATTCACAGTTGTTGATGTTATTTTAGTGATTTGAATGCACGAACGAGTCAGTATGATGTTTTTAGGTTGGTGTGCATGTTTGGTTTAGAGCCCCGAGGGCTCGGGTGAGTTTTAGATAGGCCACGGGGTGGATTTTTTTACTTGGGAAATTGCAGGTTTCAGCTGTTCTATTGCAGGTCTGCAGGCTTTGCATTTGCGAAGTCTGGCTCGCAAATGCGAGGGCTGAGTCGCAAATGCGAAATAGCCCAGGCCAGCTTCGCAAATGCGATAACTCCCCATTTGGGCCTGTCTTCGCAAATGCGACAGGATATTCGCAAATCCGACTTCGCAAATGCAAAAGTTGCTTTGCAAATGCGAGCTTAGTAGAGCCTGGGTTCGTAATTGCGATACCTGCAACCTGTAAATTTATAACTTAGACGCATTTCAACCATTTTTCACACTATTTCAAAACAAAAACACTCTAGGGCAAATTTTCAATGACAACTTCTTTTCCAAATCGATTGTAAGTGATTTCTAACTAGTTTTCTTCAATCCTTAACATCTTTTCACATGATTTCAACTCAAAATCAATTATTTTCATGGGGAAAATTGGGTGTTTTGGGTAGAACCTAAGTTTTTCAAAAATTAGGGATTTGGACCTCGATTTGAGGTCCGATTTCAAAACAAATTATGTATTTGGGTTCGTGGGGGAATGGGTAACCGGGTTTGGCTTGAACCTCGAGTTTTGACCATGTGGGCCCGGGGTGATTTTTGACTTTTTGGGTAATATTTTGTAAAAAATTATTTTCATGCATTAGAATTGATTTATTTAGCATTTATTGATGTAATTAAGTAACTTGTGACTAGATACAAGCGAATTAGTGGTGGAATCAAGGGGTAAAGCGATAATTGAAACTTGAATTGTGTTCGTGGCATCGAGGTAAGTGTTTGGTCTAACTTTAGCTTTAGGGATTAGGAGTTGTGTCCTATTTGATACATGTTACTTGTTGAGTACGACGTATAGGCATGTTGACGAGTATTTATATGTTGGTGTCAAGCATGACCGTGAGTCTTAAATTGAAATTGTTGTGTTCTTACTAAATACTACAAATGCCTAAGTTGTTGATTCTCTGTGTTGAGCAAAGATTATGATTATTCTCATGGGAATTACTTATGATTGAGTATTGGTGCTAGTTAAGGTAGTTAGATGTTGGAACAAGGTTATAGCTGATTTTCCCTTGCCGGGACGTATTTACTTATACTGTCGATTCTCTTGCCGAGATAATGTTGTTTATTTATTGATCCTTTGCCGGGACTCTTATTGTGATTAGTGTTGAACTGTATATATGGATCGGGTTGCGCGCCGCAACAATATTATATTTGGATCGGGTTGCATGCCGCAACAATATTATGCTTGGATCGGGTTGCACGCCGCAACAATGATATAATTGGATCGGGTTGCATGTCGCAACAGTGTTAATATGTTTTGGGATCGGGTTGTGTGCCGCAAGAAGTGAGAATACAAGGTGTTTATGGATTGGTTACAAGTTCTTTATTGTTTCGCTGTAAATTCTAGATTGCCCTTATGCCTTTCTCTTAATTTACTATTGGTAGTGATATTCCCTCGCAGCATGTACCCCCTCCCATCTTTACTTGTTTATTCCTAATTTATTTTCTGATGCATATTATATAAGTGCACAGGTTTATCTGGTAGTCTGGTCCTAGCCTCGTCACTACTTCGCCGGGGTTAGGCCAGACACTTACCAGCACATGGAGTCGGTTATGCTGATACTACACTCTGCACTATGTGCAGATCCCGGAGCGGCAGCTTTTGAACCGTAGCTTTGGGTGGCTACCGAGGTAGTCCTGTATTTATCATCTTCCGCTTGTATTTATTTGTCGTTAATATTTCACTTTGATCGCATGCTAATTTAAATTGTTAAAAAGGGATAAATAAAAGAGTTAGTGATTATTTAATATGCGGCTTGCCTAGCTTTCACGAGTAGGTGCCATCACGACTCCTGAGGGTGGGAAATCCGGGTCGTGACATTAACACTCTAAAAGAAACATACACGTCATCATCCTTCGTGTTTTACACTCTTCCTCACCCAAGCAACAATCACAAAGCAATTTGGGCAAGGGAAATCAATAATATTTCAATAAAATCCCGGCACGGAAACAATAGCATAACAACAATATCCCGGCAGGGGAAACAATGTCATGAATAATAACATCCCAGCAAGGGAGATAATATCAAAAGCAATAACATCCCGGCAGGGGAGATAATATCAAAAGCAATAACATCCCAGCAAGGGAGACAATAATATAAACCTTTTCTCTTCACCAGAATTTCTTCACAACTCATTTCTCAACTTGAACCGACGCTCTACAATGATCAATTACCAATAATACTTCCACAAGCCTTGTTCAACAAAAAAAAATCATCATATAAAGCATGAACAATACGAATCGGAGTCACATTAGTCATAGTATAAGACTCACAAGCATGCTTCACACCAACGTATAGATACTCGTCATCATGCCTATACGTCATACTCAACAATTAACACGTAGCAAATAAGACACGACTCCTAATCCCTCAAGCTAAGGTTAGACCAAACACTTACCTCGATGCCACGAACACAATTCAAGCCTCAACTACCGCTTTACTTCTTGTTTCCACCACCAATTCGCTTGTATCTAGCCACAATTTACTTAACAATATCAATAAATGCTAAATGAATCAATTCTAATGCATGAAAATAGGTTTTACAAATATTTCCCCAAAAAGTCAAAAATAATCGACCTTGTTTCCACATGGTCAAAACCCGAGGTTCGAACCAAAACCCGATTACCCATTCACCCACGAACCCAAATATATAATTTGTTTTGAAATTGGACCTCAAATCGAGGTCCAAATCCTCAAAATTTTAAAAACCTAAGTTCTACCCAAAACACCCAATTTCCCCCATGAAAACCCTTGATTTTGAGTTGAAATCTTGTGAAAAGCTATTAAAGATTAAAGAAAGCAAGTTAGAAATGGCTTACAATTGATTTGGAAGAGTAGTTGTCTTTGAAAAATCGCCCAAAGGTGCATTAGGTTTGAGAGGGTTTGAAAAATGAGAAATTTTCGGCTAAGTTATGATTTAGCAGGTTGCAGATATCGCAATTGCGACCAAGCTTCGCAATTGCAAACCCCTTCAGGACCTGCTAACATTGCATTTGTGATTAGATGTTCGCAATTGTAAACTCACATTTGCGAATGGAATGTCGCATTTGCGACAACTGGGGATTTCTAGGTTATTCGCATTTGCGAAGAAATGCTCGCAATTGCGAGCAAGGCTAGCTAGGGCATACTTCGCAATTGTGAAGTTCCCCTCACAATTCCCAAGCCTGATAGGATTGCAATTGTGACAGTTGACCTCGCAATTGCGAGATCAGAGCCTGCAACACATACCAGCTGAAAATCTGAAACTTCCTAAGATCAATTTCACTCCGTGGCCTATCCAAAACGCACCCGAGCCCTCAGGGCTCCAAACCAAACATACACCCTGACCTAAAAACATCATACGGACTTGCTCGTGCAATCAAATCATCAAAATAACATCAACAACTATGAATTAAATCCCAAATTCATGAAATCATCCAAGAACATCAAATTTTCCAAATTTCTCAACTTTAGGTCCGTTTTATACCAAACCAACTCCGATCTTTACCAAATTTTACAGATTCAACCTAATTATTATTTCAATCTTGTACTGGGCTCTGAAACCACAATATGGGCCCGATACCATCAATTTTCAAACATCTTTCATTTCCAAAAACTCATATATATTCCAGAAAATAATTTTCTTTGAAAATTCATTTCTCGGGCTTGGGACCTCGGAATTCGATTTCGGTCATATGCCCAAGTCCCGAATTTTACTACGGACCATAAGAGACTGTCGGATCACAATTCTGTGTCCGTTTACCCAAAATGTTGACCGAAGTCAACTTAAATTTATTTTTAAAGTAAAATTTATCAGTGTCCGTTTACCCAAAAAATTGACCGAAGTCAACTTAAATTTATTTTTAAAGTAAAATTTATCACTTTTCATAGATTTTCACATAATGGCTTTCCGGATACACGTCTGGACTGTGCACGTAAATCGAGATGAGACGAAAAGGAGGTTTAAGACCTCGAAACACATAATCTACTTGTAGCACAAGTGATGACCTTTTGTGTCATCACATTCTCCACCTCTAAAACAATCGTTCGTCCTCGAACGGACATAAGAAGGAAGTACTTGAGTCAGAGAAAAGATGGGGATATCGGCTCCGCATATCGGACTCGGACTCTAGGTCGCTGCCTCAACAGGCTAACCTCTCCACTGAATATGAACAGAATGGAAGCTCTTCGATCTCAACTGACGAACCTGCCGGTCTAGAATAGCTACCGGCTCCTCCTTATAGCACAAGTCCTTGTCCAACTGGACAGTGCTGAAGTCTAACACATGGGATGGATCATCGTGATACTTCAGAAGAATGGACACATGAAACACTGGATGCAAGACTGATAAGCTCGGCGGCAACGCAAGTCATTAAGCCACCTCTCCTACTCGATCAAGAATCTCAAATGGGCCAATGAACCTAGGGCTAAGCTTGACGTTCTTTCCAAATCCCATCATGCCCTTCATAGGCGATATCCAAAGCAACACCCGCTTGCCGACCATGAATGCCATATCACGAACCTTACGGTTGGCATAATTCTTTTACCTCGACTTAGCTGTACGAAGCCTATCCTGAATGATCCTGACCTTGTCCAAGGCATCCTGTACTAGATCTGTACCCAACAACCGAGCTTCTCCCAGCTCAAACCATCCAACCGGCGACTGACACTGCCTACCATATAAAGCCTCATAAGAAATCATCTGGATGCTCGATTGGTAGCTGTTGTGGTAGGCAAACTCCACTAAAGGCAAGAACTGATCCCACGAGCCTCCAAAGTTAATGACACAAGCTCAGAGCATATCCTCCAAAATCTAAATAGTGCACTCGCACTACCCGTCCGTCAGAGGATGAAATGTTGTGCTCAACTCGACCCGTGTGACCAACTCATGTAGAACTGCTCTCCATAAATGTGAGGTAAACTACGTGTCTCAGTCCGAAATGATAGACACGGGCACACCATGAAGACGAACAATCTCCCGGATATCAGCTAACTTCTCGGAAAAATAGGAGACTGCCACAAGAATGAAATGTGCTGACTTGGTTAGCCTATCAATAATAACCCACACTGCATCGAACTTCCTCTGAGTCCGTGGGAGTCCAACAACGAAGTTCATAGTGATACGCTCCCACTTCCACTCAGGAATCTCAAACTTCTGGAACAAACCACCAGGTTTCTAATGCTCGTACTTTACCTGCTGATAATTCAAACACCGAGCCACATATGCAACAATATCCTTCTTCATCCTCCTCCACCAATAATGCTGCCGCAAATCCTGATACATCTTAGCGGTGCCCGGATGAATAGAATACTGGGAACTATGGCCTCCTCTAGAATCAACTTTTGAAGTCCATCCACATTAGGCACACAAACTCAACCTTGCTGTCTCAAAACTCCATCACCTCCTAACGTAACCTGCTTGGCACTACCGTGTTGCACTGTGTCCCTAAGGACACATAAATGAGGATCATCATACTGCCGATCTCGGGTACGCTCCAATAAAGAAGAAGTAGCGACTGTGCAAGCTAACACACAATTGTACTAAAAAATATCCAACCTCACTAACTGATTGGCCAAAGCCTGACCATCCAAAGCAAGCGGTCTCTCACCATCTGGAATATACGCAAGACTACCCATACTGGCTGACTTTCTACTCAAAGCATCGGCCACCACATTGGCCTTTCCCGGATGATATAAGATTGTGATATCATAATCCTTTAGTAGCCCCAACCACCTTCTTTACCTCAAATTTAGCTCCTTCTACTTGAACAAATACTGCAAACACTTGTGATCCATGAACACCTCACATGACACGCCATACAGATGATGCCTCTAAATCTTCAACACATGAACAATGGCTGCTAACTCTAAATCATAAACTGGATAATTCTTCTCATGAATCTTCAACTGTCGCAAAGCATAAGCAATGACCTTGCCATCCTGCATCAACATCGCCCCAAGTCCAATATGAGATGCATCACAATAGACTGTATATGACCCTGAACCTGTGGGCAAAACCAACACCGACGCCGGAGTCAAAGGTGTCTTGAGCTTCTGAAAGCTCGCCTCACACTCGTCCGACCACCTGAATTAGGCACCCTTCTGGGTCAACCTGGTCATCGGGGCTGCAATAGATGAAAACCCCTCCACAAATCGACGGTAATAGTCTACCAAACCCAAGAAACTCTAGATCTCTATAGCTGATGCGGGTCTAGGCCAGTTCTTAACTGTCTCTATCTTCTTTGGATCTACCTAAATACCCTCTGCTGATACAACATGACCCAAGAATGCAATTGAACTTAACCAGAACTCACACTTCAAAAACTTAGCATATAACTGACTATCTCTCAATGTCTGAAAAACCACTCTCAGATGCTGCTCATGCTCCTCCCAGCTGCGGGAATAGATCAAAATATCATCAATAAAGACTATCACGAACGAATCCAAGTAAGGCTTGAACACTTGGTTCATAAAATCCATAAAAGTTGTTGGGGCATTTGTCAACCCAAATGACATCACCAAGAACTCATAATGCCCGTACCGAGTGAGGAAAGCTTTATTAGGGATATCGGATCCCCTAATCCTCAACTGATGGTAGCCAGATCTCATGTCAATCTTCAAAAATACCTTGGCACTCTGAAGCTGATCAAACAAATCATCAATCCTCAGCAATGGATACTTATTCTTTATTGTAACCTTGTTCAACTACTAGTAATCTATACATATCCTCATCGATCCGTCCTTCTTCTTAACAAACAACATCGGAGCACCCCAAGGGGAGATACTAGGCTTAATGAAGCCTTTATCAAGCAAGTCTTGCAACTTCTCCTTCAATTCTTTCAACTCAGGCGGGGCCATATGATACGACAGAATAGAAATGGGCTGGGTGCCCGGAGCCAAATCAATGCAGAAGTCAATATCCCTGTCGGGTGGCATACCTGGCATGTCTGAAGGAAATACCTCAGGAAACTCACGAACTACAGGCACAGAATTCATAGAAGGAACCTCAGCAATAAAATCACGAACATATGCCAAATAAGCCAAACAATCATTCTCGACCATTTGCCGAGCCATCATATATGAGATAACACTATGGGTGGAATGACCAGGAGCCCCTCTCCACTAAAACGAGGCAACCCCAGCAAGGCTAAAGTCACAGTCTTGGCATGACAATCCAAGATAGCGTGGTAAGGTGATAACCAGTCCATCCCCAATATGACATCAAAATCAGCCATGTCCAACACTAATAAATCTACTCGAGTCTCAAAACCCCCAATCACAACTATACATGAACGATGGACACGATCTATCACAATAGAATCACCCACTGGTATAGACACATATACATGAGCACTCAAAGAATCAATAGGCATGACCAGATACGATGCAAAATAAGATGACACATAGGAGTATGTAGACCCTAGATCAAATAGAACTGAAGCATCTCTACTACAAACCAGAACAGTGCCTGTGATAACTGCATCGGAAGCCTCAGCCTCAGGCCTGGATAGAAGAGCATAACATCGGGGCTGCGCCCCACCACCTTGAACCACATCTCTGGGATGGCCTCCTACTAGCTGGCCTCCACCTCTAGCGGGCTAACCTCCACCTCTAATACCTCTACCTCCACCTCTAGCACCTTTACCTCCACCTCTAGCTGGCTAGGCGGGCGGTGGAACACTCGGTGCCTGAACCATGGCACAGGAACCTTGATGCTGAGAGCTGCTCGGTGCTCAAGGGAAAAATCTAGCAATATGCCCCATATCACCACATGTATAACAAGCCCTCGGTGGCCGAGACTGCTGACCTTGACAGCCTGAATAACTACTCTAAAAAATCTGGAGCGGAGGTGCACTGATAGGAGTTGGCGGTGCACTGTAGGGGAACTGATCAGAACACTCCATATGAGAACCACAGCCACCTAGAGCACCGTGAGAAGCCTGAAGTGCTGAATGAAATGGCCTGGGAGGATGGCTCCTACCAAAAGAATCCCAGCCTCCAGACGAGGCACCACTGAACCTACCAGAATGACAAGGTCTCTTGTTAGACACCTAACCACCCCCTGTAATAGAACCATATCAATTCTCCTGGCCACATTGGCCGCATCCTAAAAAGAAATCTCGTTCCTCGTCTCCTTAGCCATCTAAAGTCGAATAGGCTGAACGAGTCCCTCAATAAACCTCCTTACTCTCTCTCTCTCTCTCTCTCTCTCTCTCTCTCTCTCTCTCTCTCTCTCTCTCTCTCTCTCTCTCTCCGTGGGAAGTATAGAAAAGCATGATGGGCCAAGTCAATAAATCTGGTCTCGTACTGAGTAACAGTCATAATACCCTGCTAGAGATGCTTAAACTGCCTCCGATAGTTCTCCCTCTGAGTGATAGGAAGAAACTTCTCAAGCAATAGCTGAGAGAACTAATCCAAAGTCAAAGCTGGTAACCCAGCTGGTCTAGCCAAGCAATAATCTCTCCACCAAGTCTTGGCGGATCCAGACAAACGAAAAGCAGCAAAGTCGATCCCATTGGTCTCCACTATCCCCATGTTCCTGAGAACCTCAAAACAGTTGTCTAAATAATCCTGGGGATCGTCAGAAGATGCACCGCTGAAAGTGGTAGTGAAGATCTTGGTAAACCTGTCCAATATCCACAAGGCATCAGCAGACATAGCTGCTCCATCACCGATTTGAGCTACCGTAACACCAGGCTAAACTACCCCAACTGGCTGAGCTACTGGAGTCTGAAACTGGGGAGCCATCTGCTCCAGAGTGCGAGTAGCAGGAGTCTGGGCTCCTCCTCCAGCCTGAGAGACGGTTGGTGCTACAAGAAGTAAGCCTGCCTAGGTGACACTATCCATAAGGCCCACTAGACGGACCAGAGCATCCTAGAGTACTGGGGTAGCAATGAACCCCTCTAGGACCTAAGATGGGCCCACCGAAACTATCTGGGTTAAAACCTCATCATCAAACTCAACCTGAGGCTCTGTCGCTGGTGCTGCTGCTCTGGGCTGAGCTCTGTCCCTACCTCGGCCTCTAGCACGGCCTTGCCCTCTGCCCGTCGTGAGAGCTAATGCTGGGGGCTCAAGCTACTGATCAGTGGATGAGGAAGCACGTGTTCTCGTCATCTGTGAAAAAACAAAGTAGAAATTCAATTAGCATTGAGAAACCAAACCGCACAACAGGTAAGAATAGATGTGAAGTTTTTTCCTAATTTTGTAGCCTCTAGGGGATAAATACAGACGTTTCTGTACCGATCCCTCAGACTCTACTAAGCTTGTCCGTGAATTATGAGACATAAGTAACCTAGAGCTCTGATACCAACTTGTCACGACCCGGATTTTCCACCATCGGGGTCGTGATGGCGCCTACTAATTAAAGCTAGGCAAGCCAACTATTCCAATTACTTAACCTTTTTCATATATTTTAATCCTTTAAAAATGGTGACCAAACATCATATAAACAACGGAATTAAATAAGCGGAAGAAACTAAATGTAACTGTTTAATATTAATACTGATACAATTCCATAAACTAAAAAGCTACCCAGATCTGGTGTCACAATTTCATAGACTTTCTAAGAGTACTACAAATAAGAGTCCGAAAGATAAGTTGTTTCAAAAATACATAGAAGAAACAGTATAGAAAGATAGAAGGAGATGCCAGGGCCTGCGGACGCATGCAGGATTACCTCTGGTCGCCTGAATGGACTGAATACAACACCCTCACTAAGGTCCAAAAGCTACAGCACCGGGATCTGCACACAGTTCAGAGTGTAGTATCAGAACAACTGACCCCATGTGCTGGTAAGTGCCTAGCCTAACCTTGGCGAAGTAATGACGAGGCTAGGACCAGACTACCAAATAAACCTATGCAATTATATCATATACAGCGGAAAATAAAGGCAGAAATGTATAGTTAAGGATAGGAGGGGGAAACATGTTGCGGGGAATTAAGTAATAGAAGAATAGCAGATAAATTAAGGAACACCAAAGTTCAATTATCAACAAGAATCAAAAATAAAAGACAAGTGCACGGTATCACCCTTCGTGCTTCTACGCTCGTCCTCACCATAAAATCAATAAAATCGGCACGGCATCACCCTTCGTGCTTTTACCTCACATAATCATGACACGAAATGATCCTTTGTGCATTATCAGTCATATCATGACACGGAATTGTACATCGTATGGCACGGCATCACTCTTCGTGCTTTTACCTCACAATATCAGTACGGCATCACCCTTCGTGCTTTACACTCTTCCTCACCCAAGCAACAATCACAAAGCAATTTGGGCAAGGGAAATTAATAATATTTCAATAAAATCCACGCAAGGGAACAATACCATAACAACAATATCCCGGCAGGGGAAACAATGTCATGAATAATAACGTCCCGGAAAGGGAGATAATATCAAAAGCAATAACATCCCGACAGGGGAGATAATATCAAAAGCAATAACATCCCGGCAAGGGAGACAATAATATAAACCTTTTCTCTTCACCATAATTTCTTCACAACTAATTTCTCAACTTGAGCCAACGCTCTACAATGATCAATTACCAATAATACTTCCATAAGCTTTATTCAACAATAGAAATTATCCTATAAAGCATAAACAATATGAAATGGAGTCACATTAGTCATAGTATAAGACTCACGGGCATGCTTCACACAAACGTATAGATAATCGTCACCATGCCTATACGTCGTACTCAACAATTAACACGTAGCAAATAAGACACGACTCCTAATCCCTCAAGCTAAGGTTAGACCAAACACTTACCTCGATGCCACGAACACAATTCAAACTTCAACTACCGTTTTACCTCTTGTTTCCACCACCAATTCGCTTGTATCTAGCCACAATTTACTTAACGATATCAATAAATGCTAAATGAATAAATTCTAATGCATGAAAATAGATTTTATAAAGATTTCCCCAAAAAGTCAAAAAAATCGACCCCGGCCCACATGGTCAAAACCCGAGGTTCGAACCAAAACCCGATTACCCATTCACCCACGAACCCAATAATTTATACAATAATTTTTATGACTGAGTACAAATAATGTGAGCATTAATAAAGTCTAAGCATGATCTCTAACATGAAGGCAGACAAGTTCAACAATAAGTAACTACGTAAACACAGATGATGGCCATGAGGCCTCACGGAACGGACCAAGTCTCCATCCCTCAAGGTATAAACTCACACACCCATCACCTAGCGTGGTTATCACCTCTAAACAGTCACATGATATCAAATTCTCTGGGTTTATACGCTCAAAACCAGAGTTAAAACTGTTACTTACCTCAACTGCATAAAATCCTACTCCAGGATGCCCTCATCTCTAGACTTGGTATCCAAAAGCTCCAAATCTAACCATATTCATATTAATACCATCACCATGTGCTAAAGAATTGAATTCCACAATAAAAACTAAAAAATATGCCAAAAATCCGAAATCGACCAAAATCCGACCCCCGGGCCCACATCTTGAAAACAGTCAAAAATAGCAGAATAATAATCCTCGTCCTCTCCCAAGTCTAACCATATAAATTCGTCAAAATCGGACTCCGTTTGGTCCCTCAAATCCTCACTTAAAACTCTCCAAAACTCAAGCCCTAACTCCCTCAATTTCACTTTGAAATCATCAATCAAATCCCAAAAATGATGATGGATTCATGAAATATAATCAAAACCGAGTAGAGAACATTTACCCCCAATCCATATGGTGAAAATAGCCTCTAAAATCGCCCAAATCTGAGCCCCCAGCTCAAAATATGACCGAATGAACAAACCCTAGTTTTATATATTTTTCTGCCAGCTATTCTACCTCGTTTCTCATACCAAACGATTCTGAAACTCATATTTTATGCCTCCAATGGATTCCTTGTGAAATTCTATTCAAGTTAGGCTTTTGAATCACTCAATTTGACCTTATAATGAATGAGATATTTATGTTTTAATATTTGCAAAAAGTGCAGATTTTTAAATACTCTGCTAGTGGCAATTTTGTAATTAATCTGAAAAATATGGCAACCTAATTCTTAGTAAAATGACCATAAAATTCTCATACGATGTCTAAATTTGATCATTTTTTTGCTACGGGTCCGTAATTATGATACGGATCTAATGCTTCAATCAAAAAAGAAATTGGAGCTCATTTGTTCAATATGATATCATTTATGCTTGAAGAAACGGGGTCGAAACATAAGAAAACAAGCGCAACACAACCCAAACCTATCCAAAACTCACTCGAGGCCCTCGGACCTCAACCAATAATTCAAACAAGTCATATATCACTACCCAAACTTAGTCGTACCTCCAGAACACCTAAAACAATAACAAAACACCAAATCAACCTCGAATTCAAGCATAAGAATTTCTAAACTTCCAACTTTCGTCAATTCAAGCCAAATTCTACCACGGACCTCCAAATTATATTCCGGACACACTCCTAAGTCTAAAATCACCCAATGAAGCTAATCGGATCATAAAAATCCAAATCTGAATTCGTTTACTCATAAGTCAACTTCTGATTGACTTTTCTAACTTAGCTTTCTAATTAAGAGACTAAGTATTCATTTCACTCCAAAACTACTCCGAACCCAAACCTACCAACTCGATACAACTCAACACAACTGAAAAATACATAAAGAAGCATAGATAGGGAAATGGGGCTACAACTCTCAAAACGACAAGCCGGGTCGTTACAACCTTCCACCGTCATAAACATTACGTAGTCACTTTATCTTCCTAAATCTGAACTCATACTTCAACATGAAATTTACTTCGCTCCCAACTAGAAGACATGAAAAGACTCTTCAAACACCTATAACTCGGGGCTATACCTCAAATTGAGATGAAAATCAAGTACCTAATAGTTCCTTCTATCCTCTAGTAGACCCTTCTCGTCGTTTTCAAATCATATGAATACACCTCGCAGTCATAACATACTCATCACGTAGCTATCCAGTCATTACTCCCCTTAATAGGAACACAACATAACATGTAGATCTAGAAGCACGCACTCACGCAATCATCAGCTCAGAGCTCAAGCGATAGGTAAATAACCTGCCTCAAGTCCTCCAGACTAGCCGACATTAACACACAGAGATCACACCTCATCCCTCGATCAACGAATCACAAGCCATCGATGCATATCTGATACTGAGCGCTCATGCGCGCATGCGAACGCGTGGAAGGAATTCAAAGAGTTACATTTCAAGCTGAATCAAGGATGCAGCATAATAATTCAAGAATGTGAAGTTTTTCCTAAAGGTTCTGCAACCTCCCGAGGATAAATACAGACGTCTCCATACCGATCCGCGAGACTCTACTAAACCTGCTCATGACGCGTAACACCTATGTAACCTAGGCTCTAATACCAACTTGTCACGACCCTAAACCCGGACCCGGTCGTGATGGAGCCTCTCGTGAAGACAAGGTCAGCCGACACAGTTCCCATTTCAATTTTTAAGCAATTAAATTAATAAATATTAAGCCTTAAACTTGATAAAATAAATAATAAGTAGTGAACATTACAGTTTGCGGAAATAAAATCCAACACAGCCCGGTACCGGGGTATCACCAGTCATGAGCATCTAACAATTTAATACAAGTCTGAAGTGTCTACAAAGCTATTACAGAATCACCGGAAGAGAAAGAAATGAGATAAAGGGGGAGAAGCACGGGGCTGCGGACGCCAAACAGCTACCTCGTGAACTCCGAAATTTGCCGGGGACTTTAACTCTCGATAGCAGGATCTGCAACGCCTGAATCTGCACATGGGGTATAGGGAGTAATGTGAGTACTCCAACTCAGTGAGTAATAATCATAAATAAAGGCTGAAAAGTACGAAATCGCGTAAGACACATAACAGGCTATAAGGAAGCAGTAAAAGCCAGTAAAAATAGTGAAGCAATAAAGATGTGTAAAATCACCGAGTTTAGTTTAAACTTCATAACAAGCCTTTTTAACAATTAAGCAAGCAATGACAGGAAAATGGGAAAGATAAACACATAAAGGATCACCCCTCGGGCACAATATCAACAAATCTGCCCCTCGGGCAATATCTCATAAACAATACCAGCCCCTCGGGCTATATCTCATATCACAATGGGTACTCGCGCTCACTGGGAGTGTGCAGACTCCTAGAGGGGCCCCTTACGGCCCAAGCGCAATATCAAGTCATATCGTGGCATCATTACTAGGATCTCGGTCTCATATCAACAAGCCACATCGTGGCGTACATATCTCAGGCCCTCGGCCTCATAATCATAATCAGTGTTTCCTCACAACATAGGCCCTCAGCCTTACTCAGTCAAAAATCCTCACAAGCCACTCGGGCAATAGTAAAACATGGTTCTCAACCCAAAATATCATTTAAAAGATCATTTAAGTGTTAAACAGAGTAAACATAACTGAGTTATGAGAACAATGGAATATAGCATGATTGAGTTCAAGTATAAAGTCAAAACAGTGAGGAAATATCAATAAAAATTTAATAAAGGTTCAAATAGTTGGCACGAGGCCCAAATATGGCGTTTAGCCCAAAACATGATGTTCACAAATAGATTTAAGTCAAATACGCGGTAAAATAGTCATTCGAGACAGACTAAATCACAATCCCCAACAATGCACGACCCCACGCTCGTCATCAAATGTGTGTGTCACCTTAATATAGCACAACGATGTGCAAATTCGGGTTTTCATACTCTCAGGACATCATTTACAATTATTACTCACCTCGATCAGGTCCACACTCTAGCCCGCGATGCCTTTTCCCTTACGAATCAACCTTCGGATGCTATAAATCTAGTCACAATCAGTACATAACCATAAAAATATGCTAAGGGAACAAAGCCCACTCGAAAATATTCAATCTACATCAAAAATCCCGAAATTGCTCAAACCCGGGCCCCAGGCCCACGTCTCGGATTCCGATAAACTTTATATCAATAGGGCCTTATCTCCCCACGAGTTCATACATATCAAAAGTACCAAAATCCAACCACAAATGACCCCTCAAATCCCAAATCCTAGGCCTCCAATTACAAACCCTAGCTCTTCAATACTAGGCTTAAATTCCATGATTAATTAGGTAGAATTCTCACAAAAATCGAGTATTGAGTTCAAAAATCTTACCTCCAGGTGTTATCTCTTGAATCCCTCTTCAAATCCTCTCAAAAAGCTCCAAAATCGCCCAAAAATGGTGAAAGTTAGCCCCAAAATCGCGGGCAATGGCTATTTAAAAATTATGCCCAGGCATCAAAAACCTTTTTCGCAAATGCGGTCAAAGCCTCACGTTCGCGAAGCACAAAAATCTGCTGACCATAAATTCCTCTTACGCAAATGCGACCTCCAACTCGCGAACGTGAAGCGTCCTCTTTCCAGGCCATCGTGAACGCGACCTCCTTGCGCGAACGCGAAGCACAAAGATTGGGACCCCAGCTGCTCCCACTTACTCTACGCGAACGCGGAAACCTCATTGCATTCGCGATGCACACTGAACCTCACCCTTCGCGAACGCGGGACAAACATCGCGAACATGAAGGCCAAATTCCTAGCCGTGCACTCATCCTTTCGCGAACGCGAGAGCCCTCTCGCGAACGCGAAGGCCAAAAGTCTTCAACACCAACAACAGAAAATTTGCAACTCCCCACAACAAGATTTGATCCGTTGAGCCACCCGAAAATCACCCGAGGCCCTCAGGACCTCAACCAAACATGCCAACATATTCTATAACATCATTAAAACTTGTTCCAACCTTCGGAACGCTCAAAACAACATCGAAACACCAAAATCACATCGAATTCAAGCCTACAAATCACAAGAACTTCCAAAATATGCTTTCGATCAAAAAGCCTACCAAACATTGTCTGAATGACCTAAAATTTTGCAGACACGTCACAAATGACACAACAAAACTACTGCAACTTTCAAAATTCCATTCCGACCCCTATATCAAAATCTCACCTATCAACCGGAAAACGCCAAAATCTCAATTTCGCCAATTCAAGCCTAAAACTTCCGCGGACCTCCAAAATACATTCCGACCACACTTCTAAGTCCCAAATCACCTAACGGAGCTAACCAAATCATAAAAATTTCAATCTGAGTTCATCTACTAACAAGTCAAATCTTGGTCAAACCTTTCAAATTTTAAGCTTCAAACTGAGAACTCTTTTTCCAAATTAATTTCGATTACCCTGAAAACCAAAACCGATGATTTACATAAGTCATAATATATCACACGGGGCTAGTCATGCCCGAAAACTGGGGAGCAAAGTGCAAAAGCTCAAAATATATATATATAAACAGAATACAATTTTTCTACAACATTACTATAATTTCTGCAGCATACTGTATGTCATGTCTTTTCTTCTTCTTCTTCTTCTTTTTTCTTCTTCTTCTTCTTCTTCTTCTTCTTCTTCTTCTTCTTCTTCTTCTTCTTCTTCTTCTAGTTTCAGTCTGAAATTCAACCAAAATCAAGTATAATCTTCACCAAAACACCCTCAAAATTGAGATATAAACTCCAAAACATATTTCTAATTGTTTGCAATAACACCCAATCCAAACAAATAATGGTTTTTGAAAACCCAAATTCGAATTCAAAGCTTCAACGCTTTTTAATGGTTGTCAATAGTGGAATTGATGCTCTCTTTTCCTTTGATTTACACTACTGAAATTAGGAATTGAGAGATAGAGAGAGCCGTAGAGAGAATTCCCAATTCTTTACAACAACACCCAATTCAAACAAATAATATTTTTTGAAACTCCAAATTCGAATTCAAAGCTTCAAAGCTCTTTAATGGTTGTCAATAGTGGAATTGTTGCTATCTTGTGCACGATACGTGGGGGAGGGGGGAGGGGATGTGGAGAGAGAAACGTGGGGAGTGGAAGATACGTTAGAGTGATTTTAGGATACTAATTATTATCATTAATTCCCTTAAAATGTACATAAATTGTAATTGGGTATATAAAATGTAGTTATAGTAAAACTTGAGTAGGAAGGGTAATATAGTTTCATATAGTATATAGGAATGTAAAAATCTCTTTAAATAACGCGCCTATTTATTTGCTCAACGATTTTGACCCGCCCAAATCATCCCGCTCCGCCCATTTTACACCATACATGTCTAGGTTGGTAAAATTACGTTACTCTTGTTGCACAATAGAGAGTAGCTCAAGTTGAAAAGACAGCAACAACCCTAGAAAAGAAGTCACAATTAAACTTTTTAATAAATAGAATAGACCAAAAAAAAAAAAAATATGTAGAGAAAGCAGATAAAAGGTACGGAGTAACACTAAAAATTTTGTTCCCACTTATCACTTATCAGTGAATCAGCCTTGACATCATAAATGAGTGGCATTTGCATCTATACCCATTTTTTGGGTCACGTTTTAATTTGTGCCCGCTTTGAAAAACAATTGTAAGCATACCCATTTTTTCGTGTAACTTCAGCATACGGGGCTGAATTAGCAAAGGCAATCACGCAAAACTTTAGCATTCTAGTAGACAGGCCTGAAGTAGCAAGTGTGCTGAAGTTTTTGTTTGTAATTGCTGAACTTAAGTATAGTAGCTGAAGTTTTGTTCTTTATTTGCTGAAGTTTTTGTTTGTAATTGTACTAAATAAGCTGAAGTTTTTTTGTCCTGGATTCATTAGTTTTGTCATTAAGCTTTTTCAAAAACTTCAGCAGAAGATGCTGAAGTTATTTAGTTCATTTATAAAAACTTCAGATCTAAATAAGCTGAATTTTTTTTGTCCTGGATAAGCTTTTTCAAAAACTTCAGCAGAAGATGCTGAAATTATTTAGTTCATTTGTAAAAACTTTAGCATTATATAAGCTGAAGTTTTTTTGTCCTGGATTCATTAGTTTTGTCATAAAGCTTTTTCAAAAACTTCAGCAGAAGATGCTGAAGTTATTTAGTTCATTTGTAAAAACTTCAGCACTATATAAGCTGAGGTTTTTGAAAAAGCTCTAACATACTAGATAAATAATCAGATTGTCAACAGTATCTAAAACATAAAATTTGGAAACAATAAATGTGAAAAGAACAGAATTATCATTGTCTACTAACTTACGTACGTGAAAATATTCACAAATTATTGTCTACTAACTTACGTAATTATTTATAATTTATTTTTAAATAATCTGATAAACATATTTATGGCAATTATCCCATGAACTGAAGTTTCATAACAGCACCAACAACAACAGAAAAAAGAAGAAGAAGAAGAAGAAGGAGGAGGAGGAGGAGGAAAAGAAAAGGGGGCTGAAGTTGCTTAAAAAGTAAGTATAAGTTAAAACTTTTTTAAAAAATAGGTATAGGTTAAATGGGGGCGACCAAATAGGGCGCCCGTGCAATTTTTACATAAATGAGCATGCATTATTAGAGAACTAAACTTACTTGCAATGATGATGCTGAAATTTATTGTTATTACATTGTTTTCTCATTTTCATCTCGGGTTTAACATGTATATACCAATGTAAAACTTCTTACAAATAGTATATTTTAATAAATTTATTATATAAATTCTTTTATTATTTTTATCTTTTTTGATAGTTGATCCCAAATTATTTGGATGTGAAGCATAAATATTATTGTTGATCTCTCTTGATGATATTTTCGTCCAAGAAAGGAACGGAATTTGTCAAGCTTGAAGTGCTCGACTCCAATTAAGGAACATCCCAACCTTCACCAACTAATTGTGCATATCCTTTTCCAAAGCCAATTGTGATGTTGTTGTGCTTTTCTTGTGCTTTTCTTATGCCCCGTTGAAGGTCATACCTTACGTGGCATGATTTGGATGATAGTCACCTTCAAATAGATGATCCAACTCCTCTCCATTTCTCTTATTTTCATTTTTCCCAAGCTCTAGCTTAGATAAGGGACCCATGGTATAGGTTATATTTAATGGTTAAGATTTACTTGATTAAAGCAAGACACCTACCATGGTTTAAATAATTAATAACTTATCCATAAATATATCAAAAAAATTCTCTCTCTTATTTAAGTTGTTTAACATTTTTTTTTTTTTTTTGTAATCAAGTTTAAAAAAAACCCATTATTTTTGTTTGCCATGGAGTCCTAGTAAAAAACAAATATTATAACGTATCTACAATTTATTTCAGTTACTTTTGAATGTACTTTTATACATCTAATATTATATTTTAATTAACAGATTTCCTATTACGCAAGGCAAAATCCCTTTTAGGATTATTACATCATCTACAAAGAAATGTTCAACATTGATTCCAACAAAAAAATGCACTGAACTACCTCTTCAAGTAGTAAAGAAATTCTGGATGAAGCAATTTGACGTTTGTTTTTTATTTAAACTCCACAAAAAAAAAAATTACACTGCCAATTGCAATTATAATAAAGAAAATTATAGTGAATATTCTATATGGAATATTCAAAAATTATTTTGGGGCGAAGATGGAGAAAAGAGGTGAAATAAATGGGAGAAATAATTGGGTAAATTGGGATCCAACCCCTTTGCACTTCTCTTATCTCCATTTTCCCCAAATTCTAGCATAGATGAGGGACTCATGGTATAGGTTAGACTTAATGGCTAAGATTTACTTGACTAAAGCAAGTGTCACGGCCAAATTTTCCGCCCTCGGGAGTCGTGATGGCGCCAATTAATGTGAGCTAGGCAAGCCGACTGTTTGAACCAATTACCTTTTACTCAAATTATATTCTTTAATAAAGCAATAACGTGTAGACAACGGAATTTACAATAAGCAGAAGAAAAGCAATAAATTATCTGAGTATGTATCTAATACAACTGTTTGAGCATCGACTACCCAGAACTGGTGTCACAATTTCACAGACTATATAAGAATACAACATACAAAGTCTGAAAGATAAAAGATACATTGTTTCTGAACTAAGCAAATGAAACAGGAGTAAAGGGATAGAGGGAGGCGACAGGGCCTGCGGACGCCTGTAGGACTACCTTGGATCTCCACGTAGACTGAAGGCAGCCACCCAATCTATGGTCCAAAAGTTGCTGCTCCGGGATATGCACACAGTGCAAAGTGTAGTATTAGCACAACCAACCCCATATGCTGGTAAGTGCCTAGCCTAACCTTGGCGAAGTAGTGACGAGGCTAGGACCAGACTACCAAATAAACCTGTGCAATTTAACTATATACAACGGAAAAGAAGAACAGTAATATACAGTCAAGTATGGGAGGGGTAACATGTTGCAGGGAACTATCAATAGAAAGACAATAGGTAATTGAAAGAAACAACATATCTCAGATATCAACAAAGAATCAGAAATCAATAAGTACACGACATCACCCTTCGTGCTTTTACTCTCGTCCTCACCAAAGCAATCAAGTAATGAAAATGTGCATGGCATCACCTTTCGTACTTTTACTCTCGTCCTCACCATATAATCAATATAATCGGCACGGAATGGTACATCGTGCAGCACGACATTACCCTTCGTACTTTACACTTTTTCCTCACAAATCATACACGGCATCATCCTTAGTACTTTAACACTCTCTTACCAAACAATACACGGTATCACCCTTCGTGCTTTATCACTCTTTCTCACCGCAAACAACAATCACAGACAATAGGGCGAGGGAGTAAATGAAATTACAATAAGAATCCCGGCAAGGGAACAATAGTTCAACAATCAAGTCCCGGCAAGGGAACAACATCAAAAGAAACATCAACATCCCGGCAAGGGAGATAACATCAAAAACAACAATATCCCGGCAAGGGAGGCCATGTAATAATTCTCTTCTTTTTCTCACTGTTACTTCACAACTTGAGCCAATGCTCTAAAAGGTTCAATTAATACTTATACTTTCACATTTCATTATTGACTTGAGCCAACGCTCCTCAATGTTCAAATGTCACAATTACTTCCACAAACTTTGCCTAACAATAGAAATCATTACCAAAGCATGAATAATACAATAAAGTCATAATAATCACAATATAAGACTCACGGGCATGCTTGACACCAACGTATAGATACTCATCACCATGCCTATACGTTGTACTCAATAAATACCACATAGAAAATATGACTCGACTCCTAATCCCTCAAGCTAAGGTTAGACCAAACACTTACCTCGATGCCACGAACACAATTCAAGTCTCTACTATCGCTTTACCTCTTTATTCAACCACCAATTCGCTCGTATCTAGCCACAAGTTACTTAATTATATCAATAAATACTAAATGAATCAATTCTAATGCATAAAAATGAGTTTTCTAAAGTTTTACCCAAAAAGTCAAAAATCGCCCACGGGTCCACATGGTCAAAACCCGAGGTTCGAACCAAAACCCGATTACCCATTCCCCCACGAACCCAAATATATAATTATTTTTGAAATCGGACCTCAAATCAAGGTCCAAATCCCAAATTTTTGAAAAACATAGGATCTACCCAAAATACCCAATTTTCCCTATGAAAATCAATGATTTTTGAGTTGAAATCATATGAAAGGATGTTGATGATTGAAGAAAACAAGTTAAAATTGACTTACAATCGATTTGGAAGAAGCGTTGTCTTTGAAAAATTGCCCAAGAGTGTTTTGGTTTTGAAAGAGTGTGAAAAATGAAAGATTTTCGGCTAAGTTATAAAATTGCAGGTTGCAGATGTCGCAATTGCGACCCCCAGACTTCTGCTAAGCTCACATTTGCGAAGCAGCTTTCGCATTTGCGAAGTGGGGATTACGAACAACATGTCGCATTTGCGACGACTGGTTACAAACTGGGGGATCGTATTTGTGAGGTAGGCTGGCCTGGGCTATTTCGCATTTGCGAGCTAGGCTTCGCAAATGTGAAGCCTGCAAGCCTGCAATACAACAACTGAAGTCTGCAACTTTCCAAGTCCAAAATCCACCCCGTGGCCTATCCAAAACTTACCCGAGCCCTCGGGGATCCAAGCCAAACATGAACACCAACCTAAAAACATCATACGGACTCGTTCATGCATTCAAATCACTAAGATAACATCAACAACTATGAATTTAGCATCAAAATCATGAAATTTCTTAAGAACTTCAATTTTTCCCAATTTTCTCAAATACGATCCGATTCACGTTGTTTCAAGTCCATTTCTTACCAAATTTCACAGACTTATATTAAATCACATATAAGGACTGTACCGGGCGCTGGAATCAAAATACGGGCCCGATACCATCAAGTTTTAAATACATTTCATTTTCAAACACTCATAAATATTCCAGAAAATAATTTTCTTTAAAAATTCATTTCTCGATCTTGGGACCTCGGAATTCGATTCCGGGCATACGCCCAAGTCCCATATTTTCCTACGGACCCTCCGGGACCGTCAAATTATGGGTCCGGGTCCGTTTATCCAAAATATTGACCGTAGTCAACTTAATTCATTTTAAAGTCAAAATTCATCATTTTAATAGATTTTCACATATTGGCTTTCCGGCTACGCGCCCGGACTATGCACACAAATCGAGGTGAGACAGAAAGATGTTTTTGGGACCTCGGAACACAGAATATACTTTTAAAACAAGTGAAGGTCATCACATTCTCCACCTCTAAAACAATTGTTTGTCCTCGAACGGACAGAAAAAGGAAGTACCTATGTCGGGAAAAAGATGGGGATAAAGGCTCCGCATATCGGACTCAGACTCCCAGGTCGATGCCTCAGCAGGCTGACCTCTCCACTTAACACGAACAGAAGGAAAACTCTTCAAACTCAACTGACGAACCTACCGGTCTAGAATAGCTACCGGCTCCTCCTGATAGGACAAGTCCTTGTCCAACTGGACAGTTCTGTAATCTAACACGTGGGATGGATCGTCGTGATACTTCCGAAGCATGGATACATGAAACACTAGATGCACGGCTGATAAGCTCGACGACAACGCAAGTCTATAAGCCACCTCTCCCACTCGATCAAGAATCTCAAACGGGCCAATGAACCTAGGGCTAAGCTTGCCCTTCTTTCCAAATCTCATCACGCCTTTCATAGGCGACACTCGAAGCAATACCCGCTCACGTACCATGAATGCCAAATCATGAACCTTGCGGTCGGCATAACTCTTTTGCCTAGACTGAGATGTACAAAGCCTATCCTGAATAATCCTGACCTTGTCCAAGGTATCCTGTACTAGATCTGTACCCAACAACCGAGCCTCTCCTGGCTCGAACCATTCAACCGGCGACCGACACCGCCTACCATACAAAGCCTTATAAGGAGCCATCTGGATACTCGACTAGTAGCTATTGTTGTAGGCAAACTCTGCTAAAGGCAAGAACTGATCCCACGATCCTCCAAAGTCAATGACACAAGCTCGGAGAATACCCTCCAAAATCTGAATAGTGCGCTCGGATTGTCCGTCCGTTTGAGGATAAAATGTTGTGCTCAACTTGACCCGTGTGACCAACTCACGCTGAACTGCTCTCTAGAAATGTGAGGTAAACTACATACCTCGGTCCGAAGTGATAGACACGGGCACACCATAAAGACGAACTATCTCCCGAATATAGATCTCAGCTAACCTCTCGGAAGAATAGGAGACTGCCATAGGAATGAAATGTGCTGACTTAGTCAGACTATCAACAATAACCCACACTGCATCGAACTTCCTCTAAGTCCGTGGGAGTCCAACAACGAAGTCCATAGTGAGACGCTCCCACTTCCACTCAGGAATATCAATTTTCTGGAACAAACCACCAGGTCTCTGATGCTCATACTTAACCTGCTGACAATTCAAACACCGAGCCACATATGTAATGATGTCCTTCTTCATTCTTCTCCACCAATAATGCTGCCGCAAATCCTGATACATCTTCATGGCACCCAGATGATAGAGTACCGGGAACTATGGTCCTCCTCTAAAATCAACTCTCGAAGCCCATCCACATTAGGCACACAAACTCGACCCTGCAGTCTAAAAACTCTATTATCTCCTAAGGTAAGCTGCTTGGCACCTCTGTACTGCACCGTGTCTCTAAGGACACACAAATAAGGATCATCATACTGCCGATCTCGGATAAGCTCAAATAAAGAAGAACGAGCGACTGTGCAAGCTAACACGGCTGGGCTCAGAAACATCCAACCTCACGAACTGAATAGCCAAAGCCTGAACATCCAAAGCAAGTGGTCTCTCACCGACTGGAATATAAGCAAGACTGCCCATACTGGCTGACTTCCTACTCAAAGCATCGGCTACAACATTGGCCTTTCCCAGATGATATAAGATGGTGATATCATAGTCCTTTAATAGCTTCAACCACATTTTATGCCTCAAATTTAGCTCCTTCTGCTTGAACAAATACTGCAGACTCGTGTGATCCGTGAACACCTCACATGCCACGCCATTGAGATAATGCCTCCAAATCTTCAAAGCAAGAACAATGGCTGCCAATTCTAAATCATGAACCGAATAGTTCTTCTCATGAATCTTCAACTGCCATGAAGCATAGGCAATGACCTTGCCATCCTGTATCAATACCGCACCAAGTCCAATACGAGATGTATCACAATAAACTGTATAAGGACCTGAACCTGTGGGCAAAACTAACACCGGTGTTGTAGTCAAAGCTATCTTGAGCTTTTGAAAGCTCGCCTCACACTCGTCCGACCATCTGAACTGGGCACTCTTCTGGGTCAACCTGGTCATCGGTGCTGCGATAGATGAAAACCCCTCTACAAACCGACGATAGTACCATGCCAATCCCAAGAAACTTCGGATCTCTGTAGCTGATGCTGGTCTAGGCCAATTCTTGACTACCTCAATCTTCTTTGGATCAACCTGAATACCCTCTGCTGATACAATATGACCCATGAATGCAACTGAACTCAGCCAGAACTCACACTTCGAAAACTTAGCATACAACTGACTATCCCTCAAAGTCTGAAGAACCACTTTAAGATGCTGCTCGTGTTCCTCCCGGCTGCGGGAATAGATCAAAATATCATCAATGAAGTCTATCACGAACGAATCCAAGTAAGGCCTGAACACTCGGTTCATCAAATCCATAAAAGTTGCTGGGGCATTTGTCAGCCTAAATGACATCACCAAGAACTCATAATGCCCGTACCAGGTACGGAAAGCTGTCTTAAGGACATTGGATGCCCTAATCCTCAAATGATGGTAGCTATATCTCAAGTCAATCTTCGAAAATACCTTGGTACCCTGAAGCTGATTAAACAAATCATGAATCCTCGGCAATGGATACTTATTCTTTATTGTAACCTTGTTCAACTGCCGGTAATCAATACACATTCTCATCGATCCATCCTTCTTCTTAACAAACAACACCGACACCCCAAGGCAAAACACTTGGTCTAATGAAACCTTTCTCAAGCATGTCTTGCAACTGCTCCTTCAACTCTTTCAACTCAGGTGGGGCCATACAATATGGCGAGATAGAAATGGGCTGAGTGCCCGGAGCCAAATCAATGCAAAAGTCAATATCCCTGTCGGGTGGCATACCCGGCAGGTCTGAAAAGAATACCTCAAGAAATTCACGAACAACGGGCACATAATCAATAGAAGGAACCTCGGCACTAGAATCACGAACATAGGCCAAATAGGCCAAACACCCCTTCTCGACCATACACCGAACCTTCATATAAGAGATAACACTACGGGTAGAATGACTAGGAGTCCCTCTTCACTCTAAATGAGGTAAACCCGATAAGGCTAAGGTCACAGTCTTGGCATGACAGTCCAAGATAGCTTGATAAGGTGATAACCAGTCCATCCCTAATATGACATCGAAATCAACAATACATGAACAATGGACTCGATCTACCATAATAGAATCACCCACTGGTGTAGACACATAAATAGGAGCACTCAAAGAATCACTAGGCATGACCATATATGGTGCAAAATAATATGACACATAGGAGTATGTAGATCCCGGATCAAATAAAACTAAAGCATCTCTGCTACAAACCAGAACAGTACTTGTGATAACTGCATCGGAAGCCTCGGCCTCGGGCCTGGCTGGAAGAGCATAACATTGGGCTGGGCCCTACCACCCTGAATTACATCTCTGGGACGGCCTACTGCTGGCTGGCCTCCACTTCTAGCGGCCTGAGCTCCACCTCTAATACCTCTACCTCCACCTCTAGCACCTCTACCCCCACCTCTAGCTGGCTGGGCGGGTTGTGGAACACTCAGTGCCTGAACCATGGCACAAGAACCCTGATGCTGAGAGCTACTCGGTGCTAGAGGGAAAAACCTAGCAATGTGACCCATATCACCACAAGTGTAACAAGCCCTCGGCTGCTAAGACTACTGACCCTAACGACCTGAATGACCACCTCGAAAACTCTAAAGCGGCGGTGCACTAATAGGAGCTGGTGGTGTACTGTAGGACTGCTGATCAGAATACTGCATATGGGAACCACGACCACCTGAAGCACCGTGAGAAACCTGAAGTGCTGACTGAAAAGGCCTGGGAGGATGGCCTCTACCATACGAATCCTTGCCTCCAGACGAGGTACCACTGAATCGGCCTGAATGACGAGGCCTCTTGTCAGACCCCTGACCACCTCCATGCAATAGAACCATCTCAACTCTCCTAGCCACATTGGCCGCCTCCTGGAAAGAAATCTCACTCCTAGTCTCCTTGGCCATCTGAAGTCGAATCGGCTGAATAAGTCCCTCAATGAACCTCCTCACTCTCTCTCTCTCTCTCTCTCTCTCGGTGGGAAGTATGATAAGAGCATGACGAGACAAGTCGATGAACCTGGTCTCATACTGAGTAACGGTCATAGAACCCTGCTGGTGACGCTCAAACTGCCTCTAATAGGCCTCTCTCTGAGTGATAGGGAGAAACTTCTCCAGAAATAGCTAAGTAAATTGCTCCCAAGTCAAAGCTGGTGATCCAGCTGGTCTAGCCAAACAATAATCTCTCCACCAAGTCTTGGCGGATCTAGACAAGCGAAAAGTAGCAAAATCGACCCCATCATATGGCTTAGACTGGGCCCACCGGAACTGTCGGGGCCGGAACCTCATCATCAAAGTCAACTTGAGGCTCCGCTGCTGGTGCTGCTGCTCTAGGCTGAGCTCTGCCCCTACCTCGTCCTCTAGCACGGCCTCGGCCTCGCTCTCTACCCCTTGTGGGAGCTGCTACTGGGGGCTCGGGCTGCTGGTCAGTAGACGAGGAAGCGCGTGTTCTTGCCATCTGCGAAAGAACAAAGTAGAAATTCAATTAGCATTGAGAAACCAAGTCGCACGACAGGAAAGAATAAATGTGAAGTTTTTGCTAACTCTGTAGCCTCTGGGGGATAAATATAGACGTCTCCGTACCGATCCCTCAGACTCTACTAAGCTTGTCTGTGAACTGTGAGACCCATGTAACCTAGAGCTTTGATACCAACTTGTCACGATTCGGATTTCCCGCCCTCGGGAGTCGTGATGACACCTACTAATGTGATATAGGCAAGCTGACTGTTTGAACCAATTACCTTTTTACCCCGTTTATATTCTTTAACAATTATAAAGCAATAACGTGTAGACAGCGAAATTTACAATAAGCGGAAGAAAAACAATAAATTATCTGAATATGTATCTAATATAAAAAAATTATCTGAATATGTATCTAATATAACTGTTTGAGCATCGACTACCCAGAACTGGTATCACAGTTTCACAGACGATCTAAGAATACTACATACAAAGTCTGAAAGATAAAAGATACACTATTTTTGAACTAAGTAAAGGAGTAAAGGGATAGAGGGAGACGCCAGGGCCTGCGGACGCTTGCAGGACTACCTTGGATCTCCACGTGGACTGAAGGCAGCTACCCAATCTATGGTCCAAAAGCTGCTGCTTTGGGATCCGCACACAGTGCAGAGTGTAGTATCAGCACAACTAACCCCATGTGCTGGTAAGTGCCTAGCCTAACCTCGGCAAAGTAGTGACGAGTCTATGACCAGGCTACCAAATAAACAAGTGCAATTCAACTATATACAACGGAAAAGAAGAGCAGTAATATACAGTCAAGTATGGGAGGGGTAACATGCTGCGAGGGAACTATCAATTTAGAATAGAAAGACAACAGGCAATTGAAAGAAACAACATATCTCAGACATCAACAAAGAATCAGAAATCAATAAGTACACGGCATCACCTTTCGTACTTTTACTCTCATCCTCACCTAAGCAATCAAGTAATGAAAATGTGCACGACATCACCCTTCGTTCTTTTACTCTCGTCCTCACCATATAACCAATATAATCGGCACGAAATGGTACATCGTGCGGCATAGCATCACCCTTCGTGCTTTACACTCTTTCCTCACAAATCATACACGGCATCATCCTTCGTGCTTTAACACTCTCTCGCCAAACAATACACGGCATCACCATTCGTACTTTAACACTCTTCCTCACCCAAACAACAATCACAAACAATAGGGCAAGGGAGTAAATGAAATTACAATGAGAATCCCGGCAAGGGAACAATAGTTCAACAATCAAGTCTTGGCAAGGAAACAACATCAAAAGAAACATCAACATCCCGGCAAGGGAGGCCACGTAATAATTCTCTTCTTTTTCTCACTGTTACTTCACAACTCACTTCACAACTTGAGCCAATGCTCTAAAAGGTTTAATTACCACTTATACTTTCATATTTCATTATACAACTTGAGCCAATGCTCCTCAATGTTCAAATGTCACAATTACTTCCACAAACTTTGCCAACAATAAAAATCATCACCAAAGCATGAATAATACAATGAAGTCGTAATAATCACAATATAAGACTCACGGGCATGCTTGACATCAATGTATAGATACTCATCATCATGCCTATACGTTGTACTCAACAAATACTACATAGAAAATAGGACTCGACTCCTAATCCCTCAAGCTAAGGTTAGACCAAACACTTACCTCGATGCCACGAACACAATTCAAGTCTCTACTCTCGCTTTAACTCTTGATTCCACCACCAATTCGCTCGTATCTAGCCACAAGTTACATAATTACATCAATAAATGCTAAATGAATCAATTCTAATGCATAAAAATGAGTTTTCTAAAGTTTTACCCAAAAAGTCAAAATTCGCCCCCAGGCCCACATGGTCAAAACCCGAGGTTCGAACCAAAACCCGGTTACCCATTCCCCCACGAACCCAAATATATAATTTGTTTTGAAATCGAACCTCAAATCGAGGTCCAAATCCCCAATTTTTGAAAAACTTAGGTTCTACCCAAAACACTCAAATTCCCCCATAAAAATCATTAATTTTTTAGTTGAAATCATATGAAAAGATGTTAATGATTGAAGAAAACGAGTTAAAATTGACTTACAATCGATTTGGAAGAAGAGTTGTCTTTGAAAAATCGCCCAAGAATGTTTTGGTTTTGAAAGAGTGTGACAAATAAAGAGTGCGACCAGGTTTGCAATTGCGAACCCAGACATCTGCTAAGCTCGCATTTGTGAAGTGGGAATTGCGAACAACATGTCGCATTTGCGACGAGTGGCTACAAACTGGGGATCGCATTTGCGAGGTAGGCTGGCTTGGGCTATTTTTGCATTTGCGACAAAGCCTTTGCATTTGCGAGCCAGGTTTCGAAAATGCGAAGCCTGCAGGCCTGCAATGCAATAGCTGAAGTCTGCAACTTTTCAAGTCCAAAATCCACCCCGTGGCCTATCCAAAACTCGCCCGAGCCCTCGGGGCTCCAAACCAAACATGCACACCAACCTAGAAACATCATACAGACTCGCTCGTACATTCAAATCACTAAGATAACATCAACAACTACGAATTTAGCATCAAAGTCACGAAATTTCTTAAGAACTTCAATTTTTTCCAAGTTTCTCAAATACGATCCGATTCACGTCGTTTCAAGTCCGTTTCTTACCAGATTTCACAAACTTATCTTAAATCACATATAAGGCCTGTACCGGGTGCCGGAACAAAAATACGGGCCCGATACCATCAAGTTTTAAACACATTTTATTTTCGAAAACTCATAAATATTTCAGAAAATAATTTTCTTTAAAAATTCATTTCTTGGGCTTGGGACCTCGAAATTCGATTCCGGGCATACACTCAAGTCTCATATTTTCCTATGGACCCTCCGGGACCGTCAAATTACGAGTTCGGTTCCGTTTACCCAAAATATTGACCGAAGTCAACTTATTTAATTTTAAAGTCAAAATTCATCATTTTCACAGATTTTCACAAATTGGCTTTCCGGCTACACGCCCGGATTGCGCACGTAAATCGAGGTGAGACAGAAAGAGGTTTTTGAGGCTTCAAAATGCAGAATTTACTTTTAAAACAAGGGATGGCCTTTTAGCAAGACCCCTACCAATATTTAAATAATTAATAACTTGTCCATAAATATATTAAAAAATTTTCTCTCTCTCTTATTGAAGTTGTTTAACATATTTTTTTTGTAATCAAGTTGAAAAAAAAAACCCTATATTTTTTTCTGTCATAGAGTCCAAGTAAAAACAAATATTATAACGTATCTACAATTTATTTCAGTTACTTTTGAATATACTATTATACATCTAATATTATATTTTAATTAACAGATTTCCTATTACGACAAGGGCAAAATCCCTTTTAGGATTTTTACATCATCTACAAAGAAATGTTTAACTTTGATTCAAACAAAAAAAAAATGCACTGAACTACCTCTTCAAGTAGTAAAGAAATTCTGGATGAAGCAATTTGAAGTTTGTTTTTTATTTAAACTCCACAAAAAAAAAATTACACGGCCAATTGCAAATGTAATAAAGAAAATTATAGTGAAGATTGTATATGGAATATTCAAAAATTATTTTTGGGGAAGATGAAGAAAAGAGGTGAAATAAATAGGAGAAAATAGGGTAAATTGGGATCCAACCCCTCTCCACTTCTCTTATCTCTATTTTCCCCAAATTCTAGCTTAGACGAGGGACCCATGGTATAGGTTCTCTTAATGGCTAAGATTTACTTGACTAAAGCAAGACCCCTACCATGGTTTAAATAATTAATAACTTGTCCATGAATATATTAAAAACTTTTCTCTCTCTTATTGAAGTTGTTTAACATTTTTTTTTGTAATCAAGTTAAAAAAAAACCCAATATTTTTTTATGTCATGGAGTCCAAGTAAAAACAAATATTATAACGTATCTACAATTTATTTCAGTTACTTTTGAATATACTATTATACATCTAATATTATATTTTAATTAATAGATTTCCTATTACTACAAGGCAAAATCCTTTTTCGAATTATTACATCATCTACAAAGAAATGTTTAAATTTGATTCCAACAAAAAAAAATGCACTGAACTACCTCTTCAAGTAGAAAAAAATTCTGAATAAAACAATTTGACGTTTGTTTTTTATTTAAACTCCACAAAGAGAATTACACGGCCAATTGCAATTGTAATAAAGAAAATTATAGTGATGATTGTATATGACATATTCAAAAATTATTTTGGGGCGAAGATGGAGAAAAATGGTGAAATAAATAGGAGAAATAATCGGGTAAATTGGGATCCAACCCCTCTCCACTTCTCTTATCTCCATTTTCCCCAAATTCTAGCTTACATGAGGGACCCATGGTATAGGTTAGACTAAATGGCTAAGATTTAATTGACTAAAGCAAGACCCCTACCATGATTCAAATAATTAATAACTTGTCCATAAATATATTAAAAACTTTTCTCTCTCTCTTATTGAAGTTGTTTAACATATTTTTTTTTGTAATCAAGTTTAAAAGACCCTATATTTTTTTATGTCATGGAGTCCAAGTAAAAACAAATACTATAACGTATCTACAATTTATTTCAGTTACTTTTGAATATACTATTATACATCTAATATTATATTTTAATTAACAGATTTCCTATTACGACAAGGCAAAATTCCTTTTAGGATTATTATATCGTTTACAAAGAAATGTTTAACTTTGATTCCCACAAAAAGAATGCACTGAACTACCTCTTCAGGTAGTAAAGAAATTATGGATGAAGCAATTTGATGTTTGTTTTTATTTAAACTCCACAAAAAAAAAAAAAAATACACGGCCAATTGCAATTGTAACAAAGAAAATTATAGTGAAGATTGTATAAGGAATATTCAAAAATTATTTTGAGGCGAAGATGGAGAAAAGAGGTGAAATAAATAGGAGAAATAATCGGGTAAATTGGGATCCAACCCCTCTCCATTTCTCTTATCTCCATTTTCCCCAAATTCTAGCTTAGATGAGGGACCCATGGTATAGGTTAGACTTAATGGCTAAGATTTACTTGACTAAAACAAGACCCCTATCATGGTTTAAATAATTAATAACTTGTCCATAAATATATTAAAAACTTTTCTCTCTCTTATTGAAGTTGTTTAACATTTTTTTTTTGTAATCAAGTTTAAAAAAACCCTATATTTTTTTCTGTAGGAGTCCAAGTAAAAACAAATATTATAACGTATCTACAATTTATTTAAGTTACTTTTGAATATACTATTATACATCTAATATTATATTTTAATTAACAGATTTTCTATTACGACAAGGCAAAATCCCTTTTAAGATTATTACATCATCTACAAAGAAATTTTAATTTTGATTCCAACAAAAAAAATGCACTGAATTACCTCTTTCAAGTAGTAAAGAAATTCTGGATGAAGCAATTTGACATTTGTTTTTTATTTGAACTCCACAAAAAAAAAAATTACACGGCCAATTGCAATTGTAATAAAGAAAATTATAGTGAAGATTGTATATAGAATATTCAAAAATTATTTTGGTGCGAAGATGGAGAAAAGATGTGAAATAAATGGGAGAAATAATCGGGTAAATTAGGATCCAACTCCTCTCCATTTCTCTTATATCCATTTTCCCAAGTTCTAGCTTAGATTAGGGACCCATGATATAGATTAGACTTAATGGCTAAGATTTACTTGACTAAAGCAAGACCCCTACTATGGTTTAAATAATTAATAACTTGTCCATAAATATATTAAAAACTTTTCTCTCTCTGATTGAAGTTATTCAACGTATTTTTTTTGTTGGAATCAAGTTTAAAAAAATCCCTATATTTTTCTCTGTCATGGAGTCCAAGTAAAAACAAATATTATAACGTATCTACAATTTATTCCATTTGCTTTTGAATATATACTATTATACATCTAATATTATATTTTAATTTACAGATTTCATATTACGACAAGACAAAATCCCTTTTAGAATTATTTCATCATCTACAAAGAAATGTTTAACTTTGATTCCAATAAAAAAAAATACACCGAACAACCTCTTCAAATAGTGAAGAAATTCTAGATGAAGCAATTTGACATTTGTTTTTTATTTAGACTCCACAAAAAAAAAAAATGCACGGCCAATTGTAAATGTAATAAAAATATTATAGTGAAGATTGTATATGGAATATTCAAAAATTATTTTGGCGCAAAGAAGGAGAAAAAAGTTGAAATCAATGGGAGAAATAATCGGGTAAATTGATAAGTAAACAACTAGATACTGCGTAGGAAAAGAAAAGGCCGGAAGAGAGAAAAAAGTTTTTAACGTAATTATGGACAATTTATTAATTATTCAAGCCATGATTAGGGTCTTTCTTTAGTCAATTAAATCTTAATCATTAATTCTAACCTATTTCATTTGTCCTTTATCTAAGCTAGAACTTAGGAGAAATGGAGATAAAGAGAAATGTAGAGGAGTTAAATCCTCTCCAAGTGCAGGAGAGAGCACCAGAATGAGATAACGAACTCCTTTCTCTTGGTGGATATCATAATTGGATAACAAGTAAGGAGATAAGTTTCCCCGTAATAGTTCTTTTAGGTCATCACAAACAAGTAAATTCTGTATTTCGATGCCTCAAAAATCTCTTTCTGTCTCACCTTGATTTGCGTGTGCAGTCCGGGCGCGTAGCCGGAAAGCCAATATATGAAAATAATGAATTTTGACTTTAAAATGAATTAAGTTGACTTCGGTCAATATTTTGGGTAAACGGACCCGGAGAGCCTGTAGGAAAATATGGGACTTGGGCATATGCCCAGTATCAAAATCCGAGTTCCCAAGCCCGAGAAATGAATTTTTCTAAAGAAAATTGTTTTCTAGAATATTTATGAGTTTTTGAAAATGAAATGTGTTTAAAACTTGATGGTATCGGGCCCGTATTTTGGTTCCGACCCCGGTACAGGTCTCATATGTGATTTAAAATAAGTTTGTGAAATTTGGTAATAAACGGACTTGAAATGACGTGAATCAGATCGTATTTGAGAAAATTGGAAAATTTAAAGTTCTTAAGAAATTTCATGATTTTGATGCTAAATTCATAGTTGATGTTATTTTAGTGATTCGAATGCTCGAGCGAGTCCGTATGATGTTTTTAGGTTGTTGTGCATGTTTGGTTTGGAGCCCCGAGGGCTCGGGTGAGTTTTGGATAGGCCACGGGGTGGATTTTGGACTTGAGAAATTTTAGGCTTCAGCTGTTTCATTGCAGGCCTGCAGGCTTCGCATTTGCAAAGCCATGCTCGCAAATGCGAAGGCTGAGTCGCAAATGCAAAACAGCCCAGGCCAGCTCTTCCTCGCAAATGCGAGATTTTCTTTCGTAAATGCGATACTCCCCATTTGGGCCTGTTATCGCAAATGCGATTGTATGTTCGCAATTCTGACCTCGCAAATGCAAGGGTCACTTCGCAAATGTGAGCTTAGCAGAAGTATGGGTTCGGAATTGCGAACCCTGGTCGCAATTGCATCATCTGCAACCTGCAATTTTATAACTTAGCCGAAAATCTTTCATTTTTCACACTCTTTCAAAATCAAAACACTCTTGGGCGATTTTTCAAAGATAACTCTTCTTCCAAATCGATTGTAAGTCAATTTTAACTCGTTTTCTTCAATCATTAACATCTTTTCACATGATTTCAACTCAAGATCAATGATTTTCATGGAAAAATTGAATGTTTTGGGTAGAGCCTAGGTTTTTCGAAAATTGGGGATTTGGACTTCGATTTGAGGTTCGATTTCGAAACAAATTATATATTTGGGTTCATGGGGGAATGGGTAATTGGATTTTGGTTCGAACCTCGAGTTTTAACCATGTGGGCCCGGGGGCGATTTTTGACTTTTTGGGTAAAACTCTGGAAATTTTATTTTCATGCATTGGAGTTGATTCATTTAGCGTTTATTGATGTAATTAAGTAACTTGTGGCTAGATACGAGTGAATTGGCGGTGGAATCAAGAGGTAAAGCAATAGTAAATACTTGAATTGTGTTCGTGACATCGAGATAAGTGTTTGGTCTAACCTTAGCTTGAGGGATTAGGAGTTGAGTCCTATTTACTAAGTGGTATTTTTTGAGAACGACATATAGGCATGGTGATGAGTATCTATACGTTAGTGTCAAGCATGCCCGTGAGTCTTATATTGTGATTATTATGACTTCGTTGTATTATTCATGCTTTGGTGATGATTTCTATTTTTGGGCAAAGTGAAATGTGAAAGTATAAGTGGTAATTGAACCTCTTAGAGCATTGGCTCAAGTTGTGAAGTGAATTGTGAAGTAACAGTGAGAAAAAGAATAGAATTATTACGTGGCCTCCCTTGCCGGGATATTGTTGCTTTTGATGTTATCTCCTTTGCCGGGATGTTGACGTTTCTTTTGATGTTGTTCCCTTGCCGGGACTTGATTGTTGAACTATTGTTTCCTTGCCGGGATTCTTATTGTAATTTCATTTACTCCCTTGCCCTATTGTCTGCGATTGTTGTTTGGGTGAGGAAGAGTATTAAAGCATGAAGGGTGATGCCATGTATTGTTTGGTGAGAGAGTGTTAAAGCACGAAGGATGATGCCATGTATGATTTGTGAGGAAAGAATGTAAAGTACGAAGGTTTATGCCGTGCATCATGATGTACAATTTCATGCCGATTATATTGATTATATGGTGAGGACGAGAATAAAAGCATGAAAGGTGATGCCGTGCACATTTTCATTACTTGATTGCTTTGGTGAGGACGAGAGTAAAAGCACGAAGGGTGATGACATGCACTTATTGATTCCTGATTCTTTATTAATATCTGAGATATGTTGTTTCTTTTAATTATCCGTTGTCTTTCTATTCTAAATTGATAGTTCCCCGCAGCTTGTTACCCCTCCCATACTTGACTGTATATTAATGTTCTTCTTTTCCGCTGTATATAGTTAAATTGCACAGGTTTATTTGGTAGTCTGGTCCTAGCCTCGTCACTACTTCGCCGAGGTTAGGCTAGGCACTTACCAGCATATGGGGTCGGTTGTGCTGATACTACACTCTGCACTGTGTGTAGATCCCGGAGCAGCAGCTTTTGGACCATAGATTGGGTGGCTGCCTTCAGTTCACGTGGATATCCAAGGTAGTCCTGCAGGCGTCCGCAGGCCCTGGCGTCTCCCTCTATCCCTTTACTCCTGTTTTATTTACCTAGTTCAGAAACAGTGTATCTTTTATCTTTCAGACTTTGTATGTAGTATTCTTAGACCGTCTGTGAAACTATGACACCAGTTCTGGATGGTCAAGGCTCAAATAGTTGTATTAGATACATATTTCAGATAGTTTACTGAATTTCTTCCGCTTATTGTAAATTTCGCTGTCTACACGTTATTGCTTTATAATTGTTAAAGAATATAAAATGGGTAAAAAGGTAATTTTTTCAAACAGTCGGCTTGCCTAGCTCACATTATTAGGCGCCATCACGACTCCCGAGAGTGAAAAATCCGGGTCGTGACAAGTTTCCTAGTAAGATAATGGGAAAATGCATAAGTACCCCCTACCTATACCCGGACTTCCAACTACACACTTTATATTTGAGAAGTTTTTTATTACCCTCCTAAACTATTTTAAAGTAGAATTATTTGCACTCTTAAAGCTCACATGGCAGAGTGTGTGTATTTCACACTCCTTGGGAGAGTGAGAAGTAAGGAAAACGATATTCAAATTTTTCTTTTTGCTTTTTTACTATTTTTTCTTACTTTTTTTTCCTTTTCCTTTCCCTTTTTCTTTTACTTATTTTTTCATTTCTTCTCTAATTCCGGCGGATATTCATTCACCGGCGACTTTGTCTAACCGTTTTTCTGTTTTTCCTTTTCCCCATTTTTTCTTTTCACACACAAATTAAACTCTCAAAAAGATCTATTCATAAGCAAAGTAAAATACACTCAGATTTGGGGGAAAAAATTCATCATCGGAAAACCTTCTCACGCCGGAAAAAACATGAAGTATTGAAATTTTAACTGGAAAAAGTTTTCTCAGCTTATATTCGTTTTTATTTCTTTTGCTCTTCCTCCCACACATAAATTATACTTTCAAGAAAAATTTACACTCAGATCAGAATTAAAATCTGTCGGCAGAAAAAAAAAATTTGCCGAAAAAAATGGTGTCCTTGAAATTCCGACGACCACCACTTTATGCCGCCGGCGACCAAAACAAAAAGAAAGAGAATGAAATAACCAAAAAAATGAGAATAATAAGAAATAAGAAAAAATGATAGAAAAAGAAGAAAGAATAAAAAAAACTACTAAATATACATGTGGCGGCGCGTGTAGTTCACAACTTGCCAATAGTTTGGTTATCTAATTTTAGGATGGTATTTATTCCATTTAAAAAAAGTTTAGGGGATAATAGAATTCCCGCAAGATAAAGTGTTTAGTTAAGAATCTGGGTATAGGTCAGGGAGGTACTTATGCATTTTCTCTAAGATAATCTTGTGATGGCACATCTATTAGGGACTTAGGAGTTCAAAATAAATGCCGCTTTAGGCCACCCCTCGAAAAGCGTTGCTTTAGGTCGAAAAGTGTGGCCTTTGAGCAAAAGCCACACTTTTTGGTAGTTTAGGCAATACTTTTCAGATGTGGTTAAAGGCCTAAAATGTTGTAGTGTATTAGGGACTTAGGAGTTCAAAATAAATGCCGCTTTAGCCAAATTAATTTATATTCCCTCCGATCCATAATAAGTGACCATTTTACCTTTGACATACCCATTAAGGAAATACGAACTCCTAGAAAAAATGTATTCGCTAAATCAACCTTAATTAATTATTACCTTGACACATTGGAATATGTAAATAAGGGCAAATTTTGAAAAAAATAAAATTAATTCCTTCTTGATTATATAAATGGACACTTATTTTGGACCAAAATAAAAGGGTAAAATGATCACTTATTATGGACCGAGGGAGTAGTTAGTTAGGCCAAGCTTCTCTAAGGTCAAAAAATACATTTTTTTTAATTAAAAAAAGTGATGTTTTTCAAAGTTGAAGTGTTTGGCCAAACTTTTTGAAGAAAAAAGTGTTTTTGAGTAGAAACATAAACAGTTTTGAGAAGTAGACAAAAGTAGCTTCTCCCCGCTTTTCACTAACAGTACTTTTGAGAAAAAGAACTTTCGAAAAAAATACTTCTCAAAATAAGTTGATTTTAGAAACTTAGCGAAACATGCTATTAATCTATAATAAGAGCTTATTTGCTCAAGTTTCTAGGATGCCAAAAATACTTTTTTTTTTTTTTTGTAAAAAAAGTACTTTTTGGAAATTTGATCATGATATGCTTGGCCAAGATGAAGAAGTATTTTTGGCTAGTAGGAGAAACAATTTCATGCTTTTAAGAAGATGCTACAAATTCTAACTTCTTCCAAGAAGTAGAAGCAGAAATAGAATTTTTTAAGATACAAAAAATATCCTTATTATAAATTTATATTTTTCAAATTATCTTTCATTAATTTAATCTTTTTCTATTTTTTCTACGATTCTTTTTTCAAAATTTTATTTTCATCGTATTATTATTCTCCTTATCCTATTCTTCTTTGAAAGAGTTTCTCTAATATAAATAGATCTCTTCTTTATATAGGGTTTATGAAGCACATTTTAAGTTATATTGAATGATTGTATTTTGATATATTTATATCATCATGTGAATAATAAAATACTGGATAACTAGTGTTATTGTTTTGAAAAATTATTTTTTATATTGATTAAAATCTATTATATATATATATATTTTTTTTTAATTTTATCTTTTAAATTCTAATTAAATAAAAACAAAAAATTAATTTATTTTTTCTATAAATAAATATTAATTTTATTTTTTTAAAATACTATTAATTGTAAACTAAACATTCTTTTTTCGTAATTTTACACTTATAAATATTTTTTGAAAAGATTGGTCGAACACAATTTGCTTATCAAATATTATAAAAAAATACTTCTTAATTGAATTGGTTCTCTTAGCATGCATAGTTTTTGAATACATGCTGCCTTAAGCATATGTCTCTTTCTTAGTGTCACCTTGGACTAATGATAATAAATGAAAGTCAATCTTTTAGTCCCCGATTTGGGTCATTTTATGTTGTGTGGATCCTCTCACTCGCCCTCTTTGGAAAAAAGAAGAATGAAAACACAAATTGCAACTCTTCAAAAGTATTTTTTAACAAAAGCACTTTTTAAAATAAACTGTTTTTGTTAATTTGGTCAAACGAACTCTAAATATCGGCTAAGGAAATAAAAAAGGTATAATTTTTTTCAAGATAATAAACACTAGTTAAACTGCTACTAAATTAAAAATCCAATTACAGTTTACAAAATATCGTACTCTTTTCAATCCTTTTTATATGTGTCTTTTGCAAAAACATTTAGTACAAATATTTGTCACTCCATCAGAAAGGGATAATTTGAAAATTTTCTAGTTCCACCAGAAGATACACACAATTAATTACTCATTAATTAAAATTAAATATTTATTATCATTAATGTATCAAAATGTGAAACGAAATGGAGAGTACCACTTAAATACTCCACGTATCTCCAAATCTAGGGAAGAGCCTAATTAAGGTCATTGATTCAAAACCTGAGTTAATTTATGTTACAAGGTCACTTAGCTTGTATCCTCATCAGCCCAATGTTTTGACAAATGAAACGAAAGCGCACACACCAGTATTGACTTCTCCGAAAAATGCCAAAGCTTTTCATTACTACGTACAACCAATACCTTTCTCTTTTGTCTCACTCTAAATTCTCTCTTCATTTTGAACTTCCTAACCACCTTTTTTCCCGTCTTCCTATTCAACTAAATCCTCGTCACCCTAAAGTTTCTGCTATAAAATCTCCCTCTGTAATTCCCCTTCTCTTTACCAGCCTAGCATCAACCAAAATGGGAAGTCTTGATTCAAATATTAATAGCGCTCAAAACCAATCAACCATAGCAAAATTCAACCCACTTGACCCTGAAGAATTCCGTACACAAGCCCATCAAATGGTGGACTTCATTGCTGATTATTACAAGAACATTGAAAACTACCCTGTTCTAAGCCAAGTTGAACCGGGTTACCTCCGAAACCGATTACCCGAAACTGCCCCATATCGCCCCGAATCATTTGACACCATTATGAAAGATATTCAAAACCATATTGTCCCTGGTATGACTCACTGGTTAAGCCCTAATTTCTTTGCATTTTTTCCAGCCACCGTTAGCTCCGCTGCTTTCGTCGGTGAAATGCTGTGCACTTGTTTCAACTCCGTTGGATTTAACTGGCTCGCGTCACCGGCTGTTACGGAGCTAGAAATGGTAGTCATGGACTGGCTTGCAAATATGCTAAAACTACCAAAATCCTTCATGTTCTCCGGCACTGGTGGTGGTGTACTTCAAGGTACAACCAGTGAAGCTATCCTCTGTACACTAATCGCCGCTCGTGACCGAAAGCTCGAAACCCTAGGTGTTCATAATATTGGAAAGCTCGTTGTTTACGGCTCTGATCAAACGCACTCTACGTATACCAAGGCTTGCAAGCTGGCTGGTATTTTCCCATGCAATATTAGGGCTATACCTACTTCTGTTGAAAGTAATTTCTCTTTATCTCCTGTGGTCCTACGTAGAGTTATTGAAGCTGACATGGCTGCTGGATTGGTCCCACTTTTCCTCTGTGCTACTGTAGGGACCACTTCAACTACAGCCGTTGACCCTATTGGTCAACTAGCTGAGGTGGCTAATGAGCACAAAATCTGGCTCCACGTGGATGCTGCTTATGGAGGCAGTGCATGTATATGTCCAGAGTTTAGACATTATCTTGATGGAATTGAACGAGCTGACTCGTTGAGTCTTAGTCCACATAAATGGTTACTAAGTTACTTAGATTGTTGTTGCATGTGGGTTAGAGAACCAAATGTGTTGGTAAAGGCGTTAAGCACTAATCCTGAATATTTGAGAAATAAACGATCTGAATATGAGTCAGTTGTAGATTACAAAGATTGGCAAATCGGTACAGGTCGAAGGTTCAAGTCGCTCCGATTATGGCTTGTTATGCGTAGTTATGGCATAGTCAATCTTCAAAGTCATATTAGGTCTGATGTTCGAATGGCCAAGATGTTTGAAGGGTTTATTAAGTCCGATCCAAGGTTTGAGATTGTTGTGCCCCGGCGGTTTTCGCTCGTGTGCTTCCGGTTCAACCCGGTCAAAGAATCTGAACCGGCATATATCGAGCTTTTAAACAAGAAGCTGCTTGATTCTATCAACTCAACCGGGCGAGTTTACATCACACACACAATAGCAGGCGGAATTTATATGCTTAGGTTTGCAGTAGGAGCCACACTTACAGAAGACAGACACGTAATTGCCGCTTGGAAATTGATAAAGGAGTCGGCCGATGCTTCGCTGAGAAGAAGTTATTATTATACTACTGTTTAAGAAAATTCAGAAGAGGAAGAGTAAAGAAACAAAAATAAATGCTTGCGTTCTATATGTTGGTGTATAGGCATTTGTGATTGTTTTGTACATCTCAGACGGCAAAGTCAAAACAATCTGCATTTGTCGGTAATACTACTAGTAATATATATTAGAATTAACATTGATATGTAAGCTCTTTGGTGGGAGCAAATAATGATAGAGTATATGTCGTCAAGTCCTCGTTTTGTTGTTCGAAATAGCATTACCCGGAATATAATAGAGACTCCTATCAGTTTTTTTTTTTTAATGATTGGCTATCTTAACTAGCTATTTCATCGATTTGTCAATGATTTTTGAGGTTATATTTTTCTTAATTAACCCTTATGTTACAAGCAAGTCCAAAAGCTTTTTATTGGTTAAGTACTAGTTTTCATATTGGCATCTTAGAATAACAATGGATTGATTTAAATAAGATATCTACGATATAGCAATTTTTCTTAAACTGGCTGTGTAAATTTTATATCAGGGTATTTTGAGATGTAGTATTAATATTATTTATAATGTAAGGCTTGAATGCTATATATTGTTTCTTGTTGTAGATAACTTGATGTAATGGTGTAAAATAATTACTATACGTTATCAATCACAAAAGTTATTCTTTATAACTAAAGCACGATATGCTAGTAAAAGACAATGGATTTAATACACAGACAATGTAATTTTTTTTTAAACTATCAATATATTTTATCATGTTTTAATATGTAACTTGCTTTACTTTTTCAGTTTTTAATCTCAACCATTTTGCATTTTGAGTTCTATGCGCTGACACTTAAAAAATATGTACACAATAATTAAGGTCACTTATGAGGTAATTACATGTAAATCTTTATGAGCGGTGATTATTGATTAACCATCTTTCACAAGTTATAATCACTAGGATTAAATATTTTTATACTGTTAGTTAATTGTGTAACTTACATCTCACTTTTTAAAAATAATTACAGTTATTACTTCTATATTAAGTGATCTAATAGTGTATAAAATAAATTGAATAGAATTTAAAAATCTAAGAAAGTAAGTATCGAGTCTCCGCGATATATGTCTAACAATTGCAACCTTAAAATTCCACTACGATGTATTTGCTAACTCCTTTTTTCCTAAAGAAAACTTAAAAATCGATGACACAATATTAAGAAAAGCTTGCGGTATGCGTTATGTAATCAAGTGGCGATATATGGCATTGGAGATGTTAGCAAATTATGCTGCTCAAATTCCATCGATCTCTGGTAATTATTGCTACTTAGCATTAAATTGTGATCACAAGATTGCTTGTGATCTTGTGACTTCGGTTAAATTGTTAGAATGATAGGCAGATTCAAATTTAAATTTTATGAGTTCAATCTTTAGGGTCTTTAGTATTGATCTATTGTATTTTGAAGTTACAACTTCAATCTAATACTCCGTATTTATTGCAATTTAGTGGATTTTTACATATATAACGGAGGATCCGCCCCTACTGGCAACGCGAACGCGTACGGTGGCTTTTGGCTAGTCGCAAAGAACAAAAGATGGCAATAGAACAACTACCAAATACCAACTAAGCATCCAGCCAATTAGTAGAGGTTGTTGGCCGTTGATCGTTTATGGATATCTACTTGGTAACCAAAGCTTTTTTATAGGATGAAAATGGCTGACGTTGATTTGAGGCAGAAGCAGCGATAGAAGATAGTCTTGTATGGCGGCAACTAGCAGCTCAGCAATTCAATCTGTCCTGTTTGTGTTGATCCTTATTGAAGGTAAGTTTATGTTCGCACGTACGTCTTCTTATTTAATACTACTATTATTTCTTATAAGAAATGATTTTATCATCTGCAGTTGACTTGAATTAGCTGGGGTGATAGACGCCCCCTCAAATTCGAAAGTTCTAGTTTCGTGTGTAAGCAGTTAAATACTCCATTTTTGTAGTCAAATATTAGAGATGTGGGAGCAAGAGAGAGCCCCTGGAGTCTTTGAATGTCTCGCAAGAGCAAAGAGGTCGTGTGGTTCGCAGTTAGTTACATAAGGAGAATAAAACATGAATTGTTTATATGCAAAATAATACATAGGGTTTTCAAATGGGCGGGTTGGATTGATTTTAGGTGGGTCAAAATGGACTGAGTCAATAAATGGGTGGGTCAAAAGTTATTTGGGCTGAGATGAACAAGGTCAAGATGGCAAAAAATTGGAAGAATTAATCCAATTATCCGCCCACTCAATCGTTTAAACTAAAAGTAGTCGGCATAAGTATAATATGTGTATAATTTATATTTGATATGTATATAATTGTGTATAGTCAATGCATAATCTATGTATATTGCTAGAAAAAGTAAACAATGAATATGACTGACTACTTGTGTTAAGATCCCAAAACTTTGGGTTATAGCCAAACCTGCCCAACTCTTACCATCTTTAATTAATGTGTGTTATTTTCTTTTGAAATGTTAATTACCAAATAAGATTTTTTTTGTTATGGTCATATATAATATATCAAACAAAAAAATTATTTTAAAGACAACAAAGTTACTCATGGATCAGTTGAGCTAAAAATCAGTCCACTTTAGATGGATGAGATGTGACAGGTTAAAATAACCTGAGTTTAATAAATGAATGGGTCAATGAACGGTCCAACCTATTGAGATTTTAAGATTGAAATAAGAAAAGAAGAATCTAGAAGAATGAGAGAGAGAGAGAACGACTGAAGACAGAGCAGATTGCTTCTTCATTTCATTGTAGAAAGAATGAATGCATCTAAATGTCACTAGCTAATCTATACATATATATCTGACTAACACCTTACTAACAGAATCTCCAGCTAATTAACCGACTCCACTAAGTTAGTTACAACTTTGGATTATATACATTAGGTCCCTAAAGTTCCTATTGCTTCAATTGGCTAAATGCTCCCCCTCAAGCTGGAGGGGGAGGAAAATGTTCTTCACTCCTAGCTTGCATAATAGGTGATCATGTTGTGTGTTCCCAAGACCTTTAATTAGCACATCTGATATTTGCTCCTTCGTATTCACATGTACTGTCTTGATTAAGCTTGCCTTGATCTTTTCTCAAATGAAATGACAAACTATATCTATGTGTTTTGTTCGTTCATGAAATATAGGATTGACAGCTATTTGAATAGCTGCTTTGCTATCACACATCATGTTTACAGGCCTATTGAGATTAATACTCAACTCTGTTAACAGTCCAATTAACCAAACTATTTCTCTTGTTGTGGATGTCATGCTTCTGAACTCTACCTCAGTTGAGCTCCTTGCCACTGTTTCCTATTTTTTTATTTCCATGAGATTAGAGCATCTCCATTGAATACCAGATATCCTATTACTAATTTTCTAGTTTGAAGACATGCCCCCAATCTACACTCTCAGCTCCGCATTTCCTTCTACTGGTAGCAATAAGCCTTATTCAGGTGCACTCTTAGTATATCTCACCGCCCTGATAGCTGCTTCCATATGAGATTATTTTAGAGCATGCATGAATTGACTTAATGTCCACACAACAAATGAGATATCTAGCATGGTCATTGTGAGGTACAACAACCTGCCCACAAGTCTCTGATATTCTTCCACATTATGTAGTGTTGCATCATGTTCCATGCCATCTGATGAACCTACTAACTGATCAAAGTCAATAAGGGTCAGTTTTGGTTCACTTCAAGGGGAGTGCTTGCAGGTTTGGCTCCTGCTAAGCCTAGTTCTGATATGAGTTCAAGGGCATTCTTCCTTTGACTCATGTATATACCTCTTTGTGACCTTGCAAATTCAATTCCTAGAAAGAATTTAAGCTATCCTAAATCCTTTATTTTAAAGAACTTTTGCAAATCTCTTCTAGTGGTAGAGATCTCGTCAGCATCATTGCCTGTGACTATCAAGTCATCCACATAGATCAACACTAGTAATAGGCAGCTTCCTAACTTCTTTGTGAAAAGAGAGTAGTTATAGTGGCTTTGTGAGAAACCTGTCTTCTGCAATGCTTTAGTGAGTTTGATAGTCCATTTTCGATAAGCTTGTTTAAGACCATACAATAACTTATGAAGTATACAGACCTGGTACCCCCCTGCCTTGCAACATCCTTACAGAAACCAGGAGGAATAGTCATATACACCTCTTCATTCAGATCACCTTGCAAAAATACATTGTGAACATCCATTTGAAAAAGAGGCCAGCCTGAGTGTGCAGCAACTATTATGACATACCTCACAGTAACCATTTTGGCCATAGGTGAGAATATATCAGTGTAATCTAAGCCTTCCTTCTAAGTATAGCCCTTAGCCACAAGCCTAGCCTTATACCTTTCTATTTCCTCTAAGGCTTTGTACTTGATTTTATAAACTCATTTACACCCTATAGGTTGTTTTCCAGCCGGTAATTAGACTAGACTTCATGTCTGATTATCCTCTAGAGCTTGAATCTCCTGTTGCATAGCTGCAACCCACTTGGGATCTTGAGCAGCTTCAAAGAACTTTCTAGGTTCTACTTTAGCAGAGTATGCTGCAAGGCACTTAGAATAGGCTGGTTGTAATGAGAGGTAATTGATGGAATCTGAAATAGGATAAACACAAGAGCCTTGCTTCTGTTTAGGCACTACATAATAACTCATCCAGGAGGCCTGGACACCCTAGTAGAGTGTCTAACAGTGGATGGAACTGCAGCTTCAATATGCACCATTGGTGGATAGCTGGAAGCTGGAGGCTGAGAAGAACTAGCAGGTGAACTAATGGGAGAATCAACAGGAGAGACATCAGTTGTGGCAATGGTCTTAGAAGTGGAAATAGCAGGAATATGCAGATCTTCTGAATCAAAAGGTACACTGAGAGAATGTTGAGCTGCAGTGCTTTCAAATTGAGATATAGGGAATGAGTCTTCGAAAGGAAACTGATCCTCTTTAAAAATGACATCCATGCTGACAAATACATACTGATTATGTACATAAAATGATTTGTATCCTTTTTGTACCAGGGAATAGCCTAAAAGTACTGCAGGAATTGCTCTTGGAAAAAAATTATCCTGCTTCTTGAGGTTTGCTGCATAACAAAGGCAGCCAAAAACCTTCAGATGATCAAGAGATGGTTGTTTGTGAAATGCCAGCTCAAATGGAGACTTACCTCCTAAGATTCTAGATGGAATTCTATTAATGAGATATACTGTTGTCATCACACACTCTCCCCAGAAGCATAAGGGCAAACTGTTTTTAAACTTTAGGGCTCTTGCAGTATCTAGGATGTATCTGTGTCTCCTCTCTACAACACCATTCTGCTATGGGGTGTAGGGACATGTACTCTAATGAGTGATACCTGCAGAGATTAACAACTCTTTCAATTGACTATTTATGAATTCTCCCCCATTGTCAGTTCTGATGGTTTTCACAGTAGCAGAAAACTTAGTAGTCATCAAGGCAAGAAAATACTTTAGTACAACCACTGACTCATCTTCAGAATTCATAAGACATACCCAAGTATATCTACTAAAATCATCCATTAGAGTGAGGAAGAATCTCTTACCATCATGAGTAAGTACTTTAAAAGGACCCCATACATCTGCATGAATAAGTTCTCCAAAAATAACACTTTTATTGCTACTATTAGTAAAAGACAGTCTACTTTGTTTTGCCAGAGAACATATATCATAATGATCAGTACAGTTAGTAATCCTTGCATTATTAAACATAGGAAATCTCTTTATTGTATCAATAGGCACATGACCTAATCTTCTATTCCATAGCATGCCACTTATTCTATTGACTACTAATGTAGAAGAAATACCATGTAGTCCTAAATCTCCTGTATGGTTGCCTTGAATAACCAGATCCAGTACATATAAATCATGCTCCAATCTACCAATCCCCTTCAACTTTCCACTGTAGATGTCCTGGAACACACAACAATCAGAAAAGAAGGACATGAATTGTTACACCCCATGTTTTCGTACGCAAAAGTACGTCATAAGTCAATTGATGTAAGCTCGAAAATGAGATCCTCTTTGAAAGTATATAAATTAATCTAATGATATTACATCTCATATTTCTATTCAATATACAAACGACTAGGTTGAGGACGAATGCACCTAAACGCGATAAAGGAGATTTTGGAAAAATAAAAACGAACTATTTGCTTACCCGACGTGCCTGCTTCACCAACTTACTTTTTGTCCTACTTGCTTGAGCTACTCAACACATGTCTAAATTATTTGATTAGGATGAGACACATGTTTCAAAATGGGAAAAGAACCAACATGAATCACCTACTTGATTAAGTAGGTGACACCTACTTAGAGCGTGTGGATCAAATTAAAAGGAAATGGAAAAGGATAGAGATGGGCAAGTCTTGGGGCAGTCCAAGACCCATCTGCTTAAGCTTATTAGTGGGGCCATATAATCATAAATATATCTCAATTTCACTTAGAAAATAATTCATAATTCTTCTCTCTATTGAAACGTGGAGAAGCTCCAAAGTATCATCCCAAAACTTCTCTCAACATTATCCTAGGCTTCAAGACCAAATCCACAAGTTGGTAAGGTGATTTCTCTCTTGGAAGATCAAGATCACCTAGTTATCTCTCTACTTTGTTGATTGGGGTAAAGAGCGTATTTGAGCTTGAAGTAAAGCTTAGGGTAAAAGAGCTTATTTGAGCTTGAAGTAAAGCTTAGTTGGACTAGTATTCTTGCTGTCAAGGTAAGGTTTAACTTCTCTTATATGTATTTAAGATCATCTATGTATATCTAGTTGATTTGATAAAGGAAACTTGTGAAGTAGGTTGAACTTCATGTTGAAGTGTTGTAGTTGCTGGACTATTTTGGAGTTGAATTCTTGATGTTTTATGGCTGGAAATAAGTAGAAATAACTTAAGAATACTATTTCTATTGTGGTTGATATGTTTGGAAGAAGAGAAGGCTTGGAGAAGTGTTGTTGATATTGTAAAACTAAGTTTAATGCTCGTTAGTTGTTATTGCTTTCGCGACATTATTGGTTTGTAGTGAGCATATTCTAAATTGAAATCATGGTTGGTTTACTCAGTAAACTATTGTGACGACACCTACTCTCTACGACTAGGTAAGCCTAACAATTGTGGAAAAAGAACCAAAATGCAGAAAAACTAATAAAAACTGAAGATAAACAATATAGAAGTGGTTAAGATGCCGCTCGACATATACAAATACAAGATTTCAAAAACTGAACAATTCCCAAAACCCAAAATCTCATGAAATCACAAGCTATAAATACTACATTTTTGCCCTAACACCAGAATGTCTACATCAAGATAAATACAGAAGGGCTAAAACTATAAGAGGGAATATAAAGGGACTCATCGGTCTGCGGACGCGGCAAATATACCTTGAAGTCTCTAGAGAATCGCCTCGCCTAAAGGGTAGTGGGACTGAGTCGAAGTATCTGGATCTGCACATGAAAAACATACGCAGAAAGGGCATGAGTACACCATAGCAGTACTCAGTAAGTGCCAAGCCTATCCTTGGTTGAGTAGTGACGAGGAAGGTCAGGGTCCTACTGATCATAGCTGACAAATGAGATAAAACAGTATAGAATACGACAACATAATTAAATGCTAACAATAAGAAATAACACAGGATAATAAGAATAACAACAATTTATAACAGAGACAAAATAGTCACAAAAGGAATACTGCTCAACACAGAGATAACAACCGGGGATCTCTCAGTATCCTGAGGATCTCTTAGTATCCACATTATATGTGCTGGGGATCTCTCGGTATCCCAAGGATCTCTTAGTATCCTCATTATACGTGGTGGGACTCGGTATCCTGCACTACAGTCCAAATCAATATATGTATAGGGAATTCCCCGAGATACCGTCCCGTAGTCCCAAAGTAAACACACAGCAGCAAACACGAAGAATACTCAATTAAATTCAATTTCATACCAAGGTAAAACAGGTATTTTTAACCTAGCACGCTACACATAATCCAAATAAGGCAGTTTCAGCAAGTAAAGCAATTAAATCAACTAGACATGCTTCCCTATGCTAACAACAGACGTAAATTGCAAGAAGTATAAACAGGAAAAGGAAACCCAATTAAAGTTACTTAATGAAAACATGATTTTCAATAATTAGCACAAGTACGCACTCGTCACCTTACGTACAAGGCATTTCACATATCAATAATACCAAATTCTAAGGGGAGTTTCCCCACACAAGGTTAGGCAAGCCGCTTACCTTGAACCAGCTAAAAATCAACCCGAAACCACATTCTTACCACGAGTACTCGACTCCAAATGGCTCAAATCGAATCAATTCAATTGCATAATGTAAATATAACTTTAAGTAACTGATTCCACAAATAAATTCTAAGCTAATATGCGAAATTAGGTAAAATGATCAAAATGCCCCCCAGGCCCACATCTCAGAATCATGTAAAATTTATGGATTATGAACCCTCATTTACTCACGAGTCTAACCATACAAAAATTATCCAAATCCAATGTCAAATTCCCAATCAAGACTCGAATTCCCCAATTTCTCACCCCAAATCCGAAATTATATGATGAATTCATGTTTAGATTAATGGGTTATAAGCAAAAAGGAGTTAAGAATCATTACCCAATCGATCTCTCTGAAAATCCCTCAAAATCTTGCTCAAATCCGAGCTCCCAAGCTCTAGTTTTGATAAAAATGGCCAAACCCTCGACTTTGAAATTTTATATTCTGCCCAGATAATTCCTTCTTCGCGAACGCGGAAGGACCCTCGCGTTCGCGATGCACAACTTCGCTTGGTCCAGTCTTCCTTCATCGCGAACGCGATGTCCATGTCGCGAACGCGATGACCATCTTCCCTCCTCCTACGCAAATGCGGGACCCTCTTCGCGAACGTGTAGGTATAAGACCCCACAGCTTTGCGAACGTGGGAACACCTTCGCGAACGCGAAGCATTAGACTTCCACCAGCCCCAGCTCCTCTTCGCGAACGCGAGACCCCACTCGCGAACATGAAGAAGGAAACCAGAACTGACCTGCTGCAATTTTTCTACAATTCTCTAAGTTCAAAAAATGACCCGTTGAGCATTCGAAACACACCCGAGGCCCCCGGGACCTTAACCAAACATGCCAACCAATCCTAAAACATCATTCAAACTTGTTCCAAATTTCGAACGCTCAAAATAACATCAAAACACCAATTTAACATCAGATTCAAGCCTAAGAACTCCAAAAACTCTCGAATTACTCTTTCGATCAAAAAGTCTATCAAACCTTGTCTGAATGACCTGAAATTTTGCACACACATCACATTCAACACTACGGAGCTACTCCAACTTTCGGAATTCCATTTCTACCCTTAGATCACAATTTCACTATCAACCGGAAACTTCAAAAATTCAACTTTCGGCATTTCAAACCTAAATAAGCTACGATCCTTCAAAACACAATCCGAACACGCCCCTAAGCCCGAAATCACCCAATAGAGCTAACAGAACCAACAAATTTCCATTCCGAGGCCATCTTCACACTACTCCGACTACGGTCCTTAAGCTCTCTTTTAGGGACTAAGTGTCCCAAAACACTCCAAAACTCAAAACTAAACATTCCGGCAAATCAAAATAGCAGAAACAAATACGGGAAAACAATTAATAAGGGATTGGGGCATTAATTCTTAAAATAACCGGCCGTGTCATTACATCCTCCTACACTTAAACATTCATTCATCCTCGAACGAGCATAGAGACATACCTGAAGTAGTGAAAAGATTAGGGTAACAGCTGTGCATATCCTGCTCGGTCTCCCAGGTCGCCTCCTCGACCGCCTGACCCCGCCACTGAACCTTCACTGATGCAATGTTCTTTGACCTCAGCTTTCGAACCTGCCTGTCCAATATTGCCACTGGCTCCTCAACATAAGATAGATCCTTGTCTAACTGGACTGAACTGAAATCCAACACGTGCGATGGATTACTGTGATACTTCCGGAGCATCAAAACATAAAATACCGGATGAACTCCTGCCAAGATAGGAGCTAAGGCAAGCTCATAAGCAACCTCCCCACACGCTGCAATATCTCAAAAGGACCAATAAACCTTGGACTCAACTTCCCTTTCTTTCCAAATCTCATAACGCCCTTCATAGGCAAATCTCGAAGCAGAACCCGCTCTCCAACCATATAGGAAATATCACGAACATTCCGGTCCACATAACTCTTTTGTCTAGACTAGGCTGTGCGAAGTCTATCCTGAATCATCTTGACCTTCTCCAAGGCATCCTGAACCAAGTCTGTGCCCAATAATCTAGCCTCACCTGGCTCAAACCAACCCACCAGGGATCTACACTGGCTACCATGTAAACCTCGTACGGTGCCATCTAAATGCTGGACTAATAGCTGTTGTTGTAGGCAAACTCCGCCAATGGCAAGAACTGATCCCAAGACCCTCCAAACTCAATCACACATGCACGAAACATATCCTCAAGAATTTGAATAGTGCACTCGGACTGTCCATCCGTCTGAGGGTGAAATGTTGTACTCAACTCACCCGAGTACCCAACTCATGCTGTACAACCCTCCAGACCAGTGATGTGAACTGAGTACCTGTATTTGAAATGATGGAAACCAGAATACCATGCAGACAAACAATCTCCCGGATATAAATCTCCTCCAAACGCTCCGAAGAATAGGTAGTACACACAGGAATGAAGTGCGTGGACTTGGTAAGCCGATCAACAATCACCCAAATGGAATCGAACTTCCTCAAAGTCCGTGGGAGCCCAACTACAAAGTCCATGGTGATTCGCTCCCACTTCTACTCCGGAATCTCTATCTGCTGAAGTAACCCACTCGGTCTCTGGTGCTCGTACTTCACCTGCTGACAATTGAGACACCGAGCTACAAACCTAACTATATCTTTCTTCATCCGCCTCCACCAATAGTACTGTCTCAAATCTTGGTACATCTTCATGACACCCGGATGAATGGAATACTGCGAACTATGGGCCTCCTCTAGAATCAACTCCCGAAGCCCATCAACATTGGGTATACAAATCCGACCCTGCATCCTTAATACCCCGTCATCAACAATAGTCATATCTCTGGCATCGCCATCCAGAACCTTGTCCTTGAGGACAAGCAAATGAGGGTCATCAAACTGACACTTCCGGATTTGATCAAATAAGGAAGATCGAGAAATCACGCAAGTTAGAACCTGATTGGGCTCCGAAAGATCTAATCTCACAAACTGGCCGGCTAAGGCCTGAACATCCATCGCTATGGGCCTCTCCATTGCTGGTAAATAAGACAAACTCCCCAAACTCTCTGTCTGGCGGCTCAAAGCATCGGCCACCACATTGGCCTAGTCCGGGGGATACAAGATAGTGATATCATAGTCCTTCAGCAGCTCTAACTATCTCCTCTAGCGTAAATTAAGATCCTTCAACTTGAACAAATGCTGCAAACTCTGGTGATCAGTATAAATCTCACAAGGCAAACCGTACAAATAATGACGCCAGATCTTCAAGGCGTGAACAATAGCAGCTAACTCGAGATCACAAACAACAACCCAGTAAAATCCCACAAGTGGGTTCTGGGGAGGGTAGTATGTACACAGATCTTACCCCTACCCCAAAGGAGTAGAGAGGCTATTTACGAAAGACCCTCGACTTAAGATAATAAGAAAAACAAAAAGGAGAGAATATTAGTTTCACCATAGAGATCATAGGAAAAATAGGAACATAAAATGCAGAAGGAAAAATGCAAAACAAAAATGATAGCTAGTAAATAGGTCCTGCATCGAAAAGAGAAAATAGCAAGAAACGACAATGCCCCTATCTATTTCAGGCAAACACCCTACTAGACTAGGCTCACAACAGTACAAGGTAATGCAAGACTCAACTACCTCCTAGCCTACAACCGTAATACTCGACCTCCAGTACTTCCTATCAAGTGTCATGTACATGATAATTCTTCTCATGTACCTTCAACTGTCTGGACGCGTAGGCAATCACCCTACGTCCTGCATCAATACCGCTCCAAGGCATATCCTCGATGCATCACAATAGATAGTATAAGACCCCGAACCTGTAGGCAATATCAAAACTGGAGCTGTAGTCAAAGCTGTCTTAGCTTTTGAATGCTTGCCTCACACTCTTCCGTCCACCAGAATAGAGAACCTTTCTGGGTCAGCCTGGTCATAGGGCTGCAATAGATGAAAACCCCTTAACAAATCGACGGTAATAACCCGCCAAGACAAGGAAACTACGGATCTCTGTAGCTGAGGCTAGTCTGGGCCAACCCTACATTGCTTCCACTTTCTTCGGATCCACCTGAATACCCTCACTCGAAACCACGTGGCCCAAGAATGCCACGAAATCCAACCAAAACTCACATTTCGAGAACTTTGCATATAACTTCTTTTCCCTCAAAGTCTGAAGCACTATCCTCAGGTGCTGCTCATGATCTTCCCGACTCCAAGGATACACTAGAATATCATCAATAAAGACAATGACGAACGAGTCAAGATATGGCCGGAACACACTATGCATCAAATGCATGAAAGCTGCTGGGGCATTGGTCAACCCAAATGACATAACAAGGAACTCGTAATGACCATACCGAGTCCTGAAAGCAGTCTTTAGGATATCTGGCTCCCGAATCTTCAACTGATGGTAACTTGAACGCAAGTCAATCTTATAACACACTCGTGCACCTTATAACTGGTCAAATAAATCATCAATACGAGGCAAAGGATACCGGTTCTTCACTGTAACTTTGTTCAACTGGCGATAATCAATGCATATACGCATATAACCATCATTTTTCTTCACAAATAAGACAGGAGCACCCCAAAGTGATACACTGGGCCGAATAAAACCCTTATTAATCAATTCTTGTAATTGATCCTTCAACTCTTTAACTCAAGAGGGGCCATACGATACGGAGGAATAGAAATGGGCTGAGTTCCTGATAACAGATCAATTCCAAAATCAATATCTTTATCGGGCGGCATGCCCAGAAGATCAGCTGAAAACACATCAGAAAAATCCCGTACTATTGGGACTGAATCAACTGTAGGGGTATTAATACTGACATCTCTCACATAAGCTAGATAAGCGTCACACCCCTTCTCAACCATACACTGAGCCTTAAGGAATTAAATAACTCTACTGGGAGTAAGATCTAAGGTACCCCTCCACTCTACTCGCGATACACCTGGCATAGCTAGCATCACGGTTTTGGCGTGACAATCAAGAATAGTATAATGGGGCGACAACCAGTCCATGCCCAAGATAACATCAAAATCTACCATGTTGAGCAATAATAAATCGACTCTGGTCTCAAAACCACTAAGAGCAACCACACACAACCGATAAATATGGTCCACAATAAGAGAATCTCCCACAAGAGTAGAAACATAAACAGGGGAACTCAAAGAATCCTGAGATACACCCAAATGCGGGGCAAAATAAGAAGGCACATAAGAATAGGTGGCGCCTGGATCGAAAAAAATCGATGCATCTCTATGACAAACCAGGACAATACATGTGATGACAGAATCAGAGGCGACAACCTCAGTACGGGCAGGAAGTGCATAATATTTGGCCTGGCCTCCCGCTCTAGGGCGACCTCTACCTCCCCGACCTCCACCTCTACCTGGCTGAGCAAGTGGGGTAGCAACTAGAGCTGTAACCATAGCCTGAGAACTCTTCGGGGCACGCTGTGACTGAGAAGTCTGTGGAGGTGAACTCCTCCCAAGTCTAGGTCAATCCTTCACCACATGGCGTGTGTCACCACACTCAAAACAAGCTCTGGGAGGACGTGGTGCCTGTGACTAGCTCGGGCCAGGTCTGCTGGACTGACCTCTGAAAGCACCCCGCGTAGGAGGCGCACTAGATACTGGAGGTGCATAATAAGGCTCCTAAGGCCTAGGAGGAGCTGGAATACCACTGGCTGCTGGAAGAGCTGAATGAACGGGGCGACTCATATAACCCCTACCATGATGAACTACAGCTGGAGCACGTGCACCAAAAAAAATGGCCCAACTCTCGAGACCTCTTTGGCCTCTCTCTCCTCTCTGTCCCTAGCATGCATACCCTCTATCCTCCTAGCAATGCTCACTACCTACTGATAAGAGATATCCATCTCCAACTCACGAGCCATGCTAGACCTGATGTTGGGAATAAGCCCCTTAATAAATCGGCAAACCCTCTCGCGAATGGTAGAAACCAAGGCTGGGGCATGTCTAGCCAAGCTAGTGTAACGGACATCATACTCCGAGACAGTCATAGTACCCTGGCGAAAAATGCTCAAACTCTACGCTCCATGCGTCCCTGAGGCTCTGAGGAACATACTCTCTCAGGAACATATCTAAAAACCGAGTCCAAGTCAGGAAAGCTTCCTCATCCAGACTGTCTAACTCATAAGTACGCCACCACTCATAGGTGGCTCCTCGAAGCTAGAAGGTAGTGAAGGAAACCCCGCTTGATCCTGATATACCCATGGTACGGAGGATACAGTAGCACTCATCTAGAAATCCAAGAGCATCATCTAATGCTAGACCACTGAATACAGGAGGCTTGTAATTCTTGAACATCTCAAGCCTCAGCTGCTCATCCTTGAAAGCCGCTGCCCTATCCTCGGGCTGATCTGGGACTGTAGGCTGTACAAGAATAATATTTGGGACCTGATCAACATGCACTCGCTGTTTAGGAGTACGATCGGCGGGAGTCTGTGCTCCTCCCCCGGCCTGAGATGTAGCTGCAACAAGGGGAAGCAACCCTGCCTGAGCCAGAGTAGTGTACATGCTCATGAACTGCGCAAGAGTGTCCTGGAGAGCTAGAGTAGTAGTAGCAGTAGGCGTATCAGGTGCCTGGACTCTAGCTGGAACTGCTGGTGGCACCTCGGCAGCAGCTCGCGCGGGTGCTCTGGCTGCACCACGTGCGCGTCCTCGACCTCTACCCCGACCCCGACCTTTGATAGCTTCAGTAGGGGCGTGGGTGCCTGATCATCTGTGGCAGCACGTGTCCTCACCATCTATGAGAGAATAGAAGATAGAAGTTTAGAATTGTGATATTAACATCTCGCACGACAAGGAAATCAAATGATGTGGAATTTTCCTAACAGTTATATAGCCTCTCGTAGATAAGTACAAACGTCTTCGTACCGATCCGTGAGACTCTAATAAACCAGCTTGTGATTCATGACTCCTATGAACCTAGAGCTCTGATACCAACTTATTACGACCCAAGTTCGCCCTCCATAAACTATCGTGACGTCACCTAGTATCTACGACTAGGTAAGCCTAACAATTGCGGAAAAAGAACCAACATGCGGAAAAACTAATAAAAACTGAAGATAAACAATATAGAAGTGGTTAAGATGCCGCTCGGCATATACCAATACAAGATTTCAAAAACTGAATAATTTTCAAAACCCGGAATCTCATGAAATCACAAGCTATGAATACTATAGTTTTGCTCTAACACCAGAATGTCTACATCAAGATAAATACAGAAGGGCTAAAATTATAAAAGAGAATGGAAAGGGACTCCTCGGTCTGCGGACGCGACAGATATACCTTGAAGTCTCTGGAGAATCGCCTCGCCTCAAGGGTAGTGGGACTGAGTCGAAGTACTTGGATCTGCACATGAAAAACATACGCAGAAAGGGCATGAGTACACCATAGCGGTACTCAGTAAGTGCCAAACCTATCCTCGGTCGAGTAGTGACGAGGAAGGTCAGGGTCCTACTGATCATAGCTGACAAATGAGATAAAACAGTATAGAATACGACAACATAATTACATGCTAACAATAAGAAATAACACAGGATAATAAGAATAACAACAATTTATAACAGAGACAAAATAGTCACAAAAGTAATACTGCTCAACACAGAGATAACAACCGAGGATCTCTCAGTATCTCCAGGATCTCTTAGTACCCTCAATATGTGTGATGCGGATCTCTCAGTATCTTCAGGATCTCTTAGTATCCTCATTATACGTGCTGGGGATCTCTCGGTATCCCAAGGATCTCTTAGTATCCTCATTATACGTGGTGGGACTCGGTATCCCGCACTACAGTCCAAATCAATATATGTATAGGGAATTCCCCGAGATACCGTCCCGTAGTCCCAAAGTAAACACACAGCAGCAAACACGAAGAATACTCAATTAAATTCAATTTCATACCAAGGTAAAACATGTATTTTTAACCTAGCACGCTACACATAATCCAAATAAAGCAGTTTCAGCAAGTAAAACAATTAAATCAATTAGACATGCTTCCCTATGCTAACAACAGACTTAAATTGCAAGGAGTATAAACAGGAAAAGGAAACCCAATTAAAGTTACTTAATATATGATTTTCAACAATTAGCACAAGTAAGCACTCGTCACCTCACGTACAAGGCATTTCACATATCAATAATACCAAATTCTAAGGGGAGTTTCCCCACACAAGGTTAGGCAAGCCGCTTATCTCGAACCAGCTAAAAATCAACCCGAAACCACGTTCTTACCACGAGTACTCGACTCCAAATGGCTCAAATCGAATCAATTCAATTGCATGTAAATATAACTTTAAGTAACTGATTCCACAAATAAATTCTAAGCTAATATGCGAAATTAGGTAAAATGATCAAAATGCCCTCAGGCCCACATCTCAGAATCAGGTAAAATTTACGGATTATGAACCCTCATTCACTCACGAGTCTAACCATACAAAAATTATCCAAATCCAATGTCAAATTCCCAATCAAGACTCGAATTCCCCAATTTCTCACCCCAAATCCGAAATTATGATGAATTCATGTTTAGATTAATGGGTTATAAGCAAAAAGGAGTTAAAAATCATTACCCCATCGATCTCTCTGAAAATCCCTCAAAATCTTGCTCAAATCCTAGCTCCCAAGCTCTAGTTTTGATAAAAATGGCCAAACCCTCGACTTTGAAATTTTATATTCTGCCCAGATAATTCCTTCTTCGCGAACGCGGAAGGACCCTCGTGTTCGCGATGCACAATTTCGCTTGGTCCAGTCTTCCTTCATCGCGAACGCGATGTCCATGTCGTGAACGCGAGGACCATCTTTCCTCTTCTTACACAAACGCGGGACCCTCTTCGCGAACGTGTAGGTATAAGACCCCACAGCTTTGCGAACGTGGGAACACCTTCGCGAACGCGAAGCATTAGACTTCCACCAGCCCCAGCTCCTCTTCGCGAACGCGAGACCCCACTCGCGAACGCGAAGAAGGAAACCAGAACTGACCTGCTGCAATTTTTCTACAATTCTCTAAGTTCCAAAAATGACCCGTTGAGCATTCGAAACACATCCGAGGCCCCCGGGACCTCAACCAAACATGCCAACCAATCCTAAAACATCATTGAAACTTGTTCCAATCTTCGGAATACTCAAAATAACATTAAAACACTAATTTAACATCGGATTCAAGCCTAAGAACTCCAAAAACTCTCGAATTATGCTTTCAATCAAAAAGTTTATCAAATCTCGTCCGAATGACCTGAAATTTTGCACACACGTCACATTCAACACTACAGAGCTACTCCAACTTTCGGAATTCCATTCCGACCCTCGTATCAAAATCTCACTATCGAACCGGAAACTTCAAAAATTCAATTTTCGGCATTTCAAGCCTAAATAAGCTACGGACCTCCAAAGCACAATCCGAACACGCCCCTAAGCTCGAAATCACCCAAAGGAGCTAACAGAACCGACAGACTTCCATTCCGAGGCTGTCTTCACACTGCTCCAACTACGGTTCAAATTCTAAAGCTTAAACTCTCTTTTAGGGACTAAGTGTCTCAAAACACTCCGAAACTCAAAACCAAACATCCCGGCAAATCAAAATAGCAGAAACAAACACGGGAAAAGCAGTTAATAGGGGATCGGGGCGTTAAATCTTAAAACGACCGACCGGATCATTACAAAATATATATATATATATATATATATATATAAGAGTGAAGATGGTCGATCAGGGGCAATTTTGTTATTTAGTCCTGTCATAAAAGTGCTTTATCCTTTTTTTTTCATAATTCTAGAATTATCAAATCTTTCATCTATCCTATTCCAATTTCCAAACAACAGACATAGCAGGCACTCAAGAAACATTGCTTCTTTCATCAATTTTCTTCAGGCTTTCAAGGACAGTTCTTTGAGCTCTCTTCATCTTCTCAGCTGAGCTTTGCAATTTTTGGTCGACTTTTCTCTCAACTTCTGCCCTAATTTTTACTCGGTTCTCTTCTAATTTCCCAACATCATGGTTTAGATTCATGTTTGATGTGGGTTATTATTATTCTCTTTTTCGTCCTTAATTTGTTTTCATTCTGTATTTTCATATATGGTCTTCGCTCGACATTTTCAGTCTATAGAGGGAAGGAATATTAAAATTTTGAGTTGAAAAAATACATAGAAGAAATAAATGGAGAAGGTGTTTGTTATGTGTAAAATGTAGGAGTGTGTTTGGGAGTAGATAACGATAAAAAAACATATCATGGTTGTAATTTCATTTGCATTTGAATTTTTTCTGAATTTCAAAAATGTCCCTTCAAATTCAATTAAAGGAATAGCCTGATGATATTCGTTTCTTGATAGAATTGCTTTATTTTTCAATCTGATTTGACTCTTTAGGGCCAGAAATTGAAACTCTCCAATAGTGAAATTGTGGTCTTTTTGCTATGGAATTGAAAGATGATTTTTCGAATTTTCAGATGCGGAAAATTAGAACCAAATATAAACTAATGTAAACAGTAAAGATGTTAAGGCCACCTTAGGCTTTTCTTCTTTTTATCTTTTCGTTAAATTTTTTCTTCTTGGATTTTTCGTATTTTCCAACTGATACTTATGGTTTTCTCTTTTGGGTGTTTATCGCTTTTGAAATATTATGGACTTCTCAAACTTTTCAAGAAAACATTAATGGTTGTTAATTTTTTCTTGATCTTTTGCACTGTTTTATATATCATGTTGCTTCATCTGTCGCAACAGCTCTTACAGCGTGACAAATGAGTAACCAAAGGGATATCTACATTATTAAGTATTTTTCCGTCAGTTGGCATACTTTTTTTAAAGGTTCTTTAAATTGATTTTTACTCAATGAGTTGTACTTTCATTTTCTTTTCTTTTTTGAATTCATAAATAAAAAGGTTTAAATATTAATGCCTTATGGAATATGATATAGGAATCCACTATGTTCTGAACTAAACCAGTTCTTGCACAGGTAGAATTGGATTAAATACCTATGATAGTTGTTGAGTAGAGATTAAAGATGATATCGAAGTAGAAACTTACCAGAGTGCTTGTGCTTCTGCTTGTACTTCTATTTGGATATTGTAGTCACCAGATTCTATGATGTGAGAAGTAACATATCGTACTAGCTGGTAGAAGCCATTGTGTATTTTCCTACGTCACTCTTTCTGGACTAAATTTTGAATGATAAAGTTTAATAGTGACAGTACAACTAACTATTTTGATGATATTGCTGCAACTTCTGACTTCCTCATGATATGTTTATGTTTCATGGTAGAAAGTGAGATGCCACAACTTATATTTCTACTACTATTTTCGTAATTTTAATCAGTCAATTAATTCAATCAGCTAAAAAGTTCATTCAATACTTTCTTTACGTAATCAGCACGGAATTGCATTATACTCTGAAAGTTGAAGTTGAAATGACACTCTCGACTTTCTTTCGGAAAGCTGGAATTGCAAATGCCATATGACACTTGAATATTTAAGCATTTAAACAACAATTGGAGGGCGATCGTCAAAAGTGTTACATCTTGCATTAGTATGCTTTTTGATAATTACCACTTTTCTTCCTGGATTACACAGTAACCTAAAGAAGCTTCTACCATCGATAAAAATTGTTAGTTTCTCTTTCCTATGTTATTTTCGGACTAACAATATGCAATAAGCTATGTGGAATATCAGTACAATCTACCGTTCTACCTTGTTACCTTACCTGTAAATCTATTCTCCTTCATTTCAATGGAACTTGTTAACTCGAATAAACTTGTTTACGCCAAATGGAAACAACACTATATTCTGTATTTTTCACTTTCTCAACAACAACACAAAGACCCATGTTTTGTATTTGATAATTTGCCAGGAAGCTCTTCTGCCCGAGCCAATGTAAGATTATACTAAACCTCTACCTATGATATCCAGGAAGATTAGAAAGCACTTTTAGTTGCAAAATACCATAATGTCAATTGATTGCTCTTTCAAATTAAAGCTGGTTAGATTCAACAATTATAGTAGTACTAATATTTTTCATTTGCTGATGCCAGGTGTGCAGAAGAGTTCCCTCCAAAGTTGCAGTTTCTATATGGTGAGATTATCTTGGCAAATAACTTTATGTTTCCAAAGTATATCAAATTTATAGTCAAGGTGTTTATCTCATTCATCTTCCAGATGTAGGATGTATTGTTGTTTGGATCCACCAGTCTATTTAAGAAGTTTCAAATCCAAAATCTTCTTAGGACATATAAACTTTAGGTAAGGAGTCTCTTATTAGGGTTTATTAGAGTTAATAAGTCCAAAATCTCAAAAAGTAAGAGTTAATAAGTCCAAAGCCTCATTAAGAAAAAATTTAAGAAGATACAGTTCTTTGGCATCATGATTCTTTTTCCTTAAGTTCTTATTTTTTACCTATACAAATTCATTTCCCCTTATGATTCAAGTTTAATATCTTTTGTCTCCTTTATTACACTCTTATATGCGAGAGTTACCAAGAAGTTCAAATAAATTTGCACTTGAATTCTCGGGTCGTGTTCCCGTGTACTCTTTTTCAAATAATGCAATAAGAAAAAGTACCGCCGTTAAGCAAACAACGTAGTTAGTTAATTATCTGATTTGTTTCAATTGATTTCATTAACCATTTTTATCACTTTGTTGGTCTACTTTTTAGGGAGAATGCACAGAGGTAAGAAATGCAACATAAAACAGTATGGAAGACAAAGTGAAGAAGCACTAAGCTTTTTAATAATATTCTCAGTATTATTTTTCAGTTTTCTGATTGCTGTATCGAGAATTTTCTTTAACTTCACCAGAAGGTGAAATAATAACACGTTTATGTATTACTCCCAATTTCGGTGAGGCTGAAGCAGGAGTAGTAATGCGATAATCTAGAAAGAAACCACTTAGATGTTCTGTGTCTATTTTGTGAAGGGTATACTTTGGAGAAAATGCATCCAGACCCAGGGAGGATTGTGGCACTTTGTGTCCAGAGATTTTGGAGACATACAACAACAACAACAACAACCCAGTATAATCCCACTAGTGGGGTCTGGGGAGGATATTGTGTACGCAGACCTTATCCCTACCCTGAGGTCGAGAGGCTGTTTCCAATAGACCCTCGCCATCCTTCCCTCCAAGAATTCCCCACCTTGCTCTTGGGGTGACTCGAGTTGTCATTTCGGAGACGTCAAACGAGTAGTCGAAAAGAATACACCTACTTTATTCCTATTTTTCGGTGTTGTAAGACTCAGAAGTTCAGAAGTGCACCTATAAAAATGTAATAGTTGAAGGGAAGAACAATAGTTAGCATTTTGAATCATATCAGATAGTGAAGTTCCAAAGAATTTCATCTTTATTCAAATTGAATTATTGCTTGAGTGTGGGAATCGCTGTAATGAAGCTCGAAAAGGGAATACGTGCATTACAACTATAATTACTCTTTCACCTATCTCTAGGCATTTTCTTAAGGAACTGTCATGGGAGTGAATATCCGGTTTGCTTAAAGGTAGAATCACACAACTCTTTATTTTACTAAAATCAAAGTTCTACTTTGTAACACCAAAGTCGTTTGTTAACATGAAGGATCACATAACTTAGTTTTGTCCAGGTGAAATGCTCCTTATGCACTTTTACACAATTCTTTTTGTTTTTAATGGATGGCGTATTTATGTTGCAGGCTTTCTCTTTCTTTTAGACTCCTAGACTATGCATAACTTTCAGTTTTTTCCTGAAAGCATCTAAGAGAGGCTTTACTGCCACTAGCCAAATTAGTTTGGGAAATTAGTTTTCAGTTATCTTCACAAAATACCTACAGATTTGATCCAAATTACTTTCGCCAATATAATTCATCAGTTTATCTATAGCACGCGCAAACTACTAGCCCGAATTTATCTTCTTGAATTTAATTTCTATGAAGCTAAACATATAAAAAAAACATAGAATTACATGTTGGGTCCGTGCTCAGCACGGGCAGCCCATATCTAGTATCTATATATATTGCTTGTTGACATTATGGACATGTTGGTCTTGTTGTTTGTTTTGCGGAAAGTGAAAAGAATACGGGGAGGTGCTGTCAAAAATTTCGTAGATGAGCTAGTTGCTCATTTGTGTTGAGTTCTAGCTTCCGTAAGCTTAATAGTCGCTTATTATTTGTTGTAGATTGAAGTACTAACGAGCTTGTAATGAACCGACCGGTCGTTTTGAGCATTTGCACTTCGCTCGATAGTTTATGGGCATGAGTAGCTTCGTATGATGTGTAATGACTTATGTGAATCGTCGGTTTTAGTTTTCAGGTTATTCAGAATTGATTTGGAAGAATGATTTTCAACTAGGAAGCTTTAAATTGGAAGAGCTGACCAAGTTTGACTTTTCATATTTGACCTCGAATTGGAGTTATGATGGTTCCATTCACTACGTTGTGTGATTTTGGACTTAGGAGCGCGTCCGGATTGTAATTTGGGGGTCCGTAGTTGAATTTGACTTGAAATGGCGAAAGTTGGATTTTTGTAAAGTTTGACCGGAAGTGGACTTTTTTATATCGGATTCAGATTGTGGTTTCAGGAATTTGAATAGCTTCGTTATGTCACTTGGGACTTGTGCACAAAATTTGGGTTCATTCCGGGTTGATTTGCTATGTTTCGGCACGAGTTATTGAAGTTGAAAAGTTCAAAGTTCATAAAGTTTGAATTGAGGTGCGATTCATCGTTTCGATGTTGTTATGTATGTTTTGAGGCCTCGAGTAGGTCCATATTACGTTATGAGAATTTTTAGTATGTTTTTAGTATGTTTGGACAGGGTCCCGAGGGGCTCGGGCGTGTTTCAGATTGATTTCAGATCATTTTTCCTTCATGTTTGATTGCTGGTGTAATCTGGTTTTTCTGGTGCACCAAGTGTTCTTCGCGATTGCGGATTGAGGGATGCGATCGCGTAAGGGAAAAATCTAAGGCTGAGTGTTTCTTCACCGTGTTCGCGAATACTGGTCTGCATTCACGTAGGTTACTGTAGGTCAAGTATCGCGTTCGCATGGTGTAGGACGCGTTCGCATAGGGTAAAGAAAGGGCAGTTGGGAATCTGAATTTCTTCTATGCGTGCGCACAAGTGCCGCCGCGTTCGTGTAGTGTTTGGTGAGAGGTTGTTGAGTTGTTTTTCGCGTTAGAGGAGACTTGTTCACGATTGCATAGAGTAATTTTGGTGGCAAAACATTTTGTTCATCGCGAACGCGATGGACTTTCCGCGTTTGCATAAGAGGAATGTCCGGGCAGATTATTAAGTACTCTATTTCGAGAGTTTCGGCCATTTTTACATTTTTTGAGCTATGGAGCTGAGATTGAGGTGATTCTTCAAGCAATTTTTCACCATATGAATTGGGGTGAGTTTTCTCTACCCGGGTTTTGTTATATTTCATGAATCTATCTTCGTTTTTGATAATTGGATTGTGAATTTTAAAGAGGAAATTGGGGTTTTAGCCTAAAGTTTCATAAAGCGAATTTTTTTAGTTTTCAACATCGATTCGGAGTTGGATTTAAGTGAAACTAGTATGGTTGGACTCGTAATTGAATGGGTTGTCGTATTTTGTGAGTTTTGTCAGGTTTCGAGATGCGAGCTCGGGTTGGACGTTTTGGATGATTTTAGGCTTTTAATTAAAGATTCAACATTTATCGACGGGTTTGTTTCCTTTGACATTATTTAATATATTTGAGTTTCTTTTGGCTAGTTTTGAGTCGTTCAGAGATCGGTACGTACAAATGGCATTTTTTGGAGCATCGGTTGGCTTGCTTGGTATTGGAATTGGCTTGTTTGAGGTAAGTAACACTTCTAAACTTGGTGCTGAGGGTATGAAACCCCGACTTACGTGTTATATGATTGATGTTGAGGTGACGCACATGCTAGGTGATAGGCGTGTAGGCTTGCACCATGTGAATTGTGACTCAGTTATTTCTGTGGTACTATGTTGTTACCCGATCTTACCTGTAATCATGAAACTCCTACGTACTTGAGCTATTGAGCTGTGATACATGTTAGAAACCATGCCTAGGCTATATGCTTATTCTGTTGGGACCCACTAAGGTCATTTTTGTTGTTGAGCTATCTGCTTTCATTTCTTTACATGCTAAGTCATACTCATTCATATGCATATCATATCTCAGTCTTTAATATCATTTATTGATACATCATATCATCATTTTGGGCTAGTTTCATGGCATTGTGAGCCCAAGAGACTAGAGAGATTGATGACTGAGTAAGGCCGAGGGCCTGAGTGAGAGTGATATAATGGGATTGGGCTGCACCCTAGAGCATGTTAGATTGATTACATTTTATGGTATGGGGCCGCACTTCGCAGTAGGTTATACCTATTTATGATAGTACTTGGGCTGAAGGAGCCCCTCCGGAGTCTGCACACACCCCCAATGAGCGCAGTTGATTATATATATATATAGGATTGCACGCTGCAATGAGCCTCATGGCTATATATGTATATGGATCGGGTTGCATACCGCAACGAGCCTTATGGTTATATATATGTGGATCGGGCTGCACGTCGCAACGAATATTGTACAGTGCTGAGTGATTGAGTGTGATGAGTATTGAGCACGGTAAGAAGAATGCGATATAGTGAGATTGAGTACTCTGAGAGTGTGGGTACATGAGTTCATCACTGAGAGGCATTGTATTTGACATGCGTACTTGAAATACATGTATAGAGATGCATTTCCTTCTGCTGCCCTATTTTGGTGACATTTAGGAAAATTACAGTTTTCAAACTTACTCATATTTTCGACGATTTTGGTAAAGGATTTGGGTTTTCACTGATATACATAAAAACCAGAACTATTTTTGTGAACTATGAATAAGCTGAGCATTTTAAATTTCGAGTTACTTCTTTTATTACTTGTTTTATATTGTTATGAACTATTGTTGGCTATGGGTGTTGGACCCGACCTTGTTCCAGCTCGTCACTACTTTCAACCTAAGGTTAGATTTGTTACTTATTGAGTACATGGGGTCGGTTGTACTCAAACTACACTTTTGCACCTTGCGTGCAGATGTTGACTGATGATGTTGCTGTGTTCGATGGGAGCTGGACTTATAGACGTACCTGCGTTCTGGTTGCAACTGCCTCTTGTCATGGTAGCCTTGGATTCATAAAACTCTATTTATGTATTTTTCGAACATATGATGTATTTATTTCATACCGGCTTTGTAAATTCTATTCTTAGAAGTTCATGATTTGTATTACCAGTCTTTGGGGAATGTATAAGATTCAGTTAACTTCTCTATTTAATTGTTTTATTATTTTCATTTGAATTGGGTAGTTGTTAGTTGGCTTACCTAGCGGGTTGGGTTAGGTGCCATCACAACTAGTTGGATTTTGGGTCGTGACAGATTGGTATTAGAGCTCTAGGTTCATAGGTTCTACAAATCTTGAGCAAGTGTCTAGTAGAGTCTTGCGGATCGGTATGATGACGTCCATACCTATATTTGAGAGGCTACAGGGTATTTAGGATATACTTCCCATCTTTCTTTCCTTATCGTGCGACATTGATTCAGCTTGAAGCGTAACTCTTTGAATTCCTTCCACGCATTCGTATGTGCATGTGAGCGCTCGGTATCAGCTGTGCATCGACGACTTGTGATTCTATGGATGAGGTGCGAGACGTGATATCTATGTGCTGATGACAGGCCAGTCTGGAGGACTTGAGGCCGAGTTTTTGACTGTAGCTTGAGCATGGAGATTCTAGTTGTGTGAGCACGTGCTTTCAGACTTACAAGTCCGGTAGTGTCCCTATTAGTGGAAATTATGGCTTGATGAGTGGTTGGATGGCTATATAAAGAGTATGATGTTACTGCGAGAAGTGTTCAGATTGTTTGAATGTGATGAAAAGATCTTGATTGAGACGTAAATTGGGTGCTTGATTTCTGTCTTGATGCAACGTATGGTTCCGAGTTATGATTGTATTGAAGGATCTTTCCTGTTGCTTAATTCCGGAACGAATTTGGTTCTCATGTCTTATTGTTGAGTTCAAATGCAGGAAGATTATGTCACGCCCCAAAAATCGAGGAGCGCGACCGACGCTCAACCGAGTAAACCTGACTGAGCAAGCCTATTAGGTTTCATTCTATCCAAACTAATTTATGAATAAAGAGGAGATGAACTCCATTAATCATACTTTGTAAATATGTCATTAACAACTTCTATTTTATTTCCATTAGCAGTTTCAACCATAATGTCCAAAATATTACAATTTTTATGGTTATGATGATGAAAAATATATTTTCCAAATACCAATACTTCTAATTTAATTTCTAATATCAAACACCACCCACAACCTGTCTAGGGAGCCTCTAAATACAACTGAAGAGCAATATGGAAATGTTGGCAGCAAGACTCCGGCTATACTTCAAAATACAAAGTACATGATAAACAACGATACAGGACCCCGAAATGAAGTGGGGCTCACCAAGTCAACTGAAAAGAAGATGCATCACTAGTTGCAACCAACATTGCCTGCTATGGAACCATCTACATCCATTTAAAGATGTAGTGCCCCCGACAAAAAGGATGTTAGCGCCGTCAAATAGCACTAGTATGAATAGCTAAAATTCATCTTTCAAAATAGAATGCCAATATAAGGAAAGACAATCATGTAAACAACAAGTAACAATCAATGACATCCAAAGGCCAAGTTAAACATAACAATTTTTCAATTTACGAAAGTTCATATGGTAAAAAAATGAAACTCGGGATATGGAGACAATACTATTATTGGATAGAAGATATTTAATACTGATTCACCACAATTCACAATACCACTGTTCACAATACCGCTGTTCACAATATGCACATCATAACCAACTTCCAATTTCAATCACAATTTCTGTGCCAATATATACATATACATATTCCACTGTGAATCTTAGCACGGAGTCTGATCTCAGCCCGATCAGCTAGGCCGTCTTATTTGAGACGTGTACCTCAATTACAATTTCATTGTCACTTTCCAGTCTCAATATCAGAACAATACCACCATGTGTGCGGCATGGCATCTGAACTCGGCCCAATCGGCTAAGCCATCTCATTTGAGATGTATACTTCAATCACATTTTCATTCTCACTTTCCGGTTTCAATATCAGCACAATACCACTATGTGTGCGACATGATGTCCGATCACGGCTCGATCGGCTAAGCTGTCTTACCAAGACATTTCCATTTTTTCATCAATCATCTCCTGTCAAGTTTATATCACACTTATCAATTCATCGGCACTTGGGGCCACAATCATTACATCATACACGGCATTTGGCCGCATTTCATAATTCGAGTTCTTTCCACATATTTCATATCAATATCAATTTCAACAACAAGCCATTCAATTCAAGATGTCAAGTACATATGAGAGGAAACATGAATCATGGGCATATAGAGCATTTCAGAAATCATATACCTCAAGTTCATTAGCAATGGAGCTTTAAACACAAAGGATTCTTCCCAAAGGAGGGGACATACGAAACCACAATAGAAACACACATCAAAGTCATAACAAGCAATTACACCAATTATTCTTGAATTACTCTTTTCCAATCACAATAATATACAGTTTCAACATCGGAGTATGTAACAACTTGGATCACATTGGATGTACTTATAAGGCAAAACATTATCTCGAACAGCCACTTATGGACATAAATTGAGTACAAAGCCTTTAGGCACTTTATATTTGAAGTCATTTATGGAAAGTAGAGTCAATGCTCATTTCATAATCTGTTTCACATTTTCTCATATCATACGCATCACCAGGCACAATTATAGCTCAAGTTCTCGACACGTTGGCCACATTATATTTTCCAAATTCATTTAATTCATTTCAAACATCTTTATAGGTTATTAACAACTAGAAACAATCAATTAAATACATTTGGTACACATAAGAGTAATTAGGAGTATCAACCATATCGAGTTTTCTCACACAATTTGGCATACTAGCCTTTATTTGAAACACAATTCAAAGCCCTAACGTTTTAATACGCAACTCATACTTAGAATATATTAATATTTTTATTCATAAGGCTCATTTCGGAATAGTCATGTTTATGGATAATAACCCGTAATATAAGATTTATGAATTTTGATCCACCATGCTTGAACTTATGAAAACATTTATGGAATTCCGTTCTAAGAGAGAAAGTTTAGCCAACACACCTTGTTTAAGCTTTCCTTAAATTACTACAACGTTCCGGAAATTCTAGCAATCTCAATCTAATTCTGAGACATAACAAAATCGATCACAAATTAGGGAGATATTTATAATTTCAGCTCATTTGAGCATTTTATCAAACACTAGTTGTGCATCTTGATTTCAAAGCTCTTCTACAAGATTTCCTTCATTCCCCAACCCAATCTTTACTTATTTGTGTTCAACAATCTTCCCACAAACCTAATTTGTACATGCATACATAGTACTATTACACCCAAGAATCTTACCTCAATAACCCATCTTATACCCTAAAATCAAAAATAAAGTCTAGTGTATAGAACCTTACCTCATAGATGAAGCTCTTGTGATTGGTTTCCTTGATTCTTGAAGATTGATGAAATATTGAATGGTTATAATGTTAGGCTTCCTCCTTCTCTCTCTAAAATTGTGGCGACCCGGCCAGTCGTCTCATGAGTTTCCGCTCTGTTTCCCCCATTTTTACTTCTTTATACTTTGTTATCCGTGTTTTATGTGGTTGAGTTGAGAAGTTTGCGTTCGGAGTGGATTTAGTAAGAAATGAGACACTTAGTCTCTTTTAAGAAGATTTAAGTTGGAAAAGTTAAGCGAATGTTGACTTATAAGTTAGAGGGCTCGGATATGAGTTCCAATGGTTCCGTTAGCTCTGGGAGGTGATTTATGACTTAGGAGTGTGATCGGAATTGGTTTTGGAGGTCCGGTGCAGAATTAGGCTTGAATTGGCGAAGATAGTATTTTGGCGATTTCCGGTTGATTGGCAAGATTTTGATCCGAGGGTCGGAATGGAATTCCAAGAGTTGCTCTAGCTTCGTTATGTCATTTGTGATATGTGTGAAAAATTTTAGGTCATTCGGACGTGGTTTGGTTGGGTTTTTGATCGAAAACGTATTTTGGAAGTTTTTTAGAAAACTAAGGCTTGAATTCGATGTGAATTGATGGATTTGGCGTTTTTTGAGGTGTTTTGATGATTGGAACAAGTTTGAATGAGGTATTGGGTTGTGTTGGTGCTTTTGGTTGAAGTCCCCGGGGCCTCAGGGTGATTTTGGACGGCTAACGGGAAGTTTGGAACTTGAGGGATTGCAGATTTTTCTGCTGCTTCTGGTGTTTTCGCACCTACGGTTTGGGGACCGCAGGTGCGGTATCGCAGATGCATTGATTGGATCACATAAGTGGAAAGGCTGAGGAAGGCCTGGAACTGAAGATGCGGAAGGGGGACCGCACCTGCGGAGCCGCAGAAGTGGCGAGTGGACCATAGATGCGGTGTTGGTCCATTAAGTGAAATTCCGCAAATGCGGAGATATGACCGCAGAAGCGGTACCGCAGAAGCGGCTATTTGACCGCAAATGCGGTTATGTCTGGGAAGAAGGTATATATGTTTGTTCTTCGCGATTTTTGAAGGGTTTAACCATTTTTAACTTCGGACTTAGAGTTTTTGGGCGATTTTGAAGAGAGATTTCAAAGGAACTTCGATAAGGTAAGGATTTTGGACTTAATACACACTTCTATGGTGGTATTTCATGAATTAGGACTGAAATTTAAGGAATTAATAGACTAAAAAATGGAGGTTTAGGGCTTGAGTTTAAGAGTGCTTAAATTAAGGATTTGAGGGGTCAATTGAACTCCGATTATGGTGTTTTTGATATGTATGAACTCGTGGGGAGATGAGGAATCTAATGATGTGAAAATTTCCGAGTTTCGAGAAGTGGGCCCGGGGCTAAGGTTTTGCTAATTTCGGGATTTTTGATATTTTTCGATTGTTTTCGCTTGGGCTTTGCTCCCTTATCATATTGTGATGTATTCGTTCTGATTTTGCATAGATTCGATGAGCGTGGAGGCTGATTCGAGGGGAAAAGGCATCGTGAGCTAGAGTTGTAGCCTGTTCGAGGTGAGTAATGATTATAAATGATATCCTAAGGGTTTGAAACCCCGGATTGCACATCTTAGTGCTATATTGAGGTGAGACACACGTTTGATGATGAGCGTGGAGTCGTTACTATTGGGGATTGTGACTTGGTCCATCTCGACTGATGATTTTACCACGTATTTGATTGAAACTTATCTGTTATCATCATGATTTGGGCTGATTGTCATATTTGGGCTTCGTGCCAACTATTTGAACCCTCCAGGGATTTTTATCACTAATTCCTCACTGTTTGACTTATTACTTGAACTCAGTGATGTAGATATTTACAGTTTTACAAATCCAGCCACTTTTATTCATATTTGAAACTTAAATGATATTTCTAAATGATATTTTGGGTTGAGAACTACTGTTTTACTAATGCTTGAGGGGCTTGTGATGATTTTCAAACTGAGTTAGGCCGAGGGCCATAAGTGAGGATATGCTGAGTGATATGAGGCCGAGGTCCTGAGATACTTTTAAATGCCACGAGGTGGCTTGATATAGCGCTTGGGCCGTAAGGGGCCCCTCCGGAGTCTGCACCCCCACAGTGAGCGCGGGTACCCATCATGATTTGAGAGTAAGACCGAGGGACTGATACTGACTGAGAGTGAGCCCGAGGGGTTGATATTGTACTGAGAGTGAGCCCGAGGGGCTGATACTGTTCTGAGTGATTGTTACTGTGCATGAGGGGCAGATTTCTATTTGTTATATACCTGCTAGATTACCTGTTTTACTTGGTTCAAAGGGATTTCATTTGACTTCCTCACTGATGTACTGCTTTAAGTGATTTTACTGCTTGATATAGAATTGCTTTGTGCCTTTACGTATTTTCTTGCTTTCAGCCATTATTTATGATTATTACTCACTGAGTCGGAGTACTCACATTACTCCCTGCACCATGTGTGCAGATTCAGGCATCGTAGAGTCTGCTCCTAGGTGCTGATCCTTCCAGTCCAGGCAGTATTTTCGGAGACTACGAGGTAGCTGTTGGCGTCCGCAGCCCCCGTGCCTCCCTTATCTTACTATTATCATGTTCTTGAACTTTTGTATCGGATTTTGTATCTAGTAGACTGGTATCCAAATTTATTAGTTGCTCATGACTTGTGACACCCCGGTTTGGGCTGTGTCGGGATGGTTTCTACTATTGTTATCGTTATTTCCGCAAATTATGGTCATTATATCATGTTTTAGGACTATTTATGGTATTTAACTATTTAAAAGAGGTGTCCTGTTTTGGTCTGGCTGACCTCGTATTCACGAGAGGCGCCATCACGACCTGGTTCGGGGTTAGGGTCATGACAAAAATACTCTCACCCCTCTGTAGATTTAGTATAAAATAGCCCCAAATGAAACCCCAAAGCTTATTTATCAAAGTGGTTTCGGATATGAAAATTTCCAAAAATGACCCCCGAAGTGAAATATGTGGTGCAATTATGCTATAGCATAATCGATATGTGGGCAGCAGACTTGCATCATAATCATTATGCGATAGCATAATCGACAGCATAATCAATTATGCAACAACATAATCAATATGCGACATCATAATTTTTGCCCGACTTTGCTTCAGTATGCGACGCGTATGCGGTCCGCAGAGTCGTTTTGTGATCGCGAAATTGATCGCAAATCTAGCCTTTGGTAATTTGATCATAACTTTGTGTAGGAATGTCTAAATGACTAACGGTTTGAAGCATTAGAAACTAGACTCGAAGACCTTTCAGATTAAGTGGTTGCATAGTAGTTGTGGTTGTGAAGGGATATAAAGCGATATCAGTTTGAGGTTGAGTAGGTAGGTTATAACCTTCAAGGTAATCTATGGATATGTGATTTTTATGATGCAGTGTGGAGGCTTTCTTTCTATAAGTGGGTTATATTTGTGCGACTTGAGTTTGGATCGGTTGTAATAGTTTACCTGACTATCATGTGGATGTATGCGAGATTAGTAGATGATTTGAGGTACTATGTGGGTTGTGTTATGTGAGCTTATGGAGGATTTAGTTGAATATTACTGCGGTATTATGGCAGTAATTTGGTATGGTTATTGTAAATGATTATATGTTTTATTCTATGGCTTAAAGCCAAGTGGGGGAGTCTGCTATTGACGAGTTGATTGCACAATTATGTGTTGTATTGGTTTCAGTTTGAGGTATACTTGTGAATCAGTTATGACTTGTAGAGGTTGAGATCGAGGATGACTCGACTAAGGGAATTTCTGGATACAAGTTGTATTACATTGTATGGGTATCTGGGAATCATGAAACGATTGAGTGGTTATTCGTGAAGGATGTAGTGTGCATGGAGTAGGAATTTGCTCGGTTGCTTAGGAGTGTGGATTACTTCCTTGGGTATTTTTGTGCTAATAAGGCACATGTCGTTCGGTCTGTTTGGTTGGTTTAATTGAAATTTGAGCAGAGTGGAAGTCACTCGAGAATGTTTCTAATGGATTCAAGATGCATATGTAGCAATTGGGGATTTTCAGGATTTGTATATAGCTATAAACTGAAATTTCCATTGGATGGTGTCGAGACTTGGGGTATTTCTATATCCTTATGGATTCTACATATCAGTATCAAGAAGGTGAATGAAACGGCTTTAGATTCTCAGAAGGTCTCTTCAGAGTGGGTTTCTTGGCTGTGGTACTTTTAGAGTGCTTAAAAGAGAATTCAGTGGCTTATGGGCCATAGGGCATTGGTTTTATACTAGGGTCTCTTGCCTAGTGAGTTTTGGTTGAGGATCGTAGTGTTCTAGCAAGGAGAAGCATCAATTTGAACGCAATTCGGGAGCAACTCGGAGAATTAGGATAACTTGGTAACAGGTTGGATCAACATGCAATGGATGTGGTTGAATCTTTTGGTCTTTATGACGTGGTCAGTCTCTACAGGTGTTTCGTGGCAATGCTCTTGGGTTTTGGCGACCTGCGTTGCTTGGTTGAGTTAGATAGATTCGGTTCTGATAGATTGGTTATGTACAAAAGGGCTTTGAAGAGTTCTCGATGATTTCTATCACGTTTTGAGGTGAATATTTCCTACTGGCGTGAGGAACATGTTACGAATTGGGATTTTCTCCTGGATGACATCAAATGGAAGGTTTCTAACTGGTTGAGTATGTAGTTTGCTGTCACTCGGAGTGGATTATGAGATTTTCGTACTTTTCATATGATGGAATGATAGATGTAGTGTGTTGTGTAGGATTGAGATTTGCATGTGCAAGGTCACAATTTAGTTTTGAAGGGAAGTTCATGAATTCTTAAGCAGCATGGATGGTTTCAGATGACTAAGTGGACGATATTACTATTTGGTATTGCTTGAGGAGGGCGTACATTTCAGAAGGTGCACTGTGTTTTGATTTATGGATACTTCATTGGTATTGTGGTACTGGTCTACTTGAGTGATTGTTGATATTCAGATTTTTTTTTGCGATGTGGCACGGAAAGATTAGAGAAGTATTCTTCGTGGGATGATTGTGTATGAGAGATATATTAGACATTCAGGCAGTGGAGTCGGGATTAGATAAGGTGATTCGTGTGTTCTATGGATTTGGAGACTGGGAGTTCTTAGGAGCAGATTGTTTCATGGTTGTACATTGTGAAAATGTGGCCAAGTTAGTCAGATGATGGTATGTGTTATGGTTAGGTCATTGTGGACTTTCGGAGGCTTATTTATCTATTTGTGTATGACTAGAGTTGATTTGGGACCCATTGGTAGGCCTAATGAGGATGTGTATTCTACACCGGGTTGGATTGGCCGACTCTGTACTGCTATTGTTGAGGGTTGTGCCATCCGGTTAGAGTTGAGCTTATTTGCATTCTCATATGCTCTATGTATTACTCTTCTATGCTACGAGGGGGTGATTCATTAGTTATATGCACACTTGGTGCGGTTCTATTTGGGCCTTATACAGAAATTTGAGTGAGAGGGGTATTAGGGTGTTGAATGATTGATTGCGCATTAGTTATGTTCTATCAGGTTTGTGTGGCATTGTGTCATTTGCCTTTTTGTGGTTATGGTCGTGTACCTTGGGTACTTGATATCGAATTGCACGTGGTTATTGATTTTGAGGAGGGTGGTTTAAGGTATTTCATATGGACTAGTGTCTGGATGGGGTCACACATTGCAGTAGAGTTATGTTCAAATATGATCCTTTGTGTTAGATTCATGTATTATGGTTCTACGGTGTGTGATGAGATTTTAGCATTGCATTGTGGCGGTACATGTTGAGCTTGCGGGGTGGTTCTCTCGTTTGAGTCATTTTCCATGTTTGAGTACATTTGAATTGTTGCGTATTGGTGCACAGATCGCACGGTTTGTGGCTCTGGGTAGTACTCGTGTCGCATGTCACTAGAGTAGCCGGTAGAATGGATACTATCAGATTTGATTACAGCATATATGGAGGATAATATCGGAAGTCAGCTTAGAAATTGGCTATAGTTCTTATCGAAGGAGGGAGAATTCCATGGCTTGTTGATCTGATTAATGGTTATGAGTTCTTCGTGTTTCTTTCATCATCGGTAGCGTACAAAGGTTTTAGAACGGGGCTTTGTTTGATATGAGGTTTGTTACCGGTACTATGTTATTTGGGCATCTACTATGAATGGAGTTTTTTGCTATGAGTATTTGAGTAATGCGGTATATCATATGATTACATCTTGGGTTATGGTTATGTCTTGGCACAACTTGTTCAGACTTATACAGTGTGTAGATGCGAGATTATGATCTTATAGAAAATTTTGGATGTTGAAAATTGGATTCTAAGACTTATGGGCTAGGTTGAATTAATATATTTCAGTTATGTTGTGTTATCAGACCTATATAGGATAGAGTGACGTGCAATCACCCTTGGGTATGGGCACGGTAAGGTTACACGGTAGTTTGATGGCTTTGGGAACAGTTCGAGGATGAACATATGTTTCAGTGAGAGAGGATGTAACGACCCAACCAGTAGTTTTGAGCATTTGCACTTCGCTTGGTAGATTACGGGCATGGGTAGTTCCATATGATGTGTTATGACTTGTGTGAATATTGGTTTTGGTTTTCAAGTTATTCAGAATTGATTTGGAAGAATAATTCTTAACTAGGAAGCTTTAAACTGGAAGAGTTGACCAAGTTGGACTTTTAGTATTTGACCTTGAATTTGAGTTTTGATGGTTCTATTAGCTCTGTTGGGTGATTTTGGACTTAGGAGCGCGTCCAAATTGTGATTTGGGGTCCGTAGTTGAATTTGGCTTGAAATGGCAAAAGTTGGATTTTTGGAAAGTTTGACCGGAGTGAACTTTTTGATATCAGATTCGGATTGTGGTTCCGGGAATTTGAATAGCTTCATTATGTCATTTGGGCCTTGTGCGCAAAAATTTGCGTTCATTCTGGGTTGATTTGCTATGTTTCGGCACGAGTTATTAAAGTTGAAAAGTTCAAAGTTCATCAAGTTTGAATTGAGGTGTGATTCATCGTTTTGATGTTGTTATATGTGTTTTGAGGCCTCGAGTTGGTCCGAATTATGTTATGGGCTTGTTGGCATGTTCAAACAGGGTCTCGAGGAGCTCGTGCGTGTTTCAGATTGATTTCAGATAATTTTTCCTTCATGTTTGATTGCTGGTGTAATTGGTTTTCTAGTGCACCAAGTGTTCTCCGTGATCGCATAAGGGAAAAATCTAAGGTTGCGTGTTTCTTCACCGCATTCGCGAATACTGGTCCACATTCGTGTAGGTTACTGCAGGTCAAGCATCCCGTTTACATGGTGTAGGATGCATTTGCATAGGGTAAAGAGAGGGTAGCTGGGAATATGAGTTTCTTCTACGCGTTCGCACAAGTGTCACCGTGTTCGCGTAGTGTCTGGTGAGAGGCTGTTGAGTTGTTCTTCACGTTAGTGGAGACTTGTTCGCGATCGCATAGAGTAATTTTGGTGGCAGCACAATTTGTTCATTGTGAACGTGATGGACTTTCCGCGTTCACATAAGAGGAATGCCTGTGCAGATTATAAAGTACTCTATTTCAAGGGTTTCAACATTTTTACATTTATGGAGCTATGGAGCTCGGATTGAGGAGATTGTTGAAGCAAATTTTACCATATGAATTGGGGTAAGTATTCTCTACTCGGTTTTGGTTATATTTCGTGAATCTATCTTCGTTTTTGTTAATTGGATTGTGAATTTTAAAGAGGAAATTTGGGGTTTTAGGCTAAAGTTTCATAAAGGGAATTTTTGAGTTTTGAACATCGATCCAGAGTCAGCTTTGAGTAAAAATAGTATGGTTGGACTCATAATTTAATGGGTTATTAGATTTTGTGAGTTTTGTCGGGTTCCGAGGTGCTGGCCCAGGTTGGACGTTTTGGATGATTTTGGGCTTTTGATTACAGATTCAACATTTATCGATGGGTTTGTTTCCTTTGGAATTATTTGATATATTTGAGTTGCTTTTGGATAGTTTTGAGCCATTCGGAGGTCGATACGCACGAGACGACATTTGTTTGGAGCATCGGTTGGCTTGTTCAGTATTGGATTTGGCTTGTTCGAGGTAAGTAACACTTCTAAACTTGGTGCTGAGGGTATAAAACCTCGAATTACGTGTTATGTGATCGATGTTGAGGTGACGCACATGTTAAGTGACAAGCGTGTGGGCGTGCACTGTGTTAATTGTTACTCCATTATTTCTGTGGTATTGTGTAGTTACCTGATCTTACCTATAACCATGAAACTCCTACGTACTCGAGCTATTGAGTTGTGATACATGTTAGAAACCATGCGTAGGCTACATGCTTATCCTGTTAGGACTCACTAAGGTCATTTTTGCTGTTGAGCTATCTGCTTTCATTGCTTTACATACTCAGTCATACGCATTCATATGCATATCATATCTCAGTCTTTGTTATCATTTATTGACACACTATATCATCATTTTGGGTTAGTTTTGTGGCATTGTGAGCCCGAGAGACTGGAGAGATTGACAACCGAGTGAGGACGAGGGCCTGAGTGAGAGTGATATTATGGGATTGGACTTCACTCCACAACATTTTATATTGATTATATTTTATGGTATCGGGTTACACGCCGCAACAGGTTTTAACTATTTATGATAGCGCTTGGGCTGAAGGAACACCTCTAGAGTCTGCACACACCCCCGCGAGCGCAATTGATATATATATATATATGGGGATCGGGTTGCATGCCGCAACGAGCCTCATGGCTATATATGTATATGGATCGGGTTGCACGCCACAACGAGCCTTATGGATATATATATATATATATATATATATATATATATATGGGGATCGGGTTGCATGCCACAACAAGTATTGTACAATGCTGAGTGTTTGAGTGTACTGAGTATTGAGCACGGTAAGAGAGAATGCAAGATAGTGAGATTGGGTACTGTCGCGCCCCCTTTTTCTCGCGAAATCGTGTTTCGACATTTTCTGGGACAACTCTTTTCCATGAGGGTAGGGAATTGGATTCAAAAGAGTCTCCACCTAATGGATTAAGGTACGTTAGGGCACCTAGAGCAATTAACTCATATAACCAGTTTACATCACCAGAGATCGGGTAAGGGCTCAAAATTACCTTGAGGGAAAGGTGTTAGGCACCTCTCGAGGTCCACAACGGTGGGTCCTAGACGAACTTAAATTAAGCGAATTAGTCTTAAAAGGGAAGAAACTAATTTGGACAGATACAATATTCAACTTAGTTTCACACAGGAGCATAGGGGGTGTCTTAAGTTTTTTATCCTATTGGATCATTCCATGAAATGCTTTGCAATTCCCTCAAGGCGAGGTTTTACTCATAGCATTAGCGCATGGGCTATAATTTCCTTTACAACCCATTTACTATCTTCAAGTTGTTACTTAAGCGCACTAATTGATTCTAAACCGTACCCTATGCGTGCACTACCCGTCCGTTACTTATGGTCCTGGAGATATTTAGGACCTCTATTTAGGGTGGTTCTAGACGGACCTATGTCGCTTAAAATGAGAAAAGCTAGGCGACAAACAAAATTCAAATAGGACTATCATGTAAGGCTCAAATAAGGGCTCATATTAACCTTCACAAGTAGACAAATGCATGTAATTAAATCAGCAGATTTCATTAATTTAGGATGCTATAGGCATGATATCTAGATAAGCAGAAACAGAATGTAAGACATCAGTTTTATTAAGGCGGACATCGGGACCCATCAATTTGCCTACTGATTTTATTAAGCCTTGAATCTGGGCACTTTTAGGCAGTAAATAACCCTATAGATTTGCCTAAGTGATTAACACAATCCTATAGACATGGTATCTACAACTGTTAATTATAGACCTATAACATGGTTTCTAAGCGAATTACTGATTTTAACTCGTAAAAACTGGTTTTATCTCTTTAGATCCTATAGGCATACTTTGCAGAATTAATTTAACTCCTATAAACATGATCTCTAAGTTTACAAACTGATTTCACCCTACATGCATGATATCTATTAGTTTGAATCCTATAGACATGATTTCTAGGTTTTAAAATTGATTCCTTTTATTCCTATAGGCATGATATCTAAGTTGAAGCTGATTTTAATTTCCTATGGGCATGAAATCTATTAATCACATGTGGGCAGAATTTTAAGAAAATTACCAAGAAAGTTTATTAATTCATACAAATAAGATCATATATACATGATCACTAATGCACGTTGAGATTGGAAATATATGTGGATCTTATGAACATGGATTTCTAATGCAGAATTAACAAAAGACCTATAGGCAGTGTCTCTAGTATGACAAAAGTGTGAAAATGCAGAGTCACAAACAGTCAGAAAACATCCTATCGGCAGGATCTCTAAATGAGTAGTAACATTCACATAATCAACCCAATAAACCTATAGGCAGGATTTCTACCCAAGTTTCGAACAAAGATATAGAAAAACTGTCACGCCCCAACCTTGGGAGGCGTGGATGGATCTCGGTGCCGCACTGGCCGGAACGAACCACTCTGAAACTCATTAATTCCTTTTGTAACTATCATGGAGCAACATGGCCACAACTCGTAATATACAATTGTAAGTGGACAATATTGTATCTCTGAACCATTTTTTATTAAAACATGAATACATATAGGCCATTCAAGGCCTCTAGTATACTATACAAAATGAACCTCTATCTACAAAGCCTCTAAGATTATTTGACATAAAATGGGATAGGGTACCGACCTACATATAAGTCTGTAGCAAAACTCTGACACGATAACTCATAGACTCGGCTGCACCCCGAATGAGGTGGAGTCTTACCGATCATTCGTTGAATGCAAATCTCGTCTACTATGAGGGCTCGTCAAACTGATTATCTATAACTGCAGGCATGAATGCAGCGTCCTCAGGAAAAAGAGATGTCAGTACGAATAATGTACCGAGTATATAAGGCACATAAATAAATACATAAAAGACATGAAAGAAATATAAAGTGACTCGACCGGTAAGTCTGGATAACTCTGTAAACCATGAAATAATTACAGTATCATGCATATGCGTATGAATGTCATGTCGTGCATAGGTACATATGTTCATAACATCATCAAGCCTCTGAGGGCATCCCATCATATCATCTCGGTCACTGTGGGCAAATCATCAACATATACCAGCTGATCAGGTGGTGGTGCGTATATAACGCCATAACCTTTCCCATATATATATATATATATATATATATATATATATATATATATATATATATATATATATATATATATATATATATATATATACACACACACACACGCCATATCATTATCACGCCTCTGAGGGCATCCAATCATATCATCTCGGCCACAATGGGCAAATCATCAACATACACCAGCTAATCAGATGGCGATGCGTATATAACGCTGTCTGAGTCATGGGTACATGCACATGTATAAATGAATAAAATGCATGAAAATATATAATAATCTGAATATACCTTATCAACTGCGTATTATTCTGAGACCCATGAACAGAAGTTATAATAATATGACACATGGAAATTCAAGAACGCATGCACCTCTAACACTTCTATGAATAGAGTCATTTATGGAAGTTATACATTTTCTCATTCGTTTGTGTCGTATAGATCATGCACAAGGAACGTTACAAGAAATTAACCTTGTTGTAGCGACCAAACTCACCACTAATGACCTAAGAGAAACCAACAAAGTTTTGGGATTGATGGATAAAGCGATCAATGAAGATTCTAAACAAAGTGAATAATATTTTAGAATCAACTGCTATTGAGGAGTTTAAGAAATATAAGATAGAAATAGAACAAACTAACTGCAATCCAAAAAAATTCCCATGAATAGTCATCGATTTCCAAAAATGAGTACCACATCTCACTATTCTGGATCACAAAATGGGCACACTAAAGAATAGTGAACATAAAGAGACTGTATTTTGAGCTAAAAAGTGATCGGCAAATTAAACAATTAGCAACGACAAATACTAAGGATAAAGCCAAAGCCGACTAGAATTCTCATAAAGTGTGACCATCATACATCAAATATAAATCGATAAATAAACAAGAGTAAAATCACACCATATTATCCAGATTCTCCCCAAGCCATACTTAAAATTGACTAACTTGTTCACGTGGAAAATCAGCTACTAAGAAATTTAAAGACCTTTACGAATATCTTTTGAAGGAATAATTCTAGATGGCCAAGAGACGCGCTTTTAGTTTCATCAATTGTTAAAGTCAAGAAATAAATGAAATCAAAAGAGATGAATGCCTTATCTTAATACTAAATCCAAGTGACATGCTTCCAGTTTCATCAATTATTAAGTTAAGAAATTAAATTGTAGCACATAAATTTTTTCTTCACAAATAACCAAAAATCAAACCATGATGATCCATTTGTGTAGAATTTCAACTTTAAGAAGTATAAAGCATACTAACCTCTGTTGCGGCCTTTTTGTCTTACATAACCATATTTTGGTTAACTAAAGCCAAGAATAATTGTTTTCATTAAGATTGTCAAACCAAAAGTATGTTTAGTAGCTTTAAAGAATAGCTTCGAATACATCCCACCGTAATCATTTCTCACTTATTAAATACTAAAACAGGGTATTACAGTAACAAGGGCAAGGAAAATTGAAAATATCATTTTACTTTGAAATGAAGGAAGAAGATCCAAAACTCCCCAAATGAAGGAACACCGATGTTTCAGCTTGCTAGACTTATTTCCTCAACAACATTAAGTATTATCTTTTTAGACTATTTAATTCAACATTTTCTTGCATAATTGAAAGAAGCAAGAATTGACAAGAATTGGACGGAGTGTTTTTTCTGTTTCTTGGTTTCAAGCCAAGGACATAAAATGAAGCTAATTTGGCAAGAATTGGATAAGATTATTTTTCAAGTCTTTCTAAGACTTCACCCTTAAGTCATGATTATGTTATTCATGGGTAGCAACCTAGAATTATGATTACTTAGTCATTTTTTAGGTTTGTGGTTCCTTGCCACGTGTGTAGGGGTTAATTTATTAATTTTTATCCACTTATTAGTTAACTGGGTAATGTCCTGTTACCCGGTAATTAATCAATTACCATAAATTACTTAAAATTCTATTTATTTTTAAAATACTTCATATATACTTTATATATTATACTATCCTGGTCATATGGCACCTTCCATGGTACTAGTTCATAATTATCGGGTATTATCGCTCGACCTATATTTTATTCTAAATTGGCCACTTTCAACGAAACTCGTTTTCTTTAATCTGTGTACCCCTTTATTCTTCATAACACTTATTTATCGCTTGTTATAAATAGCTTAAGTACGATAACGTCAAGATGTTCTCATCCCCGAGTCTATGTCGGTTACTTGAAAATGAAATTTTAACGTACGAAAACGCGGGATGTAACATCCTTCCCCCCTTAGAAACATTCGTCCTCGAATGTTGAACTCCCCGTGATCCATATAACTTTGGCAGGGTCGCCTTTGTAATAACACTGCTAACAACTCTCCTTGTAGAAGCTTAATAATCCAACAACACACCAAACCACAATTAACAATTACGACAATGGCCTCTACTAGGCACGGTTTTGTACACTCTCTTAGACACAAACTGGTCTGATACCACTTTGTCACGCCCCAACCTTGGGAGGCGTGGCTGGCACCCGGTGCCGCACTGGCCCTAGCGAACCACTCTGAAACTCATTCATTCCTTTTGTAACTATCATGGGGCAACATGGCCACAACTCGTAATATATAATTGTAAGTGGACAATATTGTATATATGAACCATTTTTCATAAAACATGAATACATATGGGCCGTCAAGGCCTCTGGTATACTATATAAAATGAACCTCTGTCAACAAAGCCTCTAAGATTATTTAACATCAAATGGGACAGGGTACCGACCTACCCATAAGTCTGTAGCAAAACTCTGACACGATAATTCATAGACTCGGCTGCACCCCGAATGAGGTGGAGTCTTACCGATCATTCGTTGAATGCAAATCTCGTCTACTATGAGGGCTCATCAAACTGATTATCTATAACTGCAGGCATGAATGCAGCGTCCTCATGCAAAAGAGACGTCAGTACGAATAATGTACCGAGTATATAAGGCACATAAATAAGTACATAAAAGACATGGAAGAAATATAGAGTAAATGACTCGACCTGTAAGTCTGGATAACTCTGTAAACCATAAAATACTTATAGTGTCGTGGATATGCATATGAATGTCATGTCGTGCATAGGTACATGTGTCATAACATTATCACACCTCTGAGGGAATCCCATCATATCATCTCGGTCACTGTGGGAAAATCATCAACATATACCAGCTGATCAGGTGGTGGTGCGTATATAACGCCATAACCTTTCCCATATCCCATATATATATATACGCGTATATAACGCCATAACATTATCACGCCTCTGAGGGCATCCAATCATATCATCTCGGCCACAATGGGCAAATCATCAACATACACCAGCTAATCAGATGGCGATGCGTATATAACGCTGTCTGAGTCATGGGTATATGAACATGTATAAATGAATAAAATGCATGAAAATATATAATAATCTGAATATTCCTTATCAACTGCGTATTATTCTGAGACCCATGAACAGAAGGTATAATAATATGACACATGGAAATTCAAGAACGTATGCACCTCTAACACTTTTATGAATAGAGTCATTTATGGAAAGTATACATTTTCTCATTCGTTTGTGTCGTATAGATCATGCACAAGGAATGTTACAAGAAATTAACATTGTTGTAGCGACCAAACTCGCCACTAATGAGCTAAGAGAAACCAACAAAGTTTTGGGATTGATGGATAAAGCGATCAATGAAGATTCTAAACAAAGTGAATAATATTTTAGAATCAACTGCTATCGAGGAGTTTAAGAAATATAAGATAGAAATAGAACAAACTAACCGCAGTCCAAACAAATTCCCATGAATAGTCATCGATTTCCAAAAATGGGTACCACATCTCACTATTCTGGATCACAAAATGGGCCCACTAAAGAATAGTGAACATAAAGAGACTATATTTTGAGCTAAAAAGTGATCGGCAAATTAAACAATTAGCAACGACAAATACTAAGGATAAAGCCAAAGTCGACTGGAATCCTCATAAAGTATGACCATCATACATCAAATATAAATCGATAAAAAAACTAGAGTAAAATCACACCATATCATCCAGATTCTCCCCAAGCCATACTTAGAATTGACTAACTTGTTCACGTGGAAAATCAGCTAATAAGAAATTTAAAGACCTTTAGGAATATCTTTTGAAGCAATAATTCTAGATGGCCAAGAGACGCTTTTAGTTTCATTAATTGTGAAAGTTAAGAAATAAATGAAATCAAAAGAGATGAATGCCTTATCTTAATGCTAAATCCAAGTGACATGCTTCCAGTTTCATCAATTATTAAGTTAAGAAATTAAATTGTAGCACATAAATTTTTTCTTCACAAATAACCAAGAATCAAACCATGATGATCCATCTGTGTAGAATTTCAACTTTAAGAAGTATAAAGCATACTAACCTCTGTTGCGGCCTTTTTGTCTTACATAACTATATTTTGGTTAACTAAACCCAAGAATATTTGTTTTCATTAAGATTGCCAAACCAGAAGTATGTTTAGTAGCTTTAAAGAATAACTTCGAATACATCCCACCGTAATCATTTCTCACTTATTAAATACTGAAACAGGGTATTATAGTAACAAGGGCAAGGAAAAGTGAAAATATCACTTTACTTTGAAATGAAGGAAGAAGATCCAAAACTCCCCAAATGAAGGAACACCGATGTTTCAGCTCGCTAGACTTATTTCCTCAACAACAATAAGTATCATCTTTTTAGACTATTTAATTCAACATTTTCTTGCATAACTGAAAGAAGCAAGAATTGGCAAGAATTGGACGGAGTGTTTTTTCTGTTTCTTGGTTTCAAGCCAAGGACATAAAATGAAGCTAATTTGGCAAGAATTGGATAAGATTATTTTACAAGTTTTTCTAAGACTTCACCCTTAAGTCATGATTATGTTATTCATGGGCAGCAACCTAGAATTATGATTACTTATTCATTTTTTAGGTTTGTGGTTTCTTGCCACGTGTGTCGGGGTTAATTTATTAATTTTTATCCACTTATTAGTTAACTGGGTAATGTCCTGTTACCCGGTAATTAATCAATTACCATAAATTACTTAAAATTCTATTTATTTTTAAAATACTTCATATATACTTTATATATTATACTACCCTGGTCATATGGCACCTTCCATTGTACTAGTTCATAATTATCGGGTATTATCGCTCGACCTATATTTTATTCCAAATTGGCCACTTTCAACGAAACTCGTTTTCTTTAATCTGTGTATCCCTTTATCCTTCATAACACTTATTTATCACTTGTTATAAATAGCTTAAGTACAATAACGTCAAGATGATCTCATCCCCGAGTCTATGTCGGTTACTTGAAAATGAAATTTTAACGTACGAAAATGCGAGATGTAACATCCTTCCCCCCCTTAGAAACATTCGTCCTCGAATGTTCAACTCCCCGTGATCCATATAACTTTGGCATGGTCGCCTTTGTAATAACACTACTAACAACTCTCCTTGTGGAAACTTAATAATCCAACACCACACCGGACCACAATTAACAATTACGACAATGGCCTCTACTAGGCACGGTTTTGTAGACTCCCTTAGACACGAACTGCTCTGATACCACTTTGTCACGCCCCAACCTTGGGAGGCGTGGCTGGCACCCGGTGCCGCACTGGCCCGAGCGAACCATTCTGAAACTCATTCATTCCTTTTGTAACTATCATGGGGCAACATGACCACAACTCGTAATATATAATTGTAAGTGGACAATATTGTATATATGAACCATTTTTCTTAAAACATGAATACATATGGGCCGTCAAGGCCTCTGGTATACTATACAAAATTAAGCTCTATCAAAAAAGCCTCTAAGATTATTTGACATCAAATGGGACAGGGTACCGACCTACCCATAAGTCTGTAGCAAAACTCTGACACGATAACTCATAGACTCGGCTGCACCCCGAATGAGGTGGACTCTTACCGATCATTCGTTGAATGCAAATCTCGTCTACTATGAGGGCTCGTTAAACTGATTATCTATAATTGCAGGAATGAATGCAGCGTCCTCAGGCAAAAGGGACGTCAGTACGAATAATGTACCAAGTTTATAAGGCACATAAATAAGTACATAAAAGACATGAAAGAAATATAGAGTAAATGACTCAACCTGTAAGTCCGAATAACTCTGTAAACCATAAAATACTTATAGTGTCATGCATATGCGTATGAGTGTCATTTAGTGCATAGGTACATGTGTCATAACTTCATCACGCCTTTGAGGGCATCTTATCATATCATCTCGGTCACTGTAGGCAAATCATCCACATATACCGGCTGATCAGGTGGTGGTGCGTATATAACGCAATAACCTTTCCCATATATATATATAGACGTGTATATAACGCCATAGCATCATCACGGCTCTGAGGGCATCCCATCATATCATCTCAGCCACCGTGGGCAAATCATCAACATATACCAGCTGATCAGGTGGCAATACGTATATAAACCTCCTGAGTCATGGGTACATGCCGATGTATAAATGAATGAAATGCATGAAAATATGTAATAATCTGAATATTCCTTTCGAATAAACTTTATCAACTTTGTATTATTCTGAGACCCATGAATAGAAGGTATAATAACATGACACATGGAAATTCAAGAACGTATGCACCTCTAACACTTCTATGAATAGAGTCATTTATGGAAGTTGTACATTTTCTTGTTCATTTGTGTCGTATAGATCATGCACAAGGAACACTACAAGAAATTAACCTTGTTGTACCGACCAAACTCGCTACAAAAGACCTAAGAGAAACCAACAAAGTTTTGGGATTGATGGATAAAGCGATCAGTGAAGATTCTAAACAAAGTGAATAATATTTTAGAATCAACTCCTATCGAGAAGTTTAAGAAATATAAAATAGAAATAGGACAAACTAACTGCAATCCAAAAAAAATATTCCCATGAATAGTCATCGATTTCCCAAAATGAGTACCATATCACTTTTTCACTATTCTGGATCACAAAATGGGCGCACTAAAGAATAGTGAACATAAAGAAACTCTATCTTGAGCTAAAAAGTGATCGGAAAATTAAACAATTAGCAACAACAAATACTAAGGATAAAGCCAAAGCTGACTGGAATCCTCATAAAGTGTGACCATCATACATCAAATATAAATCGATAAAAAAACAAGAGTAAAATCACGCCATATCACCAGATTCTCCCCAAGCCATACTTAGAATTGACTAACTTGTTCATGTGGAAAATCAGTTAATAAGAAATTTAAAGACCTTTAGGAAATCTTTCGAAGGAAAAATTTTAGATGGCCAAGAGACACGCTTTTAGTTTCATCAATTGTGAAAGTCAAGAAATAAATGAAATCAAAAGAGATGAAGACCTTATCTTAATGCTAAAACCAAGTGACATGCTTCCAGTTTCATCAATTATTAAGTTAAGAAATAAAATTGTAGCACATTAATTTTTTCTTCACAAATAATCAAGAATCAAACCATGATGATCCATCTGTGTAGATTTTCAACTTTAAGAAGTATAAAGCATACTAACCTCTGTTGCGGCCTTTTTGTCTTACTTAACCATATTTTGGTTAACTAAAGCCAAGAATAATTGTTTTCATTAAGATTGCCAAACCCAAAGTGTGTTTAGTAGCTTTAAAGAATAGCTTCGAATACATTCCACCGTAATCCTTTCTCACTTATTAAATACTAAAACAGGGTATTACAGTAACAAGGGCAAGAAAAAGTAAAAATATCACTTTACTTTGAAATGAAGGAAGAAGATCCAAAACTCCCCAGATGAAGGAACACCGATGTTTCGTTTCAGCTTGCTAGACTTATTTCCTCAACAACTTTAAGTATCATCTTTCTAGACTATTTAATTCAACATTTTCTTGCATAATCAAAAAAGCAAGAATTGGCAAGAATTGGACAAAGTGTTTTTCTGTTTCTTGATTTCAAGCCAAGGACATAAACTGAAGCTAATTTGGCAAGAATTAGATAAGATTTTTTTACAAGTCTTTCTAAGACTTCACCCTTAAGTCGTGATTATGTTATTCATAGGTATCCACCTAAAAGTTTGACTACTTAGTCATTTTCTAGGTTTGTGGTTTCTTTCCAAGTGTGTGTAGGGGTTAATTTATTAATTTTTATCCACTTATTAGTTAACTGGGTAATGTCCTGTTATCCGGTAATTAATCAATTACCATAAATTACTTAAAATTTTATTTATTTTTAAAATACTTCATATATACTTTATATATTATACTACCCTGTTCATATGGCACCTTGCATGATACTAGTTCATAATTATTGGGTATTATCGATCGACGTGTATTTTATTCCAAATTGGCCACTTTCAACGAAACTCGTTTTCTTTAATCTATGTACCCTTTTACCCTTCATAACACTTATTTATCGGTTGTTATAAATAGCGTAAGTACTTAACGTCAAGATGATCTTATCCCCGAGTCTACGTCGGTTACTTGAAAATAAAATTTTAGCGTATGAAAACTCGAGATGTAACAAACTCCCCAGCTTTTACTAATAAACCCCATATTTGTTTATTACAGAGATCATTATAGCCCAGAATGAATAAATTACATAACAGTATCTATTACACTATAGGGAGCCTTTGCAGGCCCAATATAAACCTGGGAACCAGGCCTTCAAGCATAGAAACTTTGAAGCATAAAGGAGGATCCATCCATGACACGTAGGATTAGGTTCCTAGTGTGTCAAAGTTCCCAAGGGCCTCAAGGACCCCGGGCAATGGTCACACCAGGACCACACTTAAAGAAATAGTTCATAAATGATTGGAAGACCAACCCCAATGTGTCAGAGTTCAGGGGAGTCTCAAGAACCGTAGACAGTGCTCATACTAGGGTGGTAGGAACCTAGATAGCTAAGAGTAGAAGTTTGAAAACCAGTACATAGAGGGTAAGGGGATAGTTTGAGAAAATAGCTAATTTTCAGAAAGGTAAGGGTAAGGGGGACAAATTTAGAAACTAGTGCATACATGACAGTAACAGAACTGCACCAAATAACAAACAAAACTCATGCTCAACATATAATTCAAACAAGTTGATATTTGTTCAGACTAGATACTCATACCAACATTTAAGGTAGTCAAAAAAAAAGCAAGGACACTTCAACTAACATACAGAATTAGCCACACATTACATATTTGCAGTATCTAGCAATGGTCAGAACAGGGAACATACAACTGAATTGGACAGAGTTTCACATTATTGGAGATAACTTAGTTGAGTATTATCACCAAGTGGAATCATATAGTCATATAGAAAACAGAATCATGCTGAGGTTTTGAAATAAACTAACCAAATAAGCACATAGAACAGAATAGGATAACATGAGTTAAAGCATACCAATTGAGAAAGAAGTAAACATGAATGCAATGGCAATTTGAATCTAGAGAATCTAGCCTTGGCTTTCAGTCGGCCAAACAGTACAACAAATCATAATAATAGAAAGAGACAACTTCAGTTTTTTGAGAGAACAGAAAGCTTGAGAGTTTTTTAAGTTGTAAAAGTTGTTCAGTGAGGAAGTTGTAAGACGTGTAAGTGTCTCAGTATCTAAGTGTCTGAATGTCTAAAATCAGGACAAGGGAAGGGCTTTTATAGCATACAATAGAGTAAAACAAACAAGGTATAAAAATTAATTACACACAGAATTAGCCACACATTACATACTTGCAGTATCTAGTAATGGTCAGAAAAGGGAACATACAGCTGAATTGGACATGGTTTCACATTATTGGAGATAACTTAGTTTAGTATTGTCACTAAGTGGAATCATATAGTCATATGGAAAACAGAATCATACTGAGGTTTTGAAATAAACTAACCAAACAAGCACATAGAACGGAATAGGATAACAAGAGTTAAAGCATACCGGTTGAGAAAGAAGTAAACAGGAATGCAATGACAATTTGAATCCAGAGAATATAGGCTTGGCTTTCAGCCAGCCAAACAGTACAGAAAATTAGAATAATAGAAAGAGAGAACTTCAGTTTTTTTAGAGAGCAGAAAGCTTGAGTGTTTTTTAAGTTGTAAAAGTTGTTCAGTGAGGAAGTTGTAAGACGTGTAAGTGTCTCAGTATCTAAGTGTCTGAATGTCTAAAATCAGGACAAGGGAAGGGCTTTTATAGCATACAATAGAGTAAAACAAACAAGGTATAAAAATTAATTACACACAGAATTAGCCACACATTACATACTTGCAGTATCTAGTAATGGTCAGAAAAGGGAACATACAGCTGAATTGGACATGGTTTCACATTATTGGAGATAACTTAGTTTAGTATTGTCACTAAGTGGAATCATATAGTCATATGGAAAACAGAATCATACTGAGGTTTTGAAATAAACTAACCAAACAATCACATAGAACAGAATAGGATAACAGGAGTTAAAGCATACCGGTTGAGAAAGAAGTAAACAGGAACGCAATGACAATTTGAATCCAGAGAATATATGCTTGGCTTTCAGCCGGCCAAACAGTACAGAAAATTAGAGTAATAGAAAGAGAGAACTTCAGTTTTTTTAGAGAGCATAAAGCTTGAGTGTTTTTTAAGTTGTAAAAGTTGTTCAGTGAGGAAGTTGTAAGACGTGTAAGTGACTCAAGATATAAGTGTCTGAATGTCTAAATCAGGACAAGGGAAGGACTTTTATAGCATACAATAGAGTAAAACAAATAAGGTATGAAAATTAATTACACATAAATAAGGTATGAAAATCAGTTAATCAATCAATTACGGTCAACATGAATCAATTAAGAGGATAAAATCAGATAAGCACCACTTAAATTAAGGAAAATCTCACATGGAATCAATTAGTGTCTGAGAATGAGGTCAAATAAAGTAAGAATTGATTCCACAATCAATTAGGAGTCAGAACACAAAATCAGCCAGTAATACAGTTACATAAATAAGGTAAGAATAATTAAGAACTTAATAAGTAAACACGGGTACTAAATTCAAACTCTAATTTAGGTAAGTATAATAATTAACACTTAATTGACAGAGTTGAAGGTAAACGGGCAAAACAGTATAATAAATAGTCGAATAATTGAAACCGTAAGACATATCAAAGACATAGAGATGAAACTCAAGTAAAAATCAATCGAAAAAGTAAAGAAGAAAACCAGAGTTGAAAAAATTTAAACGTTTAAATATTTTTTTGTAGAAAACCATTAGAAATCAAAACCCTAGCTTTTTAGGGTAAAATAAAATCGGTTAACAATAGTAGTAAAAACAAAAAATCTTAATGATTAAATACCAAACAAACTCAAAACCGCTTTAGATCTAAAGAGATCTAAACAGATTCAACCAGAAATAGCTAGGTTCATGGAAATAAACAGAAGTGAATCAAATTTGGTTTGAACCAGAGATTTGAAATCAGAAAACAAAAAAATATCAGTAATCACAGATATCAGAGTCAACATAGACAGATTAATCGAGAAATGAGATACTTTGAACCAAATCTGGTTCTAATCTCTTTAGATTATCCTCAAGTAACATGAAATTCATACAACCAGTAGAGAGATGAGGCCGGATAGGGCATGAAATCGAAGGAAACCCCCATGAATTAAGGGGGATATCAGTGACGACAGGCTAGGGTTAGAAAGGGGGTGAGAGAGAAGAGAGGAAAGAAGGGGATTGAAGGACGGCGGATTGGAAAAATGGGGGATAGGGTTTAGGGGTTGGTGTAATTAAAAAGGAAAGCGGATCTTGTACCGTTGATCTGCTGAGATCAACGACCAAGATTAAATTTAGGCTGGGGCGGGTTATGGACGGGTAGGGTATTTGGGTTTGGGTATTGGGTTATGGGTTAGGATAATTAGGCTGACTAGTTATTGGGTTAGGGTCCGAAAATTTAATTGAAGAGAGGCTATATTTTTAATATCCATTTAATTTAATAAAATAGTTTATAAAAATAAGTTATAAATGATAAAAATGTCATTTGTGCATGAAAATGATATAAAATAATTACTTAATATTATAAAAATATGTCACAACCCTAAACCCGGACCCGGTCGTGAAGGTGCCTCTCATGAAGACAAGGCCAGCTGACACTACCCATTTCAGTATTCAACAGTTAAGCAATAAGAAACAATCTAAAGCATGATCAAATAAACTAAGGTTTAAGCAATTAATAACATAATTTGCGGAAAAATAACCCAACACAACCCGATACCAGGGTGTCACTAGTCATGAGCATCTAAACAATCCGGAATACTCCAAATCAAACTACAGAGTTTAATACAGAAAACTAAGAACATGAAGGAATAAGATAGGGAAGAGCTCCGGGCTACGAACAACGACAGCTACCTAGAGACTCTTCGGATCCGCTTGAGTCGGGATAATCAGCACTCGGGAGGGGGACCAGATATGCCTGAATCTGCACACAGGGTGCAGGGAGTAAAGTGAGTACTCCAACTCATTGAGTAATAATCATAAATAAATACTGAAAGCAGGAAATCACGTAAGGCACAAAGCATGCTATAATGAAGCAGTAAAACCATTAAAACAGTAAAGCAGTGAAAGATAGCTAAAAATCCTTTTAACTCAAATTTAATTTCCTGAAAAGCCTTTTTCATCCATTAAGCAGGTAATCGATAGTCAATTATGAAAAATAAACACATAAAGGTTCGCCCCTCGGGCACGGTATCAACAAATCCGCCCCTCGGGCAATGTCTCAGAATAGTACAAGACCCTCGGGCTCAATCTCACATCACAATGGGTACCCGCGCTCACTGGGAGTGTGCAGACTCTTGGAGGGGGCCCCTACGGCCCAAACGCAATATCATGCCATCTCGTGGCATCATCACTAGGCTCTCAGCCTCAAATCAATCAAGCCACCTCGTGGCTTACATATCTCAGGCCCTCGGCCCCATAATCAATATCAAATGTTTCCTCACAACATAGGCCCTCGGCCTTACTCAGTCTAAATCCTCACAAGCCACTCGGGCAATAGTAAAACACGATTCTCAGCCCAAAATATCATTTAAAAGATCATTTAAGTGTTAAAACATAGTAAACATGGCCGAGTATTAAAACAGTGAAATATATCACGACTGAGTTCAAGTATAAAGTCATAATAGTGAGGAAATATCAATAAAAATCCACGAAGGGTTCAAATAGTTGGCACAAGGCCCAAATATGGCATTCAGCCCAAATCATGATGATATCAAATAGATTTCAGTTAAATACGCGGTAAAATAGTCATCCGGGACTGACTAAGTCACAATCCCAAACAGTGCACGACCCCACGCTCGTCATCAAGCGTGTTCGTCACCTTAATATAGCACCATAATGTGCAAGTCCGGGGTTTCATACCCTCAGAACATCATTTACAATCATTACTCACCTCAAACCCGTCAAATCTCTAGCTCGCGATGCCTTTGCCTCTCGAATCGGCCTCCACTTGCATCGAATCTTTCCAAAATTAGAACGAGGACGTCATAATATGCTAAAGGAACGAAGCCCAAGCAAAAATAATCAATATATGACACAAATCCCGAAATTACAAAAACCCGATCCCTGGTCCCACATCTCAAAATTCGATAATTTTTATATCAATAGATTCCTTATCTCCCCACGAGTTCATACATATAAAAAGTTCTGAAATCCGACCTCAAATGGTCCTTCAAATCCTCAAGCAAAGGTCTAAGTTTCCAAGCCCTAGTTCCCCAATTTTAGCCCTTAAATTCCATTAATCATATCTCTAATCCATGAAATAATGGCATAGGAACGAGTTTTATGTCCAAATTCCTTACCTCAATGATGTTCCCTTGAAATCCCTCTTCAAAATCGTCCAAAAAGCTCCCAAGCCGAATTAGAAATGGTGAAAATAGCTCAAAATCGCGAAGGACACAATTTATACCTTCTGCCCAGGCATTTTCGCATCTGCGGCCTTATTTACCACTTCTGCGGTACCATATTTGCGGTTGTTCATCCGCCTTTGCGGAAATCACTTAACTCTCCATTGTCCGCATCTACGGTCCCACACCCGCATCTGCGACTTCGTATATGCAATCCTCCTAACCGTTTCTGCGGTCCCTGCTCTTCAAGACCCTTTTCACTTCGAAGACCAATTGCCCGCACATGCGGCGTCGAACCTGTGGTCCCCAATCCGTAGGTGCGAAAATACCAGAAGCAGCAAAATTTGCAACTACAACAATTCCTCAAACTCCCCGTCAATCATCTGAAATCACCCCGAGGCCACCGGGACCTCAACCAAAAGCACCAAGGTATCCCAATACCTTATTCAAACTTATACCAATATTCAAAACACATCAAACAACATCAAATCAACCAAACATACTGGATTCAAGCCTAAGTTCCCAAAATCTTCCGAATTTCGCTTTTGATCAAAAACCCAACCCAACCATGTCCGAATGATCTGAAATTTTGCTCGCACATCCCAAACGACACAACGGAACTACTACAACTCTCGAAATTCCATTCCAACCCCTATATCAAAATCTCGCCAACCAACCGGAAATCGCCAAAATATCAACTTCCCCAATTCAAGCCTAAATCTACTCCGAACCTCCAAAACTCATTCCGATCACGCTCCTAAGTCCCAAATCACCTCCCAAAGCTAACCGAACCATCGGAACTCACATCCGAGCCCTCTAACACATAAGTCAACATCTAGTTGACTTTTCCAACTTAAGCTTCCTCAAAAGAGACTAAGTGACTTAAACCTTACCAAAATCATTCCGGATTCGATCCAACCAACCCGATACCATATAACATGGATAAAAAGCATAAAGAAGCAGAAATGAGGAAAATAGAGCGGTAACTCATGAGACGACTGGCCGGGTCGTCACATCCTCCCCATCTTAAAGAAACGTTCGTCCTCGAACGAGTCAAGAAACATACCTGAAGCCTCAAACAAGTGAGGATATCTTCTCCGCCTCTCCCACTCAGTCTCCCAGGTAGCCTCCTCTATGGGCTGACCTCTCCACTGCACTTTTACTGAAGCTATATCCTTTGATCTCAACTTTCGAACCTGGCGACCCAAAATAACTACTGGCTCCACATCATAAGTCAAATCATCATCCAACTAAACCGTTCTAAAATCCAAAACATGAGACGGATCCCCAATATACTTCTGGAGCATAGAAACATGAAATACCGGATGCACGCTCGACAAGCTGGGTGGCAAAGCAAGCTCATAAACCGCCTCCCCAATCCTCCGAAGCACCTCAAAAGGCCCAATGAACCACGGACTCAATTTCCCTTTCTTCCAAAATCTCATAACACCTTTCATGGGCAAAACCTTTAACAGAACCTTCTCACCAACCATGTAGGACGCATCTCGAACCTTCCTGTCAGCATAACTCTTCTGTCTCGACTGCGCTGTATGAAGCCTATCCTGAATCACCTTCACCTTTTCCAAAGCATCCTGCACCAAGTCTGTCCCCAATAGCTTAGCCTCATCGGGCTCGAACCAACCAATTGGAGATCTACACCGCCTCTCATACAAAGCATCATATGGAGCCATCTGAATACTCGACTAGTAGCTGTTGTTATAAGCAAACTCTGCAAGCGGTAGAAACTGATCCCATGACCCTCCGAAATCAATTACACAAGCACGCAACATATCCTCCAACATTTGAATAGTGCGCTCGGACTGCCCGTCTGTCTGAGGGTGAAAAGTTGTGCTCAACTCAACCTAAGTACCCAACTCTCACTGCACAAACCTCCAAAACCATGAAGTAAACTGAGTGCCTCTATCTGAAATGATGAAAACTGGGACACCATGCAAACAAACAATCTCCCGGATATAGATCCCTACCAATCGCTCTGAAGAATAGGTAGTACACACAGTAATGAAGTGCGCAGACTTGGTCAGCTGATTCACAATCACCCAAATAGCATCAAACTTCTTTGAAGTCCATGGAAGTCCAACTACAAAGTCCATAGTGATCCTCTCCCACTTCCACTCTGGAATATCCATCCGCTGAAGCAAGCCTCCCGGTCTCTGATTCTCATATTTCACCTATTGACAATGCTACAAATCTCACAATGTCTTTCTTCATTCTTATCCACCAATAATGGTGCCTCAATCCTGATACATCTTCACGATACTCAGATGAATGGAATACCGTGAGCTATGGGCCTACTCCAGAATCAACTCCCGAAGCCCATCCACATTGGGCACACAAATTCGGCCCTGCATCCTCAACACCCCATCATCACCAATGGTCAAATCTCTGGCATCATCATGCTGAACTCTGTCCTTAAGGACAAGCAAATGCGGATCATCATATTGGCGCTCTCTGATGCGATCATATAAGGAAGACCGAGAAACCACACAAGCTAATACCCAACTGGGCTCCGAAATATCTAACCTCACGAACCGATCGGCCAAAGCCTGAACATCAACTGGAAGAGGTCTCTCGTCAACTAGAATATATGCCAAACTCCCCATACTCACTACCTTTCAGCTAAAGGCATCGGCCACCATATTGGCCTTTCCCGGATGGTATAATATAGTGATATCATAATCCTTTAGCAACTCCAACCATCTCCGCTGTCTCAAATTGAGATCCTTCTCTTTGAACAAGTGCTGGAGGCTACGATGATCAGTAAACACCTCACAAGACACACCATACAAGTAATGTCTCCAAATCTTCAACGCGTGAACTATGGCGGCCAACTCCAAATCATGAACGAGGTAGTTCTTCTCATGGGGCTTCAACTGACGGGAAGCATAAGCAATAACTCTACCCTCCTGCATCAAAACACAACAAATACCAACTCTCAAAGCATCACAATACAAGGTATATTAACTTGAAGCTGATGGCAATACTAAGACTGAAGCTGTGGTCAAAGCTGTCTTAAGCTTCTATAAGCTCTCCTCACACTCGTCCGACCATACAAATGAAGCACCCTTCTGAGTCAATTTTGTCAAGGGCGATGCGATGGATGAGAATCCCTGAACAAACAGGCGATAATAGACCACCAAACCAAGAAAGCTGCGAATCTCTATGGCTGAGGACGGTTTGGGCCAACTCTGAACCGCCTCTATCTTCTTCGGATCAACCTTAATACCTTCGCTGGACACCACATGCCCCAAGAAAGACACTAAACTGAGCCAAAACTTACCCTTGGAGAATTTTGCATAAAGCTTCTCCTCCCTCAATCTCTGCAACACAACTCTTAAATGCTCTGCGTGCTCCTCCTGACTACGCGAATTCACCAGAATATCATAATGAAGACTATGAAAAACAAGTCGAGATAAGGCCGAAACATGTTGTTCATCAAATGCATGAACGCTACTGGGGCATTGGTCAGCCCAAAAGACATCACCAAGAACTCATAATGACCATATCGGGTCCTGAAAGTTGTCTTAAGAATATTCGAGTCCCTGATCTTCAACTAGTGATAACCTAAACGGAGATCAATCTTTGAGAACACTCTCACTCGCTGGTTGAATAAATCATCAATGTGAGGCAAAGGATACTTGTTCTTAAATATTACCTTGTTCAATTGCCTATAATCAATGCACATCCTTATAGTGACATCCTTCTTCTTCACAAATAGAACCGGCGCACCCCAAGGTGACACACTAGGTCGAATGAACCCCTTATCAAGGAGTTCCTGAAGCTGCTCCTTTAATTCCTTCAACTCCGCGGGTGTTGTACGATACAACAGAATAGAAATGGGCTGAGTGCCTGACACCAGGTCAATACCAAAATCAATATCCCTATCTGGTGGCATGCTTGGCAGGTCTACAGAAAACACATCTGGAAAATCCCTCACAACCGGAATAGATTCAATACTGGGAGTCTCAGTACCGACATCCCTCACAAAGGCTAGATACGAAAGACAACCCTTCCCAATTATACACTGGGCTTTCAAGAATGAAATCACTCTACTGGGAACATAATCAGTCACACCTCGCCACTTCATCCGTGGCACACCCGGTATAGCCAATGTAACTATCTTTGCATGATAGTCTAAAATAGCACGGCACGGAGATAGCCAATTCATGCCCAAAATGACATCGAAATCCACCATACACAATAAAAAAAGATCCACAGGGGTCTCCAGACCTCCAATAGTCACCACACACGACTGGTACACACGATCTACAACAACAGTATCGCCCATCGGGGTAGATACATGAACATGTGAAGCAAGAAACTCACGGTAGCGTACCCAAATAACAAGCAAAGTATGATGACACATAAGAAAAGGTGGAACCAGGATCAAATAACACAGAGGCATCTCTGTGGTAGACTAAAACAATACCTGTAATAACAGCATCTGAAGCAATAACATTAGGTCTGCCTGGAAATGCATAGAAACGGGCCTGACCGCCACCTGATCGACCTTTCTCTTTGGGGCGACCCCTAGTTGACTGACCTCCACCCCTAGCTGGCTGGGTGGGTGGTGGTGAAGTAACTGGTGCTGAAGCCGATGACTGACCCCTCTGCTGAGATAAACTCACAAGATGATGAGGGTACTGTCTCCACATATGACACATCTCACCACACTCATAACAACTCCCAAGTGCTGGAGAAGGGGACTTAAGGGAACCCCTTGCACCGGACTGACTAGCAGATGCACTCAACATAGAAGAGCCCTGAACTGATGGTGCACGGGACGAACTCTAAGCTGGAAGGGCACTAAGTGATGACTGACCCTGATGAGAACTATGAGAACCATGATCCGATGACGCCCCACGGTAACCTAGGCGAGCTGGCTGAGCATGCCTGAATGGACAGCCTCTGCCGTGCTGAAACTAACCTCTCGAAGGAGTACCACTATAACTGCCAGATCCTCGAGGCCTCTTGGTCTCCCTCTCCTTGCGCTCCTGGCAACGAACAGACTCAATCTCACGGGCAATGTCCACAACCTCCTCAATGGTAGCACCAATCACCCTCTCCCTGGTCATGAGAATACGAAGATGATAAGTGAGGCCATCAACAAACCTCCTAATCCTCTCTCTATCTGTCAGAACCAACCAAATAGCATTACAAGCTAACTTGGAGAACCTCATCTCATACTGTGACACAGTCATCTCTCCCTGATGCAACCACTCAAACTGCCTGGGCAGCTCCTCTCTGAGAGACTACGGCATATACTTCTCTAGAAAGAGAACAGAGAACTGCTGCCAGGTAAGTGGTGCTGCACCAACAGGCCTACGCCTCTCAAAGCCTCCCACAAAGTGAAGTAAGCTCAAGAAAACTGATAAGTAGTGAAAGCGACCCCGCTGGTATCCAGAATACCCGTTGTACGAAGCATCCTCTGGAACTTATCTAAGAAACCCTAACATCCTTGCCCTCTGCACCACTGACGGTCGGATGCTGCAGTTTACCAAACCTTTCCAACCTACGCTGCTCATCCTCCGGCATGGCAGGAACTACATAGTCCCGAGCAGCTGTAATCAGCTGGGCTGGATTTGACCCTGGTGTCTGATGTCCCTCCATGACCTACTCAGGTGTGCGGGCAGTGGGAGTCTGATTGTCTCCCCCGGCCTAAGAAGTAGCTGCGGCTGTAGTGGCTGAAATCGCCTGAGCTAGGCCAATGCAAACTGATATGATCTGAGCCAAGGCCTCCTGAAGACCTGGAATCACAATGGGCACAGTTGGTGTTGCTGGAGCATCCATAACTGGGACCTGATCCTAAACTGGGGCAGCTAGTGGATCTACAGGTGCTGCCCTAGCTACTCTGCCCCTACCACGACCACGACCGCGTCCTCTGGTGGTCACAGCTGGTGGTACTGGTGGTCGTCCATCCTGACCGGTAACGTGTGTCCTTATCATCTGTGAGTGAATAGAATAACAAAAGTTAAGTACTCAGATCAACAATTTCGCACGACAAGAATATTAAGTTTTTCCTAAAGTTCTGCCGCCTCTCGAGGATAATTACTGACGTCTCCGTACTGATCCACGAGACTCTACTAAACCTGCTCATGACTCGTGAGACCAATGTAACCTAGGCTCTGATACCAACTTGTCACGACCCTAAACCCGGACCCGGTCGTGATGGCGCCTCTCGTGAAGACAAGGCCACTCGACACTATCCATTTCAGTAATCAGCAGTTAAGCATTAAGAAACAGTCTAAAGCATGATCAAATAAACCAAGGTTTAAGCAATTAATAGCATAATTCACGAAAAAATAACCCAACACAGCCCGATACTAGGGTGTCACTAGTCATGAGCATCTAAACAATCCAGAATACTCCAAATCAAACTACAGAGTTTAATACAGAAAACTAAGAACATGAAGGAATAAGATAGGGAAGAGCTCCGGGCTGCGAACAACGACAGCTACCTAGAGACTCCTCGAATCCGCCTGAGCCGGGATGATCAGCACTCGGGAGGGGGACCAGATACATCTGAATCTGCACACAGGGTCCAAGGAGTAAAGTGAGTACTTCAACTCCGTGAGTAATAATCATAAATAAAGACTGAAAGCAGGAAATCACGTAAGGCACAAAATATGCTATAATGAAGCAGTAAAACCATTAAAACAGTAAACCAGTGAAAGATAGGTAAAAATCCTTTAACTCAAATTTAATTTCATGAAAAGCCTTTTTTAACCATTAAGCAGGTAATCGATAGTCAATTATGAAAAATAAACACATAAAGGTTCGCCCCTGGGGCAGAGTATCAACAAATCCGCCCTTCGGGCAACGTCTCAGAACAGTACAAGACCCTCGAGCTCAATCTCACATTACAATGGGTACCCACGCTCACTAGGGGTGTGCAGACTCCTGGAGGGGCCCCTTACGGCCCAAGTGCAATATCAAGCCATCTCGTGGCATCATCACTAGGCCCTCGACCTCATATCAATCAAGTCACCTCGTGGCGTGCATATCTTAGGCCCTCGGCCTAATAATCAATATCAAATGTCTCCTCACAAAATAGGCCCTCGGCCTTACTCAGTCAAAATCCTCACAAGCCACTCGGGCAATAGTAAAACACGATTCTCAACCAAAATATCATTTAAAAGATCATTTAAATGTTAAAACATAGTAAACATGGCTGAGTATGAAAACAGTGAAATATATCACGTCTGAGTTCAAGTATAAAGTCAAAACAGTGAGAAAATATCAATAAAAATAATGCCCGAAGGATTCAAATAGTTGGCACAAGGCCCAAATATGGCATTCAACCAAAATTATGATGATAGCAAATATATTTCAGTCAAATACGTGGTAAAATAGTCATCCGGGACTGACTAAGTAACAATCCCCAATAGTGTACGACCTCACGCTCGTCATAAAGCGTGTGCGTCACCTCAATAAAGCACCATGATGTGCAAGTCCGGGGTTTCATACCCTCAGAACATCATTTACAATCATTACTCACCTCAACCGGTCAAATCTCTAGCTCGCGATGCCTTTGCCTCTCGAATCGGCCTCCACTCGCATCGAATCTATCCAATATCATAACTAGGACGTCAAATATGCTAAGGGAACGAAGCCCAAACAAAAATAATCAATATATGACACAAATCCTGAAATTACCAAAACCCGACCCTGGGCCCACGTCTCGAAATTTGATAATTTTCACATCAATTGATTCCTTATATCCCCACGAGTTCATACAAATAAAATTTCTGAAATCCGACCTCAAATGGTCCTTCAAATCCTCAAGCAAATGTTTAAGTTTTCAAGCCCTAGTTTCCCCAATTTTAGCCCTTAAATTCCATTAATCATAGCTCTAATCCGTGAAATAATAGCATAGGAACGAGTTTTAGGTCCAAATTCCTTACCTCAGTGAAGTTCCCTTGAAATCCCTCTTCAAAATCATCCAAAAAGCTCCCAAGCCGAATTAGAAATGGTGAAAATAGCTCAAAATCACGAAGGAAACAATTTATACCTTCTGCCAGGCATTTTCGCATCTGTAACCTTATTTACAACTTCTGCGGTACCGCGTTTGCGGTTGTTCATCTGCTTTTGCAGAAATCACTTAACTCTCCATTGTCCGCATATGCGGTCCCATATCCGCATTTGCGACTTCGCAGATGCGGTCCTCCTAACCGCTTCTGCGGTCCCTGCTCTTCAAGCCCCTTTTTGCTTCTATGACCAATCGCCCGCACATGTGGCGTCGCACCTACGGTCCCCAATCCGCAGGTGCGGAAATACTAGAAGCAGCAAAATCTGCAGCTGCAACAATTCCTCAAACTCCCCGTCAACCATCCGAAATCACCCCGAGGCCCTCAGGACCTCAACCAAAAGCACCAATGTATCCCAAAACCTTATTCAAACTTGTACCAATCTTCAAAAAACCTCAAACAATATCAAATCAACCAAACACACCAGATTCAAGCCTAAGTTCCCAAAATCTTCCGAATTCCGCTTTTGATCAAAAACCCAACCAAACCACATCCAAATGACCTGAAATTTTGCACGGACATCCCAAATGACACAACGGAACTACTACAGCTCTCAAAATTCCATTTCAACCCATATATTGAAATCTCGCCTACCAACCAGAAATCGCCAAATTATCAACTTCGCCAATTCAAGCCTAAATCTACTCCGAACCTCCAAAACTCATTTCGATCGCGCTCCTAAGTCCCACATTACCTCCTGAAGCTAACCGAACCATTGGAACTCACATCTGAGCCCTCTAACACATAAGTCAATATCCAGATGACTTTTCCAACTTAAGCTTCCTCAAAAGAGACTAAGTGTTTCAAACCTTACCAAAATCATTCTGGATTCGATCCGACCAACCCGATACCACATAACACGGATAAACAAAGCATAAAGAAGTAGAAATGGGGAAAACAACATGGTAACTTATGATACGACTGGTCGGGTCGTCACAAAATATAGAAAGTCATTTTCTGTATAGATAATATAATTATGCATATATATGGGCTATTATTGCAAAATATGCAATTCTAGCCTTAAAATGCAAATGTAATTATAAAAAATACAATTAAAATATTTAAGCACTATATGAGCTTAAATGATAAATTTAGATGATTAAATCATCATAAAATGATATGAGGGATAATTATTGGATATATAATAAAATACAGAAATAACTTGATATAAAGCTTTAAAAATTATAGAAATTCTTGTGCACGTTTGTAAATGCATGTGCACTATTTTTTAAAAATATATATGCATATTTAAAATATATGAGGAAAAAATTGGGTATCAACAGCTGCTCCTCTTTATTCAGGAAGGATGAAAGAGTTATCGGGTAAAGAAATGATGACCGATTTTGACCGAATGAGATGTTTTGAAAAATATAGGCCGCACCCTGGTCTCTGAGCTACCTACTTATCCCTGATTTTACAGGAATCAGGCCATGGGTAGTTCTGGACCCAATAGTGAATGAAACCGATGAAATTGTATAGGAATGGTCGTATGCTTTGGAAAGGGTTCCTTTTGGAAAGGATAGTATAAGATGGGTTTATGCGGAGTTATGAATATGAGTCTGAAGTGTACTGGATGTGTGACAGGGCAGGTATCTAAACGGTCATGGGGTAAAGACGAGTAATTGATGAGAATCAGTTATGTTTGAGATAACAGCAAGATAAAAATGGTATGAGTGGAAACCGGAGCAAAAGTTTCTCCTGTTTGAAGAATAGTTACCTCCTGGATTTCTTGCAAAACTTAAAACAAGATGCATGCAAGTGTATAGATTACTGCGGGAATTTAAACATGATGCAAATTCCCTTTGGACCATGAAGGTTGTCTTTGGACGGAGAGGATGACATCCATAGACCATGACGTCCTGGGTCATGAATCATGAGATAGGGGATTCGGAGGCCATGAAATGATGTTCTCGGGCCATGAGAATGGTGCCTCTGAACCATGACGCCTTTGAATAATGATGTGCAGCATTGAGAGATCCTCAGGCCATGACATGGTGTCTTCAGGCTATGAAGATGATGCCTTTGGACTATGATGCCTTCGGATAGAGACATGGTGATGGATCATATAAGCAAACAAGATAGAGCTTAGTCTTTCATGGAATTGGGACAGAGCTTAGCTCCGGAAAAGGCAAAATAGTGCTAGGTTTCAGATAGTGTAACATTCAACATTAGACAAGGAAAGATAGAGCTTAGCCTTATGTTGTTGGGGAGGCAGGGCTTAACCTCTTGCAAGGAGAGGAGACAATGCTTAGTCTCATGCAGTGGAAGGCAGTGCTTAGCCTTATGCAAATAGGGAGGCAGGGCCTAGCCTCATGCAAGAAAGGGAGACAATGCTTAGTCTCATGCAAGAAAAGGGAGACAATGCTTAGTCTCATGAAATGGAAGGCAGTGCTTATCCTTATGCGAATAGGAAGGCAAGGCTTAGCCTCATGCAAGAAAGGGAGATAATGCTTAGTCTCATGCCAAAAAAAGGGAGGCAGGGCTTAGTCTCATGCATGATTTGAGACAGGGCTTAGTCTCATGCAGAGAGAAGGCAATGATTAGCCTTATGCAAATATAGAGGCAGGGCTTGCCTCATGCAAGATTTGAGATAGGGCTAAGTCTCATGCAAAGAGAAGGCAATGCTTAGCCTTATGCAGTGGACCGATAGCAAATAGGAGTAGAATATTTCTTAGATGGAGATATATTTGCACTTGGCGATCCGATTGTTATGAAGGTAATGATTTTAAGACGTACGTACTTGTCGTTATTCCTTGTCCCTGCATTAAAAGAAAGATCGTAAGTTTAGCAAGAAGGTTGGTTCGTGCCTTTGTCTGCTTGCTTTGCTATGGAGGCTCTATTCGAGTTATCCTGGGTAACACCTGGCTATCACAGAAATAAAGTTTTCGAAAATGTGCATTTATTGATGAAATAGAATCATTTTATAAAACATAGTGGTATATAACGTTAGGTAAATTAGGTGAACTAATGATTGTGACACTTTTAGAGACATTGCGGCTCCCTCACATTAGAATTTGAGGGTCCTCCTCAAAATTATGCCCCAGTTACTTAACCAATTTCTAACTATCTTGCATATGATGGCGTCGGCTGGACTTGTTCCGCAATTTTGAGGGTCCTCCTCAAAATTCTGCCCCAGTTTCTGGTTCTGGGGGAAATGAAGATTTTATTAAGATGTGAAAAAACCCACAGGGCTACCTATGTATCCCCTCTTAAACGGGAATCAGGTCAAATGTAGTTCAGTTACATCAAATGAAGGAATGCAAACAATCTAAACATAGTATCTCTTGACTGCATCTGAATTGATGGGTTTTGGCCAAACTTCTCCGTTTATTTCTGCAAGTATGACTGCTCCTCTGGTTAGTACCCTCTGAACCATGTAGGGACCTTCCTAGTTGGGTGAAAATTTCCCTTTGGCTTCATCCTGATGTGGGATGATCCGCTTCAGCACCAGTTGCCCCGGTGCGAATCTTGGTTTGACCCTTTTGTTGAAAGCTCTGGACATTCTATTCTGATAGCTGACTTGACATACTGCATTCATTCTTTTTCCATCTATGAGGGCTAGTTGCTCATAATGTCTCCTTATCCATTCTGTATCACTAAGTTCGGCTTATTGTATGATCCTTAAAGAAGGAATTTCTACCTTCGATGGAATGACAACTTTGGTACCATAAACCAGTAAATAGGGAGTTGCCCTAGTAGATGTGCAGACTATGCTACGGTACCCCAATAGGGCAAAGGGTAACTTCTCATGCCATTGTTTGTGATTTTCTACCATCTTCCTTAGTATCTTCTTGATGTTCTTGCTGGCAGCTTCCACAACTCCGTTCATTTGAGGCCTATATGTTGTAGAGTTTTTGTTGTTGATTTTTAATGTTTCACACATGGATTTCATTAGATCACTGTTGAGATTGGCGGCATTATCAGTGATGATGCAGTCGAGAACCCGTACGATCCCTAACAAAATTTGCGACGACTTTCTTGGTTACAGCTTTGTAAGATGCAACCTCCACCCATTTTATGAAGTAATCAGTGGCCACTAAAATGAACCGATGTTCGTTAGAAGCGGTTGGCTCGATCAGACCGATGACATCTATTCCCCAAGTAGCAAAAGGCCAAGGTGCACTTGTTGCATTGAGTTCATTTGGTGGTACCCTTATCATGTCTGTATGTATTTGGCATTGGTGGCATTTCTGGACGTACTGGATGCAATCTATTTCCATTGTCATCCAAAAATATCCTGCTCTGAGTATCTTTTTATCTAGAACAAAATTGTTCATATGTGATCTGCAGGTTCTGGCATGTATCTTCTCGAGCAATTTGGAAGCCTCTTTTGCGTCAACACACCTCAACAATCCCAGATCAGGAGTTCTTCTATACAGGGGTTCCTCCGCTTTGGAAGAAGTTATTGAATAGCCTCTGCAGTTTGCATTTCTGAGTATGGTTTGCCTGTTCTAGGTATTCTCCCTTTGCCAAATATTCTTTGATATCGTGGCACCAAGGTTTTGCATTCGTTTCTTCTTCAACATGAGCACAGTAAGCCGGCTGATTATGGATCCTCATTCTGGATGGGACCGATGAAATTCATGTCCGGATGTTGTATCATTGATGCCAAGGTGGCCAGTGCATCTGCAAATTCATTTTGAATTTTAGGCATATGTTTAAATCCTATCTTTGTAAATCTCTTCATCAATTCTTGCACATGATACAAGCATGGTAGTATCTTGGTGTTTTCCGTAGCCCATTATCCTTGAACCTGATGTACTAGAAGATCTGCATCACCAATTACCAGCAACTCTTGTATATTCATATCGATGGCCAAATTGAGCCCCATGATACAAGCCTCATATTTTGCCATATTATTAGTGTACGAGAACCTAAGCTTTGCGGATACAGGATAATGTGGACCTATTTCTGATACCGAAACTGCTCCAATACCCACTCCTTTGAAATTGGTAGTTCTATTAAAGAACATTCTCCAACAGTCATAGGCTTCTGCAATGTCCTCTCCTACAAATGAAACTTCTTCATCAGGAGAATAAATTTTTAGTGGTTCGTATTCTGCTCCCACAGGATTTTCAGCAAGATGGTCTGCCAATGCTTGTCCTTTGACTACCTTCTGAGTTACATAGATGATATCGAACTCACTTAACAGTATTTGCCATTTGGATAACTTCCTGGTAGGCATGGGCTTCTGAAAGATGTACTTCAGAGGGTCCATTATCGATATGAGGTATGTGGTATAGGTGCCTCAATTTCTAAGCTGTCAACGTTAAAGCACATCAAGTGTGTTCTAGTAGAGAATACCATGCTTCGTAAGGTGTGAACTTCTTACTCAAGTAATATATGGCTTGCTCCTTCTTTCTTGTCTCGTCATGTTGTCCCAAAACACAGCCAAAAGCCCCATATAATACGGAGAGATAAAGTAGCAAAGGTCTCCCAGGTTCTTGTGGGACTAGGACTGGTGGCGTGGATAGGTATTCCTTAATTTTGTCAAAAGCCCTTTGACAATATTTAGTCCAACTGGTTTTAGCATCCTTCCTCAACATTTTGAATATTGGTTCACATATTAATGTGGACTGCACTATGAAACGGCTGATGTAGTTGAGGCGCCCCAGGAAGCTCATCACGTCCTTCTTGCTCTTTGGTGGTGGTAACTCTTGGATAACCTTATCTTTGGACGAGTCCAACTCGATTCCTCGGCGGCTGACAATGAATACCAACAATTTTCCTGCGGGAACCCTGAATGCACATTTTGCGGGGTTCAATTTTAAATTGTATCTCCTTATCCTGTCAAAGAACTTCCTCAAGTCTGCTCTGTGATCTGTGGCCCTCTTGGATTTAATGATGACGTTGTCAACATACACCTCTATTTTCTTGTGTATCATATCATGGAAGATGGTCGTCATGGCTCTCATATAGGTTCCCTAGCGTTCTTTAGACCGAATGGCATTATTTTGTAGCAGTACACTCCCACGGTTTAATGAAGGTTGTCTTCTCTGCGTCTTCTTCGTCCATCCAATTCTGATGATAACCTGCGAAGCAATGTACAAAGGATTGGAGTTCATGCTCCGCGCAATTGTCAATCAGAATGTGTATATTTGGTAGTGGGAAATCGTCCTTCGGACTTGATCTGTTTAAATCCCGATAGTCGACACATACCCTGACTTTCCCATCCATTTTCGGAACCGGTATGATGTTGGCTAACCAAGTTGGGTACTCAAATACCCTGAGGACTTTGTCTTTGATCTCCTTAGTGACTTCTTCCTTGATTTTTAGGCTCATGTATGGTTCAAACTTTCTGAGTTTCTATTTCACCGGCGGACACATTGGATTGGTAGGCAACTTATGAGCCACTATGGATGTGCTCAAGCCGGTCATGTCATCATATGTCCATGCAAAAATATCCTTATATTCTTTCAGGAAACAAGTGTATTCTTCCTTTTCTAATGGTGATAGGTGAATGCTTATACGAATCTCTTTGACGGTTTCGGAATCTCCCAAATTGATTGCCTCGGTTTCGTCCAGGTTATACTTAGGTTTGTTCTCAAAATTCTCAACTTCTTTGACAAATTTCTTAGGTATTTCATCCTCTTCTTCTGAGTCAGTATCCTTATATTACATTGTCTCATTACATGTCACAGTCATCGGTTGATCAAGAAAAGTAATAATAATATTGTAGAAGAAAAATATAAAAGATAATAATGAATACTAAATAACAATGCATTAATTAAATTTTGAAAATATCCAAAATAGGTACAGCTCGATGACTCGAGCAATTATTTCAAAACAAAATGCGTCTTTAAAACAAAATACTCAAAATATCTTAAATGCCTAAAATGGCTATTAAAACAGGTCAGGCTAATTGCCAAGCTACCCAGGAACTCGATGGGCCCTGGATGGTGTGGCAGTCTAATTCTTGAGAACAACTCCCTTCTCCATGGTCTGAATGGTGAGGCCTTCTTCCTCCTCCTCCTCAACTATCACATTGCAATCCATATTCTCATCTTCTAGAAACAAGTTCCTCAACCCATCTAAACCTTCCTCCTCTGCAGATCCCCATATTGTGTTGGCCTACTGAAAAGTCTGACTCAGATGTTGCATTGGCTCCTCGAGAGGGTAATAAGGACCACACCATGGTGGCGACCAATCGTTATATTCTTGCCAGGTGTATGGATATCCAAGCCCAAACATTGTCCTGTGACGTTTCAACTGAATCGATTTGGTAATGCCCTGGAGTTTCTTCCCAAGCCCTTTGCCGGGTTCATACCCAGACCATGCCAGTATGCTTTATATTTTGTTACTCCACCACTTATTTTTCTCAATTGCATTGACACGTTCGATGCGGTGATAAGTTTCTCCACCCAGCCTTCTTCTATTTTTGACAACTAGGACAGTTTGACTGGTGTGGGGTTACTTAATCTCCGTGAATGATTACCTCTTGATGGTTCCATCCGAACTTCACAGCCTGGTGTAGTGTAGAAGCCATAGCCCCAGCGGCATGTATCCAAGATCGTCCCAATAGAAGATTATATATAGTAGATATATCTAATACTTAGAAATCAACATCGAACCAAGTCGGACCCATATGCAGACAAAGGTTAATCTCCCAAATCGTAGCCCTTTGAGACCCGTGAAATTCCTTCACATTCATACTTCCTAATCGTATCTCGTGGAAATATTTGCCCAACCTTTTCAGAGTAGTCAATGGACAAATGTTGAGGCTTGAACCCCCATCTATTAAGACTCTAGCGATGAATTTGTCCTCAAACTGTACTTTGATATGTTGTTGTGACTTAATCCTTCAGGTGGTAGTTCATCTTCATGGAAGGTGATATTGTGACTCTCTAGTACTTGCCCTACCATGTGGCCATCTCTCCATTGGTGATGTTGTTGGGTACATAAGTTTCATTCAACACCTTCATCAGAGCATTCCTATGCACCTCAGAATTTTGCAATAGCAACCGGATGGATATCTGGGTGGGAGTCTTGTTCAAATGATCAATGACAGAGTATTCTCTTGCTTGTACTTTCCTCCAAAGATCGTTTGGACCAGTTTCAATGACGGCTTGTTTGGTAGCAGCTTCCTTGCTTGTTCTTCCCAGATTTTTGAGTGTATAGATCCTTCCTGTTTTGGGCATCCCCTGTGTGGCACTAGATTCTTCTATCTTTGCTTTTCCCTTTCTCCTAGATTCGACAACGTAATCCCAGGGTATGGCATTGGACTTAAAAGGAGGTGTGGGTGCTACTGTCACAGTGAAGGGTGTGGATACTTCTAATTCAAATGGAGCTAGTGCAGTCGCAGGTTCTATTACTTCAATTTCAAATGGGACTGATGTGGCTACTTCAACTTCGACTGGTGACTGTATCTGTACCACAGTAGGAGTGAGTGTGATTGCAGGTTTAGGGTCATCACCTTCCCGAATAAGCCCAATTGACCCCTCAGGATCCCATTCCTCATCAGTTTCTATCACATTTACTCCTTCACCCCTATGATTTGGGAGGGAATTGTTGCGGACATTTGGCGCGACTTCCTTCGCTTGTATGACTTTGGTATCAATCAGGGTTTGAATCTTGTCTTTCAGAGTGCGACATTCATCGATAGTATGAACTTTCATGCCATAATGGTATTCACAAGTTTTGTTTGGGTTGACCCACTATGAGGAGTTTTCCATGGCAACAACAGGAATAAGGGTGACATATCTAGTAGACTTCAATCTTTCATATAGTTTGTCAATGGGTTCAGCATTAGGGGTATATTGACTTGGTGGCATGCGATCAAAATTGGGTCTGGGTTTTTGATAATTTTGATAGGTTGGAGGTGAATGGTAATAGGCTGGCTGGTGTTATAAGTGTGATAGGCGGTAGCGGGTTGAGAATAAATGGGAGGTGAGAGTTGGTATGTAGGTGGAGGTGTTTTGTATGTGACTGGAGATTTTGGGCCTTGGGCCACTATCACTGCCCTTACTTCTTTCATCTTCGATATACCCTCTGACCGTAATGCTTTGTTCGTAGCCTGCAATGCCTCAAAATTTGTCACCATCCCACTCTTGATCCCTTCTTCAATCGTTTCTCCGATTTTGATGATATCAGAGAACTTGTGATTTTCAATGACCATTAACCTTTCATAGTATTGGGGATCCTGGGCCCTGACGATTAATTTGTTCATCTGCTCTTCTTCTAGTGCTGGCCTGACTTTTGCAGCTTCTGACCTCCATCGAGGAGCATACTCATGGAGAGTCTCCATTGGTTTCTGCTTTAGATTCTGTATGTAGAAGACGTTCGGTGCATTCTCTGTGTTAAACCTGAATCGATCCATGAAATCTGATGCCATGCTTACCCAATTAACCCAATTCTTAGGGTTCTGACTAATATACCAAGGTAGGGCATCTCCAGTGAGACTCCTCATGAATAGCTTCATGCAAATTCTTTCATCTTTCCCAACTCCCACGAGCTTATCATAGTATGTCTTCAAATGTACCTTTGGGTCACCCATTCCGTTAAACATCTCGAACTTAGGAGGTTTGTAACCCTCCGGCAGTTCCACGACTAGCTAAATGCATAGATCCTCGTAATTCAGACCTTCAATTCCGTTGCCTCCTTCAACACCCTAGACTTGGCTCGTGAGCTTCTTAAGATCTTTGGCCATGTTCTTAATGAGCAGGTCCTTCTCGGCAAATTCTGGAGTGTATGGGATTGGCTGAGTAGAGTGAGGTAAGGTTTCCACATATATGGGATTATTTTGGTGGGCGCTGGGGTTGGAGTGTAGTGGTGATCATTGGTTGAGTTTTGCAGATCAGGGATATGTTGTGGGGTGTTCTGAGGAGTATGATAAGTGGTTTGTGGGTATTGAGTAGGAAGATGTTGATGTTGAGGGGGAGTAGGTATTGGTAGAGGATTAGGATTTTGGGGAGGAGTTGCGTATTGATGGGGTGCGGGAGGATTTTGTGGACGTTGATTTGGTGTGTTTTGAGCATTTTGTTGGTTAACGTCTGGGACGTTTAGGGTGAGGGAGAGTATTGCTAAGTTGCGAACCTGCTCAAGTTCTCCTTGCAACTCCAGTATTTTTTGTTCCAATCGCAGGACCAAATTATTCTGGGACGGAGTACTCCGACCGTCTGAAGTTTCAACATTCTTAGCATGTACAAAGTTTTCTTTCCGAATACCACTCATATAATCCATCTTAACCTTTCCCTGGTTTTTCAGATTACTTGGAGGAGGAGGAGGATCTCTTGATTTGGTGTGATATGCTGATGATGCCAGTATGTGCGAACCAACTTTAGGGGGTGGGAATAATCAAAATAAAGAAAAACAAAAGGTAGACAAGTCAGTAGGGATTCTAAAAAGCATTTGTAGGATCTAAACACCTATTGCGAAAATGCAAATTCACGTCCTAATTTGGGAAACCTCATTGTACCCGAGGTAGGCTTAGCGACAAACAGATTTGGAGAGATTTAATGCTGATAAATGCCTCATTTCATTAATGTAATAAATAGGACGAACCTAAAAATGATGATAAATAAATTAGTTACTAATGGCATCAGCCTTATTACATTCGAATTCCAAAATGACTCAAAACAGAGAAACCTAATATACTTGGTCCCGGAGGGACCTTCTCCATATTTGGCCCTCTTGGCTCCATCAATCAGATTCCCCAGGTTGTGCATGTCCAGCAGCAGGTATGCCCTTGCTAGATGTCCTCCTTCATTACCCTCTGCATTCTGACAATCTACGACCCTTTTACTCATCTTCCCTTCTAGTTCCATTAGACCATGCTCCAAGTACTCCAACCTGCTCGCCGACCTTGTAGCCATTTCTTTCCACTCGTTGATTGATTCCATGTCAAACTTGTGTTGCTCTATATGCTTGGCTTCGGATTCAAGGACCCTCTTGCGTAGCCTCTCATAATTTATTTGTGCTTCAACGACTTCATCTATGACCCTGTTTCCTTGACCAACCCTTGACTCGAATATTTCTGCTATGTTATCTTCTAACCATGAGGGGCAGGAGTACACAAGACCGGAGTGATATCGATCTAGCTCGATGGTATCCTTTTCTAGTATGATCTTCAAGTGCCATATGTGCTGGGCCTCACATTTGTATGGAATGGCGTCACCCTGAAAATCTGCTCTATAATGACTCATTTTGGAAACTCGTGGTATGACTTGTTTTCTACCAGCTTGTCTCATGACCCTGATAGGAACATAGGGATATATTCCCCTTAACCCAATCAACACCAAATGCGGAACATCCCTGGATCTGTGTCACGACCCAATTCCTGAACCCGATAGTGATGGCACCTCTCGTGAAGACAAGGCCAGCCAAACCAAAATGGAACACCTCTTTTAAGCAATTAATTTTCATAAACGGTAATAAAACATAATATAATATCCATAATTTGTGGAATTTAACGATAATAACAGCAGAAACCATCCCGACACAGCCCAAACCTGGGTATCATAAGTCATGAGCAACTAAGAAATCCGGATACAAGTCTATCGAACACAAAATACGATACAATAGTTCTAAAAACATGAAAATGATAAGATAAGGGAGGCACGGGGATGCAAATGCCAACAACTACCTCGTAGTCTCTGAATCACTGCCTAGACTGGGAGAATCAACACTCAGCAGCGGACTCTGCGATGCCTGAAGCTGCACACATGGTGCAAGGAGTAATGTGAGTACTCCAACTCAGTGAGTAATAATTATAAATAATGGCTGAAAGTATGAAAATGCGTAAATGCACAAAGCAATTCCATATCAAGCAGTAAAATCACTTAAGGCAATAAATCAGTAAAGAAATCAAATGAAATCCCTTTTAAAACAAGTAAAACATAAAATTTTAATAGGTAAATATCGAGTAGAAATCCGCCCCTCGGGCACAGTATCAATCGCTCCAGTATCAGCCCCTTGGGCTCACTCTCAGTACAGTATCAGCCCCTCGGGCTCAGTATCAATCACTTAGTACAGTATCAGCCCCTCGGGCTCACTCTCAGATTATAATGGGTACTCGCGCTTACTGTGGTTGTGCATTCTCCGGAGGGGCCCCTTACGGCCCAAGCGCTATATCAAGCCACCTCGTGGCATCATCACTCGGCACTCGGCCTCACATCACTCAGCACTCGACCTCACATCACTCAAGCCACCTCGTGGCACATAAAGTATCTCAGGCTCTCGGCCTCATATCACTCAGCATATCCTCATATATGACCCTCAGCCTCACTCAGTCCAAAAATCATCACAAGCCTCGTGGGCATTAGTAAAACAGTAGTTCTCAGCCCAAAACATGATGTAGAAATATCATTTAAGTTTCAAATCTGAGTAAAAGTGGCTGAGTTTGTAAAATAGTAGATATCAATAGGACTGAGTTCAAATAATAAGTCAAGCAGTGAGGAAAACAGTGATAAAAATCCCCGAAGGGTTCAAATAGTTGGCACGAAGCCCAAATATGTCAATCAGCCCAAGTCATGATGATAACAAATGAAATTTCAGTCAAATACGCGGTAGAATCATCAATCGGGACGGACCAAGTCACAATCCCTAGTAGTAAAAGACCTCACGCTTATCATCCAGCACATGTCTCACCTCAATATAGCACTACGATGTGCAATCCAGGGTTTCAAACCCTCAGGACATCATTTACAACCATTACTCACCTCGAACCGGCTAATTCTCTAGCCCGCGACGCCCCTGCCCCTTGAATTTGGCCTCCACGCGCGTCGAATCTATCCAAAATCAGAACGAATACGTCACAATATGCTAAGGGAACAAAGCTCAAGCAAAAACATTCAAAAAATATCAAAAATCCCGAAATTAGCAAAACACGAGCCCCGGGCCCACGTCTCGGAATCAGGTAAAATTTACATTTTCAGAATCCTCATACCTTCACGAGTCTAACCATACCAAAATTATCCAATTCCTATACTATTTGTTCCTTCAAATCATCATTTTATATTTTTGAAAGGTTCACAATTTTCTTCCCAAATTCCATCCCATATCATGAATTAAATGATGAATCCAATGATAGATTCATGTACTCTGGCCAAATCTGAGTTAGAATCACTTACCCCGATGAATTTCTTGAAAAACCATCGAAAAATCGCCAAAATCCGAGCTCTCCAGGTCAAAATATTAAATAAAAATCCAAAACCTCGTATTTATAGAGTACCCCTCAGATCTCAGCCTCCTCGGTCCGCACAGAACCACCGCGGTCCGCACAAAAGCACCGCGGTCCGCAGAAAACCATCGTGGCCCGCACAAAACCACTGCGGCCTCACTTCATTTTGTGCAGTCCACGCTGCACATACCATGGCTGCACTCCTTTTTGTGCGGTCCGCGCGGGTGAATTTCGAGGCCTGCAACCCTTCTGGACGTGCTACAACTATGATTTTCGGCCTAAAACATCTCGGAACCTACTCGGAACCTACCCGAAACTCTCGGAACTTCAAACCAATTGTACCAACACATCCCATGACATCGTTCAAACTTGTTCAAAACCTCGGGACGCTCACAACAACATCAATCACCAATTTAACAGGGGATTCAAGCCTAACAACTCCAAGAACTCTTAAATTATGCTTTTAGTCAAAAGGTCTATTAAATCTCGTCCGAATGACCTAAAATTTTGCACACACATCCCAAATGACACAACAAAGTTAATGTCACTCTCGGAATTCCATTCTGACCCCTATATCAAAATCTCGCCTATCAACCGGAACCGCCAAGATATCAACTTCGTCAATTTAAGCCTAAATTTTCTCTAAAACTCCAAAATCTATTCCGATCGCGCTCCTAAGTCACAAATCACCTCCCGAAGCTAACCAAACCATCAGAACTCACTTTCGAGCCTTCTAACACATAAGTCAACATCCGGTTGACTTTTCCAACTTAAGCCTTCTTAAAAGAGACTAAGTATCTCATTTTTTACCAAATCCCCTCCGAACTCGAACTAATCAACCCGATCATATAAAACATGGATAACAAAGCATAAAGAAGCTAAAATAGGGGAAAACGGAGCGGTAACTCATGTGACAACTGGGCCAGGTCGTCACAATCTGATGATGAATTCGTTGGTAGGGAATCACTCGAACATCTAGTGAACCTGGTCCTTGGTTAAATTGTTGAAAAACTGTGCCCATTCTGTAGCGTTCTCTGGCTGTGCAAATCTATCTGGGATAAAGGTCATTCTTTTAGGATGGTGGAAAGCGATGTGAATGTTCCATGGTCTCCGTGGAAACTCTTGGCGGTATTGACCCCTCTGAAGATATTCTAACAACCAAATCTGTAGTAGCAAGTTACAACCCTCAAAGTGTTTGAGCCCTTTCTTGCAACGATCAAGAGCCCGGTATATGTCTGCTACAATCATCGGGACAATAGTATATATTTGTCCTCAATTCCCTCCATTAAAGCTCTGGTTACCATGGCCAACCTGGTGTGAATTCTGTCCCCTTGGCTTGGGAATACTATCATACCTAGAAAGCAAACGATGAATACAAAAACCTTACAATGAGTACAACCTAGGAAAGTGATGAAGAATTCATCATGAAAGATACGGTAAGATTTGTTGTGTCCGTATCGTTCATAGAGGAAGTCAAAGGGTATGTAGGACTTCTTCAAGCACTCTAAGTCCTCATTCTTTCCCAGACCCATCATTTTCAGAAATCCCTTAGTATTGTTGTTTTCTGTACTAATAAACCGGGACTATCCCATAGTAATCCAGCGAGCCCTCCGATTTCCTCCAGGAGAGGAGTCATTCCTATGTCACCAAAACGGAATACAGCTCTTTCTCTGTCCCAGAACTTAGTAGCAGCTTCGATCAGCATATTGTTTCGTTGAATGTCCACTAAGGAAGGTAGATTTCCAAGAAACCTTTTCACTTGATTTTTATCGCTTGGCGAAAGATTTTCCCACCAGTCCAACAACAACGGTAATATACTTTGGACCATGCCGAACTTGTGGACTTTGTGCCTCATTTTCTACAAAATAAACAAAGTTAGACCTTTGCCCCCTCCAGATTCGACTACTTACACATTAACAATTAGCAAGCATTTATCTCTCCAAATAATGCACATATCGTGATTGCATCCATTGGGATTATGGAAATCCCGGTGGACTTTGGACAAGGCTTTCTTAGAGGGTTATTATGCGGACATCATATTAACCCCGACTAGGGTTGACCATGATGCATGTACAGTTATTTATCAGAGCAAGGTTTCTATAGAAGTGTAGACTAGTATCCTCAAGCAGACAACTTGAGGGGGAAAGGCACGGAACCGTCGACTGCACCGCTGATCGACTAGTTTTACCGCAAATAAGCCTTTCTGAATTCAAAGGGTGATTTTAGGAAGAGTGCGGACACTCATCAAGTGACGCTATAGTATTAGTACATACGAGTGGAGTATGATGTTGAGCATAGAGTTATGCAAAAGAAAATAACACATTGCCAAGTATTTGCATGATGAATAATGATAAAATGCAGTATTTAATAATTGTAAAGACATTTAAGAAAAGAAAAACAAGGAGAAAAGTCAGTTTCCATAGTTAAAGTGATAAAGCAAGGGAGGTAAATCATAAATAAATAAGGATAGGCAAATAAATCCACATAGAATGGGAAGGGGTGTGCAAGTATTAACGGAATAATAAAGACATGCTTAAAGACTATTTCACAGACAAGTTCGTTATGGTAAGAGCCTAAAGATATCCCCAGCAGAGTCGTCATGCTGTCGCTCCCCCTTTTTCTCGCAAAATTGGGTTTCGACATTTTCTGTGACAACTCCTTTCTGTGAGGGTAGGGAATTGGTTTTGAAAGAGTCGTCACCTAACGGATTAAGGTGCGTTAGGGCACCTAGAGAAATTAACTCATATAACCAGTTTACATCACCAGAGATTGGGTAAGGGCTCAAAATTACCTTGAAGTGAAGGTGTTAGGAATCCCTCGAGGTCCACAACGGTGGGTCCCCGCCGAACATAAATTAAGTGAATTAGTCATAAAAGGGAAGAAAACAATTTGGTAGGATACAATATTCAACTTAGTTTTACACATGAGTATAGGGGTAGTCCTATATTTTTTAGTCTATAGGATCATTCTATGCAATGCTTTGCAACTCCCTCAAGTCGGGGTTTTACTCACAGCATTTGCGCACGGGCTATCATTTCCTTTACTACCCATTTACTATCTTCAAGTTGTTACTTAAGTGCACTAATTGATTCTAAACCGTACCTTATGCGTGCACTACCCGTCCCTTACTTATGATCCTGGAGGTATTTAGGACCTCTATTTAGGGTGGTTCTAGACGGACCTATGTTGCTTAATATGAGAAAAGCTAGGCGACAAACAAAATTCAAATAGGACTATCATGTAAGGCTCAAATAAGGGCTCATATTAACCTCCACAAGTAGACAAATGCACGTAATTAAATCGGCATATTTCATTAATTTAGGATGCTATAGGTAGGATATCTTGATAAGCAGAAACAGAATGTAAGACATCAGTATTATTAAGGCGGACATCGGGACCCATCAATTTGCCTACTGATTTTATTAAGCCTTGAATCTGGACACTTTTAGGCAGTAAGATATCACAGTTTTAGACCCCAGAATCATTAATAACCCTACATATTTTCCTAAGTGATTAACAGAATCCTATAGGCATGGTATCTACAACTGTTAATTATAGACCTATAACATGGTTTCTAAGTGAATTACTGATTTTAACTTGTAAAGACAGGTTTTATCTCTTTAGATCCTATAGGCATACTTTGCAAAATTAATTTAACTATTATAGACATGATCTCTAAGTTTAGAAACTGATTTCACCCTACATGCATGATATCTATTAGTTTGAATCTTATAGGCATGATTTCTAAGTTTTGAAACTGATTCCTTTTATTCCGATAGGCATGGTATCTAAGTTGAAGTTTATTTTTATTTCTATGGGCATGAAATCTATTAATCACACGTGGGCAGAATTTAAAGCAAATTATCAGGAAAGTTTGTTAATTCATACAAATAAAATCCTATATACATAATCACTAATGCACCTTGAGATTGGAAATATATATGGATCCTATGAACATGGATTTCTAATGCTGAATTAACAAAAGACCTATAGGCAGTGTCTCTAGTATGCCAAAAATGTGAAAATGCAGAGTCACAATGTCACGACCCGGATTTCCCACCATCGGGTGTCGTGATGGCGCCTACTATCGGAGCTAGGCAAGCCAAATATATAAAACATTTTTCCTGCTTTCTTCCAAACAATATAATAAACGAGACAAAATTTAAACGGAAGACTTTAAATCTAAAGCAATTGAGAACCAAAAGTGCGGAAGTTTGAACCAAAATGCTACCCAGAGTCTGGTGTCACTAGCTCACGGACTACTACAGAATACTACAATCAATGTCTGAAAGGAAAATACATCATGTTTGTCTGATACAAGATAAACAAACGAAAAACATTGAAAAGGACTTCGGCCTGCGAACGCCAGCTAGGCTACCTCGAGAGTCCCTGGACTGAAGATAGCTCCCAGAAGCCCTACTACTGCGGTCCGTAAGCTGCTCCCTGATCTGTGCACAAAAATGCACAGAGTGTAGCATCAGCACAACCGACCCCATGTGCTGGTAAGTGCCTGGCCTAACCCCGTCGAAGTAGTGACGAGGCTAGACAGTACCTACCACAATTAACCTGTACAGATATATATACAACAAGTGTAAGAAAACAATAACAAGATAATACAAAGTAAAACTGGGAGGGGACATGCTATCGGGGAGTAACAGATAAAAATGAAATATCGGAAATAAAAAGAAGAAACTCCGGTTTGCCACACGATCCCATAATATAGTATATAAGTGGACGGCGTGCCACACGATCCCATTATATAGTATATAAGTGGACGGTGTGCCACACGATCCCATAATATAGTATATAAGTGGACGGCATGCCACACGATCCCATAATATAGTTCATAATATTTGACTTCATATAGTAGACCCCTTCAGGGGAGAATAACAACTCAATACCTTTAACCTGGCAAGGGTACAGCTAACAGCCCAAAAATATCCCGACGAGAGAGAATATATATATCAGTCTACACATCCCGGCAAGGGAGTATTCACAACACATCCTCCTTTTAAATCATTCTTCCTCAACCGTTCACATTATATGAAACTTATCAAATAAACAAGGAGCTTGTGTCACATTATTCGAATTAAAAGCAATCAAGACTCACGGTCATGCTAGACTCCGGTGCATAGATAACCGTCACCATGCCTATACACCGTACTCCACATTAGCAAGTAGCAAATATCATCCTAATCCTATTCCCTCAAGCCAAAGTTAGAACAAACACTTACCTCGAATGCTCCAAACTCAACTCACGCTTCTAGTATAGCTTTACCTCTTGATTCCACCACCAATCCGCTCGAATCTAGTCATAAGTTACTTAATCACATTAATAATTACTAAATGAATCACTCCCCATGCATGAAAAATAAATTTTACAAGGTTTTTTCCAAAATGGTCAAAAACACCCCCGGACCCACGTGGTCGAAACTCGAGGTTCGGACCAAAACCCGGTTACCCATTCCCCCATGAATCCAAATATATGATTTGTTTTTAAATCGGACCCCAAATTGAGGTCCAACTTCTCAATTTGTAGAAAACCTAGGTTCTACCCAAAACACCCAATTTCACCCCTGAAAATCTTTGACTTGAAGTTGAAATTATGTTAAAAGATATTAAGGAATAAAGAAATAAGTTAGAAATCACTTACCAATCGTTTTGGAGAAGAAATGTTGTTTGGAAAATCGCCTCTTAGGTTTTGTGTTTTTGAAAAGTGAAAAATGACTGAGATTTTCCGAACTTGTATACCTTTCTGAGGACCTGGTGCGGACTGCACAAAAATGTGTTGCGGCCGTGCCGAGTGGGAGAAAAATTGGGGCTTTTCTGAACCCTTCGAGTGCGGACCGTGCTGTTTTGGTGAGTGGCCGTGCTGGTTAACCTGAAACCCTAGCCCTCAGACTCAGCCACGTGGACCGCACAGAAGGCATCGTGGCCGCGTGGCTCCAGCGCGGACCGCGCGGAAATGACCGCGGCCGAGCTGGTGTCTGCAACACCTGAACCTGTATTTTGTTAAGTCCAAGACCTCCCAGGCTCCAAACCAAACATGCACACAACCTTAAAAATATCTTGCGGACTTACTCGTGCGCTCAAATCGCCAAAATAACATCATATACATAGGATCAAGCCTCAAACACATGATTTTCTTTCTTCAACTTTCATAACTCAAATTCTCCATTTTTAGTCCGAAACACGTCATATGACGTCCGTTTTTAGCCAAACTTTACAGATAGTGCTTAACACATATTTATGACTTGTACCGGGCGTCGGAACCAAAATACGAGCCCGATACCTATATTTTCTAACTCCTTTTCATTTCAAATTTTCATATCAAATTTCAGAAAAACAATTTCTTTCAAAAATTCATTTCTCGGACTTGGGACCTCAGAATTTGATTCCGGGCACACGCCCAAGTCCCATATTTTTCTACGGACCCTCCGGGACCGTCGAATCACAGGTCCGGGTCCGTTTACCCAAAATGTTGACCGAAGTCAATATTATGCATATTAATATCGAAATTCATCAAAGTTTTCACATAATTCACATATTCTAACATAAAAACTTTCCGGCTACGCACCCGAACTGCGCACGCCAATCGAGGAAACTAAAAGCGAGGTTTTCAAGGCCTCGAAAGCACGGAACAAGGAAGAACTACGGTGATAACCTTTCGGGTCGTCACACACAAACAGTCAGAAAACATCCAATAGGTAGGATCTCTAAACGAGTAGTAACATTCACATAATAAACCCAATAAACCTATAGGCAGGATTTCCACCTGAGTTTAGCACAAAGATATAGAAAATCCCCCAACTTTTACTAATAAACCCCAGATATGTTTATTATAGAGATTATTACAGCCCAGAATGTATAAATTACATAACAATATCTATTACACTATAGGGAGCCTTAACAGGCCCAATATAAACTTGGGAACCGGGCCTTCAAACATAGCAACTTTGAAGCATAAAGGAGGATCCATCCATGGCACATAGGATTAGATTCCTAGTGTATCAAAGTTCCCAAGGGCCTCAGGGACCCCGGTAAATGCTCACACCAAGACCACACTTAAAGAAACAGTTCAAAAAATATGGGAAGACCAGCCCCAATGTGTCAGAGTTCAGAGGAGTCTCAAGGACCCAAGGCAGTGCTTACACTAGGGGTGGTAGGAACCTAGATAGCTAAGAGTAGAAGTTTGAAAACCAGTACATAGTGGGTAAGGGGATAGTTTTTTAGAAAATAGCTAATTTTTAGAAGGGTAAGAATAAGGGGGACAGATTTAAAAACTAGTGCATACCGAACAATAACAGAAATGTACCAAAGAACAAACAAAACTCATGCTCAACATACAATTCAAACAAGTTGATATTTGTTTAGATTAGATACTCATACCAGCATTTAAGGTAATCACAAAAAAGCAAGGACACTTGAACTAATAGACAGAATTAGCCACATATTACATGCTTGCAGTATCTAGTAATGGTCAGAAAAGAGAACATACAGCTGAATTGGACAGGGTTTCACATTATTGGAGATAACTTAGTTTAGTATTATCACTAAGTGGAATCATATAGTCATATGGAAAACAGAATCATACTGAGGTTTTGAAATAAACTAACCAAACAAGCACATAGAACAGAATAGGATAACAGGAGTTAAAGCATACCGGTTGAGAAAGAAGTAAAGAGGAATGCAATGGCAATTTAAATCCAAAGAATATAGGCTTGGCTTTCAGCCAGCCAAACAATACAGAAAATTAGAATAATAAAAAGAGAGAACTTCAGTTTTTTAAGAGAGCAGAAAGCTTGAGAGTTTTTTAAGTTGTAAAAGTTGTTCATTGAGGAAGTTGTAAGACGTGTAATTGACTTAGTATATAAGTGTCTCAATGTCTAAATCAGGACAAGGGAAGGGCTTTTATAGCATACAATAGAGTAAAACAAATAAGGTATGAAAACTAATTACACATAAATAAGGTATGAAAATCAGTTAATCAATCAATTACGATCAGCATGAATCAATAAAGAGGACAAAATCAAATAAGCACCACTTAATTTAAGGAAAATCTCACACGAAATCAATCAGTATCTGAGAATGAGGTCAAATAAAGTAATAACGGATTCCACAATTAATTAGGAGTCAGAATACAAAATCAGCCAGTAATACAGGTACATAAATAAGGTAAGAACAATTAAGAACTTAATAAGGAAACACGGGTACTAAATTCAACCCCTAATTTAGGTAGGTAAATCAATTAACACTTAATTGACAGAGTTGAAGGTAAATAGGCAAAACAATATAATAAATAGTCGAATAATTGAAACCCTAAGATATATCAAAGACATATAGATGAAAGTCAACTAAAAATCAGTCAAAAAATTAAAGAAGAAAACCAGAGTTGAAAACATTTGAACGTTTAAACATTTTTTGCAGAAAATCCATTGGAAATCAAAACCTTAGGTTTTTAGGGTAAAATAAAATCGGTTAACAATAATAGTAAAAATAGAAAATTTTAAGGGAATAATACCAAACAAACTCAAAACCGCTTCAAATCTAAAGAGATCTAAACAGATTCAACCAAAAATAGCTAGGTTCATGGAAATAAACAGAAGTGAATCAAATCTGGTTTGAACCAGATTTGAAACCATAAAACACAAAAATATCAGTACTCACAGATATCGGAGTGAACATAGACAAATTAATCGTGAAATGATAGACTTTGAACCAAATCTGGTTCGAATCTATGGAGATTATCCTCAAGTAACATGAAATTCATAAAACCAGTAGAGAGATGAGGCCGGATAGGGCATGAAATCGAAGGAAAACCCCATGAATCAAGGGGGTTATTAGTGACGACAAGCTAGGTTATAAAGGGGGTGAGAGAGAAGAGAGGAAAGAAGGGGATTGAAGAACGACAGATTGAAAAAATGGAGGATAGGGTTTAGGGGTTGGTTTAATTAAAAAGGAAAGTTGATCCTGGACCATTGATCTTCTGAGTTCATCGGCCAGGATTAAATTTAGGCTGGGGTGGGTTATGGATAGGTATGGTATCTGGGTTTGGGTATTGGGTTATGGATTAGGATAATTGGCCTGACTAGTTATTGGGCTGGGGTCCGAAAATTTAATTGAATAGGGGATGTGTTTTAAATATCCATTTAATTTAGAAAAATAATTTATAAATGATAAAAATAATGTTTGTACATGAAAATGATTTAAAATAATTACTTAATATTATAAAAATATATAAAGTCATTTTTTGTATAGATAATATAATTATGCATATATATGGGCTATTATTGTAAAATGTGCAATTTTAGCCTTAAAATGCAAATGTAATTATAAAAAAATGCAATTAAAATATTTAAGCACTATATGGGCTTAAATGATAAATTTAGATGATTAAATCAACATAAAATGATATGAGGGATAATTAATGGATATTTGTATAATAAAAAATGCAGAAATAACTTGATATAAAGCTTTAAAAATTGTAGAAATACTTATGCATGTTTGTAAATGCATGTGCACTATTTTTTAAAAATATATATGCATATTTAAAATATATGAGGGAAAAATTGGGTACCAACATGTACTATGAGAGTGTGAGTACATGAGTTCATTACTGAGAGGCATTGCATTTGACATGCGTACTTGAGATACATGCATAGAGATGCATTTCCTTCTGCTACCCGATTTTGGTGACATTCACAATTTTACCTGTATCTTGACCTGTAGGCATAGAGATGTACTTTCTTCATGCTATATGAAAATGAAACATTTACCTATTGAATGTTTTTTTTGGGTTTTTGGAAAAAATTACAATTTTCAAACTATCTCATATTTTTCGACGATTTCGGTAAAGGATTTGAGTTTTCACTGATATACTTGAAAAGCGGAACTATTGTCGGGAACTATGAATAAGCAGAGCATTTTAAATTTTAACTTACTTCTTTTATTACTTGCTTTACATTGTTATGAACTGGTGTTGGCTATTGGTGTTGGACCTGACCTTGTTCCAGCTCGTCACTACTAGGTTTGTTATTTATTGAGTATATGGGGTTGGTTTCACTCATACTACACTTTTTCACCTTACGTGCAGATGTTAACTGATGATGTTGTTGTGTTCAACGGGAGCTGGACTTGAAGACGTAGCTGCGTTCCAGTTGCAGCTGCCTCTTTTTCAAAGTAGTCTTAGATTCATAAAACTCTGTTTATGTACTTTTTGAATAGATGATGTATTTATTTCATACCAGCTTTGTAAATTCAAATCTTAAAAGCTTATGATTTGTACTACCAGTTCTTGGGGAATGTATAAGATTCAGTTAACTTCTCTATTTAATTGTTTTATTTTTTTTATTGAAATTGGATAGTTGTTAGTTGGCTTACCTAGTGGGTTGAGTTAGGTGCCATCAAGAATAGTTGAATTTTGGGTCGTGACAGGGATGAACCGACATCGTGTGGTTAAGTAAATGACAAAGGTATGTTAAGGCTATCCCTACTTTCCTTTAGGCATAATCCATATGATACAAACTAAACGAGCAAATGCAAAACTTTTGTCATGACCCAAACCGATGGGCTGTGACGGGTGCCTGAGTCCTACCTGTCAAACACCCCTAATCATGCGTCTAAGATATAAACCTGAATAACATCTGCTGAATTACGAGAATAATATATATGAAGAAAATCTTCCCAAAAAGGCATACATTCATATGCATGCAACATACGTAGGGCGAGCCGACAAAGCTGCTATAGAAAACTATACATCTCAATACTGGAAGCCGGCAATGCCACATACTATCCAACTAGATATACTGTCTGCAGACCTCTAATAGAAATATAATTGTACAATAATGGGACTAAGTCACATCATACCCATATATATATATACAAACATATTGTACCAAAATATTGTACCAAAATCAAAATCAGGTCCGGATCAAGTGGAGCACGCCAACTCTCGCTGATCAAGGAACCTAAGGAGGGGGGTCGTCAAATTGCCTACATGCACTTGCAGGCATGAAACACAAGCCCTGTGAAATAGGGCATCAGTACGAAAAATATACTGAGTATGTAAGATATGAAAATTAGTACGTAAAAGACATAAATGAAGCATGGATAAAGAAATCCATCTGTAAATCTGAATAACTTTGTAAATTCTGAAACATTTATAATGTCATGCACGTGCGTACAAATGTCGTGTCATGCATATGTATGGGTGTACATAATATCATCAAGCAACTGAGGGCATCCCATCATATCATCTCGGCCACTGTGGGCAACATCATCAACATATACCAACTGATCAGGTGGTGGTGCGTATATAACGCCGTAATCTTTTAACCATATCCCATGTATATAAATGTATACATATAAATACGCGTATATAACGTCGTCTGGTCATGGGTCAATGTATATGCATAAATGAATAAAATGCATGGAAATATGTTAAAATTCTCAATATTCTTTTCTGATAAACTTTATCAACTATGTATCATTTTGAGACCCATGAACAGAAGATATAATAATATATCACATGGGCAATCAAGAACACAGAGACCCCTAGTACTTCTATGAAATAGAATAATTTATGGAAACTGTGCGTTTGCTCATTTCTTCTGTATAATTTGGACCATGCCAAAAGAAAGAAGGGATGACCTTAACATACCTGGAGTATTGAAAACTCCGTATAATATTTTTGGAGAAGATTGTACCGTACCCCTTTTGAACCGCAAAATTTTATGTTGCTATGGTTCTAATCAATTCTTGTTATAACTGATTGCAAGAACTTCGTTGGAGATTTTGGAAACTTGGCGTCTGTGCTTGGAGTGTTGAATTTAGCAAGAAAGACTTAAAATTTCATTCTGACTAGATGAACTACACATATATGACTAAATAACTAAAGACCAAGCTTTTCTTAAAGTCTTCAGTAGGCATATATGACTAAATGACTAAAGACCAGGCTTAAGCATATATGACTAAATGATTTACACTCTTTTGCCACTAAGCATATATGACTAAATGAATTACACGTTTTTCTGTCACTAAGCATATATGACTTAATTAGTCATATGTTTGAATAGTGATCTACTGCCAAGTGGGGAGTGGGGTGGAGATTATTAATTTTTACTCACTTATTAGTTAACCGGGTAGTGTTCTGTTACCTGGTAATTAATCAATTACCCGCATAATTTAAAAATTACACCAAATTACTTAATATTTTACTTATTTTTAATATACTTTATATATACTTTATACATTATACTACCGTGGTCATATGGTATCTTGCATGGTACTAGTTCATAATTATCGAGTATTATTGCTCGACTCGTATTTATCCCAAATTGGCCACTTTCAACGAAACTTGTTTTCTTTAATTCATGTATCCTTTATCCTTCATGACACTTATTTATCGCTTGCTATAAATAGCATAAATACGTTAACCTCAAGATAATCTCATCCCCGAGTCTATGTCAATTAACTGAAGACGAAACTTTTTAATGTATGAAAATGCGAGATGTAACACCTTCCCCCCTTAGAAACATTCGTCCTCGAATATTCAACTCCCCGTGATCTACATAACTTTGGTAGGGTCGCCTTTGTAACAACAATACTACCAACTCTCCCTGTAGAAGCTTAATAATCCAACGCCGTATAGGACCATAATTATCAATAACGACAATGGCATCACACGATCAACGACAATAACCAACACAAGAATTTATACACGTACCTTATGTTTATGACGTCTTAGTCGGACCCTTCTCTGGAGGAGGAAATAAGTAGGGATATCTAGACTTCATGTCTTCCTCGGCCTCCCAAGCCATTTTCACGGATTTGTCGGTGTAGGATGTCAACCGGAATTTCCTCGTAAGACAAGTCTTCCGTAATCTATACATCATCCATGGGCACTATTGGGGTAGGATCACCAATGCACTTCCGTAACATAGATACATAAAAATTCGGATGGACAGACTCCAATTCCGAGGGCAATTCTAACTCATAAGCTACTTGACCCACTCTCCGAATAATCCTAAAAGGACCAATATATTGTGGGCTAAGTTTGCCTTTCTTGCCAAACCTCATCACACCTTTCATAGGTGACACCTTTAAGAATACCCAGTCATCAACCCAGATCTCTAAATTTCGCCGCCGCACGTTAGAATATGACTTTTGACGACTCTGAGTTATCAATAGTCGATCCCGGATCGACTTTACTTTTTCTATGGCTTGCTGAACCAGGTCTGGCCCACGTAACCCAGATTCTCCAACATCAAACCACCCTATACGTGACCTACACTTCCGTCCATATAGAGCTTCGTATGGAGCCATCTGATTACTGGAATGGTAGCTATTATTATATGCGAACTCAATAAGTGGAAAATTATCATCCCAACTACCTTTGAAGTCTATCACACAAGCTCGTAACATATCCTCCAATGTCTGAATAGTACACTCAGCTTGTCCGTATGTCTGGGGATGAAATGTTGTACTAAGACTTACTTGAGTCCCCAATCCTTTTTGGAAGGACCTCCAGAAGGTAGCTGTAAATTAAGCTCCTCTATCCGAGATAATAGATACATGGACACCATGCAGCCATACTATCTCCTTAATATAAAGCCTTACATAATCCTCCGAGAAATATGTAGTTCTAACGAGCAGAAATAGGCTGATTTTGTAAGCCTATCAACAATCACCCATATCGAATTGAACTTATGCTGGGTATAAGGTAAGCCTATGATGAAATCCATATTGATTACTTCCCATTTCCAAGTCGGAATATCCATAGCTTGCAATAACCTACCGGATTTCTGATGCTCAATCTTAACCTGCTGATAGTTTGGACACTAAGCAACAAACTCCGCTATATCCTTTTTCATTCCACCCCACCAATACACTTCAATGATATTATGATACATCTTTGTCTCTCCTGGATGGACAGAATAACGAGAATAGTGGGTTTCTCCCATAACCTGCCGATGCAGCCCTGCAATATTAGGGACACATAATTATCCTCGATATTTGAGGACCCCATCTTCTGTAATTTCAAATGGTGTCTTCTCCTTCTGAATAGTGGTATCCCTAAAATGAACTAACACAGGATCCTCGTACTCGCATTTCTTTACTTCAGTTACTTAAGAGGATGTTGTCGTATCCTGAATAGTGATTCCAATATCACCTGAGTCCAGTAACCGAACTCCAAGACTAGCTAGCTGATGAACCTCATGGGATATTCCCCTCTTTTCTGGCTATAAATATTACACGCTACCCATAGATATACAGTTGAGGGCGTTGGCTACTACATTCGCCTTCCCCGGATAGTATAAAATATCAAAATCATAGTCTTTAAGTAGCTCCAACCATCGCCTTTGACATAGATTCAATTCTTTTTGCTTGAAGATATATTGTAGGCTCTTATGATCCATATAGATATCAACATGAATGCCATACAAGTAGTGCCTCCACATCTTTAGTGCATGTCATTGCGGCTAACTTTAAATCGTGGGTCGGGTAGTTCTTCTCATGCTTTCTTAGTTGTCTAGAAGCATAAGCCACAACCTTACCATGTTGCATCAGCACACAAGCCAACCCAATGCCTGAAGTGTCACAATAAATAATGTAACCATTGGTCCCTTCTGGAAGCGTTAGAACCAGTGCTGACGTTAATCTGTCCTTTAATGCCTGGAAACTCCATTCGCAAGCATCAGTCCATTGAAACTTTGCTCCCTTTTGAGTCAGCCCATGGAATAATAAGAAAGATATGTTACATTGGTACTCGGTTGAGTAAGGCACCGAGTGCCCGTCGCGGTATTGCGGTTTGGGTTGTGACATGAACAATCCTGCATCCTTGGTAAGTTTTGATGCTGACAACAATTTATACCTAAACTCAGGTACATATAGTAAATTCTTAATAGGTAGGTTATCTAAGATACTGGAGGATCCTAGGTGAGTAACGACACTAGTTTTACCATTTGGCAATTGCACTCTTCTCATATCAGTCTTAGATAGCTCCACAAAATCTTTGTAGACATCCATATTATAGACCATGTGATTAGTGGCTACAGAGTCTATAATCCATCTATCCTTTTTAATTTTGCTCAAAAGTGAGATAGGTATACTTGTCACTTTAGCATGAGCTGCTGTTTCAACAGGTGTGACATTCTTGTTAATCATCTCGAGTAGTTGCTGATACTTTTCCTCTGTGAGGAAGTTTTCATTCCTTGGAGAAATATCTTTGTGCTCCTTCCACTCTTCTGATCCTTTAGTGACATCAAGTTGCACATTGTGAGTTGCAACACTGTTTCTGACAAAAGTCTTCCTCTTTGGTTTGTGATCTATAGGGTACCCTACCAACTTGTAACAACTATCTCTAGTGTGACCTTTTAGTTTGCAGTAGTCACAGTAGAGCTATGCTTTATGTCTATACATTGAAGGTGCCCCTTGCATTGAGTTGTAATTCACATGATTAGCTCTGTGAGCTGGATTGTAGGGAACTACACCACATACATGTCCTGTGTTATAACCCACAGCAGTAGCTCCTATTTCCAAGTTGGTTACACCAGCAGCTCTAGCTCGTTGGCTTTCATCCTGTACTACTATTCCATAAGCTACATTGATAGTAAATGTAGGTATCATCATCATGATTTGTCCCTTTGCTTGTGCAAATGACTTATTTAACCCACTCAAAAACTGAAATAGTCGTTGTTGATGTATATGTTCAATGAATATTTTTGATTCTGGACAAGGGCACAATGATGTAGGTGTCATAGCATCATATTCATCCCATAAATCATTCAATTTTGAAAAATAGGTGGAAACTGGCGCTAAGTCCTTGTTTTAAGCCGTTATGTTCCTGAAGCAAATTATAGACTCGTGAAATGTTTCTCTTATCAAACCTCTCCTTTTAAATCGTTCCACACATTATATGATGTAGATGCATACACAACACTACTGTAAAGTTCCTTTGTGACAACATTCATGATCCACGAGAGAACAAAAGCATTGCATCTATCCCACTAATCGTGTAATTCTTTCCTAAACTTGTTATTCTCACACGTTCCATCAATAAAACCAATCTTATTCTTCGCAAAAAGTGCAATCCTCATAGATCAACACCACAAATTGTAGTTATCAGTACCTAGAAGTTTGAATTCGATCAAATATTCACCTGGCGAATCAGAAGGTCGCAAATACAGAGGATGATTGTAACTTATTGCAGTCTCATCACTCGTTCCTTCTCTTACCGCCATCACAGCTCTGAATTACAAACCCTAGAACCTGAATTGAGTTGATAACGAACAGTTTACCAACAAATTGAAGAGAAACAAAGTCAGTATTAACATTCGATCATTGACTCTGATACCATATTGAGATTCTAAGATCAAAATGAGAAAAGAAGAATCTAGAAGAACATGAGAGAGAGAGAGAGAGAACAACTGGAGAGTGCAAATTGCTCCTTCATTTCATTGTAGGATGAATGAATACATCTAAATGTCACTAGCTAATCTATACATTTATATATTACAAACACCCTACTAATAGAATCTACGACTAATTAACCGACTCCACTAAGTTAGTTACAACTTTGGATTATGTATATTTAGGTCCCTAAAGTTCTTATTGCTTCACGTTGGTTCAATACAGCCTTGGTGGGTTCAGCGGGTTGAAAGGGTTTAGGCTCAAATTGCCACCCCTAATAATATATATTTTATATTGTGAATAATCATACTTCATCCAGTAAATTTACTTGTTTATTTGGCTCTTACACATCACTTTAGAAAATATTAATTAAAGGATAATGTAGCTAAATTCTCCTTATTTTTTAATCTCAATTTATTACTGCCTTTACTTTCACTATAATCTCTCTGCAATTTATTAGAGTAAAGATAAAGATGAAAAAGATTAATTGATTCTTTCTTGATTTATAAAATATCAAGTATTCTTGATCAATTACTAGTGATCATGTGAGGACTATTCAAGATCGTCATATAAGGAGACAACAACATCATATTCCCTTATTATTACCGAGAAGACAAATTAAATTCTTTAAGTAAAAAAGGTAGTTCAAGAAATTAGTATTATCACTAGCTAGCTCTCAATGAGTCAAACTCATGCAATTCGAATAGAACTCTAGAACAAGATAACTCTTGCGAGCCAGCTCGTATAATATAAGACAACTAATGTCATGACCCAAATTCTCCCTGTGTGAATTGCCATGACGGCACCTAGTCTCTACGACTAGGTAAGCCTAATATTTTGCGAAAAAGAAATGAAGAACACGAAAATTTACAACTAACAGTAACAAAACACATAACTGAATACCATGACCCTTGGCATATACAATAACCAACTACTTAGTAATACACAATATGCCCAAAACCCAGAACATCATGAGTCACAAACTATAGAAAGAAAATAGTATCTCTATACTCTTGAGTCTAACAAAAGAGAAATACAGGAAGTGTTTGACATAGGGAAGAGTAGAAAGGGACTTCGAGGTCTGCGAATGCGGCAGATATAATTTGAAGTCTCTAGAGCTGTCTCGACTCACTAATAATGCGGATGATAAGCAGTACCTGGATCTGCGCAAGAAAAACATGTGCAGGGAAGGGTATGAGTATATCACAACGATACGTAGTAAGTACCAAGCCTAACCTCGGTCGAGTAGTGAAGAGATTAGGTCAGGGCCCTACTGGTATATATATATATGATAGAATAATATATCACAGTAAAATAAAGACCGAAATTTAACAAGAATGAAATCATGGAAAGGTAACAGCTCAGTACACATAAATAACAATAGGGGATCTCCCGAGATACCGTCTCGTAGTCCCAAAGTAAATGTGTAGGGGGATCTACTGGAATACTGTTCTGTAGTACCAAAGTAAATATGCAAAACATAAGGATCTACCGGAATACCTTTCCGTAGTCCCAAAGTAAATATGTAGAACATGGGGATCTACCGGAAATAACAGTTACAGTAGAGAGCCTACATTTTAGAATAAACACAAGTCAAGGAGAAACAAGAATTTCACTAAACATGCTGCACAGAGTTCATATAAGCAATTAAGGAAAGTAGACATGTTATTCTAAGCTAACAGGAAACTACACATGCTGATATAACTCAAATAAGAAGAAGAACATATTATTATTCAGTGAAAATCAAGTTTTTAAAATAATTAGCCCGTGTACGTACTCGTCACCTCACGTACAAGACGCTCATATATCTAAAACAGTACAAATCCTAAGGGGAGTTCCTCCACACAAGGTTAGACAAGTCACTTACCTCGAACCAAGCTCAATCACTCGATAACAATGACTTTTCTACGAATATCCGACTCCAAATGGCCCAAATCTAGCCAAAAGCAATTACATATCATAAATATAATTATAATAGACTAATCTAATAACTGAAATCAAGACTTAAATAAAAAATTCGAAAATTGCCCTAAAAAGCCTCCCCAGGCACGTCTTGGAATTGGGTAAAAGTCACAAAATATGAACACTCATTCACTCACGAGTCCAATCATACCAAAATTAGACAATTTTGATCACAACTCGACCTACAAAATTTTTCCCAAATTTCTATCTTATAGAACTAATAAAATAATGAAATTAGTGATATATTCATGTATATTAACCAAATCCGAGTTAGAATCACTTACCCCGATGAATTTCTTGAAAATCCCACAAAAAATCGTCTCAAACCAAGCTCCCAAAATCCAAAAATAAAATAATACCCTAAACCTCGGTTATATAGTACCCAATCTGACCTCTCAATGTGCGGTCAACACAATTCCAAGAGCGGTCGCACATCCTAGATTCTGCGGTCGCACAAAAATTGTGCGGCCGCACTTCATAGCCTCTCCACTACTAGGCTTCAGTTAATTTGCCGTAACATTCTCTATAAATGTCCAAATAATAATTTCTTTACTTTCCTAGATAATAGACACGAAGAACTACAACTTTTGTTTTTAAATCATCTCCAAATTCCTTGTACATTAAAAGATATAAGCTTCCGAAGTCGGACCAGCGAACCTGCGGAACCACCAGAAGTGCAGCCACAAACAGAATTATGCGGTCCACACTTTTCCTCTGTGGTCCGCATATTTTCGTCTGCTGCAGTACTTTTTCATCAGCTACAACACTAAAAAATGTGCCGCAGCACATGAAATTGTGCGGTCCGCACTTCCTATGTTCTAGAACATTATCAGAGTGCCGAAATGCCCGGACTCGGTCAAAACTCACCTCAAAATACACCCGAGGCCCCCCGGAACCTCAACTAAATATAACCGTAAGTCCTAAAATACCATACAAACTTAGTTAAGCCCTTAAATCAACGCTAATATCACGAATCACCCTCTGATTCAAACTTCAAGATCTTGAAACTTCAATTTTTCTACAACTGATACCGAAACCTATCAAACCACGTCCGAATGACTTCAAATTTTGCACACAAGTCATATTCAACCTTATGGACCTACTCCAACTTCCGGAATTAGAATCCGACCCCGATATCAAAAAGTCCACTACTGATCAAAATCTTCAAAACTTCGACTATCACCATTATGCCAAAATAAGCTACAGAGCTCCAAATACAATCTGGACACGCCCCTAACCCAAAATCACCCAACAGAGCTAACAGAATTGACGTAACTCCATTTCGGTGTTGTCTTCATACAGTTCCGAAAATGGTCCAAATTCTAAGACTTAATCCTCCGTTTAGGGACTAAGTGTCTCAAAACACTGCAAAAAAACCAAAACGAAACCTTCCAGCAAGTCACATATGTAGAAAAAGATACAAGGGGAAGTAGTTAATAAGAGATTGGGGCTATAACTCTCGAAACGACCAGATGGGTTGTTACATCCTCCCCCTCTTAAAATAATCATTCGTCCTCGAATGAGCATAGAGACATACCTGAGGTGGTAAAAAGATGAGGATAACGACTGCGCATATCCTGCTCAGTCTCCCAAGTTACCTCCTCGACCGGCTGACCCCTCCACTGAACCTTCACTGAAGCAATGTTCTTTAACCTCAGCTTTCGAACCTGCATGTCCAAAATGACCACTGGCTTCTCAACATAAAATATATTCTTGTCCAACTGGACTGAGCTGAAATCCAATACATGAGATCGATCACCGTGATACTTCTAGAGCATAGAAACATGGAATACCAGATGAACTCCTACTAGACTAGGAGGCAAGTCAAGCTCATAAGCAACCTCCCAACTCGCCGCAACACCTCAAATGGACCAGTGAACCTTGGGCTCAAGCTTACCCTTCTTATCGAACCTCATAACACTCTTCATAGGAGAAACCCAGAGTAAGACTCGCTCTCCAACCATGAATGCAACACCGCAAACCTTCCGATCCGCATAACTCTTCTGTCTGGCATGGGTTGTGCGAAGTCTATCTTGAATCACCTTAACCTTCTCCAAAACATCCTAAGCTAAGTCTGTGCCCAATAACCTAGTCTCGATCGGCTCAAACCAACCCACTGGGGACCGACACCACCTACCATACAGAGCCTTATACGGTGCCATATGAATTCTGGACTAATAATTGTTAATTGTAGGCAAACTCTGCAAGTGGAAAGAATTGATCCGAAGAACCTCCAATCGCTATCACATATGTAAGGAGCATATCCTGAAATATCTGAATAGTGTGCTTAGACTGTCCGTCTATCTGAGGGTGAAATGCTGTACTCAACTCTACCCAAGTACCTAACTCATGTTGTATGGCCCTCCATAACCGTGATGTAAACTACGTGCCCCGATCGGAGATGATAGATACCGGCATGCCATAAAGTCTGGCAATCTCGCATATGTAAAATCGAGCCAGTTGCTCGGAGGAATAAGTAGTCATCAGATGAATGAAATGAGTTAACTTGGTCAGCCTGTCCACAATTACCCAAACTACATCAAGCTCCCGCTGAGTCCGTGGGAGTCCAACAACAAAATCCATAGTGATCCACTCCCATTTCCACTCTGCAATCTCTAACTTCTGAAGCAATCCACCCGATCGTTGATGCTCTTACTTCACTTGCTGATAATTTAGACATCAAGCTACATATTCTACTATATCCTTTATTCTATGCCACCAGTAATGCTGCCTTAAGTCCTGGTATATCTTCGTGGCACCCGAATGAATGGAGTATCACAAACAGTGAGCCTCCTAGAGAATCAACTCAGGCAATCCATCTATATTGGGCACACACAACATGTCCTCCATCCTCAATGCACCATCATCTCCAATAGTGACCTCCTTAGCATTACCGTGTCAAACCGTGTCCTTCAGGATAAGAAAAGGGGGTCATCATACTGACGCTCCTTGATACGATCATAAAGAAAAGACTGGTAGATCACACAAGCCAAAACTTGACTCGGCTCAGAAATATCCAATCTAACAAACTGGTTGGCTAAGGTCTAAACATCTAGTGCCATTGGCCTATCTGCTGCTAGCAGATATGCTAAGCTCCCCAAACTCCCTACCCTGCGACTCAAGGCTTCATCCCCACATTGGCCTTCCCAGGATGGTATAGAATAGTGATATCATAATCCTTAAGCGGCTCTAACCACCTCCGTTGATGCAAGTTAAGACCCTTCTGCTTGAATAGATGCTGCAAACTTCGGTGATCAGTGTAGATCTCACAAGGTACATCGCATATATAGTGCCTCCAAATCTTCAAGGCATGAACAATAGCTATTAACTCAATGTCGTGGATAGGATAGTTCTTTTCATGCACCTTTAACTGTCTTAATGCGTAGGCAATCACCCTACGGTCCTTGTCGCGACCCTTTTTCTCGCGAAATCGGGTTTCAACACGTGACAATTCTTTTAAGGAAGGTGTTAAAAGATAGAATCGCCACCTAATGATTTTTAAGGTACGTTAGGGCACCTATTTGCAAATAACTCTATTTGGATAGTTTGCGTCACCAAAAATTGGGTAAAGGCTCAAAATTACCTCGAAGAGAAGGTGTTAGGCACACTTCGAGGTCCAGAACTGTGGGTCCTGGCCAAATTCAAATAACATGAATTAGTCTATGTGATCCAATAAACGAAGAGAGAGCATAAAATTTTAAGAAGTTTATTATAAAACACAAATAATTGATTTAAAGACAAGATGGGGGGGTCCTAAATTTTTTAGACTAAAGGATCACCCTATGCAACATAAATAATACTTCGTAACTCCCTCGAGATAGGGTGTTACTCGTATTATTTAGCGGGCACAGACTATCATCTCCTGCTACCCAATTACTATCTTTAAGTTGTTACCTAAAGCGTACAAGTTCAATTATAACTCATACACTACCCATCCACTAACCGTCCCATGGCTATGGTCCAAGAGGCATTTGGACCTCTATTTGGATGGTTCTAGATCTAACTTAGGTTGTTCAAAATGAGAAAACTAAGCGACATACAAAACAAGTTAGACTTCACATAAAAACAGTTAAGGGCTCAAGTTAGCCTCCACACGTATTCAACAAATGCACGTAAACACATATGCAAATTAGGAGTTTCCAGAATTAAGAATTGAGGTGAGTTAAAGCCATTAAGCCCTATAGACATGATTTCTAGGTGATTCTGGATTTTAAGCATACAGTAGTTTCAGATGTAAGGTGCAATCTTATAGACGTGATTTCTGAACAGGTGCACAGTTCAGAGAATCTGATATTGCATGTTGATTATTGAGACTACATGCTATGAGTTATTGATCCTATAGACATGATTGCTAAGTGGTTCTAGATTCCAGCATGGTAACGCTGTAATTTTGACGTATTAGATATCTAGTCGTTGTGGGATTATGTAGTAAAGTTGTTTGAAGACATAAGGTTTGTAGCTTTAATAAAACACCCTATAGGTAGGATTTCTAGCAATTGACGATTATACTTGATTTTATAATATTTAGTCCTTATAAGCATGCTTTCCAGGGGGGTGACAGTATAATGGGAATAAGAGAAATGGTTGTTCCTATAGGCATGATATCTACGTGAACATTGTAAAGAGCAGTATTTGTGAATCAATAAAATCCTATAGGCATGGTGTCTATGTGAACATGCTGCAATTGAAAGATTGGTCGTTTTATTTCCTATAGGCATGATTTATAACAAACATGTGGAAGCAGAATATGTCAATGAATTGAACACCTATAGGCAGGTTATCTATAAAACATGTAAATGTTGAATATATAAAACGAGTTAAGCACCTATAGGCAGGTTGTCTAGCACACACAGTAGCAGAACATGTTCGAGCAAATTAAACACCTATAGGTAGGATTTCTACCCGTTTTATGCAATATTAAAGTAACCCCAGTTTCCCAATTTTACTAATACCCCAATTGTTATTACATCATTATTACAATCACAATGAATGAAATAAATTGCAAAGTTAGAAAATTAAATATAGTGGGCTTAAGACAAGCCTAAATTACACCCGGCCAGGCCAGGCCTTCAATTTCAATTTCACCTAATTCACAACAGCCCAGAAGTCAAAGCCAAAATCCAATGACCATCAAAGATTCAGAAACAACCATGTACACAAGCCCATTGGCTTATTCAGCAAGTGACATGGGGCAGAACTGAGCAATTAGGACAAATATGGAAAGGAACCTTGGACCCAAGTGCGCCAAAGTTCTCAAGGGCTTCAAGAACTCAGGGCAGTGCTCACACAAGGGAGGTTAATAGAGGGGATTCAAGGATATATTGGGGACCAAGTCCTAGTGTCAGAGTTCACAAAGGTCTCAATTGGACCCCGAGCAGTGCTCACACTAGGGAGGTTAGTAGCAAGAGCCTTGATAGCATTGGCTTTCAGCCGGCTAAGAATAAGGAGCTCAGAATAACATAAGTGATAATGGGGGAGACTGGACAACAACTGAGGGACAGAATTGAAGAGTACAAGTTGAGCACATAGAGCAAATAATCAAATAGGCTTTAGGTTTTAAGAACAGACTTAGTAAAGACTCAGCAGAACAAGTTCCACACCTAGTGCATAAGTAATCACACATTAACAAACATGTTTGCAGGATTGGTATACACGTACTCACAATAAGGAAAAGGTTCAAATTAGGTTAAGTATAGATCCTAGTGAGAATCATATTGATTGGCAACAAAATTCAAACAAGATGAGAGTAGGTCATTGTAAGAATTATGTAAGTAAAGCATGTTTAAGTGACAAGATTGCTACCATAATCAAACACATAAAGAGAGGCTAAAACGCAAAGGTTATAAACATCAGCAAATTGCAACACATAAGCTAAGTGAGCCTGAAGAGAAATTAATTAACTGAAACCAGGTTCAGGCATGTCTCAGATTACCAACATAATGAGGTTAAATATTAGAGAGACTTAAAATTGAAGTAAAGCAATCAGAATTGCATACTAGAACAACCCAAAAACACCTTAAACTATAATCTCGAGAAGTGCAAACATATGCAAGTGTCAGGCAAATAGGAATGGAGTTACAAAAGTGCAGCAACTTACTAGTTAAGCGAAAAACAAGAAAGAACAAAGTCCACAGTAGCAAAAACCCAGAATTTCTAGCCTTGGCTTTCAGCCAGCCATGAATCAAAATATAGAACAAGAGTATGAGAGAACAAAGAGTAGTAACTTAAGTTTTTAGTGAATTCTTAACTATTTAAGCCTTGTTTTAAAAGGGAATAGGGAGGGGTTTATATAGTGACAAAGATCAAGCAAGTAAATAAGGTTCTAACACAAATAAGGAAGCATCATCTTGCAGAATCAAATAAAAATCGGAAAAAATAAGTTAACCCTAATTTTTAGGAAATCAAAATGTTAACAGAATATTCACACAAATATGAATAGAGATGCAAATAGCACCAAAAATCAGTGAATCGGACAAATAAAGAAAACATGATCTGAAAACCTAACTTTTAAGGAAAGTGAAAAATCGGTAGAAAGGAAAATCAAACTCATACATAATAGGATGAATATAGACAAGATAACATGCAAATCAAAGGCTTGAACCAATTTTGGTTCAATTTGAAGAAAATCTGTAAACCCTAGTTTTAGGGTAAGTAAGAATCAATAAAATATAAACAAAATCAGACTCATACGGTATAGAATAAACGTATGTAGACCGAATATCGTCCAGATTCAGGAAATAAGAGTCAATCGGATAGAATCAGAGTGATAATACTTTCCATGTTTAGGCAAGTATTAGGTAATACCATGGAAAATCAACAAATAGCAGAAATATAGTAATATGGTAAGGAGATGAGAGAGAAATCCCATTAGAAGAGGGAGTATGGGAGGGCTTTGAGAGGTAACGGCTAGGGTTTCTCAGAGAAGAAGAGAGAGTAGAGAGGATTTAGGGGTGGCGGGTGGTGAGAATGGTTAGGGTTTGGGTGGGTTTGGATAATTAAAGAGAGGGGGTGAACGTGGGCCGTTGATCTTGAGAGATCAACGGTTGTGATTAAAGATAAATGGGGCAGGACGTATAAAATGGGTACCGACCGAGTCTTGTAAAGGGGTGTTTGGTTTGGGCTTGAGATTTATTGGGCTAGGGTGTTAGGTTTGGGCCAGCAATTGGTCCGAAAATGGGTGGGTTTTTTGCTAGTTTTTAAATATCCAATATTTAATAAATAAATAATTTATAAAAATAATTAATAAATAATAAAATATTATTTGTGCACTAAAATGATTAAAAATAATTACTTAGCGTTATAAAAATTCATTTTCTACATAATTACTATAATTATACATGCATATGGGCTATTATTGCAAAAATATGCAACTAGCCTTAAAAATGCAAATGTAATTATAAAAAATGCATTGAAAATATTTAAAATCTCATGTTGGTATAAATGATAAGTTAAGTTGATTAAATCATAATAAAATAATTTGAAGGATAATTATTTGATATTTATATATAATAAAATGCAGGAATAAATTGGTTTAATGTCTTTAAAAATTATAAAAAATATTTGTGTATGCTTATAAATCAAATGATGATGCATATGCACTATTCTGAAGGTATATATATATCGACAGTCCTGCATCAATACCGTGTCGAGGCCAACTCGCGACGCATCACAATCACTAGTATAAGACCCCGAACCTGTAGGCAATACCAATATTAGGGTTGTAGTCAAAGCTGTCTTGAGTTTTTGAAAGCTCTCCTCACACTCCTCTGTCCACCTGAACAGAGCACCCTTCTGGGTTAGCCTGGTCATAGGCGCTGCAATAGATGAAAATCCTTCAACAAATCGACGGTGATAACCCGCCAAACCAAGAAAGCTCCGGATCTCTATAGCTGAAGACGGTCTGGACCAACTCCGCACTACTTTCACCTTCTTCGGATCCACCTTGATCCCTTCACTCGACACTACATGACTCAAAAATGCCACGGAATCTAACCAGAACTCACATTTTGAGAACTTTGCATATAATATCTTATCTCTCAATGTCTGAAGCACAATCCTCAGGTGCTGCTCAATAAATACAATGATGAATGAGTCAAGATAGGGCCGAAATACACTGTGCATCAAATGCATAAATGCTGCTGGGGTGTTGGTCAACACAAATGACATCACAAGAAATTCGTAATGATTATACCGAGTCCTGAAAGTAGTCTTCGGGATATCTAGCTCCCGAATCTTCAACCGATGATAACCTGAATGCAAGTCAATCTTGGATAATACTCTGGCACCCTATAACTGATCGAATAGGTTATCAATACGAGGCAAAGGATATATGTTCTTGACAGTGACTTTGTTCAACTGGACATAATCAATGCACATACGCATAGAACCATCCTTTTTCTTCACAAACAAGATAGGAGTACCCCAATGTGACACACCGGGCCTAATGAAGTTATCAAGCATTCCTGTTACTGTTCCTTCAACTCGTTCAACTCAGGAGGAGCCATATAATATGAAGGAATAGAGATAGGCTAAGTGCCCGGTAACAAATCAATGCCAAAATCAATATCTCTGTCAAGCAGCATGCCCGAAAGATCATCTAGAAATATATCAGGAAAATCCCTCACTACTGGGACTGACTCAACTATGGGGGTATCAAATACATACATCTCTTACATAAACTAGATATGTGTCACACCCCTTATCAACCATTCATTGAGCTTTAAGAAAAGAATTAACTATGCTAAGAGTGTAATCTAAGGTACCCCTCCACTCTAATCGCGGTAAACCTGGCATAGCCAGCGTCACGGTCTTGGCGTGAAAATCAAGAATAACATAATGGAGTGACAACCAATCCATGCCCAAGATAATATCAAAATCTACCATACTGAGCCATAATAAATCGGCTCTGGTCTTAAAACCACTAATAACAACCAAACATGACCGATATTTACGGTCAACAACAATAGAATCTCCCACGGGTGTAGACACATGAACATGAGAACTCATAGAATCACGGCCAACGCCCAAGTACGGGTCAAAATATGATGACACATAGGAATAAGTGGAGCCTAGATCGAATAGAACCGATGCATCTCTATGACAGACCGGAACAAAACCTGTAATGACATAGCCGGAAGCAACTGCCTTTTTACGAGAAGGAAGGGCATAGTATTTGGCTTGGCCTCTCCCTCTAGGGTGACCTCTACCTCCCTGACATCCACCTCGAGCTGGCTGAGTAGGTGGAGTAGTAGCTGGTGCTGGAGTCATGGTCTGAGGACCTAGTGAGGCATGCGGTGCCTGAGAAGTCTATGGAGATGCACCCCTCCTAAGTCTAGGGCAAATCCTCACCACATGGCGAGTGTCGCCACACTCAAAACAACTGCGATGTTGACGTGGTTGTGGGAACTGTGCGGTATGGGTACTTTGAGACCCATGAGCACATGAAACACTGTACGAAGCCTGAAACGCAAACTGAACTGGGTGACCCACAAAACCTCTACCATGTCGTGCCTTGCCTCCAAAATAAGGACCATTGGATCTCTCCAGTATACAAGGTCTCCTCGCCTCCATGCACTCTCTCTCCTGACCTCGTCTGCCCTCTGTATCCTGGACCTACCTTTCCTATACCAGGCGAGCGATCCCTACCACCTAGTGAAATGGGACCACGGGCTGTCTCCCCATGCACCCGGAACCTGACCAACGTGAACTTGCTGATCTGGAATGTGAGCGGCGGGAGTATGGGCCCCTCCCCCAGTCTGTGAAGTAGCTAAGGTCTCCTGAATCAACCCTGCCTGAATCAATGTACCAAACATACTCAGGAACTATGCTAAGGTCTCCTTAAGTTCGGAGGTATCAGTAGGCGCCCCCGGTACCTGCCCCAACAGGAGCTACTAGCGACTCCTCAATTGTTGTTCTGGTAGGTGCTCTATCTGCTGTGCGCACTCCTCATCGGCCTTTGCCTCTATCTCTCTCTCTCTCTCTAGCGACACCTGCTGTGGGAGCAGCGTCATCGATAACTACAGTTCGTGTCCTCACCAACTGCGGAGAATGGAATGATAAAAGTTGAAACTCTAAGATCAATAAGCTCTCACGATAGGAATGAAAGAAGCGTAACTTTCGTAACAGTTTCATAGCCTCCCGAAGATAAGAATAGATGTCTTTGTACCGATCCGCGAGATTCTAATAAACCGACTAATGACTCACGACTCCTATGCACCTAGAGCTCTGATACAACCTTGTCACGGCTCAAATTCTCCCTCCGTGAATTGTCGTGACGTCACCTAGTCTCTACGACTAGGTAAGCCCAACATTTTGCGGAAAAGAAATGAAGAACATGAAAATTTACAACTAACACTAACAGAACACATAACTGAATACCATGCTACTTGGCATATACAATAACCAACTACTCGGTAATACACAATATGCCCAAAACCCAAAACATCATGAGTCACAAACTATAAAAAGAAAATAGTATCTCTATAATCTAGAGTCTAACAAAAGGGAAATACAGGAAGCGTTTGCCATGGGGAAGAGTAGAAAGGGACTCCGAGATCTACGAACGCGGCAGATATATCTTGAAGTCTCCAGAGTTGTCTTGACTCACTGATAATGTGGCTGATACGCAGTACCTGGATGCAGGGAAGGGCATGAATATACCACAACGGTACCCAATAAATGCCAAGCCTAACTTCGGTCGAGTAGTGACGAGATCAGGTCAAAGCCCTACTGGTATATATATATATATAGACAGAATAAAATATCGTAGTAAAATAAAGACCGAAATTTAACAAGAGTGAAATCATTGAAAGGTAATAGCTCAATACACAGAGATAACAACAGGGGATCTCCCGAGATACCGTCTCGTAGTCTCAAAGTAAATGTGCAGGGGGATCTACTGGAACACCATTCTGTAGGCCCAAAGTAAATATGCAGAACAGGGGTATCTACCGGAATACCCACTACTAGAAAATTTACCTATGGCTACGCATGGAAAACCGTTGCAACAGATAGGTAAATCGTTGCCATAGATGTATTACAACGGTTCAACAACCGTTCCACAAGCTTGCGTGCCTATAGAGCTTATGGAACGGTTCAGCTAACCGTTGCTATAGTATAGTCTATCACAACGGTTTTCCCTCGTCCTTCTGGAACGATTATTTTTATCTACTGCAACGGTTGATTTCCGTTACCATAATTTTAAATGCAACGGTCATTAACCGTAACTATATCTATTAAGTCGTTACAACTATTTAAGAAATGGCAACGATTTCTTTAAGATATTGCAAAGGTTGAGCTACCTATTGCAACGTTGTTTAGATTATTTTGGAACGGTTTGCATGTCCTATGGCAACGGTTCTGTAAGCTACTGTAACAGTTTAATTGAATTGAAAATATTGTCCCCTGTTGTGAATACAGATTTACATATATATACAATAAACTATAGCACACTAAAATTCATATAAATAACAAAATGAAACTATTTTTAATCCAAATTATCCAACAAGCTATAATAATATCCATAGATAAATGTTACCAAGTACATACATTTGATATTTCAAGAGTTAAAAGTTTTAAAATGTTTTGATAACAAACATTCCTAGAAACTGCCACATGCATCTACAACAATCAACAATTCAAAATTCTCTTAAGTAGGTCTAGATTTTCATCACTGCCTCTGTCTTTCATTTCTTCATCTACTCCACCTACAAAAGAGTATAAATAAACTCCACCTACAAAAGAGTATAAATAAAGTCATTATCCCCGAGAAAAGTATTAGAAAGAACAAGTGACTATAAGCAGACTAAGTGAAGAATATCTCTATAGGAGAATTTCCTTATGTTTATCCTCTGATTAAACCCGCTAGTTACATATTCCTTACTTGACGAATGTTTTGTTGTAAATGACATCCTAGTTTGGAAACATGGTGGTAAATGACTAAGAAGAGTAGAACTATTAATATTAGTGTTTATGTAGGGCTTTAAATCCCAGTTCAATCAGAATTCAAAGTTCTATGAACATTAGAAGCATGCACACAATATAATATATACTCTCTAAAAGAAAGCGAGAGAAGGAAACAAGAGGGAAGGCAATGACATAGTGTACCAAGCCAATCGAGAGATGTGCTCAGATAAAAATTATTTTTTCTCATTACTTATGATAAACGTCACATTCCCCTCTAGCTATTCCATCCATTGCAGAGAACTATGGCAACGTGAATACGGTTTGAAAAAAGTTGAGATGTGCTCATTATGTAACTTTAGTGAAGAACATGAAAATGCCACTCAATCCTAAAGTGTCTTTAATTAAGACTTGATTGTGAACTACTTGGTGTTTGCAGATTAGCCTCAGAAATAGAAGATACTATCAGATTTATGGTCTGGCTACTGAAAATGCTTACCCGAGTGAGGAGCTTGGGCTAAATCCTAAATCTCCCACAAAACAAACACCCACACACACACCAAAGAAACTAAGAATCCATGTTTGTTTTCTATTACTCCTACTTTTAAACCATATCTAGCAAACTCCAGAATCTCAAACCTTGACAATTAAATAAGGACAATTCCTCAAAACCGAAAACCAGTGAGAACCCCATCTCCAGTCAACCCCGAAACAACTTCAAACCCCAGCCAAAACTCCCTTAAAATGACTTCACAAATAACCCATTCTCCACCATAAATATCCTTTAAAACCAGTAAAACATTGCCGGAAAGAGAGAGACCGAGAGAGCGCACAATGGTAGAGAAGCAACATAAAAAAAGAGGAGAAGAAGAGAAAGAGAAGACGTGTAACATTTGGTACGGACTAACCTTGATTGTTACTGCCAGCGGATGGACGATTGATTTGTTGAATAGCATCGTGTTGTGCAGAAGAAGCTTCACCAGGTGCAAGAGCACTGAATACTAGCATGTCACGATCAAGTCTTCAAATCGGGGTTGAGACGTTGAATTCATGTAACGATGTTCATCATAATATCTTGTTCCATAGCTTCCTTTTGTCCATTCAACTTTTCCAGCAATCTTTGTTGCATCCTCTCTTCCATTTCCTCCATTTGTTGTTGCATTCTCTCATCAATAGCATTTACAGAGGATCCAAAATTTCCTTTATTCTTTTTTAAAAAAGTCTTGTTAACTCAAACTACTATTACACCATAGAAATAGATTGTGCAGACACTTATTTTTTATTCTAGAAATATGATCTTGCTGCCCATTGAATGCCAAAACAACCAAAAAGTCCTGGCAACTTGGCAATGAAGCAGAATGAACTATAGTTGATTTTAGCCAAAAGGATATGGAGCAGAATATGGCGAAAGATGAAGAAAGAGCCATAGCAGGAATCAACTAGGTTCAAGAAAGGAAAAACATCACAATGTTGAACTTCTTTAACCACACAAGGTGCAGCTGTTAAGGAGAGAGTTCCTGTTTAATGTTTCCACAATTCCTTGGCTATACCCTGGCCTTGTGTTTTAGGTAACAATGACGTTAAGGACAACTTTTCTAGTACGCCAAGACATTCAAACAACACAAAGTGTAAGAGGCAAATCATATCTAATATCTAATGCATTTCTCGACAGATATATACTTTATAAAGGAGAACTATGCCAACATTACATAGCTTCTCTATGATGGAGATTTGATCTTCATAGAACATGCTCTAATTTTTTGACCTACTGATACTAAGACAAATTATAGGTAGAAGTAAAAGTGAATAAGGCATGTAATCCCCTTTCTCATGCATTCCAACATCTAATAATTTCTAGTTTATTTACAGGAGCTTTGTTTATTCCAACCAAAAGTTGGCAAAAGTTGGATGTAATTACCATGGCGGGATCGGAGTTCCAATATTCAAGAAGAGCTTTAAAGTGAGATGTCGGAACATCTAGCGGCCTATTCTCCATTTGAAGCTTGTCATTCTCATAACTTTAAATCCCTTTGATTTAAAGTGAGCACCCTTCTTGATTCATGACTGTTAAAATCTCTGTCAGATTCAAAAGAGCAAACGCGAAATAGGTTAGCAAAAGCATTAATAGAAAGCATTTTTAAGTAATTTCTGAATCAAATATCGAATAGGTTAACTATATAATAATATTTCAAATCAAAATGCCAAATGGGATTTTCCAAGATGGCAGAAGTGATATGCCAAAAAGAGATGAATGAATCAGCCAAAAAGAAGAGTGGCAGTCATCAGACAATGGCTGAATTGCAGCAGGTATCAACAAATATCAGCAAGGATTCTTGCACAACCAAAAACAATATTAATGAACACAAGAATATGACCAAAATTTGAGACTAACAAGTCATTGCTCACCCCTAGTCCCAGTAATTCAAGAAGCAAATTGGCCCGAAGTAGTTTCCAGATAATTTAGCACTCCAATAGTAAAGCCCAGCTAAAGTCACAACTGCCTGGATTAATCACAATACAAAGTGTTAGGAAAAAATTGATGACATATAATTGCTTTTCAGGGAACTTCTATTAGAATAAGATATTACATCTCAAAAGATGTTTAAAATGTCTAGCAGAACAAATAATCAACTAATGTAACCAATAAGAGACGTCGCACACAACTATTTCATCCTAGCACACCTCCCTACAACTAGCTACATTGTGCAGTTTAGTCGCAAGAATATGATAGTATGAGAAAACTGATGGCATTATACATGTATAAAGCATGTAATTAACACACATATAGAACAAACCCATATGTATTTATTACATCTAAAAAATACTAGAGATACAAATATCAAGATTGCAACTGAAACTTTTCAACTTTTTTATACACATATGTAAAGTAGGACTTACGCAAATAGAGAGATACCCATGAAGAAAGAAACAAAGCAGTGTCGGCCTACTGTTAAAATATTTCTGTTGTTCTCTGTAATTTTCTAGTTTGAACTTTTTCTCTTTTCTTAAGAGAGTAGCTTGATGAGTCCACTTCCTATTTTTCTACATGTTTCTCTGTCTGCTTTGTGTAATCTATGGGCATATCCCTTTCAGTTATGCTTCCCTTATATTAGGTATAATTGTTACTACTAAAGAAATGGGAGAAAGAATCAGTTTCTCTGTCTTGTCTTGTTCACCATTTTAAGAAAAAAGTTGTTAACTTGTTACTGCTCACTATTTCTCTTGTTGCCATCATGTGGATTGACTGGCAATTTGACCAGCAACTCAACTCATATAGTTTTGTTTGGATTTTAGGATCATATATCAGGAGAGCTCAGCGAAACCAAATCGGAGGAGAAAGATGATCAATTTAATAAGGGACCATAGCTTAATGATCAGGTGTTAATAAGGAAAGCTAAGAGATCAGCTTAAGGATCTTAATGAGTTATTAGCTAATCACAGAGAGATGTAAGGCTAATCAAGAGAATAAACAATCCAAATTCTCCCCGAGATGAAACTATCTGTCTCTATTGACGAAATGCAATACCTCACGGGGAGAATGACTATTCTCAGTCCCTTCAGAAAGAAGTGCCATTTTTCAGAGGCCTTTAAGAATGTGAATGACTTCCAATTAACAAATGGATGACACTGCTTGGATAAACTCACTGTAACCAACCCCATCTCTTCGACATCTTGATTTCAACGAACACAAGTTCTAATCATTTTCAGTTGCACGCGGCTTATATCATCTATTTAAACAACAAGCTCTTTTCATTCACTATCAAAATAATGTGAAGGAAGCTTACAGAAACATCGAAATTTAAACAAAAACACAAAAACCAACCCACGAGCAACCAACCCAGAAATTTAAACAAAATACACAAAAAACAACCCAGAAATTTAAACAAAAACAAATTTAAAAAGCTGCTAAAAATTAAGCCTTCAACACCCACACGAGTTAAGATATCAAACTAGATTTGCGATGGCCATTATGCATACTTAATTGCAACAAAGAACAAGAAATTAGAAATCAAAACTCGAAAGAAGAGAGCTGTTTACCGATTTTCAATTTGGAGAAACTCGAAAGGATTAATTAGCACGCCGCTCTGTTGTTGAGCCTGGAGTCCAAAATTAAGCCTTCCAATTAACGATTTTCAGATTTGAAGAAACTGTTGATGGATGAGCTTGGATCGAGTCCAAAATTGCCTGGAGGAGATCGAGTCTGAAATCGCCTTTGTATCTCGTTATCTCCGATATGAAAACTAAAATTAGGGGTTTAATATTTTATTAGACATAAAAGCTAAAAAATAAAAATTGAAAATCAGATTGTGGCCCCTTTAATTTTAGCGGGTATAGAAAATTTGGGTGAAAAATAAGGAGGGAATTAATGACTGTAACAATAGATATAACCGTTGCCATAGATAGATTTATTGCTACAGTTATACAAAACGTTGCCATAGATACCTCTATTGGAACGGTTTTAAAACTATTGCAACGGTTCGGTTGCTAAGTTTCCCGATAGTTCCAATAATTTTTGTAACGGTTAAAACCGTAACAATACACCATTTATAGCAACGATTACGGATCCGTAGCAATTAAAAGCATTGCCATAGCTACAATTTCTGGTAGTGACCGTTCTGTAGTTCCAAGGTAAATATGCAGAACATGGGGATCTATCGAAATACCGTTCCGTAGTCCCAAAGTAAATATGCAGCTCAAACAACGGAAATAACAGTTACAGTAGAGAACCTACAGTTTAGACTAACCACAAGTCAAGGAGAAACATAAATTTCACTAAACATGCTACACAGAGTTCAGATAAGCAATTAAGGCAAGTAGACATGCTATTCTAAGCTAACATGATACTACACAGGTTATTATTCAGTGAAAATCGAGTTTTTACAATAATTAGTTCGTGTACGTACTCGTCACCTCACATACACAGCGCTCACATATATAAAACAACACCAATCCAAAGGGGAGTTCCTCACACAAGGTTAGGCAAACCACTTACCTCGAACCAAGCTCAATCACTCGATAACAATACCTTTTTTTACGAATATCCGACTCTGAATGGCCCAAATCTAGCCAAAAAACAATTACATATCATAAGTATAACTATAATAGACTAATCTAATTAATAAAATCAAAACATAAATAAGAAATTCGAAAATCGCCCTAAAAAGCCTCCCCGGGCCCACATCTCGGAAGCAGGTAAAAGTCACAAAATATGAACACCCATTCACTCACAAGTCCAACCATACCATAATTAGCCAATTTCGATCACAACTCGACCTTCAAATCCCCAATTTATGGTGTATGAAGTTTCTACAAATTTTTTCGAAATTCTCATCTCAAAGTACTAATTAAATGATTAAATCAGTGATATATTCATGTATATTAACCCAATCCGAGTTAGAATCACTTACTCCGATGAATTTCTTGAAAAATCCCACGAAAAATCGTCTCAAACCGAGCTTCTATTGTCCAGAAATAAAATAATACCCTAAACCTTGGTTATATACTATCCAATCTGACCTCTCAATGTGCGTTTTGCACAACTCCAAGTGTGGTCGCACATCCTGGCTTCTGCGGTCGCACAAATATTGTGCGGCTGCACTTCACAGTCTCTCCTCTACCAAGCTTCTGTAAATTGGTTATAGCTTTCTCTACAGATGTCTAAATGATGATTTCTTTATCTTTATGGAAACTAGATACGAAGGGCTATAATTTTCATTTTTGAATCATCTCCAAATTCCTTGTAGATTAAAATATATAAGCTTCCGAAGTCAGACCAGAGAACCTGTAGAACCACCACAAGTGCGGCCACAGACAGAATTGTGCGGTCCGCAATTTTTTGCTCTATGGTCCGCATATTTTTGTCTGCTGCAACACTTCTTCATCTGCTACAACACTCAAAAATGTGCCGCAACACATGGAATTGTGCGGTCCACACTTCCCACGTTCCAGAACAACATCAGAGTGACAAAATGCCCGGACTCGCTCAAAACTCACCCTGAAACACATCCGAGGCCCCCAAAACCTCAACCAAACATACCCACAAGACCTAAAACACCATATAAACTTAGTCGAGCCCTCAAATCACATCAAACAACGTTAAAATTACGAATCACCCTTCGATTCAAACATAAAGATCTTGAAACTTCAATTTTTCTACAACCGATGCTGAAACCTATCAAACCATGTCCGAATGACCTCAAAATTTGCACATAAGTCATATTCAACCTTACGCACCTACTCTAACTTCCGGAATTAGAATCCGGCACCAATATTAAAAAGTCCACTACCGGTCAAAATCTTCTAAACTTTGACTTTCGCTATTTCAAGCCTAAATAAGCTACAGACCTCCAAAATACAATCCGGATACGCCCCTAAGCCGAAAATCACCCAACGGAGCTAATGGAATCGATGGTACTCTATTCCAGAGTCGTCTTCATACAGTTACGACTGTGGTCCAAATTCAAAGACTTAAGCCTCCGTTTATGGACTTAGCGACCCAAAACGCTCCAAAAAACCAAAATGAAACCTCCCGGCAAGTCATATAAGCAGAAAAAGATATGGTGGAAGCAGTTAATAAGATATTGTGGCTAGAACTCTCGAAACAACCGGACGAATCGTTACAACTAAGAATAGGGTCACAAGATATATAGCTCTAACATGACGATGAGCTTATGGCGGTAAATGACACTGTGAGCTTATCATATAATAATGATCTTAGATGTTGACCCATATTATTAACTTATGCCCCTGCTTTCTCCAGTGTCATTACTTGTGAATTTAGATTCTAACATGAGTCTCTTTGACATCAATCACTTTATTTAATTTTGGTTTATACTGATGAAACAGATGCATAAAGAGCCCTGCTTATCTATCAATGGTGACAAGCAATAGTATAATCGGGAAGTAGCCATATTCATATTGATTGTCTACCTACAAATACATTTTGGAATTCACAATTTTGGTGGCTTTTGATTCATTAACGTTAATTAGTTACAGTATTGCAACATACTATATATTTACCTCAGAGGCGGATCCACGATTTTAATTTTATGAGTTCCTACAAAAATCTCAAGTTAATATACAATAATAATTGGATTAACGGACTGGGTTTCAAGCTAAATATTCGTATACATTTAGGGTATATGTCACGACCCGGATTCCCCACCGTCGGGATCGTGATGGCGCCTACTCGTGAAAGCCAGGCAAGCCAACCGATACGTTATAACACATTGTATTATCAACCTAAACAGTAGTAATAAATTGCAAATAAAGCTAAGCAAGTATAAAATACGGAATTTCCATAACAACTTAGGTTCTAAAACAAAGCTACCCAACGATCTGGTGTCACAATGTCACGAATATCTAAATATTTCTACAAACATTGGTTGAAAAGAAATATAACTATTCTCGACATGAAAAGAGACAGTATATCTAAAATATAAGGAAGGGGACTCTGCAGTCTGCGAACGCTGGTAGATCTACCTCGGGTCACCTATGGATTGAAGGCAGCAACCCACGATCTACTCACGAGGTCGAGCACCGGGATCTGCACAGAAAGTGTAGAGTGTAGTATCAGTACAACCGACCCCATATACTGGTACGTGTCGAGCCGAACCTCGGCGAAGTAGTGATGAGGCTAGGACACAACAACCATATAAACCTGTGTAGTTAAATCATATACGAACAGAACAATAATAACAGGAAATAACAAATAAAGATGGAAGGGGACATGCTACGGGGAATATCAAATTCTAACAGTAAACCAAATAGAGAAGCATAATGAACACCATATTTGTATCAACAAGAATAATGAACAGTAACACGTGCACGACATCATCCTTTGTTCTTTTACTCTCGTTCTCACCATATGAAACAATATAAACGGTATGGCATCACCCTTCGTGAATTAAACTCTGACAATATCGGCACGACATCACCCTTCGTGCATTAGCTCTCAAATCATGGTATGACATCGCCCTTCGTGCATTAACACTCACAATATTGGCACGACATCACCCTTCGTGCATCAACACTCACTCAGAATATCATGCACGACATCACCCTTCGTGATTTACACTCTTCCACACCCAAACAATAGAAACAATACATCCTGGCAAGGGAATCAACAAGAGAAACAATAACATCCCGGCAAGGGAATCAGCTGTAACTAATCTCGTTTCAACAGTTAACTTCACAAAATAAATCTCAACTTGAGCCAATACTCAACAATGGTCAATTACCAAGAAATTATTGTAAATCTTGTTCAAAAGTGATAATCATTAACTTAAGCATGGACATACATAACAAGAGTCACAACAATCATGGTATAAGACTCACGGGCATGCTTGACACCAACGCATAGATACTTGTCACCACACCTATACGTCGTACTCAACACTAACACGTAGTAAGTAAGACCACAACTCATATTCCCTCAAGCTAAGTTTAGACCAAACACTTACCTCAATTCCATAGATAAAATCAAGCGTCAATTACAGCTTTACCTCTCGGATCCACTTCCAATCCGCTTGTATCTAGTCATAATTTGCTTAATAACATAAATAAATGCTAAATAAACCAATTCTAATGCATGAATATAGATTTTCCAATGTTTTCCCCAAAAAGTCAAAAATCGACCTCGGGCCTGCTTGGTCAAAACTCGAAGTTCTAACCAAAACCCGATTACTCATTTACCCACGAACTCAAATATGCAATGGTTTTGAAATCCGACCTCAAATTGAGGTCCAAATTCCCAAAATTTGAGAATCCTAATTCCTACCCAAAACACCCAAATTTCCCATGAAAAACCCTGGATTTTGAAGTGAAATCATGTAAAAAGATGAATTAGATTGAAGAAGATGAGTTAGAAATCACTTACCTATGATTTGGAGAAGTTTGAGTCTTTTAAAAATCGCCTAGGGATGTTTAGGGTTTGAGAGAATTGAAAAATGGTGAAAATCCTGTCTAAAATTTCACTTAACAGGCCGCAGTTATCGTAATTGCGATTAGGGGTTCGCAATTGCGAACCCTATAATTTTCCGCTGCCTTCGCATTTGCGACAACTCTGACCTTCGCATTTACGGCCAGAGTGTCGCATTTGCGAGGATGGCCTGCCCAGGCCTGGTTCGCATTTGCGACATTATTGTCACATTTCCCAACCTGCTCACTTCACAATTGCGAAGCCTGATCTCGCAATTGCGAGATCAGGGGCTTGTGCAAAACACCAGATGCATCAGCTGAGTTTTCCTAAGTCCTAATCACCCTGTGGCCTATCGAGGGCTCCAAACCAAACATGCACACAAGTCAAAAAATATCATACGAACTTGTTCGTGTGATCAAATCATCAAAATAACATCAACAACTATGAATTTAGCACAAAAATCCATGAAACTCTTAAGAACATTGAAATTTCCATATTCTCAACTATGGGTCCGATTTATACCAAATCAACTCCGATTCTTACCAAATTTTACAGATTCGACTTAGTTATTATATTAAATATGTACCGGGCTCCCGAACCAAAATACAGGCCCGATACCATCAAGATCACACACCATTTCATTTCCAATTATATTTTTCAGCAAATAACTTTCTTTAAAAAATCTTTTCTCGGGCTACGGAACTCGAAATTTGATTCCGGGCATATGCCCAAATCCCATATTTTACTACGGACCCTACGGGACTGTTTAATCACGGTGTCCAGGTCCGTTTACCAAAAATGTTGACCGAAGTCAACTTTAATTAATTTTAAAGTTCAAAATCAATTTTTTTTAAATTTCACATAAAAGCTTTTCGGAAACGCTCCCGGACCGTGCACACAAATCGAGGTGAAATAAAAGGAGGTTTTAAGGCCTCACAACACAGATTTGACTTGTAAAAGTAGAGATGACTTTTTGGTTCATCACATTCTCCACCTCTAAAACAATCGTTCGTCCTCGAACGAACATAGAAAAGTACCTGAGTCGGTGAAAAGATGGGGATATCGGCTCCACATATCGAACTCGGACTCCCAGGTCGCTACCTCAATAGGCTGACCTCTCCACTACACATGAACTAAAGAGAAATTCTTTGATCTCAACTAACGAACCTGCCAGTCTAGAATAGCTATCGGCTCCTCCTTATAGGTCAAGTCCTTGTCCAACTGGACAGTGCTGAAGTCTAACATGTGGGATGGATCATCGTGATACTTCAGAAGCATGGATACATAAAACACTGGATGCACTGCTGATAAACTCGATGTCAACGCAAGTTTGTAATCCACCTCTACCACTCGATCAAGAATCTCAAAAAGCCCGATGAACTTAGGGCTTAGCTTGCCCTTCTTTCCAAATCTCATCACTCCCTTATTAGGCGAGACCCAAAGCAACACTCGCTCTCCGACCATGAATGCCATATCACAAAACCTTACAGTCGTCATAACTCTTTTTCTTGGACTGAGGTGTACGAAGCCTATCCTGAATGATCTTAACCTTGTTCAAGGCATCCTGTACCAAATCCGTACCCAACAACCGAGCCTCCCCCGACTCAAACCACCCAACTGGTGATCGACATTGTCTACCATATAATGCATCATAGGGAGCCATCTGGATGCTCGACTGATAGTTGTTGTTGTAAGAAAACTCCGCTAATGACAAGAACTAATACTATGAACTTCCAAAGTTAATAACACATGCTCAGAGCATATCCTCCAAAATCTGAATAGTACGCTCGGACTGTCCGTCCGTCTGAGGATGAAATGCTTTGCTCAACTCGACCTGTGTACCCAACTCATGCTGAACTAACCTCTAGAAATGTGAAGTAAATTGCGTACCTCGATCAGAAATAGTAGACACAGACACACCATGAAGACGAACAATCTCCCAAATATAGATCTCAACTAACCTCTATGAAGGATAGGAGACTTCCACAGGAATGAAATGCATTGACTTGGTCAGCCGATCAACAATAACCCATACCCAATAACGAAGTCTATAGTGATACGCTCCCACTTCCACTCAGAAATCTCAATTTTTTGAAGCAAACCACCATGTCTCTTATGCTCGTACTTTACCTACTGATAATTCAAACACCGAGATACATATGCAACAATATCCTTCTTCATCCTCCTCCACCAATAATGTTGCTGCAAGTCCTGATACATCTTAGCGGTGCCTTGATGAATAGAATACCGGAAATATGGGCCTCCTCTAGAATCAACTCTCGAAGTCCATCCACCTTAGGCGCACAAACTCGACCCTGCATCCTCAAAACTCCATCATCTCCAACTGTAACCTGCTTGGAACTACTGTGCCGCACTGTATCTCTAAGGACACACAAATGAGGATCATCATACTGCCTATCTCAGATAGGCTCCAATAAAGAAGAACGAGCGACGGTGCAAGCTAAAACACGACTGGGCTCAGAAACATCCAACCTTACAAACTGATTGGCTAAAACCTGAACATCCAAAGTAAGCAGTCTCTCACTGACCGGAATATACGCAAGGATGCCCATACTAGCTGACTTCCTACTCAAAGCATCGGCCACTACATTGGCCTTCCCCGGATGATACAAGATGGTGATATCATAGTCTTTCAATAGCTCCAACCACCTTCTCTGCCTCATTTAGCTCCTTATGCTTGAACAATTATTGCAAACTCTTGTGATCCGTGAATACCTCACATGACATGCCATATAAGTAATGCCTCCAAATCTTCAGCGCGTGAACAATGACTGCTAACTCCAAATCATGAACTAGATAATTCTTCTCGTGAATCTTCAACTGTCGCGAAGCATATGCAATAACCTTGCCATTCTACATCAACATTGTACCAAGTCCAATACGCGATGCATCACAATACACAGTACATGGCCTTGAACCTGTGGGCAAAACTAATACTAGCGTTGTAGTCAAAGTTGTCTTGAGCTTCGGAAAGCTCGCCTCACACTTGTCCGACCATCTGGACTGGGCACCCTTCTGGGTCAACCTGGTCATCGAGGCTGCTATAGATGAAAACCCCTCCATAAACCGACGGTAATAACCCGTCAAACTCAAGAAACTCCGAATCTCTATAGCTGATGTGGCTCTAGGGCAGTCCTTGACTACTTCTATCTTCTTCGAATACACCTGAATACCCTCTACTAATACAACGTGACCCAAGAAGGAAACTGAACTCAACCAAAACTCACATTTTGAAAACATAGCATACAACTGACTTTCTCTCAAAGTCTGAAGGACAACTCGAAGATACTACTCATGCTCCTCTCGGCTACAAGAGTAGATCAAAATATCATCAATGAAGATAAAGGAATCCAGATAAAGCTTGAACACTCGGTTCATCAAATCCATAAAAGCTGTGGGGGCACTCGTCAACCCAAATGACATCACTAAGAACTTATAATGCCCATACGAGAGCGAAACTCCATCTTAGGGACATCAGATTCCCTAATCCTAAATTGATGGTAGTCTGATCTCAAATCAATCTTCGAAAACACTTTGGCACCCTGAAGCTGGTCAAACAAATCATCAATCCTCAGCAATGGATACTTGTTCTTGATTGTGACCTTGTTCAACTGCCGATAACCTATACACATCCTCATTGACCCATTCTTCTTCTTAACAAACAACACCCGCACACCCCAGGGTGAGACACTAGGCCTGATAAAAACCTTATCAAGCAAGTCTTGCAGCTGCTCCTTCAATTCTTTCAACTCTGGCGGGGCCATACGATATGGCAAAATAGAAATGGGCTAAGTGTCCGGAGATAAATCAATGCAAAAGTCAATATCCTTGTCAGGTGGCATACCCGGCAGGTTTGCAGGAAATACTTCTGGAAACTCCAGAACAACTGGCACAAAATCCATAAAAGGAACCTCAGCACTAGAATCAGAACATATGCCAAATAAGACAAACACCCCTTCTCAAACATACGCCAAGCCTTCATATAAGAAACAACCCTACTGACAGAATGACTAGGAGTCCCTCTCCACTCCAATTGAGGCAAAATCTTCAAGGCTAAGGTCACGGTCTTGGCGTGACAGTCCAATATATCATGATAAGGTGACAACCAATCCATCCCCAATATGACATCAAAATCGACCATATGCAGAAGTAAGAGATCTACACAGGTCTCAAGACCCCCAATAATAACCACACACAAGCAATAGACACGATCTACAACAATAAAATCACCCACTGGTGTGGACACATATATAGGAGCACTCAAAGAATTATGAGGCACAACCAAATACGAAGAAAATTAAGATGACACATAGGAGTATGTAGACCCTAGATCAAATAGAACTGAAGCATCTCTACTACAAACTGAAACTGTACCTGTGATAACGGTATCAGATGCCTCAGCCTCAGGCCTGGCTAGGAATGCATAACATCGGGGTTGTGCCCCACCACTCTAATCTACATCCCTAGGACTGCCTCCTACTGGCTGGCCTCTATCTTTAATGGCCTGACCTCCACATCTAATGGCCTAACCTCCACCTCTAGCACCTTGACCTCCACCTCTAGCTACCTGAACCTTACCTCTAGCTAGACGAGTGGGCGGTGTAACATCCAGTGCCTAAACCATGGTACGAGAACCGTGATGTTGAGAACTGCTCGATGCTCGAGGGCACAATCTAGCAATATGCCTCGGATCACCACAAGTGTAACAAGTCCCTGTCTACTAGGACTGATGACCCTTAAACTAACCTGACAGCCTGAGTAACCACCCTGAAAATTATGGAACAGAGGTACACTGATAGGAGCTAACGGTGCACTATAGGGTAGTTGATCAGAATACTGCATATGAGAACCACGACTACTTGGAGCACCGTGAGAAGTCAAGTGTTGAATGAAACGACCTGGGAGGATGGCCTCTACCAAAAGAATCCATGCCTCTAGATGAGGCACCACTGAACCTGCCAGAATGACGAGGCCTCTTGTTAGACCCCTGACCGCTCCTTTGAGCTAGAACCATCTAAACCCTCCTGGCCACATTGGCCGCATCCTGGAAAGAAATCTCGCTCCTTGTCTCCTTATCCATCTGCAATCGAATAGGCTGAGCGAGTCCCTCAATGAACCTCCTTTATCTATCTCTCTCTCGGTGGGAAGTATAAGAAGAGCATGGTGGGCTAAGTCAATGAATCTGGTCTTGTACTGAGTGACGGTCATAGAACCCTGTTGGAGACGCTCAAACTGCCTCCGATAGTCTTCCCTCTGGGTGATAGGAAGAAACTTCTCCAGAAATGGCTAAGAGAATTGATCCCAAGTCAAAGCCGGTGACCCAACTGGTCTAGCCAAACAATAATCCCTCCACCAAGTCTTGGCAGAACCTGATAGATGAAAAGCAGAAAAGTCGACCCCATTGGTTTCCACTATCCCCATGTTTCGTAGAACCTCATGACAGCTGTCCAAATAGTCATGGGGATCCTTTGAAGATGTACCACCATAGGTGGTAGTAAAAATCTTGGTGAACCTATCCAGCCTCCATAAGGCATCAGCAGACACAACTGACCCATCACCGGTCTGTGCCACAACACCCGGCTGAACTACCCCAACTGGCTGAGCTGCTGGGGGTCTAAAACTGGGGAGCCATTTGCTCCGGAGTACAAGTAACAGGAGTCTAGGATCCTCCTCCAGCTTGGGAGACAGTTGGTGCTACATGGAATATGCCTACCTGAGTGACACTCTCCATAAGGCCCACTAGACGGACCAGAGCATCTTGGAGTATCGGGGTGGCAATGAACCCCTTTGGATCTGAGCTGGCCGTGCTGGAACTGTCTGGGCCCGAACCTCTTCCTCAAAATCTACCTGAGGCTCCACTGCTAGTGCTGCTACTTGAGCTCTGGGTTGAGCCCTGCCTCTGCCTCGACCTCTATTACAGCCTCGGTCTTTGCCCCTTGTAAGAGCTGCCACTGGGGGCTCGGGCTGCTGGTCAGTTGATGAAGCAGTACATATTCTTACCATCTGCGAAAGGACAGAGTGGAAGTTCAATTAGCATTGAGAAATCAAGTCGTACGACCAGAAAGAATAAATGTGAAGTTTTTTCTAGACTTTGTAGCCTCTGTGGGATTAGCACAGACATCTCCGTACCGATCCCTCAGACTTTACCTAGCTTGTTCATGAATTGTGAGACCTAGGCAACCTAGTGCTCTGATACCAATTTGTCACGACCCGGATTCCCCACCTTCGGGATCGTGATGGCACCTACTCGTGAAAGCTAGGCAAGCCAGTTGATACGTTCGAACACATTAATTATCAACCCAAACAGAAGTAATAACTTGAAAATAAAGCTAAGCTGGTATAAAATGCGAAAGTTCCATAACAACTTAAGTTCTAAAACAAGGTTACCCAACGATCTGGTGTCATAATGTCACGAACATCTAAAGATTTCAACAAATATTGGTTTAAAAGAAATACAACTGTTCTCGAAATGAAAAGAGACAGTATATCTAAAACATAAGGAAGGGGACTCCGGAGTCTGCGAACACTGGTATATCTACCTCGGGTCTCCTATGGACTGAAGGCAGCAACCCACGATCTACTCACGAGGTTCAGTACCAAAATCTACACAAAAAGTGCAGAGTGCAGTATCAGAACAACCGACCCCATGTACTGGTAAGTGTCGAGACTAACCTTGGTGAAGTAGTGACGAGGCTAGGACACGAAAACCATACAAACATGTGCAGGTAAATCAAATACGAATAGGACAATTGTAATAAGAAATAACAGATAAAGTTGCGAAGGGGACATGCTGTGGGGAATACCAAATTCTAACAGTAAACCAAATAGAGAAGCATAATAACACCATATTTGTATCAACAAGAATAATGAATAGTAACACGTGCACGACATCACCCTTCGTGCTTTTACTCTCGTTCTCACCATAAGAAATAACAGAAATCGCACGGTATCACCCTTCGTGCATTACCTCTCACAATCATGGCACGACATCACTCTTCGTGCATTAAACTCTCATAATATCGGCACGATATCACCCTTCGTGCATTAGCTCTCAAATCATGGAACGACATTACCCTTCGTGCATTAACACTAACAATATCGGCACGACATCACCCTTCGTGCATAAACACTCACTCCTATTATCATGCACGACATCACCCTTCGTGCTTTACACTCTTCCTCTCCCAAACAATAGAAACAATACATCCATGCAAGGGAATCACCAAGAGAAACAATAACATCCTGGCAAGGGAATCAACTATAACCAATCTTGTTTCAACAATTCACTTCACAAAATAAATCTCTACTTGAGCCAATACTCAACAATGGCCAATTACCAAGAAATTATCATAAATCTTGTGCAACAGTGATAATCATCAACTTAAACATGGACAGTACATAACAAGAGCTACAACAATCATGGTATAAGACTCACGTGCATACTTGATACCAACGTATAGATACTCGTCACCACACCTATACGTCGTACTCAACACTAACACATAGCAAATAAGACCACAACTCCTATTTCCTCAAGCTAATGTTAGACCAAACACTTACCTCAATTCCACGAATAAAATCAAGCCTCAATTACCCCTTCACCTCTCGGTTCCACTTACAATCCGCCGCTTGTATCTAGTCATAATTTACTTAATAACATTAATAAATGCTAAATAAACCAATTCTAATGCATGATTATAGATTTCCTAATGTTTTCCCCAAAAAGTCAAAAATCGACCCCAGGCCTGCTTAGTTAAAACTCAAAGTTCGAACCAAAACTCGATTACCCATTCACCCCACGAACTCAAATATGCATTTGGTTTTGAAATCCAACCTCAAATTGAGGTCCAAATCCCCAAAATTTAAAAATTTTAATTCCTACCCAAAAACACCCAATTTCCCATGAAAAACCCTAGATTTTGAAGTGAAATCATGTAAAAAAATGAATTAGATTGAAGAAGATGAGCTAGAAATCACTTACCTATGATTTGGAGAAGTTTGGGTCTTTGAAAAATCACTAAGGGATGTTTAGGGTTTGATAGAATTGAAAAATGGTGAAAATCCCGTCTGAAATCTCACTTAACAGGCCGCAGTTGTGATGACCCAAAATGTCATCTTTAAATTAAATAATCATCTCGATGTTTTAATACCTTGAAAAAAAGCACTATCAATAATTTCTCAACTTGCGTGCGCAGTCCGTAGAATTTTCCGGAAGGTTTTTGTATGAAAAATAGATTAAATTATGAATTAGAGCTTTAAAACTCAAACTGAGTTGACTTCGGTGAACATTTTGAGCAAACGAACCCGGATTCAAGTTTTGACCATTCTGGTAGTTTCGTATCGTGATTTGGGACTTGGTCATATGCTTGAAATCGAATTCGGAGGTCCCTAGATCAAATTATCGCCATTTAATAGAATCTAGAAATCTAAGGCTAAAGATTTCTTAAGTTTGACCGGAGATTTGACTTTTGAGCAAACGACCCTAAAATGGAATTTTGATAATTAAAATAGTTTCGTATGGTAATTTTGGGCTTAGGAGCATGTTCGGATTTGGATTTGGAAGTCCGTAGGATAATTCGGCGCATTTTGGCGAAAGTTGGAAAATAGAAGATTTTTGGAAAAGTTTGATTGAGAGTTGACTTGTTGATATCGGAGTCGGGATCCAGTTCTGAAAATTCTTATAGCTTCGTTATGTCATTTATGACTTGTGTGGAAAATTTAAAGTCAATCGGACTTGATTTGATAGGTTTTTGCATCGAATATAGAAGTTAGAAGAATTGAAAACTCATAATTCGATTCATGGCGCGATTCAAAATTTTAGTGTTGTTTAGCATGGTTTAAATCCTCGACTAAGTTCTTATTGTATTCTGGGACATGATGCCATATTTGGTTAGAGTCTCGAGGGGCTCGGGTGAGTTTCGGAGTGGTTTCGGACCATTTTTAGGCCAATTTAACTTGCTGGATTTTGACAGCAAGGTTCGATAATTCTGATGCAAAGAGCATAATTTGGAAGCTTATATCTAGCAATCAATAAGGAATCTGAAAATGTACAAAACATGAAAGTTGTAGCCCTTGCATTCTAGTTTCCAGAAACTTTAACCATTAAGCATTTGGATATTTATACAGAAAGTTATGATCGATTAAATAAGGACTGATAAAACTATTTTGAAATTTCCCAGAAATTTCTGATGCGAGGAGGCTACTTTGGAAGCTTATATCTCGAAATATATAGAGAATCCGAAAATATGAAAAACATAAAGGTTGTAGCTCTTGGAATATAGTTTCCGTAAAGTTAAACCATTCATCATTCGGACTTTTGTACAGAAAGTTATGCTCGATTGAATATAGCTGGTTTAGTGACGAAAATGGACTTTTAGTGACGAGCGGGGCAGAAACTTAAGGACCAAAAATGCTCATTTCTTCATTTTCGTTTTGGAATTTTTGGAGCTCGGTTCTTGGGCGATTTTGAGGTGTTCTTCACGATTTCAACTCAAGTAAGTGTCCTATACTCGAAAGTGTTTATATTACATAAATCCATGGTTATTTTCATCGTTTAATTCGGATTTAAATGGAAATAATCAAGATTTTTGCAAAATCTTCCAAAAATGAAAATTTTAGATTTGGAGGTCGAGTTGTTGTCGGAATTTGATAAAATTTGTATGGTTGAACTCGTGGTTGAATGGGTTGTCCGATTTTGTGAGTTTTATTGGGTTCCGAGACGTGGGCCCCACAGGCGAATTTTTAGTACAATTTCGGATTTTTTATGGAAAATGTAGAATTTCATATGGAATTAATTCCTATAATTTTTATAGACTGAATCGAATTGTTTATGATTAGATTTGAGAATTTCGGGCACGAATTCGCGAGGAAAAGGCTTGTTGGAGTTTTGAATTGGTTGCAAAGCGAGGCAAATGTTTGGTCTAACCTTAGCTTGAGGGATTAGGAGTTGTGTCCTATTTGTTATGTGTTATTTGTTGAGTACGATATGTAGGCATGGTGACGAGTATCTATACGTTGGTGTCAAACATGCTCGTGAGTCTTATACTTTGATTAATGTGACTCCGTTTCGTATTGTATATGCTCTATATGATAATTTCTATTGAGAAATATGACTTGTGGAAGTATTATTGTTAATTGAACATGGTAGAGCGTTGGCTCAAGTTGAGAATTTAATTGTTGAACATTGTTGAGCATTGGTCAAGTTGAGAATTGGATTGTTGAACATTGTTGAGCATATGCTCAAGTTGAGAATTGAATTGTTGAACATTGTAGAGCATTGGCTCAAGTTGAGAATTGAATTGTTGAACATTGTAGAGCAATAGCTCAAGTTGTGAATAGAATTGGGAAGTAAACGTGAAAGAAGAAAGGAGATAGAGAATCATGATATTGTCTCCCTTGCGGGATGTTATTGTTTTGATGTTGTTTTCCTTGTCGGGATTTGATTGTTGTACTATTGTTACCTTATCAGGATTTTATTGTGATTTCATTTATTTCCTTTCCCTTATTTCTTGTGATTGTTGTTTGGGTGAGGAAGAGTGTTAAAACACGAAGGGTGATGTCGTGTATGATTTTGTGAGGAAGAGTGTAAAGCACGAAGGGTGATGCTGTGTCGCACGATGTACAATTCCGTGCCAATTATATTGATTTTATGGTGAGGAAGAGTGTAAAGCACGAAGGGTGATGCCGTGCAGTTTCTATTGATTCTTATGGTGAGGACGAGAGTAAAAGCACAAAGGGTGATGCCGTGCACTTGTCCTTGATTTTTCCTAATTCTAATTGAGTTATGTTGTCCTGTACGTTTTTTTTTACTGATTTTACGTTATTACTTGATTTTATTTCGATGTTATATATTCCCTTACCCTATTTGCCTTGTGTTTGTTGCTTGGGTGAGGAAGAGTGTAAAGCACTAAGGGTGATGCCTCGTATTATTTTGGTGAGAGAGTGTTAAAGCACGAAGGGTGATGCCGTGTATTGTTTTGGTGAGAGAGTGTTAAAGCACGAAGGGTGATGCCGTGCATTTTCTGTTTGCTGTGTTTACTTGTTATTAACAATTCAAGTATATTAACAGTTTAGATCCCTTTATTGTTGTGATCGTTTGTGTTAGGATCCATAGTGTTTACAATACCTCGCCTTATATTTTTAAATATGTTCAATACTTCAAATTTCATGAATTGTTACATTTTTAACTCAATTGATTTCTCAACTAAAGTTTCCTTAAACTGTTTGAGGTTGTACTTTACTTAAAAAGGAATTTCTACTATGTTTTGATTTATTAATTTCTCGTATTAAAGGTAATGATTCCTTCGATATTGTACTTTAACTGAAAATGGTATTTTCTTTATCAAATGATTTCTAAAAATAACTTCATCTTTTCTTGTTGATTTCCTAATTGGGTTGGAAGTTGTACTCTACTTTATGTTAAGTGAATGAGGCTCCTTGAACATTCTTAATTGTATTGGGTTATGGAACCTATGAGCTGAGTAACATGAGAATATCGTTGTGCAATGTGAGACAGAAATATGTGGGCACAAGGTGCCAGGGAAAATATTATGATTTTATTTAATGGCATGTGAGTTGTCCGTGCGGTTGTGACATAAATATGGGCACGAGGTACCGTGAAAATATGAAAGTGGGCTGAGACCTATATTATTTATGATTATGAAATGAGGTATCACAAGGTGACCTTTACTCGAAAGAATTATATTCGAAAGATGCTTATCTGAAAGATATTTATTTGAAGGAAATATATTCGAAATATATTTATTGAAAAGCATATTATCTTAAAGATTATTACTTGAAGGATTTATGGGCAAAAGATTTATATTAAGGATTTGATTAATTGATTGTACTTGTATTTATTATTTGTTGAGAAACATTTATGGTGTTCTGGTTGTCTGCTGTTTATATCACTGGTTGATCATTGTTGCCATCATTGTTATCTGCTTCCTATTATTTTTGTACGCTATATTGCACAGGTTTATTTGGTAGTCTGGTCCTAGCCTAGTCACTACTTCGCCGAGGTTAGGCTAGGCACTTACCAGCACATGGGGTCGGTTGTGTTGATACTACACTTTGCACTCTTTTGTGCAGATCCTCGTGATGTAGATTTCGGACCGCAGTGAGATTGATGTTTCTTGTTCACCGGGCGACCCGAGGTAGTCCTGCAAGCGTCCGCAGGTCTTGGCGTCTCCTTCTATCTACTATTCCTGTTTCTTTCATGTATTTCCGGAGACAGTGTTGTATTTATTTCTTTTAGACCTTTATTTGTAGTACTCCTAGACAGTCTGTGAAGTTGTGACACCAGTCTTGGGTTGATTTGTTATGGATTGGTATTAGCAGTGTTATTAAAACTTTACAATGCAACCTTACGCTTATTCAATTCTGTTGTTATCTAATTGTTGGCTCTTAACTATTATCGGATTAAAAATGGAAATAAGGTAAATAGTTCAGTTGGTTGGCTTGCCTAGCCTTCACTAGTAGGCTCCATCACGACTCCCGAGGGCGGGAAATTCGGGTCGTGACAAGTTGGTATCAGAGCTCTAGGTTACATAGGTCTCACAATTCATAGACAAGCTTAGTAGAGTCTGAGGGATCAGTAAGGAGACGTCTGTATTTATCCCCAGAGGCTACAGAGTTAGGAAAAGTTTCACTCCCATTCTTCTCTGTCGTGCGATTTTGTTCTCACATTGCTAAATTGAAACCTCTACTCTTGTCCTTTCACGAATGGCGAAGTCACGTGCCGCTTCTTCAGCCGAACAACATCACAGACCGGTGATAGATCAATTATGTCTTCAGAGGCTTTGCGGAGGTTGGATAGGTTTCACCAAGCTCTTCGCTGCCACTTTCAACGGTGCATCTTTTGAGGACTCGCAAGATTATCTTGACCGCTGCTATAAAGTATTGCAGAACTTGAGAATAGTCGAAAGCGATGGGGTTGATTTTGCTGTGTTTGAGATGACAAGTAGAGGTAGTGGAAAGATAATGTATCTACTAGACCAGTTGTGGTTCTGACGAAAAATGCAGACGTATCAAGAGATCACCTAATGAATCATGTAGGGGTCAAGATGTTAGAGGTGGAGGTGAGACTCCTAGAGGTGGAGACCCAGTCCGTTGATATATTTTCTATGGTATGACTGAGGTTGCTACCCAGACGGTATCGTTATAAGTACGGTCTCGAATTATTATAAAGTCAAAATTTCCTTAACTTGATTCGGTTTTGAGTATCGAGGAAAGTTCTCTTATTGTGCTCCACTTATGAGTGAGCTTCATAATTCTTAAATCTACATATGTAAATACTTCTGTTAGGAGATTATATGGATATAGCTATGTCTATCATTATGTGTTGGTCACTAAAAATAGTTGTGAGGCTAAAAGTGACTTTTGTTAATCAATTCGATGAGTTTGATATAATTTCTAAATAATTGATTTCCGTTGTAAATTATATGCCCTACCGGTAAGAGGGATCATTGTATGTTGTGATTTTGTTTAACTAAAATTATTTGAAAGAAGGAAGAAAGGAAATGGAAAATTTTAGTTTGCATAATGTGCAAAATACTTGTGATTCAGAGTTGAGGATGAGATCCTCGCATTTTTATATAATATGAAATATTTAAACCGGGCTACAAGCTACGGTGGATGTTATATAAGGACGAGGTCCTGGTGGTGAAACATTTATGTGTTTAAATTCTCCTTTTATGAAATTAAATTTGTGCTATAGCACTTGTAGGGAGTTATGCGTATTAGGCTTATTTGAAAATTCTTGTATGAATATCTCTGTGCATAATTTACCAAAATTGTATTGTAACTATTGAGTTTTAGCCTACAAGGTGAGAGCCCAGGTGGCGTTAAATTGTGACTCATTAATTCGGGTAAGTAATTATAAGATCGTCATGCCTTGTTGGTAGTAAACTGGAGGTTTGAAACGAAATTTTGTTAACATGAGATTAATTGGCGATGTTGTAATCTATTATGAACAACCATTAAGACCAGAGATATGGTTATGTTCATACAATGATGCGTTTTATGTCAAGATATCATTGTGATAATGTCGTGCTTGTAATGCGGAGATTAGTATTATTGATATATACTTTGTGGTGCGTTGTTGGGTTGTGGCATGTTGTTAGGAGTTGTTTTGGTGTTACTCTGACAGGTGGATAGGCCCAATTACAGGGGAGACTCTACCGAAATTTCTGCAAAATTTGGGAGTTAGAAAAAAAATTGGGATATTCAGATGTGCAAAGAAAGAGATAAGTTACATTATGTGTTAGAGGACAGGCTCTACTTTTCATTTGAGGACGAATGACCCGAAGTCGGGGAGAATGTAATACCCCGTATTTGATGGGTGCATAGGCACGAGTTGCTATAGCCAGTCGGGACTAATATCGTGTGTTGACGTGAAAATCGGGCCTTTCTGAAAATGATTGGAGTGTAAGAAATTTGTTTCAAAGATTACAAATATGGATAAAGGAAATAATCTCAATTGAAATGGTATTGTCGGACTTATGTCGAATGCAGTAATGTGGGATCAACCGTGAGTATACGTATAAAAGTAAAATCATCAATTTGGAAACGTCAGAATAATTCTTAGTACGTTCGAGGACGAACGTTTGTTTTAGAGGTGGAGAATGTGATGACCCAAAATGTCATCTTTAAATTAAATAATCATCTCGATGTTTTAAGACCTTGAAAAAAAGCGCTATCAATAATTCCTCGACTTGCATGCGCAGTCCGTAGAATTTTTCGGAAGGTTTTTGTATGAAAAATAGATTAAATTATGAATTAGAGCTTTAAAACTCAACTGAGTTGACTTCGGTCAACATTTTGAGCAAACGAACCCCGATCCAAGTTTTGACCATCCCGATAGTTTTGTATCGTGATTTGGGACTTGGACATATGCCCAAAATCGAATTCGGAGGTCCCTAGATCAAACTATCGCCATTTAATGGAATCTAGAAATCTAAGGCTAAAGATTTCTTAAGTTTGACCGGAGATTTGACTTTTGAGCAAACGACTCTGGAATGGAATTTTGATGATTCAAATAGTTTCGTATGGTGATTTTGGACTTAGGAGCATGTTCGTATTTGGATTTGGAAGTCCGTAGGACAATTCGGCGCATTTTGGCGAAAGTTGGAAAATAGAAGATTTTTGGAAAAGTTTGACCGAGAGTTGACTTTTTGATATCGGGGTCGGAATCCAGCTTTGATATTTTTATAGCTTCGTTATGTCATTTATGACTTGTGTGCAAAATTTGAAGTCAATCGGACTTGATTTGATAGGTTTTTGCATCGAATATAGAAGTTAGAAGAATTGAAAACTCATAATTCGATTCATGGCGCGATTCAAAATTTTAGCGTTGTTTAGCGTGGTTTAAATCCTCGGCTAAGTTCATATTGTATTCTAGGATATGTTGCCATATTTGGTTAGAGTCCCAAGGGGCTCGGTTGAGTTTCAGAGTGGTTTCGGACCATTTTTAGGCCAATTTAACTTGCTGGATTTTGACGGCAAGGTTCGACAATTCTGATGCGAGGAGCATAATTTGGAAGCTTATATCTAACAATATATAAGGCATCTGAAAATGTACAAAACATGAAAGTTGTTGCCCTTGCATTCTAGTTTCCAGAAACTCTAACCATTAAGCATTTGGATATTTATACGGAAAGTTATGATCGATTAAATAAGGGCTGGTAAAGCTGTTTTGAAATTTCCCAGAAATTTCTGATGCGAGGAGGCTACTTTGGAAGCTTATATCTCGAAATATATAAGGAATCCGAAAATATGCAAAACATAAAGGTTTTAGCCCTTGGATTCTAGTTTCCATAAAAATAAACCATTTGTCATTTGGACTTTTGTACAAAAAGTTATGCTTGATTGAATATAGCTGATAAAGTTATTTCTAGTGGACTTTTAGTAACGAAAATGGACTTTCAGTGACGGATGAGCAGAAACTTAAGGACCAAAAATGCTCATTTTCATTTTGGGATTTTTGGAGCTCGGTTCTTGGGCGATTTTGAGGTGTTCTTCACGATTTCAACTCAAGTAAGTGTCTTATACTCGAAAGTGTTTATATTACATAAATCCATGGTTATTTTCATCGTTTAATTCGGATTTAAATGGAAGAAAATCAAGATTTTTGCAAAATTTTCCAAAAATGAAAATTTTAGAATAGGTTGTCGGATTTGTGAGTTTTGTCGGGTTCTGAGACGTGGGCCCCACGGGCGAATTTTTAGTACAATTTTGGATTTTTAATGGAAAATGTAGAATTTCATATGGAATTAATTCCTATAGTTTTTATTGACTGAATCGAATTGTTTATGACTAGATTTGAGAATTTCGGGCACGAATTTGCGAGGCAAAGGCTTGTTGGAATTTTGAATTGGTTGCAAAGCGAGGTAAGTGTTTGGTCTAACCTTAGCTTGAGGGATTAGGAGTTGTGTCCTATTTGTTATGTGTTATTTGTTGAGTACGACGTATAGGCATGGTGACGAGTATCTATACATTGGTGTCAAGCATGTCCGTGAGTCTTATACTTTGATTAATGTGACTCTGTTTCGTATTGTATATGCTCTATATGATAATTTCTATTGAGGAATATGACTTGTGGAAGTATTATTGTTATTTGAACATGGTAGAGCGTTGGCTCAAGTTGAGAATTTAATTGTTGAACAATGTAGAGCATTGGCTCAAGTTGAGAATTGAATTGTTGAACATTGTAGAGCATTGACACAGGTTGAGAATTGAATTGTTGAACATTGTAGAGCATTGGCTCAAGTTGTGAATATAATTGGGAAGTAAACGTGAAATAAGAAAGGAGAGAGAGAATCATGATATTGTCTCCCTTGCGGGATGTTATTGTTTTGGTGTTGTTTTCCTTGTCGGGATTTGATTGCTGTACTATTGTTCCCTTACCGGGATTTTATTGTGATTTCATTTATTTCCTTTCCCTTACTTTTTGTGATTGTTATTTGGGTGAGGAAGAGTGTTAAAGCACGAAGGGTGATGTCGTGTATGATTTTGTGAGGAAGAGTGTAAAGCACGAAGGGTAATGCCGTGCCACACGATGTACAATTCCGTGCCGATTATATTGATTTTATGGTGAGGAAGAGTGTAAAGCACGAAGGGTGATGTCGTGCAGTTTATATTGATTCTTATGGTGAGGACGAGAGTAAAAGCACGAAGGGTGATGCCGTGCACTTGTCCTTGATTTTTCCTGATTCTAATTGAGTTATGTTGTCCTGTACGTTTTTTTTACTGATTTTTTGTTATTACTTGATTTTATTTCGATGTTATAGATTCCCTTACCCTATTTGCCTTGTGTTTGTTGCTTGGGTGAGGAAGAGTGTAAAGCACGAAGGGTGATGCCGTGTATTATTTTGGTGAGAGAGTGTTAAAGCACGAAGGGTGATGCCGTGTATTGTTTTGGTCAGAGAGTGTTAAAGCACGAAGTGTGATGCCGTGCACTTTCTGTTTCCTGTGTTTACTTGTTATTAACAATTCAAGTGTATTAACTGTTTATATTCCTTTACTGTTGTGATCCTTTGTGTTGGGATCCATAGTGTTTACAATACCTCGCCTTATTTTATTTTTTAATATGTTCAATACTTCAAATTTCAAGAATTGTTACATTTTTAACTCAATTGATTTCTCAACTAAAGTTTCCTTAAACTGTTTGAGGTTGTACTTTACTTAAAAAGGAATTTCTACTAAGTTTTGATTTATTAATTGCTCGTATTAAAGATAATAATTCCTTCGATATTGTACTTTAATTGAAAATGGTATTTTCTTTATCAAATGATTTCTAAAAATAACTTCATCTTTTCTTGTTGATTTCCTAATTGGGTTGGAAGTTGTACTCTACTTTATGTTAAGTGAATGAGGCTCCTTGGACATTCTTAATTGTATTGGGTTATGGAACCTATGAGCTGAGTAACATGAGAATATCGTTGTGCAATGTGAAACAGAAATATGTGGGCACAAAGTGCCGAGGAAAATATTATGGTTTTATTTAATGGGACGTGAGTTGTCCGTGCGGTTGTAACATAAATATGGGCACGAGCTGCTGTAAAAATATGAAAGTGGGCTGAGACCTATATTATTTATGATTATGAAATGAGGTGTCACAAGGTGACCTTTACTCGAAAGAATTATATTCGAAAGATGCTTATTTGAAAGATACTTATTTGAAGGAAATATATTCAAAATATATTTATTGAAAAGCATATTATCTTAGAGATTATTACTTGAAGGATTTATAGGTGAAAGATTTATATTTGAAGGACTTGATTAATTGATTGCACTTGTATTTATTATTTGTTGAGAAACATTTATGGTGTTCTGGTTGTCTGCTATTTATATCATTGGTTGATCATTGTTGCCATCATTGTTATCTGCTTCCTATTATTTTTGTACGCTATATTGCACAGGTTTATTTGGTAGTATGACCCTAGCCTTGTCACTACTTCGCCGAGGTTAGGCTTGACACTTACCAGCACATGGGGTCGGTTGTGCTGATACTATACTCTGCACTCTTTTGTGCAGATCCCAGTGCTATAAATTTCGGACCGCAGTGAGATTGATGTTTCTTGTTCATCAGGCGACCCGAGGTAGTCCTGGAAGCGTCCGCAGGCCTTGGCGTCTCCTTCTATCTACTATTCCTGTTTCTTTCATGTATTTTCGGAGACAGTGTTGTATTTATTTCTTTCAGACCTTTATTTGTTGTACTCCTAGACAGTCTGTGAAGTTGTGACACCAGTCTTGGGTAGATTTGTTATGGATTGGTATTAGCATTATTATTAAAACTTTACAATGCAACCTTCTGCTTATTCAATTCTGTTGTTATCTAATTGTTGGCTCTTAATTGTTGGCACTAGTAGGCGCCATCACGACTCCCGAGGGCGGAAAATCTGGGTCGTGACTGCAGTTATCGCAATTGCGATCAGGGGTTCGTAATTGTGATCCTATAAATTTCTGCAGCCTACGCATTTGTGACAAATATGTCACATTTGCGACAATTGTGACCTTCGCATTTCCGGCCAGAGTGTCGCATTTGCGAGGATGGCCTACCCATGCTTGGTTCGTATTTGCGACATTATTGTTGCATTTCCTAGGTCTACTCACTTCGCAATTGCGAAGCCTAATCTCACAATTGAGAGATCAGAGGCCTTTGCAAAACACCAGATGCCTCAACTGAGTTTTCCTAAGTCCTAATCACCCTGTGGCCTATCCAAAACTCACCCGAGCCCTCGGGGTTCCAAATCAAACATGCACACAAGTCTAAAAATATCATACAGACTTGCTCGTGTGATCAAATCATCAATATAACATCAACAATTATGAATTTAGTACCGAAATTCATGAAATTCTTAAGAACATTGAAATTTTCATTTTCTCAACTATGGGTCCGATTTATAGCAAATCAACTACGATTCTTACCAAATTTCACAGATTCGACTTACTTATTATTTTAAACCTGTACCGGGCACCGAAAGCAAAATACGGTCCCGATACCATCAAGATCACACACCATTTCATTTCCAAAAGTCTTTATATTTTCCAGCAAATAATTTTCTTAAAATATTCTTTTCTCGGGCTAGGGACCTCGGAATTTGATTCCGGGCATACACCCAACTCCCATATTTTACTACGGACCCTACGAGACCGTCTAATCACGGGTCCGAATCCGTTTACAAAAAATATTGACCGAAAACTTTAAAGGTCAAAAGCAATATTTTTCTTAAATTTCACATAAAAGCTTTCCGGAAACGCGCGGACCGCGCATGCCAATCGAGGTGAAATAAAAAGAGGTTTTAAAGGCCTCCGAACACTTATTTGACTTCTAAAATAAGAGATGACCTTTTGGGTCATCACAGTATCTGTGGAAAACCATCCGGTAATTGAAATTGGTGCAATTACTAAGGTAGTAATTACATAGCCTAGTAATTACATAATATAATGAATACAACGATCTGTTTATTTATAATAACGTAATTACAGTGTAATTGCAATTTTTCTATTTAGTTGCATAAGTATAATTACACAGTTAAATTAAATTATAAATGAAGTAATTATCAAAACTTAAAATTAATCTATTTTATTACTAGTCTCTTGACATGTGCATTGCGCATGTGTATTCTGTCTTTATAAGTGTAAACTTTAAATAAGTAAATAAAGTTGTCAAATTTATTTGAAGGGGTATAACCTTTCATTTTAGTTGCTAATCACAATTAACTAACAATTTCTATTTTTTTTCTTTTGGTTTCACTAGTTAGTATAAATATTTTTTTATAAGTATGACCGATATTAGATTTGGTATTTAAGATATATATTTTTATTGAATATACATTAATTGTAATTATATATTTATAACAAATATTATTAAAATAATTGATATGTATTTTCTAAATTAATAATATTTAGTTTAATTAATTATAAAAACTAAAAACATACTATTTGTAAGAACATCATGGAGTACATGTTCGATAAAATAAATTAATATTTATAAATATAATATCATAATATTATACAAATGTTTGACAAAACTAATCTATCCATTCTAACTAAAAAATGAACAACATGCAATGTGAAATAACAAGTAAATACTACTAAAACAAGTAAATTGAAACTATAAGTATAACACAATTTTAAAATAAAAATAAAAATAGTTTAACATATGTCAAATTCCAACATAATAAAAATAAGTTCCAATACAACTTAAGATTAGCAAACATAATAAGTTTATAACCCCATTCAACAACAAAATTCTACTCTAATGACATTACTCATTATATGCCAAGTTTGTTAATGACTCATTATTTCTAATATTAGGTGTAGTTTCAAATACTAGAATAATAACTCAATTATGCTAAATGAAGAAAATAGAACAAATAAAAAATAAAATAGCAATTACATGGGATCACAAGAAGTAAAGAGAGAGAAACAAAATATAAATAATGTACAAAAAAAATATATTTTAAAACTAAAAAGTAAAAATAAAATAAAAAGAAATTAAACTAATAGAAATAATAAAAAGTTTATAAAGAAAATGTCATGACCCGAATTCCGCTAAAGGCAGTGATGGCGCCGGACACCGCTGTAAGGCAAGCCAACCAAAATACTTAATTAAATTCTTGTTTAAACAATTTAGAAAACTATGATTTTTTATTTAATTTTACCAGTAAAAGATAATAGTTTCAAATCAAATATGAATGTTAAGAAGTTAATACAAGATACCCCATAATCGTCCCAGAATCCGGTGTCACAAATGCATGAGCATTTACTAGAGAATGCAATAAAATGCAGTAATTGTCCGGAATACAAGTAGACAAAAATGAAAAACACAGTAAAATACTCTGAAGGAGACTCTGCTGGCTGCGGGTCGTCTCGATAAATGCAGCTCACCTAAGTTTCCGTATCAACCATGCCGCTATGCCACTAAGTCACTAGCCACACTTGAACCTGTGCAACAAAAATGCACATCAAGTGTAGTATGAGTACGAAAACAACGTGTACCCAATGAGTATCCCGTCTAATCTCGAAGAAGTAGAGACGAGAGGTCGACTTCGACACTTACTAATGGTCCAATGATAATATCGAAAAAGTGTGAGGAATTCATGGATTTCATAAAGCAAAATTTAACTCATAAAGTCGGAAAGCCGGTAAATAACTTCTCAAATAATAAAGGATTTCCAAAGGTTTACTTTTCATTATCTTTATCAATTTATCTCTTTCTAGGAAGGGGCAATTATCAACATTTAAAATTCTCAAGCAAGCAATACAAGCATGCGCATATCATGTCGTGGTCGTACGGCCCAATCCAATAATATTTAAACCGTGCACTGCCAGAGGGTCGAATGGCGCGAACCATAGATGCGTCTACTTAATCTACCGAGGTGTTTAGACCTTTCTGAAATTAAACGCATACAAAAGTCAATCAAGAAGTCAACAGGGAACAATTACCCAAAGAAAAGTCAATTCTCTTTTAACAATTTTATAAAATAAAGTTTAATCCTTTTAGAAATTCATTTACCAATTCGATAGGATTTAAACAATTCAACTGCCAACAAGATTACAGATATTCCAAGTATAGCATGCATTTGTATCCTAGACTACCCAGACTTACACATAATAGTAGCTACGCACGAACTCTCCTCACCTCGTTCATACGTAGCCCCCCACAAATAGGAGCACATAACAAATTATATCACCTATGGGGACAATTCTCTCTTACAAGGTTAGAAAGGAGACTCACCTCGCTCCGAAGATCCATAACCGGCATTCCACGCCCTTCCAAAAACTCTATTTGATGCTAAATGATTCCAATAATTATGCAAATCCATTAATATATGTTCAATTACTCATTACAATCTAATTTATAACAGTTCCTAACCCCGATCGAAAAGTTGACAAAATTGCCCTCTGAGCCCACATGCTCGATTCCGAAATTTCTCGAAGATAAAGTTTACCCATGAACTCATGAACTCAAATATATGATTTTCTTCTAATTTCATACCCAAAATTGTGGTCAAAATCCAAGAATATCAATTTTTTAGGTTTTCCCTCAACCCCAAGTTTCTACCAATTTTCATGCTCAAATCCTAAAAAAACCATGTATTTAACTCACAAGGGATGATATTAACTTACCTCATGTTTGATGATGAAATCCCTCTCTTGAAGCTCTCCAAAAATCGCCCAAACAAGAGTAAAATGGAGGAAAATGGCCAAGACCCCCGATTTTTAAAGAACCTTACTGCTTCCAGCAATTCCGCACTTGCGATCACACGACCGCTTCTGCGCCTCGACTCTCGCAGGTGCGGTCCCGCTTCTGCGGCGAGATGACCGCATTTGCGGTCCTTACACTTCCTGCCCAAAATCATATTTGCGGCTCTCCTGGCCGCTTCTGCGCTCCGCACCTGCGGCCCAAGCCTCGCAGGTGCGGTTCCACCAGAAGACAGCTGCTGCACTTCCTCTTCCAATTTCTAAAATTGATCCGTTAACCATCCGAAATTCACCCGAGGCTCCCAGAACCCCAACCAATTATACCAACCAGTCCCAAAACACATTACGGACTTGCTCGAGGCCTCAAATCATATCAAGCAACGCTAAAATCATGATCGACCCCCAATCCAAGCTTAAGGAACTTTAGAATTTCAAACTTCTACATTCGATGACGAAACCTATCAAATCACGTCCGATTGACCTCAAATTTTGCACAGAAGTTATATTTGACATTACGGACCTACTCCAACTTCCAGAATTGGATTCCAACCCCGATATCAAAAAGTCCACTTCCGGTCAAACTTCTCAAAAACCTTCAAATTTCTATCTTCAGCCAAATGGCTCCAAAATGACTTACGAACCTCTGAATTCACTTCCGATCGCGCTCCCAATAACAGAATGACTATACGGAGCTATTCCCATACTCGGAATCTCAAACGGACATTGATAACCCTGGAATGCACTTCAATCCAAACTTATGAGATTCTTCCAAAAATGCTAACTTCCACAATAAGCACTGAAACAATCCTGGGTCTTCCAAAATCCAGTCCGGACATACACCAAAGTCTGAAATCATCATATGAACCTGCTGGAATATTTGAATCCCAATTCCAAGGTCGTTTACTCAAAAATCCAACCTTATTCAATTTTTTCAACTTAAAGCTTCCGAAATGAGAATTCTTTTTCCAAATCAACTCCGAACTTCCCGGAATTCAATTCCGACCATGCGCACAAGTCATAATACCTGAAGTGAAGCTGCTCATGGCTTCAAACTGCTGAACGACATGCTAGAGCTCAAAATGACCGATTGGGTCGTTACATTCTCTCCCACTTAAACATATGTTCGTCCTCAAACGTGCTAAGGCTTGCGCTGGAGTTGCCCGAAATCACTGTTTAACACCTCGAGCACCTACCCGTGCAACCACAACTCAGCTGGGCACCCTAGCTCAATCAATTTGAAGATACCCTTTTTCACTGAGGCAAATAAGCCTTAGAGTCCAATTCCAACATTCGGAATTCTCTGACATGCCTGTTCCAACATACGCTCACCGAATCAATAACTACACGCAGCACCAAAACATGATTGCATACCTTAGCTGAATTCATACCTTGCATCACTTTACTCACAAGACCACAATAACATTCTCTGATCAATTTAGTCGAAATTCCATGAATCTGATGCTCCCATTGCACCTCATGACATACATATGTCTTGCTCTAACTCTTACAATACCGCCACAATGGAAGACATGTGTAGAAATTCATAACTAAATGTCGAATCAACAATTCATTGGGTCTATACTCCTCCAGGAACCATCACCTTATTTTGAACCAAATAATGGTCTTTGCTCCTTAATATACTTCATATAATCAGATTGCAATGATCCTAAATCCAATGATCTTGTCTCACCCCGTACGAACTGCTCAAGCAATAAGCCACCCCATACATGATCAAAAAGTCTCATATTCTATCACAATGTGCTAATAGGCTACTAATTCGAACATGATACATAAAGGAAACGAACTCTGAAAAGGAACTCCAATTACCCCGCTCGCGAATCATACATGGAACGCGGTCAACATAATTGAACAGACACCCTGCTCGTGAATCATACATGCGACGCGGGCACACAGCTAATATGTGTTTTCCTCAGAAAAATAGGAAACGAAACACATAAAACAGATATAGGGAACTCTACTCAATATCACACTGTTGCGGCATGCAACCCGATCCAAATAACATACTCTTGGCGGCGTGCCACCCGACCCACATATAAAATTACAAAGGAGTTAAACACCGAGCTAGATTTCTCATTACAACAAAATACCGAATATCGGTCACAAGCACGCTAAGTGCATAATACCATCCCTGTGGAGACATATACCGCTACAAGCTACAAACTCAAGCGCAACTGAGGTTCGCAATACGTTCTGAATCTCAAGAGCCATTCCGCTCATATAACATCATCACTACATGGAACCACAACACATAAGAAATTCACCAAGCCATCTCACAACTCACATAGCGCAATTTATAATTACATGAAATAGCTGACGACGAAATAACACCCCGACTACTCTTCCATAAGGAGCGCATTGCTGAAATAAACACATCTGGCCTGATATAGAGCCCATATTCACATTTAAATCCATCCACAGATCTCAAGCTGATTCTGATCGCATTGAACTAAGCTAATAACCTTTCAAAGGTCCATAATAACTCCCCTTTTCTCATAACACACAAGAACAACCATCATAACCAGAGTAATCCTCAACAGTCCACAACCCAATAGACCGAGTGCCCTCCAGGCATCAATTCTCAATTTAACGTCATCACAACAATCTTCTTACTTGGTTTAACTCTTCAATCAATGAAGTGACTACATGCCACACTTATACAACCTTCCCGTGGGGCACGCTCCTATAACCTTCCGTGACAGATAACAGGTCTATACATCCAAACCACCGTCCACACTAACGCTGAAAAACGATCAAGAATCCTTGACCAGGATGCAAAGCCTTTTTCACAAAACACCGATCTCAAGTGACGCTGAAGGCAATACCCACTTACTTTAAACATCGAAACTCCTTTCATGCTCGTCCGAGCTCGTGACATCCTTGTCAACACCAAACTGCAACCCTGATCCTCAATTCAAATTCCATACCACTCACTGCACCCATAATGCCAATATACAATAGAATACGATTTTCATCATAACTCCAGAACCACTAATAGATTAACACTTCATCATATAAAAACTTTTCACTTAACTCACTTCAGGAGAACCATAGCAACACACAGGTGAATTCTCATAACCGTAAAATATGCAAATCTCTAAGTAGTGGTCTAAGCCACCATAGCCCTTCCGGGATCTGCCTACACATAACAGGCCATAACAGTAGAATACTTCTGAATAACATCAATTACGACGGCCGACAAGCCTCACACGTACCGTTTACAAATCACTTGCATAACTTGATCACGCTAAAGGAACTGATCACTACCACCAATATGCCAATTCAACTATGACTAGCCAATCCATCTTCGTCCAATTTATCATTGATAACCTTTGAAATAATAATAACACCATTCAATACATACATCACCCTCGGTACTCATCCCGAGTGACCTTGAATCACGAGACCATGCTGTCTTAAATTCCACGAACTATTTCATACTTCCCTTGTGCGCATATTTGCATCCTCAACTGGTACGCCCATTCTGATAATCTCTCTACGAATTCGAAGTCCTTTATCATTTTCCTCCCAAATGCAGCACTGCAAGTCAAAACATCATAGAACATTCTGGGCCTCTTCTCATAAGCTGCTACAAAGCTTGATCCTTAATCGTACCTATAGGTTCGAAATCATTAGGTACCACACTTTACCCCTTTGAATCCACTAGGACCGTTGTTGAGAGCCACCCGCTCTGACTTGGCCCCGAATATAATCTACTCTATGAATCTTCTAGCACATGAATACCCTCTCGATGAAGGACCCGGGCAGAATCATTTTCCTTGAAACCCGCATCTATACAAGGCATAAATCCTGAATCCTTCCCCAAGTCTGAACATGAGCCAATAAGGCCAACCATAACACACCTTTAATAATCCCTTTGCTCAAATTACCACTTATGTCCTTTTTCCATAGCTGAAATAACCCATCAATATGCTAATAACCAGAAACCTTGCAAGTAGTTAACCATGCAACCCAATCATAGGTCGTGGGACTCTCTCACTTAGCTTGAAGCCACTATTACACACCTCTAGAATTCACCAAGATTCTTTATCTCTTATTGACATTACCTCGCTCAATTAAACCGCCAGATTCCTTGAAATCCTTCCATTAGCACTTCATGAACACCCTGGATTTCCATCAACATTCACATATTCGAGCTCTTACCGGAATGGCCAGCAAAATCCTCCGCAGAAGCTTTGCCAGCCACACAAACACTAACCTGCTCACAGGGAATGACCCACCTGTGGAAATCACTTTCTGACATCTTCCAACGCTGCTGCACGGGGTACAATCACTACGACATCAAGAACCCATCCTGAGTTCGAGCCCACTCTCTAGCTGCATAAGTCCATTCACCTATGGTGGACATCAATTAGATGTGCGACAACATCCTTCTAATTCAAAGTTATGTTGTATCCTTCTTCATTTCAAGCAGCTCCCTTCCGTTATATCAAATCTCTTGCCGCATAATAGCCCATGCCCCAAATTAAATCCGTAGGCCCCAATCACCAATCTCTAAAATTCCCAAATCATTCCAAACTCTCCGTAAGGTGCGTAGTCATCCTACCGCAAAGCCCATATGCAACTCTGCCACTCTCCCACTTTAGCTGAACTCACCCCTTTAATCGACTACTCAACCTTTGCTTTTTATACCTGGCCTTCTAAAAGTTTTAACCACTGCCTTACACTCCCCACATGCCCTTTCTCTTCCTTTGCTGCTCAGTTGTTGCCTTAAATAAAATCCATCTTCGTAGCGCTTGAACCCACGAACAACGACTAACTTTAAATCTCCTCGAGGTCATCTTTCTTGGGCCATCAACACTAGATATACCGATTCAATCCTGAATTACCGCACATCGCGATCTCTGACAGTCGCCTCTCCATTATTATTTCACAATATCTTGCACCAAAGGCAAATTGAAGAAAACCATAACACCGACGAACTCAACATATTCAATCGAGGACGACGATACCACATCATATATGAAAATTCCACCACGCTTGAAAATACCAAGTCTCATTACTCCATCAAACCAAACTTGAACATTTATAGCCCGATTGCCTCTCTTCTGCCGGGAAATAAAATTCTGAATCTCTGAATCTTGCATTGAGTAAACATCCTTTCAAGTCATTCACTACTTCAACGCATAGACAAACACTCTACCACTACACCAATATTGTGCGATAACAACGCACGAATCGTCATAACAATTAATGCCAAATCTCAAAACCTTAGGTAATACTGAAACTGAGCTGAAATGACAGAACAGCCTTTCGCAAGGCGACGACAACAACCTGATCAAATATGCAGGGAGGAACATCCCGCACCACATCTGTAGTACCATTACATTTTCTCAATTCCTGATTTATAATACGCGCTTCACATTGCATAAGATAGGCATAAGCTTCAAAGGAATCAAATTGCACGATGAGGAATCAAGAAGGGAGGTGCTCCTAACAGTCTTGTAGCCTCTCGAAGATAAGTACAGACGTCTCTGTACCAATCTGCGGGACTCTACTAGACTTGATCATGACTCGTGAGACCTAAGGGAACCTAGTGCTCTGATATCATGTTGTCACGACCCAAAATTCCACTAAGGGTCGTGATGGCGCCGGACACCGCTATCAGGCAAGCTAACCAAAATACTTAATTAAATTCTCGTTTAAATAATTTTGAAAACTATGATTTTTCCTTCAACTTTACCAGTAAAAGATAATCATTTCAAATCTAATATGAATGTTAAAATTTAATACAAGATACTCCATAATCATCCCAGAACCCTGTGTCACAAGTGCATGAGCATTTACTAGAGAATGCAATAAAATGCAGTAATTGTTTGGAATACAAGTGGACAGAAATGAAAAACACAGTAAAATACTCTGAAGGGGACTCTGCTAGCAGCGAGTCGTATCGAATGCAGCTCACCTAAGTCTCTGTATCAACCATGCCGCTATGCCACTAAGCCACTAGCCACACTTGAACCTGTGCAACAAAAATGCACACCAAGTGTAGTATGAGTACGAAAACAACATGCACCCAATGAGTATTCCGTCTAATCTCGAAGAAGTAGAGACGAGAGGTCGACTTCGACACTTACTAATGGTCCAATGATAATATAGAAAAAGTGTGAGGAATTCATGGATTTCATAAAGCAAAATTTAACTCATAAAGCCGGAAAGCAGGTAAACAACTTCTCAAATACTAAAGGATTTCCAAAGGTTTACTTTTCATTATATTTATCAATTTATCTCTTTCTAGGAAGGGGTAATTATCAACATTTAAAATTCTCAAGCAAGCAATACAAGTATGCGCATATCATGCCGAGGTCGTATGTCACGACCCAAACTGATGGGCCGCGATGGGCACCTTGTACCTTACTCAACCGAGTACCAATGTAACGTATCTTTCTTATTACATCATCATATACACGTGACATACGAGATTAATAGGCCAACATAATCATTTATAAACTCAAAACATAGGCCGACAAGGCCGTACAATCTTTCACATATAAGACATATATGTCTACAAGCCTTTAAGAATATATAAATGTCATAAAGGTCAGGACAGAGTCCCGCCATACCAAACAATATACGTCTAAATCATACTAACCAAACGAGCAACTCCGAAGCAAAAATAGCGCATCAACATCTTCCGCTGAGCTGATAGCCTACTTGGAGGGCTCTCGACCTGTCTATCGGGACCTGCGGGCATGAAACGCAACGTCCCCAGTCAAAAGGGACGTCAGTACAAATAATGTACCGAGTATGTAAGACACATAAATAAATACATAAGAGACATGGAAGACATATAGAGTACATGACTCAACCTGTAAGTATCAATAACTTTGTAGATCATAAATTACTTTTAGTGTCATGCATGTGCGTATGAATATCATGTCGTGCATAGGTACATGTTTCATAACATCATTAGCCTCTGAGGGCATTCCATTATATCATACCGGCCATTGTGGGCAAAATCATCATCGTATACCAGTTGATCAGGTGGTGGTGCGTATATAACGCCATAACATTTCCCATATCCCATATACATATATTTACATATATACGCGTATATAACGCCGTTTGAGTACATACATACATATATATATATATATATATATATATATATATATATATATATATATATATATATATATATATATATATATATATATACACACATATATATGCGTATATAACGCTGTTTGAATCATATTTCAGCCACTGTGGGCAACATCATCATCATATACCAGTTGATCAGGTGGTGATGCATATATAACGTCGTAACCTTTTCCCATAACCCAAATACATATATTTACATATATACGCGTATATAACGTCATCTGGTCATGGGTCAGTGCACATGAATGCAGTGCATAAAAAGTATGTCAATAAAATTATTCGGAATGTCATAAAACCATTTTGCCTTTGATTAATATCATAAAGTAAACTCTTTTCAACTTTCGTATTTTTCTGAGACCCATGAACAGATGATAAGACATTATAACACACGGAAATTCAGGAACACAGATATCTCTAATACTTCTATGAATAGAGTCATTCATGGAATTTGTGCATTTGCACGTTCCGTTCGTATCGTATGGATCATGCCAAAAGACAGAAGGGATAGCCTTAACATACCTGAGCCGGTTCTATATCCCAAGAAATATCCAGCTACTCCAAATTAGGTAGAACGTACCCACTGTTTCAAGGTTTAAACTCTTTTATGAGTTAACCTCTACCAGCGTTTTCAAGTTTCAACTTCATCCCTTATAGAAAAATTAATATCAAAGAAGATTTGACTTATAAGAAACTTGTCTCCCAGGATTGAAAAGCACATAACAATTCTTTCTTAAACATTTTATACTAGACTTTTTTCTAGAATGCCCTTTTCTTTTCTCTTATTAAATATGTCCCTATAAGTGTAGGCAGGACTAATATGTATTTGGATGGTTTAAGAATGTTGTCCATGTGTCTTTCTTATCTAATTTCCCAAAACAAGAGTCACTAGTTCCTTTGCTACTTGCTGCCACGTGGGAGGAGTCATCCACACCTATTAATTAGCCAGAAATTCTTAATTACATGGTTAATCTCCCATTAAATCAATAATTAGCCAATTACCCACATAATTAAGAATTATCTCAAATTACTTAAAATATTACTCACTTTTAATAAACCTTATACACCTTACTATCATGGTCATGTGGTACCTTGTATGACACTAGTCCATAAATACCGGGTATTTTAGCTCGGGCCGTATTTTACCCCAAAAGGCCAAACTTGGACAAAATTCATTTTCTTTGACTTGCTCCCCATTTCACCTTCACGAATTTACTAATCACTTGTGAAATAGCATAATCCTTATAATCTCCAAATAATCTCATTCCCGAACTTACATCAATTAACTTACGACGAAACTTTAATGCACGGAAAATGCGGGATGTAACATCCCAGTTTTCGAGCTTCCGTCAATTTACTGATGGCGTACCTTCACGTTCGAAAATATGGGGTGTAACATCGTACAACCCGATCCAACAATATTTAAACTGTGCACTACCAGAGGATCGTATGGCGCGAACCATAGATGCATCTACTTAATCTACCGAGGCGTTCGGATGGTTCCGAAATTAAACGCATACAGACAGTCAATCAAGAAGTCAACAAGGAACAATTATCCAAAGAAAAGTCAATTCTCTTTTAATAATTTTATAAAATAAAGTTTAATCCTTTTAGAAATTCATTTACCAATTTGATAGGATTTAAGCAATTCAACTGCCAACAAGATTACAGATATTCCAAGTATAGCATGCTTTTGGGTCCTAGACTACTCGGACTTACACATAATAGTAGTTGTGCACGGACTCTCATCACCTCGTGCGTATGTAGCCCCCCACAAATAGGAGCACATAACTAATTATATCACCTATGGGGACAATTCCCTCTTACAAGGTTAGAAAGGAGACTCACCTCGCTTCGAAGATCCATAACCGGCATTCCACGCCCTTCCAAAGACTCGATTCGATGCTAAATGCTCCAAAACTAGCCAATAATTATGCAAATCCATTAATATATGTTCAATTACTCATTACAATCTAATTTATAACAATTTCTAACCCCGATCGAAAATTTGACAAAATTGCCCTCGGGCCCACATGCCCGGATTCCATAATTTCTCAAAAATAAAGTTTACCATGAACTCACGAACTCAAATATATGATTTTCTCCTAATTTCATACCCAAAATAGTGATCAAAATCCAAGAATATCAATTTTCTAGGTTTTCCCTCAACCCCAAGTTTTTACCAATTTTCATGCTCAAATCCCTAACTAAACCATGTATTTAACTCACAGGGGGTGAAATTAACTTACCTCATATTTGATGATGAAATCCCTCTCTTGAAGCTCTCCAAAAATCACCCAAACAAGAGTAAAATGGAGGGAAATGGCCAAGACCGCCGATTTTTAAAGAACCTTACTGCTTCAAGCAATTCCGCACCTACGGTCACACGACCGCTTCTGCGGTTCCGCAGGTGTGGCCCCTCTACCGCTCCTGCGGTTTCTCTCCGAGCTCCCATTTCTGCTTCTGCGCCATGACTCCCGCAGGTGCGGTCCCGCTTCTGCGGCGAGATGACCGCATCTGCGGTCCTTACACTTCCAGACCACAATCGCATCTGCGGCTCTCCTAGCCGCTTCTGCGGCCTCGCACCTACGGCCCAAGCCTCACAGGTGCGGTTACACCAGAAGATAGATGCTGCACTTCATCTTCCAATTTCCAAAATTGATCCTTTAACCATCCAGAATCCATCCGAGTCCCCCGGAACCCCAACCAATCATACCAACCAGTCCCAAAACACATTACGGACTTGCTCGAGGCCTCAAATCATATCAAACAATGCTAAAATCATGAATCGACCCCCAATTCAAGCTCAAGGAACTTAAAAAATTTCAAATTTCTACATTCGATGACGAAACCTATCAAATTACTTCCGATTGACCTCAAATTTGGAACACAAGTCATATTTGACATTACGGACCTACTCCAATTTCCGGAATTGGATTCCGACCCCGATATCAAAAAATCCACTTATGGTCAAATTTCTCAAAAACCTTCAAATTTCTATTTTTAGCCGAATGGCTCCAAAATGACCTACGGACCTCCGAATTCACTTCCGATTGCGCTCCCAATATCATAATCACCATACAGAGCTATTCCAAAACTCGAAATCTCAAATTAACATTGATAACTTTGAAATGCACTTCAATCCAAACTTATGAGATTCTTCCAAAAATGCTAATTTCCACAATAGGCGCCGAAACGTTCTCGGGTCTTCTGAAACACAGTCCGGACATACGCCCAAGTCTGAAATCATCATATGAACCTACTGGAACCTTCGAATTCCAATTTCGAGGTCGTTTACTCAAAAATCCAACCTTAGTCAATTCTTTCAACTTAAAGCTTCCGAAAAGAGAATTCTCTTTCCAAATCAACTCCGAACTTCCCGGAATTCAATTCCGACCATGCGCACAAGTCATAATACTTGAAGTGAAGCTGCTCATGGCCTCAAACTTATGAACGACGCGCTAGAGCTCAAAACGACCGGTCGGGTCGTTACAGAAAATAAATTAAAATAAAAACAAAAAGGAAAGAAATTAAAAAGTAACGTTGTAATTAACTTAATATATTTACCACCAATTCTCACCACCCCTTGAGAATTGGAAAGTATAATTACACCTCTCCAATTATGTCCAAGTCTATGTTGACTGATGTTTGGCTAAAAATTCATATTTTTGCATGTAATTTACCTTGCATTATACCTCGATCTTGTTAATTTTTGTGTGAATATTTGTGACTCGAGCTTAATAATGTTATCTATATGTGTAGGAGTCAATTGAAAGTGATTTGGAAAGTTTTCATGCAAAGTGAAGTAAAAACAAAAGAATCTGGATGAAGTATAAGTTTGGTGCCCAGGTCCCGGACAATGAAGCTAGGTTCACTTTGTGAGACCGGGACCGGAGCAGAAGAAACCAAAAAATTCCCGGACAACGAAGAGAGGGTCACTTCACAAGACTAGGACCAGAGCAGATATCAGTTTCTCCCATCTGAATTAGGAGAAGCCCAATTCTCCCCAACAAACCATAGCCGCTATAAATACATCAAGAAAACGTGCTTTTAGGAGGGACACACTACTTTGTAAGGAGAGAAGACTTTGGGAACATTATTTGGAGGCATGAACATCATGTGGAAAACCTTTTGGAGGAGAAAATCATGGAATTATTCATTCCTTCATCTTTTCTTTGTACTTTGTTTATGCAAAATACTTGGAAATTGTTACTACGAACATGAGTGGCTAAGCACTCTAGTTTCTAGGGTTGTGGTTGACATGATTATTAACGTGTATTCATTACATCTTCGTTAATTCGGATTATCATCTTATGGTTGCTTCTTTAATTCTAGTTTAGCTTATGAATTTTTGTAGCTACTAGTTCACCCTTCTATTTATGCTATATTTGGGAAAACCATGTTTAGAATAGAGTAGAGTTAAAGAGAGCTTGTTTCTGAACCAGTGGCTCGGGAAACGATTTCGCGGTTAGAATAGAAATAAACCTAACAGTCTTGCTTAGTTGAATACCGTATTATAATCGTTCATGATAGACTCAATACTATAGGAATATAGGATTGATATATAGTGGATAGGCGAGTAGTATTGTGGGTACATGCTATTCATATAAATGATCCGCTGAATTAGCAACCATTGATAATTCGGATTAAAAAATGTGGTTATTGAACTTAATAGGATTGATAAACCAACCATAACCCTGGAATCTTCATTTCCTCTGATTAAAATCCAAAACACACATTTGCATCCTTGATAGATTAGCTAATTACTTGTTCAATCTCTGCAAAAGTAGTTTAGTAGATAAACAACCTTTTTGACTATCTTGGACAGTTAATTAATTTTAGTTAGCTTAGCTAACAATTCATCAAAGTCTCTATGGGTAAAACATCCGACTTTTGAGGCACTTTATTACTTGACGGCCACGTATACTTGTGTGTACTTGGGGAACCAGCAATTGTTTGGCACAGTCGTCGGGGAATTCGTTATTGATTATTATTTAAGTTAAGCTTTTATTTGTTATTTGTTAAAATTTTAATTTTAGTTTGCATTGTTTGTGATAACGCAAGCTCTTCTCTTGAATGCGGAGGAGTAGAAGTGCGAACAACGCCATTCCTCTTGATCCTGAAATAGAACGAACACTTCACAGGGTAAGGAGGGAAGTCAAATCTATACTAGACCAGAAGGAGAGTTGGACGTCGTAGTTCAACCTCAACCACCTAGGATGACAGGTAATGAAGAGTGACCAGTGATCGAGGCTGCAAGGCCTAATCTTGCTAATATGACTCATGCTATAGTGAAGCCTGATAGCACGGGTCACTTTGAGCTCAAACAATATATGGTATAGTTGATTCAGTCCACAAGGCAGTATGTGGGTCTATCTCATGAAGATCTGCATCGACACATTAAGATTTTTTCGGAAATTATGGATACTTACAATTATCTGAATGTTTGTAGAGACTACATTAGACTGACACTATTTCCCTTTTCACTGCTGAGAGAAGCCAAAGAATGGTTGTAGAAGGAGTCCGCAAACTCGATCCACACTTAGGATGATCTAACACGAAAATTCTTAATCAAGTTTTAGAAAAGGAGCCCGCAAACTCGATCCACACTGAGGAGCCAAATTATTGGGTTTCAACAACGAGATGGAGAGACTCTTCATCAAGCTTGGGAAATATACAAAAAGTTACTTAGAGACTGTCCACATCATTGTAAGACTGATGAGGTGTTGGGTTACACTTTCGTTGATGGGTTGGACGAGACATCAAAGATGAATCTTGACTCAGCATGTGGGTCTAGTTGCATAACAAGACCATATAGTGAAATCCAGATCTTTCTAAACAATGTCATTGCTAATGATAATAACTGGCAAGGAGATGGGACACCATGAAGAGCACTTAGACAGAAGGCAACATGTATAATTGAGCGTGATGATTTCTCAGCCATGAGGGCAGATATAGTGAGATTAGCATGTCAGATGAATAAAATGACAATGCAACAAGCACAACAGATGAAACATGTGCAACAAATTTCTACTTGTTGTGAGTTATGTGGTGAAGGTCACACAAGTGACATATGCCCCGTGAATCCTGAATCCATCTACTATGTGGGGAAACAATCTAGATGGTCGATGAATAAAAAAATGCTCAATATGGTAACACATGCAATTCGAACTGGAGGAATCATCCTAACTTCTCTTAGGGTGGAAATCAGAATAACATGCCTCAAGCTAATTACAATCAGCCACCTAAACCCCCACAACAAGTAGATGAGAGTTTGACTAACATGATGAAAAAGCACGTGATAGACAATCAACAATTGCGCACAGAGTTCAGAAATCTAGAGAGGAAATTTAGGAAAATGGCTAACAATCAGAACAGTAGACATGTTGGAGCTCTCCCAAGTGATACAGAGAAAAATCCTCAAGTCAATGCAATGACATTAATAAATGGGAGAGAGTTGATAGGAGTGCTTAAGAAGAAAAAAGAGTCATCCGGGATCGAAGAAGAAAGAATGCTAAAACCTGTAGAGGTAGATGAGAAAAACAAAACAGAGTATGAGCATATATCAGAGAGGGTGCCACCCCTTTTTCCTCAAAGATTGAGAAAGAAGAGTGATGACCACATACTTCAAAAATTTCTAGATATGCTAAAGCAAATACACTTGAACATCCCTTTGGTAGACATGTTATGCGATGCCCCAAAATATGCAAAATATATCAAGGATATAGTGGCAAATAAAAGGAGGTTAACTGAGTTTGAGACCGTCACACTTACTGAGTAGTGCACTTCAAGGATTTAACATAAGCTTCCACAAAAGCTTAAGGATCCAGGTAGTTTTATCATCCCCATGATGATTGGTGAAATTGATATGGGTAGAGCCTTGTGTGACTTGGGTGCAAATGTCAATCTGATGTCGTTGTCAGTGTTCAAATAATTGGGCTTAGGATCTCCTAGACCCACCACGGTGATGCTACAATTAGCTGATAGATCTTATGTTTATCTTAAGGGGGTAATTGAGAACGTCTTGTTGCAGATTGGGAAGTTTATTTTCCCTGCAGTTTTTATCATCTTGGACTACGAGGCTGATGAGTTTGTTCCAATCATCTTGGGACGACCTCTCTTGGCCATTAGAGATGCAATTATCAAAGTCCGAGAAGGTAAGATGATCATGAAGTGGACAATGAAGAAGCAGTCTTCGATGTATATCGAGCCATTCAGTTACCTCGTCATTACGAGGACCTTGCCATGGTTTCTATGGTGGAGATAAATGAACCAGCCATAAAGCCAAGCGTGTTTAAAGAAGATGCACTAGAAAAGATATTGATGTTGTTCAATCACTTGGAACTTGTAGAAGAGGTTGAGGAGATGTTGCAAATTTTGGATGCATCTTGCGAATACATAAGAGAAAGATCCTGATTTGAGCCTCTGGATAGGCAAATCAACTCACCCCCTAAACCCTCAATTGAGGAGGACCCAATAATGGAATTTAAACCCTTACAATATCATTTTCATTATGCATATTTTGGAAGTTCTAACACTTTACCTGTGATTGTTTCTTCTCATTTGTCTAACTTGCAGGAAGAAAAGCTATTAAGGGTGTAGAGGGAGCACAAGCATGGCATTGGTTGGACAATGTCTAATATAAAGGGTTTAAGCCCTGCATTCTACATGCACAAAATACTCATGGAGGAGGGACACAAGCCTAGTATGGAACATCAACTCCGCCTAAATCCAATCATGAAAGAGGTGGTAAGAAATGAAATGATTAAGTTGCTCGGCGCATGTATAGTATTTCCTATCTCCGATAGTAAGTGGATAAGCCCTATCTAATGTATACCTAAAAGGTGTGGGGGGGGGGGGGTATGATTGTTGTAGTGAATGAACAAAATGTATTAATCCCAAATAGGACTGTGGCTGGTTGGAAAATATGCATAGATTATAGGAAGTTGAATATTGCTAAACGAAAAGATCACTTCCCTCTCCCCTTCATTGATCAAATGCTTGACAGGTTAGCCGGAAAAGAGTACTATTGTTTCCTTGATGGTTATTCAGGGTATAATCAGATTGATATTGTCCCGGAAGATCAAGAAAAGAACACTTTTACATGCCTCAATGGCACTTATGAATTTAAGAGAATGTCATTCGGGTTATGTAATGCACCTGCAACCTTTTAAAGGTGTATGATGGCTATTTTCATCGATATGGTAGAACAATTTGTGGAGTTCTTTATGGACGATTTTTCTTTGTTTGGTCCTTCTTTTGATGAATGCTTGACCAATCTTGCTAAAGTACTTGCTAGGTACGAGGAGACTAATCTGGTATTGAATTGGAAAAAAGTATCATTTTATGGTACATGAAGGTATAGTGCTGAGGCACAAGGTGCCCAAAGATGGACTAGAAGTTGACAAGGAGAAGGTGGAAGCAATTGAAAAGTTGCCACCACCAATTTTAGTGAAAGGAGTTCGGAGTTTTCTGGGACATGCAGGTTTTTATCGCCGATTATAGAGGATTTCTCAAATATTTCCTCCCCTTTGTGCAGGTTGTTAGAGAAGGATATGTCATTCAAGTTTGACGATGCTTATCTGAAAGCATTCAAGGAACTAAAAACAAAGTTAGTGAGTGCACCAATCATAGTGGCTCCTAACTGGAACGGACCATTCGAGCTGATGTGTGACGCTAGTGATGGTGCAATTGGGGCCGTATTGGGACAAAAGGAGCAAAACATTTCACTTAATTCACTACGCAAGCAAGACTCTCACTCCTGCTCAAATAAATTATACTATGACGGAAAAGAAGTTGCTTGCTGTAGTGTGGGCGCTCAAAAATTTCGGGCCTATTTTGTTGGCACCAAAGTCATCGTCTACACATACCATGCATCCATCAGGTATTTGATCAAAAAGAAAGATGCTAAAACAAGGCTAATTCATTGGGTTTTACTCATGCAGAAATTTGACTTGGAGATCCGATACCTTAAAGGAATAGAGAATCAAGTGACCGATCACTTGTCCAGGTTAGAAACTTAGAATCATGTGAGTGAGGGAGACGTCATCAAGAAAATCTTCCCGGATGAGCAATTGTTGGCCATTACTATTAGGGAGGTGCCCTGATATGCAGATTTTGTAAACTATCTAGCAAGTGGAGAAATGCCGCCTGGCCCTGAACCTCATGCTAAAAAGAAGTTCTTGCGAGATGTGAGACCATATGTGCGGGATGAGCCATTTCTATTCAAATATTGTACCGATCAATTAATGAGAAGATGGGTGCCGGAATCTAAAATAAATTCTATCTTACATGACTGTTATGTGTCACCTTATGGTGGTCATCATGCGGGTGACAAAACGGCAGCCAAGGTGTTGTAATCAGATTTCTATTGGCCTAGGTTGTTTAAATATGCTCATGAGTTCATGAGGAGGTGTGATAGGTGCCAGAGAAGAGGAACGATTACGAAAAGGCATGAGATGCCATTGCATGGTATTATAGAGGTTGAAATTTTTGATATGCGGGGAATTGATTTTATGGGTCTGTTTCGCTCGTCCAATGGGTTCAAGTAGATTTTTGTGGTCGTTGATTACGTGTCAAAGTAGGTGGAGGCCATTGCTCTTCCTACCAATGATGCCAAGGTTGTGGTTGACTATGTAAAAAACTATATCTTTACAAGGTTTGGCACTCCGAAAGTGATGATAAGTGATGGGGGCCCATTTATGTAACAAGCTATTGGACAATGTCTTAGCAAAATACGGGGTCAAACATAAAGTTGCGACAGCCTACCATCCTCAGACTAGTGGACAAGTTGAAGTATCAAATAGAGAGATAAAGCAGATTCTGGAGATGATGGTTAGTGCAAATAGGAAAGATTGGGCTGCAAGGCTTGATGATGCTCTATGGGTATACCAGACCACCTACAAAACTCCAATCGGAGCCTCCCATTACAAGCTGGTTTATGGAAGGCATGCCATTTACTGGTGGAACTTGACCACAAAGCCTATTGGGCGATAAAGAAGCTGAACTTTGATGCAGAATTAGAGGGTGAAAAACGGTTGATGCAATTGAACGAGCTTTATGAGTTTCGCTTGCACACATATGAGAATGCCAAGTTATATAAAGAAAAGACCAAGCACTGGCATGATAAGAATATCCACAATCGCGAGTTTGAACCGGGCCAATTAGTTCTCTTGTTCAATTCGAGGTTGAGATTCTCACGACCCAAAATCCACTAAGGGCCATGATGGCGCCGGACACTACTGTCAGGCAAGCTAACACCATGAAGTTAATTAAATTCCTATTTTACTATTTATTGAAATCATTTCTTTTATACATTTAAATGATAAATAATGAAATTCACTGAATAAATAATGATGTCTTTAACAAACTTAATGTTGAATAACCACATAATCATCCCAGAACCCGGTGTCACAAGTGCCTGAGCAATTTCTAGGAAATAAAGCATAACACGAAAACTGTCCGGAAATACAATTGGACAGGAAAGAACTACTATACTCTGAAGGAGACTCTGCTAGCCGCGGGTCATTTCGAGAGGTGCAATTCACCTAAGTCTACGTATCAACCATGTTGCAGCATCAAACTAGGCCACTAGATGTGCCTGTGCCACTAGATGTGCATGTTCATATACCAAGTAAGTATTCCGTCTAATCTTAAAGAAGTAGAGATGATAGGTCGACTTCGATACCTGCTAGTGGTCCAATAATGATATATCAATAATATAATAAATCTAGATTTATAATAATGGTTGTAACTCAATAGCATGAAGCAAGTAAACAGTTCTTTCATTAATAGGGAATTTCCAAATTCATTTTCAGATTCATTTTTCATCGTTTATGTTAGGCCAGGGAGGCAATACCATCGTTTACAGTTTTGCAAGTCAAGAAAATACAAGCATGCGCAAATCATGCCGAGGTCGTACGGCCCGATCCAATAATATTTAAACTGTGCACCGCCAGAGGGTCGAATGGCGTGAACCATAAATGCATCTACTACCCCGCTCGCGAATCATATATGTGACGTAGTCAAATATAAATAAATACAACAAACAGTCAATCCAGAATTCTTCAAGGAGCAATTATTCAAGTAAAAGCAATTTCTCTTTTAAAAGTTTAGAAAAATGATGTCTAGCCTTTTCAAAATTTATCTACAAAGTTCGATATGTTTTAAGCATTTAAATTGACAACAAGATTTCAAATAGTAAAGCATGTTTTTGGTTCCTAGACTATCCGGACTTAAGCATAATAGTAGCTACGCACGGACTCTCGTCATCTCGTGCATACATAGCCTCCACAATAGTAGCACATAGTTAATTATTTTGCCTATGGGGAACAATTCCCTCTTACAAGATTAGAAAGGAGACTAACCACGCTCCCAAGTTCCATAATTGGCTTCCAAACCCTTCCAAAGACTCAAATCAATGCATAACGCTCTAAAACTAGAAAATAGTTATGCAAACCCATTAATATATGCTCAATTACTCATAATAATCCAATTTATAACAATTTCTAACCCTGATCGAAAAGTTGACAAAATTGCCCTCGGGCCCGGATTCCAATTTTTTTTGAAGATAAAGCTTACCCATAACCTCACAAACTCAAATATATCATTTATTCTCAATTTCATACCCAAATTCGTGGTAACAAATCCAAGAATACCAAATCTTAGGTTTCCTACCAAACCCCACATTATTCCACTAATTTCCATGCTCAAATCCGTATATATTCTTGTATTTAACTCAAAACTAGTATAAACCATTTACCTCATGTTTGGTGGTGAAAATGGCACCTCAAAGTTGCTCCAAAATCGGCTCCCATGAAAGAAATAGAGTTGAAATGAGCCAAACCCCCGGTTTAAAGAACCTCACTGCCTCCAGCATTTCCGCACCTGCGGTCACTCGAGCGCTTTTGTGGTTCCGCAGGTGCGGCCCCCTACCGCTCCTGCGATTTCTCACCAGGCTGCCCTTTCCGATTCTGCGCCTCACCTATCGCAGTTGTGGTCCTGCTTCTGCGGCTATATGACCGCATCTACAGTCTCTTCACTTCTGGCCCAACACCGCATTTGTGTTCCCATGGCCGCTTTTGCGGCTCCGCACCTACGGTCCAATCTCGCAGGTGCAGTTACACCAGAAGGCAGCTGCTTCATTCCTTCTTCAAATTCCAAAATTGATCTGTTAGCCATCCGGAATGCACCCGAGGCCCCCGGGACCCCGACCAATCATTCCAACTAGCCCCAAAACATAATGCAGAACTGCTCGAGGCCTCAAATCACATCAAACCAACGTCGAAATCACGAATCACACTCCATTTCAAACTTGATGAACTTTAGAATTTCGAACTTCTTCATTTGATGCAGAAACCTGTCAAATCGCGTCTGATTGACCTCAAATTTTGCACACAAGTTATATTTAATGTTATGGACGTATTCTAAATTCCGAAAGCGGAATCCGACCCCGATATGAAAAAGTCCACTTCCGGTCAAACTTCTCAAAATCCTTAAATTTCTATATTTAGCCAAATGACCCCAAAATGACCTATGGGCCTCCGAATCCACTTCCAATCTTTCTCCCAATACTAGAATCACCATACGGCGTTATTCCCAGACACGGAATCCCAATTGGACATTGATAGCATTGAAATGCACTTCAACCCAAATTTATGGAATTCTTCCAAAAATGCCAACTTCCACATTAGGCGCCGAAATGCTCCCGGGTCATCCGAAACTTGACCTGGACATATGCCCAAGTCGAAAATCATCATAAGAACATGTTGGAACCTTCAAATCCCGATTCCGAGGTCGTTTACTCATAAATCAACCCTTACTCAATTCTTTCGACTTAAAACTTTCGAAATGGGAATTTTCTTTCCAAATCATTCAATTCCGACCATGCGTACAAGTCATAATACCTGAAGTGAAGCTGCTCAATGCCTCAAATTGCCGAACGACGCGCTAGAGCTCAAATGATCGGTCGGGTCGTTACATTCTCTCCCACTTAAACATATGTTCGTCCTCAAACGTGCTAAAAACTGCACTGGAGTTGTCTGCAATTACTGATAAGCACCTCGTGCACCTACCTGGGCTACCACAACTAAGTTGAGCGCATTAGCTCGAGCAAATATGAAGATATTCTCCTTTTATTCAAGCAAATAAGCTTAGAACCCAAATTTTAGCACCCGAAATTCTCTGCCATGCCTGCTTCCAACCAATGAACACCGTATCAATCACCGCAGTTGTACCAGAACATGACTGCACACCCTTGCTGAATTCACACCCTGTGCTACATCATTCACAAACTATAATAGCATTCTTTGATCATAATAGCCAAAATTCCACGAATCTGATGCTCCCAATGCTCCACATAACATATATAAGTCCTGACCCAACTCTTGCAATACCGCCACGACGGAAGAGACACATAGAAATTCATATCCAACTATCGAGTCAACAAATTATTGAGTCTTTACTCCTGACAAGAACCATCACCTCAATCTAAACAAAATAATGGTATTTGCTCTTTGATATACTTCATATAATCCAACCGCACCGATCGTAGATCCAATAATCTCATCTCACCCGGCACGAACTGCTCAGGCAGCAAGCCACCCCAGACATGACCAAAAGTCTTATATGATGCCTTAATGTGCCATAGGCTACCAACTCGAACATGATACCTAAGGAAAACAAACTCTGGAAGGGACTACTCAACTCACACAGCTAATATGGACTTTCCTCAGAAAGAATGGAAAACAAAACACACAAAATTTAGAATATAGAAATCCGTACTCAACATCATGCTGTTGCGGCGTGCAACCCGATACACACATAAAATCCATATAAGTAGATACATACCGAGCTAAATTGCTCATTACTACAAAATACCGAATATCGGTCACAAGCATGCTAAGTGCATAATACCATCCCTGGGGAGATATATAGCTATAAACTACAAAACTCAAGCACAAATGAGGTGCGATATATGACCTGAATCTTAAGACCATCCTGTTTGCATAACACCATCGCTACGCGGAACCTCAACACATAAGAAATTTATCAAGCCGTCTCACAACTCTCATGGCACCATATAGCATTACATGAAATAGCCGACGACAAAAAATAGCATCCAATGTCCGAATACTCCTCCATAAGGAGCGCTATGCTGAAAGGAACACATCCGGCCTAATATAGAGCCCTAAATCATGTTTAAATCCATCCATAAAACTCAACCCAATTTTGATCGCACCGCACTAGGATAATAACCTTTCAAGTATCCATAATAACTCCTTTCTCCTATAACTCACAAGAGCAACCATCATAACCGAAGTAACCTCCACAGTCCACAACCCAATAAACTGAGTGCCCTCCAAGCATAAATTCTCACATTAGTGATATTACCACAATCTTCATACTTGGTTTAAATCTTCAATCAATCAAGTGACCACATGTCACACTTATACAATCTTCCCGTGAAACACGCTCCCACGACCTTCCGCACCAGATAACAAGTCTGCACATCCATACCACCGGTCACACTAACGCTGTAAGGCAATCAGGAATCCATAACCAGGACGCAAAGCCTCTTTCACAAAACACCAATCTCAGGTGACGCTGAAGATAATACATACTTGCTATAAATATTCAATTCCCTTTTCCTGCTCATCCGAGCTTGTGACCTCCTTGTCAACAACGAACCGCAACCTCGGTTCCTCACTTTCAATTTTCATACCGCTCACTGCACCTAACATGCCAATATGCGACAGCATAAGGATTTCATCATAGTTCCTGAACCACTAATAAGGTAAATACTTCATCATATAGGAACATTTTACTCATCTCATTCCAAGAGAGCCACAACAACACGCGAGTAAATTCTCATAACCGTAGAACATTCAAATCCTCAAGTAGTGGTCTAAACCACCATAACCTTTCCGGGATCTTCCCATACATAACAGGCCACATCACTTGAATACTCCCAAATAAAATCAATTATGGCGGTCGTCAAGCGTCGCACATATCGTCACAAATCACCTGCATAACTCAATCACGCTGAAGGAACTGATCACTGCCACCAATATGCCAATTCAACCATGGCCAACCAATCTAACTTTTTCTAATTTATCCTTAATCGCCTTAGAAATAATAATAACTCCATTCAACACATAACGAACTCAATCCGCACTCCTCCCGAGTGGCCTTGTATCACGAGATCATGCTGTCTCAAATCCCACAAACCATCTCATACCCTCCTTGTGCGCATATTCACATCTTCATTTGATATACCCATTCTGAAAATCCCTTTATGAATACAAAGTCATTCTCTTTCATTTCTCCAAAAGCTATACTACAAGCTGAAAGACATCACAGAACCTTCCAAGCCTCTTTTCATAATCCAATGCATAACTCGATTCTTAACCATACTTATGGACTCAAAATCCTTAGGCATCATGCCTTAATCTTTGAATCCACTAGGACCGTTATTAAGAGTAACCCACTCTTACTTGGTCCTGAATATAATCAATTCCAAGACTCTTCTAGCACAAGAACACCATATCAACGAAGCACCCAACCGAGTCAATTGCAACCCGGATCTACATGAAGCATAAATCCTGAACCTTCCACAAGCCTGAACATAATTGATAAGGCCATTTATGGCACACATCTCTTGAACCATTTGCTCAAATTACTACTTAGATTCTCCAACTTCCGGAATCGGAATCTGACCCCAATATCAAAAAGTCCACTTCCGGTCAAACTTCTCAAAAACCTTCAAATTTCTAACTTTAGCCAAATGACCCCAAAATAACCTATGGGCCTCCAAATCCACTTCTGATCGCGCTCCCAATACCAAAATCACCATATGGAGCTATTTCCGGACTCGGAATCCCAATCGGACATCGATAGTATTGAAAGGCACTTCAACGTAGATTTATGGAATTCTTCCAAAAAATGCCAACTTCCACAATAGGCGCCAAAACGCTCCCGGGTCATCAAAAACCCGATTCGGACATACGCCCAAGCCCAAAATCATTATGCAAAACTGTTGGAACCTTCAAATTCCGATTCCGAGGTCATTTACTCATAAGTCAACCCTTACTCAATTCTTTCAACCTTAAGCTTTCGAAATGGATATTTTCTTTCCAAATCAACTCTGAACTTCCCGAAATTCAATTCCAGCTACGCGTACAAGTAATAATACCTTAAATGAAGCTGCTCAATGCCTCAAACTACCGAATGACGCACTATAGCTCAAACGACCGATCGGGTCGTTATAGAGACTCTTTCTGGGAAAGCTCAAATCGAGATGGTCAGGCCGGTTTGAGGTAAGTGAGAGTCACTCCACATAGTGCAATTGAGTTGCACATCGTAGTTAGCGAGAGAACGTTCTTAGTGAATTGACAAAGAGTAAAGCACTATATGGAGGTGACTTTGATCGTCAGAAGTCGAAGGTGTTACTTGCCAATAATTAGACGAGATTCTGTGTCGTGCCGCAATGTAAAATCAGGCGCTTGTTGGGAGGCAATCTAACTTTACTGCTTTCTTTTATTTTTATTTTTATTATATTATTTTTGTAGTGTCTATTTTTATTTTGTAGGATTATAAGCATAGGAAACAAAGCCATTGGAAGAGGGCAAAAGTGGGCTAGATGGTGAGAACTAAGTGTGGGGTGCTCACACAAAGAACCATACTTGGGGAAAGTCTGAGTATCTCATGAGCCGCGATTGCTTCGGCCTTTGGCCTTTCAGGGAGTTTCTTGTCCACCCTCATTATTGTTTTGCTTTATTTATGCATTGGGAACAGTGCACTCTTTAAGGTGTGGGGTGAGAGAATTCCTCTAGATAATTAGTATTGGTATGTTAGAAAAATGTTAACTTCTTATTTTTGTTTTCGTAGTTGTGTAGTATTTTAGTAGCTTAATTTGTTTTTATTTTTTATTTTAAAAATGTGAAACAAAAAGTAGAAAATTTGAACTTTTCCCGACGCTGGATCTCCTAGACAGTTTTCTTGAGGGATTAAAGTTTAAACAAAAATAAAAAAATATGTCTTTTAGTTTTCTTTAGTTAGTGAAAATCCCCTGTGATTTTTCTTTGTGGCTTGGTTCTTTTCCCTGGGATATAGTTTGAACCGGATCGTAGTTTTTTATTTTGAGTAGGGTAGTATTTAGGGAAAAAATGGAGGAAAGATGAGATTCCTAGGCACCCTTGACTTGTTTGATAGTAGCATATTTAGGCTTGGCATCTGTAGTATCTTCCCTATATGTTAAAAGTGCTTATGATTCCTTGGTTATTTGGATAACATGTTTCGTCACGCCTATGTCTCGTATTCTTGACTTATGTTCACTTTGAGCTTAATATTTAATATCTTGTGGCTCCGTGAATACTTGTATTAGTTTGAGAGTCAAAATGAGACCGTCCTTAGTGAGTCATGTGCCATGTGTGAAGTGAGATTTTTGTGTAGGACATGTCATTGTACTTGTGTCTAGAACTTTCCCGGTATGTGAGTCGGGGAAAATTTTTAGGTGAGACACGGTTTGAAAAATAATTTTAGGTTGTCCTTGTTATTTTTGAGATTAATGCTTATCACAAATAAAATATATCCTTAGTTAACTATTTTGAGCCTATAGACTTTTATTTGGCACCCACATTACAAGCCTATACCTTTTTTTATTCTTAATTGATGTTGTTTTAATCTTTTTACCTCTTAAATAACTTTAATTGTGAAATGAGTGCCAAAAGAAGTAAGGAGGGAATTTGGGTGGCTTTTGAGTGGAACCAATGAAAGGAAGAAAGGTGCACTTGTTTTGTTAAAGAATACACCACTAGAGAAAATTATAAAATAAAAAAATTTGGAAAAAAAAAAGAAGGAAAAATTTAGATGAATAAATTGATATCTTGTTCTTGATAGTGGGTATGAATTAAAGTAGGGCCTAAAGAAAGAGGGAACGTTGTTAGGAATGCTTTTAGTTATGGAATTGAAGTTGGGATTTAAGAATATGTGCTTAGAGTTAATTATGAGATGTGTTAAAGTGCTTAGGGGGGTTAGCCACTATTCCTAAATTTATCATTCCCCGTACCTTAGCCCACATTACAACCATGAAAAAGTCCTAATTGATTTTAGATCGAGTGAGCATATTGTCATGACCCAAAATCCACTAGAGGTCATGATGACGCCTAATATTGCCGTCAAGCAAGCCAACATTGAATGTTTAACTTAATTAATCATTTAGTATCTTTGAAATCATAATTTTCATCAATTAAATAGTAAGAAATAGAATTTACAGGGTTACTGATAATGTTTTTAACACTACAATGAAAGACAACCCATAAGTACCCCCAAAACCCGGTGTCACAAGTGCATGTGCATAAATTAGGAAATAAAATAAAATACAACACCTGTCTGAGATACAAATTAGACAGGAGAATACAAATAACTCTGATGGAGACTCAGCAGGCTGCAGATCGTAACATGAAATGCAGCTCACAGTAAAGCCTCGTAATAGCCGCGCCTCTGAGCCCAATAGATCACCAGACATGAATGTACCTGCACAAAAATGTGTAGCAAGTGTAGCATGAGTACGTAAATCAATGCGTACTCAATAAGTATCTAGCCTAACCCCAGAGAAGTAGCGACGAAGGGTTGACATCGACACTTACTAGTGGTCCAATTAAACAGATATAATAAGAAGTAAACAGATATGGGGCAGAGTATATAAACGAATTAAACAAGTGTAAATACGTATGTCATAACCCTAAACCCGGACCCGGTCGTGATGACGCCTCTCGTGAAGACAAGGCCAACCGACACACATAACCAATTCATTCTAAGCCATTAAAATAATACCAATTAAGTCTTTAACATAATAATAATCCCAAAATAAAGGTGAATAATACAATTTGCGGAATAGACATAGCCCGACAACGGGGTGTCACCAATCATGAGCATCTACTAAACAATTAAAACAGGAAGAGTCTACATAGTCTATTACAAAACTAATACAAGAGAAAATAACATAGGGGGAGAAGCACTGGGCTGCGAACGCCGAGCAGCTACCTAGTAAATCTCCGAACCGCCTGAGCTGGAAGGAATCAACACTAGCTAGCGGGACCTGAATCTGCACACAGGGTGCAGGGAGTAAAGTGAGTACTCCAACTCAGTGAGTAATAATAATAAATGAGTACTGAGCAATAAGAAATCACATAAAAGCACATCAACATGCTATAAAGAAGCAGTATAAAACCAGTAAAAGCAATGAAACAGTGAGAACATATAAAGACACCTTAGTTCAGAATAAGCTTCTTTAAAACCTTTTTTAACAGCTAAACAATTAAATGAAAAATAACTAGAACAGATAAATACATAAGAATCCGCTCCTCGGGCAATACCATGGAATAACACCAGCCCCTCAGGCTATATCTCATATCACAATGGGTACCCGCGCTCACTGGGGGTGTAAAAACTCCAAGAGGGGCCCTTACGGCCCAAGCGTAATATCAAGCCATCTCGTGGCATAATAAATAGGCTTTTGGCCTCATATCAAGCCACCTCGTGGCGTACAACTCCGGCCCTCTGCCACATAATCATAATCAGTATATCACTGCTACGGCGTGTAGCCCGACCCAAAAGTATCCTCACAACACAAGCCCTCGGCTTTACTCAGTAAGAATCTCCTAAGCCACTCGGGCAAGAGTAAAACATGGTGCTCAGTCCAATATATATCATTTAAAATCTCATTTAACGTGTTAAAAGAGAGTAAACATGGGTGAGTTATGAAAATAGTAGAATAAAGCATGAGTGAGTATAAGTATTAAGTCAAAACAGTGAGCAATAGTAGTAAAGATCCCCTAGGGTCCAAATGGTTGGTACGAGGCCCAAATATGGCATTTAGCCCAAAACATGATGATAGCAAACAATTTTCAATCAAATACGCGGTAAAACAGTCATTCGGGACAGACTAAGTCACAACCCCAACGCTGCACGACCCCACACTCATCATCTAGCGTGTGCGTCACCTTAACATAGCACAACGATGTGTAATCCGGGGTTTCATACCCTCAGGACAACATTACAATCATTACTCACCTCAATCCAGTCCAAACTCTAGTGCACGATGCCTTTGCCTCTCGATTAGGCCTCCGGATGCTTAAAATCTAACCAAAATCAGTGCAAAACCATCAAAATATGCTAAGGGAACAAAGCTCACTCGAAAGAAATCAAATTAAAACACAAATCCCCGAATTGGCCAAACCCGACCCTCGGGCTCACATCTCGAATTCCGATAAAAAATAGATCAATAGACTCCTTATCATTCTCCGAGTTCATTCATATAAAAATCACCAAAATACTACCTCAAATGATCCCTATAATCCCAAATTTTAGGTCTCCAATTACAAGCCCTAGTTCATCAATATTAGGCTTAAATTCCATGATTAATTAGGTAGAATTCACATTAGGATTGAGTATCAAGTCCATACATCTTACCTCCAAGTGTTCCCCCTTGATTCCCTCTTCAATCCTCTTCAAAACGCTCCAAAATCACTCAAAAATGTTGAAAGTTAGACCCAAAATTGTGGACAATGGCTATTCAAACATTTTGCCCAGGCATTCAAAACCTTCTTCACGAACGCGGTCAAAGTGTCGCGTTCCCGAAGCACAACCTGACGTTGACTACATTTTTCTTCTTCGCGAACGCATCTGCTCTCTTGTGAACGTGATGCTCCTGACTCCAACCCTTCGCGAATGCGGCTCCCTTCTCGCGAACGCGTAGCTCAACGACCCCAGCCCTTCGCGAACGCGGGACCTCCCTCGCGAATGCGAAGACTAAATCTCCAGCCTCACCTGCTAACCCTTCGCGAATGTAAGGTTCCACTCGCGAATGTGAGGTTCCACTTGCGAATGTGAGGTTCCACTCGCGAACGCGAAGCACTGCTGTCTGCAATACTTCAGTAGATTTTTCTGCAACATCCAACAAAATGAAATAGTACGATTGACCACCCAAAACTCACCCGAGGCCCCCGGAACCTCAACCAAATATGCCAACATATCCTGTAACATCATTCAAACTTGTTCCAACCTTCGTAATGCTCAAAACAAGACCAAAACACCAAATTCGCATCGGATTGAAGCCTAAGAATTCCAAAATCTTCTAAATTCCGCTTTCGATAAAAAAGTCTATCAAACCATGTCCGAATGACCTGGAATTTTGCACACACATCCCAAATGACACAACGGACCTACTACAACTTCTTAAATCCCATTCCGACCCCTATATCAAAATCTCACCTATCAACCTGAAAATGCCAAAATTCTAATTTCACCAATTCAAGCCTATATCCACTCCGAACCTCCAAAACACATTTCGATCATGCTCCTAAGTCCTAAAATTACATCCCGAAGCTATCTGAACCATCAGAACTCACATCCAATCCCTTTAACATATAAGTCAACATCCGGTTAATTTTTCCAACTTAAGCTTCCTCAAAAGAGACTAAGTGTCTCAAACCTTACCAAAACCTCTCTGAACCTGAACCAACCAACCCGGTAACACAAAATATAGCTGAACAAGGCAATAAGAAGCAGAAATAGGGGAAACATAGCGGTAACTCATGAGACGACTGGCCGGGTCGTCACATCCTCCCCCTCTTAAACAAACGTTCGTCCTCGAACGAGTCAAGAAACATACCTGAAGCCTCAAACAGGTGAGGATATCTGCTCCGCATCTCCCGCTCGGTCTCCCAGGTAGCCTCCTCCACGCGACGACCTCTCCACTACACTTTCACTGAAGCTATATCTTTTGATCTCAACTTTCGAACCTGATGCCCCAAAATAGCTACTAGCTCCACATCATAAGTCAAATAATCATCTAACTGAACTGTACTGAAATCCAGAACATGAGACGGATCCCCAATATACTTTTGGAGCATAGAAACATGAAATACCAGATGCACACTCGACAAGATGGGTGGCAAAGCAAGCTCCTAAGCCACCTCCCCAATCCTCCGAAGCACCTCAAAAGGCCCAATGAACCGAGGGCTCAATTTACCCTTCTTCCCATATCTCATAACACCCTTCATGGGCGAAACCTTCATCAGAACCTTCTCCCCAACCATGTGGGACACATCCCAAACCTTTCTGTCAGCATAACTCTTTTGTCTCGACTGTGTTGTACGAAGCCTCTCCTGAATCACCTTCACCTTTTCTAAAGCATCCTGCACCAAGTCTTTCCCCAATAGCCTAGCCTCACCCGGCTCAAACCAACCAACTAGAGATCTACACTGCCTCCCATACAACGCCTCATATGGAGCAATCTGAATACTCGACTTGTAGCTGTTGTTATAAGCAAACTCTGCGAGCGGTAGAAACTGATCCCATGACCCTCCGAAATAAATGACAAAAGCACGCAACATGTCCTCCAATATCTGAAAAATGCTCTCGGACTACCCGTTCGTCTAAGGGTGAAAAGTTTTGCTCAACTCAACCTGAGTACCCAACTCTCGCTGCACAGACCTCCAAAACTGTGAAGTAAACTTAGTGCCCCTATCTGAAATGATGGAAACTAGGACACCATGCAAACGAATAATCTCCCGAATATATATCTCTACCAATCACTTTGAAAAATAGGTAGTACACACAGGAATGAAGTGCGCGGACTCGGTCAGCCGATCCACAATTACCCAAATAGCATCGAACTTTTTCAAAGTCCGTGGGAGCCCAACTACAAAGTCCATGGTGATCGGCTCCCACTTCCACTCTGGAATATCCATCTGCTAAAGCAAGCCACCCGGTCTCTGATGCTCATATTTCACCTACTAACAATTGAGACACCGAGCTACAAATCTCACAATGTCTTTCTTCATTCTCCTCCACCAATAATGTTGTCTCAGACCCTGATACATCTTCGCGAAACCTGGATGAATGGAATTCCGCGAGTTGTGGGCCTCCTCCAGAATCAACTCCCGAAGCCCATCTACATTGGACACACATATCCGGACCTACATCCTCAAGACCCTATCATCACCAATAGTCACATCTCTGGCATCATCATGCTGAACTCTGTCCTTAAGGACAAGCAAATGAGGATCATCATACTGGCACTCTATGATGCGATCATATAAGGAAGACCAAGAAATCACACAATCAAATACCCGACTAGGCTCCAAAATATCTAACCTTACGAACCGATTGGCCAAGGCTTGAAAATCAACTGCAAGAGGTTTCTCCCCAACTGGAATATATGCCAAACTCCTCATACTCACTGCCATTTGGCTCAAAGCATTGGCCACCACATTGGTCTTCCCCGGATGGTACAAAATAGTAATATCATAATCCTTTAGCAACTCCAACCATCTCCGCTGCCTCAAATTGAGATCCTTCTATTTGAACAAGTGCTGGAGGCTACGATGATCGGTAAACACCTCACAAAACACACCATGCAAATAATGCCTCCAAATCTTCAACGCGTGAACAATGGAAGCCAACTCCAAATCATGAATGGGGTAGTTCTTCTCATGGGGCTTCAATTGACGAGAAGCATAAACAATAACTCTACCCCCATGCATCAATACACACTCAATACCAACTCAAGAAGCATCACAATACATGGTATATGAACCTGAAGCTAATGGCAAAACTAACACCGGAGCTGTGGTCAAAGCAGTCTTGAGCTTCTGAAAGCTCTCCTCATACTCATCCTATCATGCCCCGAGCTTGGGGGCGAGACCGGCACTCAGTGCCTCACTTATCCTTGCATACCACTGTCGACTAAGAGAGTCTGAACTTGTAATGTCATATTTTGGCCATGGGCCACATTGCAAGAAAATGTGTGATGCAAAATATAAAACTGAATAAAGACTAACGCTGACTAAACGTCAACATAAAGCTGGGCCGGCAAGGCCGTCATAATTACTACAACTGAAAAGCCAACAAAATATACGTACAGGGTCTACAAGCCCAACATACTGCACTAACTGATAGGATATATCTACAATCTTTTACTGATAGATGTACTAACCGACCCTTAACCTATTTACATATATGCATAAGATGTACTCCAAACTGCTAGACCCGGCAACTCTTAAAGATGGGGAGCTTACCGATAAGGCTGAACTCGGGCATATACCTACAGAGAAGGTCTACTCTTCTGTATGTCCGAACCTGCACGCATGAAATGCAGCGTCCCCAGAAAGGGATGTCAGTATGAAATAATGTACCGAATATGTAAGGCAATATACTGAAGCTGAAACTGAACTGATAATATAATAACTGAAAACAACTAGGAGTCAAAGAAAATCTGAAGATATGCTCATCTGCTGATACTGACTTAATTCTCTCAATATAGTAAGTAAAATAGTTGTCCAGCCTTCTAAGGCTCGGTATACATATATATCTGCTCTGCCATAGTAAGTTTGCTCATAAGCGCTCGGCCATACTAGGCTCTGTATCTCGACTAAATGGGCTCGCTCATAGGCACTCTACCACAGTAGGATCGTTATATAACTTACCATCTGATCAGAGGTTGCCTAATAGGGGCCTACCCACCGATTATAGCTCGATGGTAATAAAAACACTTTTAATATTGTATATACGTAAACTCTCTGCTCTTTTGACCGGAAGAAGGAAATACTCAACTGAATATGCAGTCCTAATAAGAAGAATATAGTAACTTACAAAACTAGGAAAATATATGTAATTTACGAGACTAGCAAAATATACTCAAATTCTGGGATACGAATTTTTCTTGACGCCTCGTTATCAAACTTGTGTAATTACGATATCATGCTAAAATGAAGGAAAAGCTTAGCCTTATCATACTTGTTCTTGAAATTATTTGAACGGAATGAAGCTTCTACTTCTGAATCCTTGAACGAGATAGTGGTTCGAAATTTAACTAAGGATTTAGACTGTTTGCACGAAATAATTCCTTTCATGTTCACGTTCTTGGTTTCAAACCAAGAACATATTGAAGTCTACGAAATAAAATGAATTTAACGTCACCAAAATGAAGCTTGACTTTTGAAAATGGAATTTTCTTTGCTTTCAACGTCCTTGGCAAATTATGGTCTTGAAGCTTTTTGTTCAAGGCATATTTACTAATGTCATGGGATAAAGTCTTACTAAGATTTTCAGATTAAGATTCTTTAGACACATGTAAATCTTAACAATGACTCACCTTATACTAAGGGGGGCTGCCACGTTTCTCCTGGGGGGTGATTTTGTTAATTTATCCACTTATTAGTTAATCGAGTAATGTTTTGTTACCCGATAATTAATCTATTACCCGCATAATTTAAAAATTATCACAAATTACTTAAAATTCTATTTATTTTCAAAATACTTCATATATACTTTATATATTACACTATCGTGGTCATATGGTACCTCTCATGGTACTAGTTTATAATTATCGGGTATTATTACTTGATCCGTATTTTATCCTAAATTGGCCATTTTCAACGAAACTCGTTTTCTCTAATTCGTGCATCCTTTATCCTTTATGACACTTATTTATCACTTGTTATAAATAGTTTAAATGCATTAACGTCAAGATGATCTCACCCCCGAGTCTACATTGGTTAACTGATAACGAAATTTTAATGTACGAAAATGCGAGATGTAACATCCTTCCCCCTTAGAAACATTCGTCCTCGAATGTTTAACTCCCCATGATCCATATAACTTTGGCAGGGTCGCCTTTATAACAACACTACTACCAACTCTCTCTGTAGAAGCTTAATAATCCAATGCCACACCGGACTACAATTATCAATAATGACAATGGCCTCACATGACCAATGACAATAATCAACACAAGAATTTATACACGTACCTTATAATTTTGACGTCTCATTCAGACCCTTCGCTAGAGGAGGAAATAAGTAGGGATATCTAGACTTCATGTTTTCCTCGGCCTCCCAAGTCATTTCTTCCACATTATTGTTCCTCCAAAGTACTTTTACGGAGGCTACCTCCTTATTTCGCAGCTTGCAGGTTTGTCGGTCTAGGATGGCAACCGGAATTTCCTGGTATGACAAGTCCTCTATAATCTGTACATCATCCGTGGACACCACTCGGGTAGGATTGCCAATGCACTTCTGTAACATAAATACGTGAAAAATCGGATGGACAAACTCCAATTCCGAGGGAAATTCTAACTCATAAACTACTCGACCCACTCTCTGAATGATCCTATAAGGCTCAATATACCGTGGGCTAAGTTAGCCTTTCTTGCCAAACCTCATCACACCTTTCATATGTGACACCTTTAAGAATACCCAGTTATCAACCTCGAACTCTAAGTCTCGCATAATCCTTTGAGGAATATGTAGCCCTGACAGGAAGAAAATGGGCTGACTTTGTAAGCCTATCAACAATCACCCATATCGAATCGAACTTACGCTGGGTACAAGGTAAGCCTACGATGAAGTCCATATTGATTATATCTGATTTCCAAGTCAGAATCTCCATAGCCTACAACAATCCACCGGGTTTTTGATGCTCAATCTTAACCTGTTAACAGTTAGGACACTGAGCAACAAATTCTGCTATATCCTTTTTCATTCCATCCCACCAATATACTTCCTTGATGTCATGATACATTTTTGTCGCTCCTGGAGGGATAGAATAACGAGAAAAGTGAGTTTCTCCCATAATTTGCCGACGCAGCCCTGCAACATTAGGCACACATAATCGCCCTTGATATCTGAGGACCCCATCTTCTTCAATAAGTGTTGCCCGAGTTCAGCTTGATCTATAAGATCCATGCCTTTCAAAGTTTCCAGGTCTAGAGCCTTATGTACATCTTGTATATATATGTATATATGTTTTGAGTAGGTCGGGCAGCTGTTCCGATCATAGTATATCCATCAGTAGAGGCTTGTAGACATATCCTGTTAGTTAGTGCAATATATTGGGCTTGTAGGCCTTGTATGTATATTTGATTGGTTTGTTAGCTGTAATAGTTATGACGGCTTTGTCGGCCCAGTTCTATATTGACATTTAGTCAGCATTCGCAGTTATCTTACAATGTGGCCCATGGCCAAAGTATGACATCATATGTTCAGAGTCCCTTAGTTGCAAGTTGGTACGCAAGGATAGGTGAGGCACCCACGAGCCTGGGGGCGAGTGTCACGACCCAAACCAATGGGCCGCGATGGGTACCCGGTACCCTACTCAACCGAATACCAATGTAACGTATCTTTCTTATTACATCATCATATACACGTGATATGCGGGCCTAATAAGCCAACATAATCATTTATAAACTCAAAACATAGGCCGACAAGGCCATACAATCTTTCACGTACACGACATATGTCTACAAGCCTCTAAGAATACATAAATATCATAAAGCTCGAGGCAGATTCCCGCCATACCAAACAATATACGTCTAACTCATACTAACCAAACAAGCAACTTCGAAGCAAATGGAGCGCACCAACATCTTACGCTGAGCTGATAGCCTACATGGAGGGCTCTCGACCAGATCTATTGGAACCTGCGAGTATGAAATGCCGCGTCCCTCGGCAAAAGGGACATCAGTACGAATAATGTACTGAGTATGTAAGGCACATAAATAAATACATAAGAGACATGGAAGACATATAGAGTACATGACTCAACCTGTAAGTCTGAATAGCTTTGTAAATCATAAATTACTTTTAGTGTCATGTGTATGCGTATGAATGTCATGTCATACATAGGTACATGTTTCATAACATCATCAGCATCTGAGGGCATCCCATCATATCATATCGGCCACTGCGAGCAAAATCATCATCGTATACCAGCTGATCAGGTGGTGGTGCGTATATAACACCATAACCTTTCCCATATCCCATATACATATATACGCGTATATAACGCCGTTTGAATCATATTTACATATATACGCGTATATAACGCCGTTTTAATTATATTTTAGCCACTGTGGGCAACATCATCATCATATACCAGCTGATCAGGTGGTGGTGCATATATAACGCCATAACCTTTCTCATATCCCATATACATATATATACATACATATATACGTGTATATAATATTGTATAAGTCATGGGTCAATGTACATGTATAAATGCATGAAATGCATATGAACTACGATAATAAAATCTCTCGGTATGTCATAAGACCATTATACCTCTGATTAATATCATAAAATTATTTTACGTATTTTTTGAGACACATGAACAGACGATGGAATAATAAGACATATGGAGATTCAAGAACATAGGCACTTCTAATACTTCTATGAATAGAGTCATTTATGAAATTTGTGCATTTGCATGTTTCGTTCGTATCGTATAGATCATGCCAAAAGAATAGAAGGGATAGCCTTAACGTACTTGTTCTTAATTATACTTCATCTTTCATTAGTCTGTCATTAACTTCGTTATGAGCACTTCATAACCAAAGTGCAAAATCACGTGCTTTCTTGAATGGATTAGATATACTTGAACCCGTGTCATTAATAATAGTCATATATTCTTCAAAGAGTGATATGCATAATATCCTTACTATTAGACCAAAACCTTTCATTCCAGTAGGATTCTAAACTTGAAGTCAAGAATTGGTACTTTAACACCAACCTGATTGACACATTCTCTAGTAACTTCCAAATAGAAACTCACACAAACTACTCCAAGATCAAAACTTTCCATAAATAAGAGACATTTAAGTATCTTCCAAGCAACTCAAACACAAAAATTAATCGCCCCTGCTAAGATTTTTGCATGGCTGCACCAAATACTTGGCCTAAAATATGTATATCTCAGCTTCTTCATGAACCTTATATTCCAAACGTCATATTTTTGAGCAAAGGATTTGGTCTCATAGATTTGCTTTTTGGTTCCTCTTGGCAGTGTGTTAAAGAACAAATATATAGAGCTAGTATATTTGACGCCAACTAATTTTTTTGTAATCATCCTATTGAACTACTCCAAGATCCTTAATATGCCACCTATAAGAAATGACTAATGAGTCATCTAAAATTAAAAGGAGGCTGCCACGTGGGGTGGGTGGGAAATATTAATAATTATCCACTTATTAGGTATTTAGGTAATGTCTCGTTACCCGGTAATTAATCAATTACTCGCAAAATTAAGAACTTTCTCAAATTACTTAAAATATTATTCACTTTTCACATACCTTATACACCTTTCTATCATGGCCATGTAGTACCTTGTATGGCAATAGTCCATAAATACCGGATATTTTAGCTCGGGCTGTATTTTATCCCAAAATGCCAAACTTCAACGAAATTAATTTCTTAGACTTGCTCCCTCTTTTCACCTTCATGAATTTACTACTTACTTGTGAAATAGCATAATCTTTATAATCCCAAATAATCTTTTTCTTGGACTGATGTCAATTACCTTACGACAAATTTAACATAAAATACTGCAGGGTGAAACATCATCGTAACTTATTACTGCAAAGCGTAATATCACCGTAATATAATACTATGGGATGTAATATTGACGTAATATTGCGGGGCGTAACAACTAGACCCATCCGACCATACAAACGAAGCACCCTTCTGAGTCAACTTTGTCAAGGGTGATGCGATAGATGAGAATCCCTGAACAAACCGGCGGTAATAACCCGCCAAACCAAGGAAACTACGAATCTTTTTGGCTGAGGATGGTCTGGGCCAACTCTGAACTGCCTCTACCTTCTTCGGATCAACTTGAATACCCTCGCTAGACACCACGTGTCCCAAGAAAGCTACTGAACTGAGCCAAAACTCACACTTGGAGAACTTTGCATAAAGCTTCTCCTCCCTCAATCTCTGCAACACAACTATCAAATGTTTCGCAAGCTCCTCCTGACTACGCGAGTACACCAGAATATCATCAATGAAAACTATGACAAACGAGTCAAGATAAGGCCGGAACATGTTGTTCATCAAATACATGAACGCTGCTAGGAAATTGGTCAACCCAAAAGACATAACCAAGAACTCATAATGACCATATCAGGTCCTGAAAGCTGTCTTAAGAATATCCGAGTCCCTAATCTTCAACTGGTGATAACCTGAACGGAGATCAATCTTGGAGAACACTCTCGCTCCCTGAAGTTGGTCGAATAAATCATCAATGTGAGGAAAAAGATACTTGTTCTTAACTGTTACTTTGTTCAATTGCCTATAATCAATGCACATCCCCATAGTGCCATCCTTCTTCTTCACAAATAGAACTGGCGCACTCCAAGGTGACACACTAGGCCGAATGAACCCCTTATCAAAGAGTTCTTGAAGCTGCTCCTTTAACTCCTTCAACTCCGTTGATGCCATACGATATGATGAAACAGAAATGGGCTGAGTGACCGACACCAGATAAGAAAGATAACCCTTCCCAACCATACGATGGGCCTTCAAGAATGAGATTACCCTACTGGGAACAAAATCAGTCAAACCTCGCCACTCAATCCATGGCACACCTGGTATAGCCAATGTCACTGTCTTAAATAACATCGAAGTCCACCATACATAATAACAACAGATCCACTCGAGTCTCTGAACCCCCAATAGTCACCACACACGATCGGTACACACGGTGTACAAGAACAGTATCACCCACCGGAGTAGATACATGAACAGGTGAAACAAGAGACTCACGGGGCATATCCAAATAACGAGCAAAGTATAACGACACATAAGAATAAGTGGAATCGGGATCAAATAATACAGAGGCATCTCTGTGGCAGACTAAGACAATACCTGTAATAACAGCATCAGAAGCAATAACACCGGGTCTAGCTGGAATGCATAGAAACGGGCCTGACTGTCGCCTGATTGACCTCACCCTCTAGGGCAACTCCTAGTTGACTGACCTTCACCCCTAGCTGGTTGGGTGGGTAGTGGTGAAGTAACTGGCATTGAAGTCGAGGGCTGACTCCTCTGCTGAGATGAACTCGCAAGACGACGAGGACACTGCCTCCACATGTGACCCATCTCTCTACACTCATAGCAACCCCCGGGAACTGGAGATGGGGACTGAAGGGAACCCCTAGCATCAGAATGACTAGCAGATGCACCTGGCATAGAAGAGCCCTGAATTGATGGAGCACGGGATGAAGTGTGAGCTGGAAGGGCACTAAGCGATGACTGGCCCTGATGAGAACTGTGAGAAGAATGATCCGATAATGCCCCACGATAACCTGGGCGAGCTAACTGAGCATGCCTGAATAAACGGCTTCTGCGGTGCTGAAACTGACCTCTCGAAGGAGCACCACCATAACTACCAGATCCCCAAGGCCTCTTGGCCTCCCTCTCATCTCGCTCCTGGCGACGAACTGACTCAATCTCACGGGCAATGTCAACAACTTCCTTAAAAGTAGAACTAGACACCCTCTCCCTTGTCATAAGAATCCAAAGTTGATAAGTGAGGCCATCCACAAACCTCCTAATCCTCTCTCTATCTATCAGAAACAACCAAATAGAACGATGAGCTAACTCGGAGAACCTCATCTCGTACTGTGTCACAGTCATCTCTCCCTGACGCAACCACTCAAACTACCTGCACAACTCCACTCTACCAGACCACGACACATACTTCTCTAGAAAGAGAACAGAGGACTGCTGCCAGGTAAAGAGTGCTGCACCAACAGACCTACGTCTCTCATAAGCCTCCCACCAAGTGAAGGCAGCTCCATAAAACTGAAAAGTAGTGAAAGCAACCCCGCTGGTCTCCAGAATACCAGCTATGCGAAGAATCCGCTGACACTTGTCCAAGAAACCCTGGGCATCCCACCCTCTGCACCACTGAAAGTCGGAGGCTGAAGTCTACCAAACCTCTCCAACCTGCGCTGCTCGTCCTCTAGCATGGCAGGAGCTACACAGTCCTGAGCAGCTGCAACTGGCTGGGCTGGATGCGCCCCCGGTGTCTGAAGTCCCTGCACAACCTACTCAGGTGTACGAGTGGAGGGAGTCTTATTGCCTCCCCTGGCCTTAGAAGTAGTTGCGGTTGTAGTAACTGAGACCGCCTGAGCTAGGCTAGTGCATACTGATAAAATCTAAGCCAAGGCCTTCTGAAGACCTGGAATCACAATGGGCACATCTGGTTCCTGAGCTGGTGCTGCTGGAGCATCCATAACTGGGACCTGATCCTGAACTGGGGCGGCTGGTGGATCTGTAGGTGTTGCCCTAGCTGCTGTGCGGGCCCTACCCCTATCCCTACCGCATCCTGGGCCTCTAGTGGCCACAGTTGGTGGTACTGGTGGTCATCCATCCTGCCTGGTATCGCGTGTCCTCACCATCTGTGAGAGAATAGAATAACAGAAGTTTAATACTCGAATCAACAGATTCGTACGACAGGTGTTTCAAGAATATGAAGTTTTTCCTAAAGGTTCTGTAGCCTCTCGAGGATAAATACAAACGTTTCCGTACCGATCCGTGAGACTCTACTAAACATGCTCATGACTCGTGAGACCTATATAACCTAAGCTCTAATACCAACTTATCACGACCCTAAACCCGGACCCGATCATGATGGTGCCTCTCATGAAGACAAGGTCAGCCAACACATACCAATTAAATCTTTAACATAATAATAATCCAAAAATAAAGGTCAATAATACAATTTGCAAAATAGACATAGCCCGACATCGGGGTGTCACCAGCCATGAGCATCTACTAAACGATTAAAATAGGAATAGTCAACATAGTCTATTACAGAACTAACACAAGAGAAAATAAGATAGGGGAGAAGCACTGGGCTATGAACGCCGAGCAGCTACCTAGTAAATCTCCGAACCGCCTAAACTGGAAGGAATCAACACTCGCTAGCGGGACCTAAAGCGCCTGAATCTGCACATAGGGTGCAGGAAGTAAAGTAAGCACTCCAACTCAGTGATTAATAATAATAAATGAAGACTGAGCGATATGAAATCTGTAAAAGCACATCAACATGCTATAAAGAAGCAGTATAAAAGCAATAAAACATTGAAAACATATAAAGACACCTTAGTTCAGAATATTTAAAACCTTTTTTAACAGTTAAACAATAAAATGAAAAACAGCTAGAATAGATAAACATATAATAATCCGCCCCTCGTGCAATAACATGGAACAACACCAGCCCCTCGGGCTATATCTCATATCACAATGGGTACCCACGCTCATTGGGGGTGTACAGACTCCGGGAGGGGCCCCTTACAGCCCAAGTGCAATATCAAGCCATCTCGTAGCATAATCAATAGGATCTCGGCCTCATATCAAGCCACCTCGTGGCGTACAACTCCGCCCCTCGGACTCATAATCATAATCAGTGTATCACTACTGCGGCGTGCAGCCTGACCCAAAAGTATCCTCACAACATAGGCCCTCGGCCTTACTCAATCAGAATCTCCTAAGCCACTCGGGCAACAGTAAAACATGGTGTTCAACCCAATATATATCATTTAAAATCTCATTTAACATGTTAAAACAGAGTAAACATGGTTGAGTTATGAGAACAGTAGAATAAAGCATGACTGAGTACAAGTATAAAGTCAAAAAGTGAGGAATAGTAGTAAAGATCCCCTAAGGATCCAAATAGTTGGCACGAGGACCAAATATAGCATTCATCCAAAAACATGATGATAACAAATAGTTTTCAATCAAATACGCGGTAAAATAGTTATTCGGGATGGACTAAGTCACAATCCCCAACGGTGCATGACCCCACGCTCGTCATCTAGCGTGTGCGTCACCCCAACATAGCACAACAATGTGTAATCTGGGGTTTCATACCCTCAGGGCAACATTTACAATCATTATTCACCTCAATCCGGTCCAAACTCTAGCCTGCAATGCTTTTGCCTCTTGAATCGGCCACTGGATGCTCCAAATCTAACCAAAATCAATGCAAAACCACCAAAATATGTTAAGGGAACAAAGCCTCACTCGAAAGAAATCAAATTACAACATAAGTCCCAAAATTAGCCAAACCCGACCCCCGAGCCCACATCTCGAATTCCGATAAAAATTACATCAATAGACTCCTTATCACTCCCCGAGTTCATTCATATAAAAATCACCAAAATCCAACCTCAAATGATCCCTCAAATCTCAAATTTTAGGTCTCCAATTACAAGCCCTAGTTCTTCAATATTAGGCTTAAATTCCATGATTAATTAGGTAGAATTCATATTAGGATTGAGTATTAAGTTTATAAATCTTACCTTCAAGTGTTCCCCCTTGATTCCCTCTTCAATCCCCTTCAAAAAGCTCCAAAATCGCTCAAAAATGGTGAAAGTTAGACCCAGAATTGCGGACAATGGCTATTTAAACATTCTGCACAGACATTCAAAACCTTCTTCGCGAACGCGGTCAAAGCCTCGCATTCGCGAGGCATAACTTGACGTTGACCATATTTTACTTCTTCGCGAACGCGTCTGCTCTCTCGTGAATGCCATGCTCCTGACTCCAACCCTTCACGAACGCGCTCCCTTCTCGTGAACGCATTGCTCAACGACCCCAGCTCTTTGCGAATGCGGGACCTCTCTTTTAAATGCGAAGGCTAAATCTTCAGCCTCACCTGCTAACTCTTCGCGAACGCGAGGGTCCACTCACGAACGCGAAGCACTGCTGTCTGCAACACTTCAGCAGATTTTTCTACAACTTCCCACAATATGAAATAGTCCGATTGACCACCTGAAACTCACCCGAGGCCCCTAGGACATCAACCAAACATGCCAACATATCCCATAATATCATTCAAACTTGTTCCAACCTTCGCAACGCTCAAAACAACACCAAAATACTAAATTCGCATCGGATTCAAGTCTAAGAATTCCAAAATCTTATAAATTCTGCTTTCGAACAAAAAGTCTATTAAACCACGTCGGAATGACCTAAAATTTTTCACAAACATCTCAAATGACACAACGGACCTACTCCAACTTCCAGAATCCCATTCCGACCCCTATATCAAAATCTCACCTATCAACCGGAAAATGCCAAAATTCTAATTTCGCTAATTCAAGCCTAAATCTACTCCGGACCTCCAAAACACATTCCAATCACGCTCCTAAGTTCCAAATCACCTCCCAAAGCTATCCGAATTCCAATCACGCTCCTAAGTCCCAAATCACCTCCCAAAGCTATCTGAACCATCGGAACTCACATCCAAGCCTTTTAACACATAAGTCAACATCCGGTTGACTTTTCCAACTTAAGCTTCCTCAAAAAAGACTAAGTGTCTCAAACCTTACCAAAACCTCTCCAAACCCGAACCAACCAACCTGGTAACACAAAATATAGATGAACAAGGCAATAAGAAGCAGAAATGGGGGAAACGGAGCGGTAACTCATGAAACGACCAGCCTGGTCGTTACAACATAATATGATCCTCCTTTCTACAATAGACTCAAGCTCGTAATTAGTAATTACTGTCACGCCCCGAACCTGGCGAGGCATGGCTAGCACTTGGTATTGTAGTGGCCCGAGCAAACAACTCTATAACTCATTCATTCCTTTTGTAACTATCATGGGCCAATATGGCCACAACTCGGAATGCAAAACTGTAAGTCAAAAACACTATTTTGCTGAACCATTTTTTTAAAACATGAATACATATGGGCCGGCAAGGCCTCTCACATACTGTACAAAATGAACATTTATCTACAAAGCCTCTAAAATTATTCAACATCAAATGGGATAGGTTGTCGGCCTACCTATAAGTCTGTAGAAAAACTCTGACATGATGACTCAAAGACTTGGCTACACTCTGAATGCGGTAGAGTCTTACCAATCCTTCGCTGAACGCAGACCTCATATATTGTGAGGGTTCGTCAATCTCATTATCTATACCTGCAGAAATGAATGCAGCGTCCACAACAAAAAGGACATCGGTACGAATAATGTACTGAGTATGTAACGTAGAACTGAAACATAACAGTAAGTCAATATTAATTAAGGACATAGAAGAAATATAGTGTAAATGACTCAACCTGTAAATCTGAATAGCTCTATAAATCATGAAATATTTATAGTATCATGCATATGCGTATAAATGTCATGTAATGCTTAGGTTTGTATGTACATAACATCATTAAGCCACTGAGAGCATCCCATCACATCATATCGGCCACTATGGGCAAAATCATCATCGTATACCAGCTGATCAGGTGGTGGTGTGTATATAACGTCATAACCTTTCCCATATCCCATATACATATATACGCATATATAATGTCGTCTGGTCATGGGTCAATGTACATGAATGCAATGCATGAAAAGTACATACATATATATGTTCATAACATCATCAAGCCTCTGAGGGCACCCCATCATATCATCTCGGCCACTGTGGGCAAATCATCAACGTATACCAGCGGATCAGGTGGTGGTGTGTATAACGCTATAACCTTTTCCCATATTCCATATACATTTATATATACATATATACGTATATATAACGCCATCTGAGTCATGGGTAAATGCACATGTGAATGAATGTAATGCATGAGAAGTACGTTAATAAAATCCTTTGGAATGTCATAAGACCATTATGCCTTTGATTAATATCATGAAATAAGTATTACCAACTTGTGTATTTTTTTAGACCCATGAACATATGATTAAATAATAGGACATGGGGGAATTCAAGAACATAGGCACCTCTAATACTTTTATGAATAACGCCATTTATAGAAGTTGTACATTTTCTCGTTTCGTTTGTATTGTATGGATCATGCCAAAAGAAAGAATGGATAGCCTTAACATACCTGTTTTTGTAAAGTTGAACACCTCTTAAATTTGGTAAAAGTCCCAAAGAAGTAGGAATTGAACCACTTATTTCATTATCATGTAAACTAAGTTTTCTGAGAGCTTGAAACTAACCAAATTTTTTCACTTAATCTGCCACTTAGTCCTTTTAATGGAATCTTGATTACAATAACTTGACCTTGAACACATTTAATTGTAATTACCCGACCGGTTGTTTTGAGATTTTACACTTCGCTCGCCAGTTCTCGGACATGACTAGCCCCGTATAATATATTATAACTTATGTAAATTGTCGATTTTGGTTTTCAGGGTAATCATAATGAATTTGGAAGAACAATTCTCAATTTGAAGCTTGAAATTTGAAAAGTTTGACCAAGATTTGACTTGTTGGTATAAGATCTCGGATCGTAATTTTTATTATTTGGTTATCTCCGTTATGTGATTTGAGACTTAGTAGCGTGATCAGAATGCATTTTAGAAGTCCGTGAAAGGTTTAGGCTTGAATTGGAAAAATTGAGATTTCGGCATTTTCCGGTTGATAGGTGAGATTTTGATATTGAGGTCAGAATGGAATTTCGGAAGTTGTAGTAGCTTCGTTGTGTCATTTTTGATGTGTGTGCAAAATTTCAGGCCATTCGAACGTGGATTGGTTGGGTTTTTGGTCAAAAGCGTAATTCGGAAGATTTTGGTATTCTTAGGCTTGAATTCGATGCAAATTTGGTATTTTAATGTTATTTTGAGTGTTCCGAAGGTTGGAACAAGTTTGAATGATATTATGGGATATGTTGGCATGTTTGGTTGAGATCCCGAGGGCCTCGGGTGAGTTTCAGGCAGTCCATCGGGCCATTTCATGTTTTGAAAAGTTGCAGAAATTGCTGATCAGTGTTGACGAGAAAATGGCCTTCGCGTTCGCGAAGGGTTAGCTGGTGAAGGCTGGAATTTTAGCCTTCGCGTTCACGAGGCAGTCTCCGCATTCGCGAACGGGCTGTGTGATTGGTCATCACGTTCGAATGAAGTTGACCGTGTTTGTATAAGAGAAATTGGGCAGCTGAGCTTCAGGGTGTTTATTCATCGCGTTCGCGAGAGAGGTTACGCGATCGTGAAGGTTTAGTCTATGGAAGCATCGCGTTCTCGAGTGGCAAGACGCGGTCGTGAAGAAGGATTTTTGGTTAAAGCTGGATTGTGCTTCGCGAACGTGAGGCTTTGACCGCGTTCGCGAAGAAGGTTTTTGATGCCTGGGCATAATGTTTAAATAGCCATTGTCCGCGATTTTGAGGCTATCTTTCACCATTTTTTGGCGATTTTGGAGCTTTTTGAGAGGATTTGAAGAGGGATTCAAGACATAACATCTGGAGGTAAGATCTGTGAACTCAATACTCAAGTATGTTGATTCTTACTTGTTTAATCATGAAATATGTGGATTAAAGCCTAAAATTGGGAAATTAGGGCTTGACTTTGGAGAGTATAAATTGGGAATTTGAAGGAGAAATTGAGGTCCGATTTTGATGTTCTTGGTATGTATAGACTCGTGAGTGAATGAGGATTTTATTGATTTGATTTTTATCAGATTCGGAGACGTGGGCCCGAGGGCCGAGTTTGAGCAATTTCGGAATTTTTTATGTGAATTGGATATTTTCAAGTGGGCTTTGTTCCCTTTGCATAATTTAATAGGTATATACTGATTGTGGCTAGATTTGGAACATCCAGATGTTGATTTGTGAGGGCAAAGGCATCGCGGGCTAGAGTTTGGACCGGATCGAGGTAAGTAATGATTGTAAATGTTGTCCTGAAGGTTTGAAACCCCGGATTTCACATCGTGGTGCTACTTGAGGTGAAGCACACGCTAGTGACGGGCGTGGAGTCGTGCACTGTTGGGGATTGTGACTTGGTCCATCCCATACGACTGTTAAGTCGCATATTTGATTTGAAATCTTATGATATTCCATATTTTTGAGATTGATATTACATTTTGAGTTGTATGCCATGTTTGGGGCCTTGTGCCGACCTGTTGAGACCCTTAGGGGTATTTTTACTATTTTTCCCCACTCTATTTGTTTTGAAAGCATATGCCCAATCATGATTTACCTGTTTATTGTTTAAATCTAGTTTTATCACTTTATTTCTTAAAATGTGAAAACTGTTTGGACTGAGTTCCCTATTTTACTGATGGTCCGAGTGATCGTGAGGTTGATGACTGAGATAGACCGAGAGTCTGATTGTGAGGTTCATAACTGAGAGAGGCCGAGGGCCTGGTTGTGAGGATTATATATCTATGGATCGGGCTGCACGCCTCAGTCATATATATATATATATATATATATATATATATATATATATATATGGATCGGGCTGCACGCCGCAACGATATGTATATGGATCGGGCTGCACGCCGCAGCGATATATATATATATATATATATTGGATCGGGCTACACGCCGCAGCGATATAGCGGTTGGGTTGTAGGAGCCCCTCCGGAGTCTATACACCCCCAGTGAGCGTAGTCGACTATATTTATGGATTGGGCTGCACGTCGTAGCAGTTACTATATGGTACCTATTGAGTGTGAATGCTGAGTGTGAGCGCTAATTGGTGAGAGTTGAGTCACAAGTGACTGAGAGGCTTGCCCGAGGGGATGTACATGAGTGATGCTTTGCATGAGGGGCCTGTTTATGAACTTACTATTTTTCTCTCCTCCTTAAAGTGAGTTTCTATTGAATATGTTGATTTAATTACTGCTTTCACTCATCTTTAGACCGAGCTTGTATTGAAAACATTGAACAAATGCTTTAAATAACTTTCATTTAAACTGAAGTTTTTAAGTTATGGAATGGTTGTAAATTTCTGTTATGCCGAAGGGCTGTGTACGAACTATGTTTTGCCCGAGGGGCCGATTATGGTTTTCATCTCTTTTATTATAAATGGTATTGAACCCCTACTAAAGCTGTTGGAAAGTATTTTTAAATGATTTTTACCAAAAATTGGATTTTAAATGAGACGATTGACTCGGATTCTGATTTTAAAGTTTGTTGCGCTTATTGAGTTTATCATAATGTGGATTCATCGTTTCTTACGGCTTAGTCTTTATTTACTCTTATTACTTACTGGGTTGGAGTACTCACATTACTCCCTGTACCTCGTGTGCAAATTCAGGTATTTCGGAACCCGGTAGCGGGTGTTGATTGCTCAGAGGCGGAGTCATCAAAGTTAGCAAGGTGGCTGCACGACGTTCGCAGCACTGCTTCCTTCCTCTCATTTTCATTACTGTACTAAGTACACGTTTGACTGTTCTTGCTGTATTCAGACATTGGTAGATGCTCATGACTAGTGACACCCCGATGTCGGGTTTGTGTAATTATTCCGCATTTTCTTTTATATTTTCATTATGAGATTATAGGTTTATAAATGGTATACAAACAACTCTTATTGAAAAATGATTGATTCGGGAGTTGTGTCAGCTGGCCTAGTTTCACGATAGGCGTCATCACGACCAGGTCAGTTTTTGGGCCTGTAACATTAATACCAACCAACTTCCTAAACAAGCTCCAACTCCAGTGTCATTCCAACTTTTTAAGATATAGAACAAACGATATTTCTTCATTCAGGGTAACTCATCAACAATATTATTGGTTATCGACCTCAGGTTAGAGAACTTCTTAGTTTATCATTATTCCACTCCCGCAGTACAGCTTAGAGAACAAACACACAAGTGCACTGAGTCTGACGCATGACAACTCCAAGCATCTTTCTGCTTTAAGTGTATCTTTTCATTCTTTCCTATTTTTGCATAGGTTGACATAGGAGAACATTTAAGTGAAATATATGTGCACAAAAGTCAGAAAATACATTCATGAATGGCACATCATGAACTGTAAGAATATCTAGACAGGAGTGAAGACCATGAAATGGTAAAATGTCACATTCTGGCTCTTATTGAATGGTGTAGGTAATGATCATATTCCTTTTCCACATGATGAGATTAGAATTTGTGGAAGATACCTTTCTCCATGATTATATATAGGGGAATGCATTATACTAGCCAACAACATGAGAAATACCAACACTGTAAAGGAACCCTTGTATATTATCTAGCCTAACATGCCGCCACCATTCAATATCAATCTTTCATATTCAAGATCTCCTATTCCACTCTCCACATGTAGAATTTCTGTCACTTCCCATTGTTTGGTATCAAGATCAGATTTCAAACGATATATTTGTGTGATTTACCCATAATTTTAAAGATGGGTAAAAAAATTGGCATTAAGGAACTTCAGAGCCTAAAAGTAGGTCCAGTAACCTTTCATAAGATATATCATTGAAAATTATCCATTAAAATTTTAAAAGAATGTCTACAAATGTGCATTATCTCGCTCAGAATAACTTGCTAAGTATGCTCTTATGATATGACACATTTACACATGCTATATGAGTCACTTTATAGACCATAGGTGGCAGTCATGTTAATGCACTAAAGCCTATCCAAATTTATTAATTTCCACTATTTCAATAATTAAACAATTATCTATATAATTATGAATTATTTCAAATTACTTAAAATTCTACTTATTTTTTAATATACTTTATAAATCATACTATCATAGTCATATGGTACCATATAAAATTAATACATACATTATTATTTTATTAAAATATCCATGTAAAAATACATATATTTTTTTAACTTATGATTTTCCTAATCTCATATAAAAAGTAAAAATTTTTGTACGCTTAATTTTTAAAATGTTAAAAATTTGCTTTGTGACGATAATTCGATAATTTCACTTAAGACCATATACAAATATTAAAGATATTAAGTATGTGCTTCCACATATTTGTCTGTCTTCCGTGTCTATTTGTCTATCGACGTGAAAGCATTTCGGGTGCTAAGATTAGCTCAAAAGTCTTCTTATCCATATCCTATGATAGAACCATAGGTCTTCGACTAGGTTAGATTACCATAAAAAAAATACTATCTACTCTTATAATAAATAAAACCTTATTTATAAATTCCCACATGCCATGTATAAAATTTAAAGCTTATTACAACCATATAAAATCGTATCTATAAACTTTTACCGAAAATGGTTTACTTCAAAGAAAATACATATCAAGTCAATATAAAATAGTTCAAAAATTCTTCAAACTCAGAGGGTCTTACATCCATATCGTCATGTATAACCTTAATCATTTCCAACTCATATGTTATTACTTCGACGAATCCTAAAGTTGAGGTACGGGATGTAACATCCTTCCCCCTTTTAGAAACATTCGTCCACGAATGTTAACTCTTTGATATTTTTAAAACTTTCACCAAGGTTTCCTCTGTATATTAAACTAAAACCCAACCTCTATCTGAGCTCTGGACTATTCACAACCTTTTGTACTTGAATATCTCGTATCTTCTTCACCTTTAACTTATTTACCTTTCAATCTCGCATCGTATCTTCTGCTTTGTCTTCTTTTATAATCCCCCTTCCATATTACACCTTAAAGCTCTACTGTGATAGCACCTCTAGTGCTTATAAAATTCAGTGGAAGCTTTATACTGACTTCTTACGACTTAGCTCTATGGAACGATTTAAAAAAAAAGAAGGGTAACATTTCTTAAATGACCTATAGCCTCTCAATTATAAATGTGGCGCGCAACACACTCATAAGTGAGACTCCACTAGGCACGGCTTTGTAGACTCACTAGGACACGACCCGCTCTGATACCACTTTGTCACGCTCCGAACCTGGGAGGCGTGGCTGGCACCCGGTACCGTAGTGACCCGAGCGAACCACTTTGTAACTCATTCATTCCTTTTGTAACTATCATGGGCCAACATGGGCACAACTCGAAATGTACTACTGTAAGTGAAAAACACTATTTCACTGAACAATTTTTCTAAAAACAAGAATACATATAGGTCGGCAAGGCTTCTCACATACTGTACAAAATGAATATTTGTCTACAAAGCCTCTAAGATTATTCAACATCAAATGGGTTAGGGTACTGGCCTACCCATATGTCTGTAGAAAAACTCTGACATGATGACTCATAGGCTCGGCTGCACTTCGAATGACGTGGAGTCTTACCGATCCTTCGCTGAACGCATACCTCGTCTATTGTGAGGGTTCGTCAATCTGATTATCTATACATGCAGACATAAATACATCGTCCCCAACAAAAGGATGTCAGTACGAATAATGTGCAGAGTATGTAAGGCATAACTAAAACATAACAGTAAGTCAATATTAATTAAGGACATAGAAAATAAATAAATAAGTACATAACAGACATGAATGACTTTGTAAATTAGGAAATATTTATAGTATCATGCATATGCATATAAATGTCATGTAATGCATAGGTCTGTATGTACATAACATCATAAAGCCTCTAAGGGCATTCCATCATATCATCTCAGCCACTGTGGGCAAAATCATCATCGTATACCAGCTGATTAGGTTGAGGTGTGTATATATAGAGTAAATGACTCAATCTGTAAGTCTGGATGACTCTGTAAATCATGAAATACTTATAGCGTTATGCATATGTGTATGAATATCATGACGTGCATAGGTACATGTGTTCATAACATCATCGTGCCTCTGAGGTCATCCCATCATATCATCTCGGCCACTGTGGGCAAATCATTAACGTATATCAGCTGATCAGGTGGTGGTGCGTATATAATGTCATAACCTTTTCTCATATCCCATATACATAAAATTTTATATATATACGCCGTCTGAGTCATGGGTAAATGAACATGTGAATGAATGCAATGCATGAGAAGTATGTTAATAAAATCTTTCGGAATGTCATAAGACCATTATGCATTTAATTAATATCATGAAATAAATATTACCAACTTGTGTATTTTCTGAGACCCATGAACATATGATTAAATAATAGGACATAGGGGAATTCAAGAATATAGGCACCTCTAATACTTTTATGAATAGCGTCATTTATGGAAGTTGTACTTTTTCTCGTTTCGTTTGTATCGTATGGATCATGCCAAAAGAAAGAAGGGATAACCTTAATATACTTATTTTTAAAGTTGAACACCTCTTAAATTTGGCAAAAATCCCAAAGAAGTAGGAATTGAACCACCTATTTCATTATCATGTAAACTAAGTTTTTTTGAGAGCTTGAAACTGACCAATTTTTTTCACTTAGTCTGCCACTTAGTCATTTTAATGGAATCGTGATTACAATAACTTGACCTTGAGCACATTTAATATGAACCCAATTTCTTAAACAAGCTCCAACTCCAGTGTCATTCCAACTTTTTAAGATATTGAACAAATGATATTTCTTCCTTCAGGGTAACTCATCAGCCATATTATTGGTTATCCACCTCAGGTTAGAGAACTTCTTAGTTTATCATTATTCCACTCCCGCAGTGCAGTTTAGAGAACAAACACACAAGTGCACTGAGTCTGACGCATGACAACTCCAAGCATCTTTAATTTCAGCTTTAAGTGTACCTTTTCATTCTTTCCTATTTTTGCATAGGTTGACATAGGAGAACATTTAAGTGAAATATATGTGCACAAAAGTCAGAAAATACATTCATGAATGGCACATCATGAACTGTAAGAATATCTAGACAGGAGTGAAGACCATGAAATGGTAAAATGTCACATTCTGGCTCTTATTGAATGGTGTAGGTAATGATCATATTCCTTTTCCACATGATGAGATTAGAATTTGTGGAAAATACCTTTCTCCATGATTATATATAGGGGAATGCATTATACTAGCCAACAATATGAGAACATGCCGCCACCATTCAATATCAATCTTTCATATTCAAGATCTCCTATTCCACGCTCCACATGCAGAATTTCTGTCACTTCCCATTGATTGGTATCAAGATCAGATTCAAACGATATATTTGTGTGATTTACCCATAATTTTAAAGATGGGTCAAAAAGTTGGCATTAAGGAACTTGAGAGCCTAAAAGTAGGTCCAGTAACCTTTCATGAGATATATCATTGAAAATAATCCATTAAAATTTTAAAAGAATGTCTACAAATGTGCATTATCTCACTCAGAATAACTTGCTTAGTATGCTCTTATAATATGACACATTTACACATGGTATATGAGTCACTTTATAGACCATAGGTGGCGGCCACGTTGATGCACTAAAGCTTATCCAAATTTATCAATCCCCACTAATTCAATAATTAACCAATTACCCACATAATTATAAATTATTTCAAATTACTTAAAATTTTACTTATTTTAAATACACCTTACAAATCCTACTATCATTGTCATATGGTACCATATAAAATCAATACATACACTATTATTTCATTAAAATATCCATGTAAAAATACATATATTTTCTTAACTTATGATTTTCCTAATCTCATATAAAGAGTAAAAATTCTCGTACACTTAATTCTTAAAATGGTAAATTTTTGCTTTGTGACAATAATTCGATAATTTCACTTAAGACCATATACAAATATTAAAGATATTAGGTATGTGCTTCCACATCTATTTGTCTATCTTCCATGTCTAATTGTCTATCGACGTGAAAGCATTCCAGGTGCTAAGATTAGATCAAAAGTCTTCTAATCCATATCCTATGAAAGAACCATAGGTCTTCGACTAGGTTAGATTACCATAAAAATACTATTTACTCTTATGATAAATAAAACCTCATTTATAAACTCCCACATGTCATGTATATAATTTAAAACTTATTATAACCATATAAAATCGTATTTATAAACTTTTACCGAAAATATTTTACTTCAAAGAAAATACATATCAAACCAATATATAGTAGTTTCAAAATTCTTCAAACTCACAAGGTCTTACATCCATATCGTCATGTATAACCTTAATCCTTTCCAACTCATATGTTATTACTTCGACGAATCCTAAAGTTGAGGTACGGGATGTAACATCCTTCCCCCTTTAAAAACATTCGTCCTCGAATGTTAACTCTTTGATATTTTCAAAACTTTCACTAAGGTCTCCTCTATATATTAAACTAAAACTCAACCTCTATCTGAGCTCTAGACTATTCACAACCTTTTGTACTTGAATATCTCGTATCTTCTTCACCTTTAACTTACTTACCTTTCAATCTCTCATCGTATCTTCTAATTTTTTTTTCATAATCTCCCTTCCACATTACGCCTTAAAGCTCTACTGTGATAGCACCTTTGGTGCATATAAAATTTAGTGAAAGCTTGATACTGACTTCTTACGACTTAGCTCTATGGCACGATTTGGAAACAAAAGAACGGTAACATTTCTTAAATGCCCTATAGCCTCTCAATTATAAATGTGGCGCACAATACACCAATAAGTGAAACTCAACTAGGCACGGCTTTGTAGACTCTCTAGGACACGAACCGCTCTGATACCACTTTGTCACGCCCCGAACCTGGGAGGTGTGGCTGACACCCAGTACCGTAGTGATCCGAGCGAACCACTTTGTAACTCATTCATTCCTTTTGTAACTATCATGGGCCAACATAGGCACAACTCGAAATGTACAACTGTAAGTGAAAAACACTATTTCGCTGAAGCATTTTTTTTAAAACAAGAATAAATATGGGCCAGCAAGGCCTTTCACATACTGTGAAAAGTGAATATGTGTCTACAAAGCCTCTAAGATTATTCAACATCAAATGGGATAGGGTACCAGCCTACCCATATGTCTGTAGAAAAACTCTGACACGATAACTCATAGACTCGACTGCACTCTGAATGAGGTGGAGTCTTACCGATCCGTCGTTGAACGCAGACCTCGTCTATTGTGAGGGTTCGTCAATCTGACTATATATACTTGCAGATATGAGTGTAGCGTCCCCAATAAAAGGACGTCAGTACGAATAATGTACTGAGTATGTAAGGCAGAACTAAAACATAACAGTAAGTTAATATTAATTAAGGACATAGAAAAAATATAGAGTAAATGACTCAACCTATAAATCTGAATAGCTCTGTAAATCATGAAATATTTATAGTATCATGCATATGCATATAAATATCATGTAATGCATAGGTCTGTATGTACATAATATCATAAAGTCTCAGAAGGCATCCCATCATATCATCTCAGCCACTTTGGGTAAATCATCAACGTATACCAGCTGATCGGGTGGTGATGCGTATATAAGGTCATAACCTTTTTCCATATTCCATATACATATATATACATATATAACGCCTCCATGTGAGTCATCGGTAAATGCAACATGTGAATGAATGCAATGCATGAGAAGTACGTTAATAAAATCTTTCGGAATGTCATAAGACCATTATGCATTTGATTAATATCATGAAATAAACATTACCAACTTGTGTATTTTCTGAGACCCATGAACATATGATTAAATAATAGGACATAGGGGAATTCAAGAATATAGGCACCTCTAATACTTTTATGAATAGCGTCATTTATGGAAGTTGTACTTTTTCTCGTTTCGTTTGTATCGTATGGATCATGCCAAAAGAAAGAAGGGATAACCTTAATATACCTATTTTTAAAGTTGAACACCTCTTAAATTTGGCAAAAATCCCAAAGAAGTAGGAATTGAACCACCTATTTCATTATCATGTAAACTAAGTTTTTTGAGAGCTTGAAACTGACCAATATTTTTCACTTAGTCTGCCACTTAGTCATTTAAAATGGAATCGTGATTACAATAACTTGACCTTGAGCACATTTAATATGAACCCAATTTCCTAAACAAGCTCCAACTCCAGTGTCATTCCAACTTTTTAAGATATTGAACAAATGATATTTCTTCCTTCAGGGTAACTCATCAGCCATATTATTGGTTATCCACCTCAGGTTAGAGAACTTCTTAGTTTATCATTATTCCACTCCCGCAGTGCAGTTTAGAGAACAAACACACAAGTGCACTGAGTCTGACGCATGACAACTCCAAGCATCTTTCAGCTTTAAGTGTATCTTTTCATTCTTTCCTATTTTTGCATAGGTTGACATAGGAGAACATTTAAGTGAAATATATGTGCACAAAAGTCAGAAAATACATTCATGAATGGCACATCATGAACTGTAAGAATATCTAGACAGGAGTGAAGACCATGAAATGGTAAAATGTCACATTCTGGCTCTTATTGAATGGTGTAGGTAATGATCATATTCCTTTTCCACATGATGAGATTAGAATTTGTGGAAAATACATTTCTCCATGATTATATATAGGGGAATGCATTATACTAGCCAACAATATGAGAACATGCCGCCACCATTCAATATCAATCTTTCATATTCAAGATCTCCTATTCCACTCTCCACATGCAGAATTTCTGTCACTTCCCATTGGTTGGTATCAAGATCAGATTCAAACGATATATTTGTGTGATTTACTCATAATTTTAAAGATGGGTCAAAAAGTTGGCATTAAGGAACTTGAGAGCCTAAAAGTAGGTCCAGTAACCTTTCATGAGATATATCATTGAAAATAATCCATTAAAATTTTAAAAGAATGTCTACAAATGTGCATTATCTGACTCAGAATAACTTGCTTAGTATGCTCTTATAATATGACACATTTACACATGGTATATGAGTCACTTTATAGACCATAGGTGGCGGCCACGTTGATGCACTAAAGCTTATCCAAATTTATCAATCCACACTAATTCAATAATTAACCAATTACCCACATAATTATAAATTATTTCAAATTACTTAAAATTCTACTTATTTTTAATACACCTTACAAATCCTACTATCAATGTCATATGGTACCATATAAAATCAATGCATATACTATTATTTCATTAAAATATCCATGTAAAAATACATATATTTTCTTAACTTATGATTTTCCTAATCTCATATAAAGAGTAAAAATTCTCGTACACTTAATTCTTAAAATGGTAAATTTTTGCTTTGTGACGATAATTCGATAATTTCACTTAAGACCATATACAAATATTAAAGATATTAGGTATGTGCTTCCACATCTATTTGTCTATCTTCCATGTCTAATTGTCTATCGACGTGAAAGCATTCCAGGTGCTAAGATTAGATCAAAAGTCTTCTAATCCATATCCTATGAAAGAACCATAGGTCTTCGACTAGGTTAGATTACCATAAAAATACTATTTACTCTTATGATAAATAAAACCTCATTTATAAACTCCCACATGCCATGTATATAATTTAAAACTTATTATAACCATATAAAATCGTATTTATAAACTTTTACCGAAAATGTTTTACTTCAAAGAAAATACATATCAAGCCAATATATAGTAGTTTCAAAATTCTTCAAACTCACAAGGTCTTACATCCATATCGTCATGTATAACCTTAATCCTTTCCAACTCATATGTTATTACTTCGACGAATCCTAAAGTTGAGGTACGGGATGTAACATCCTTCCCCCTTTAAAAACATTCGTCCTCGAATGTCAACTCTTTGATATTTTCAAAACTTTCACTAAGGTCTCCTCTATATATTAAACTAAAACCCAACCTCTATCTAAGCTCTAGACTATTCACAACCTTTTGTACTTGAATATCTCGTATCTTCTTCACCTTTAACTTACTTATCTTTCAATCTCTCATTGTATCTTATGTTTTGTTTTTTTTTTTCATAATCTCTCTTCCACATTACGCCTTAAAGCTCTACTGTGATAGCACCTTTGGTGCATATAAAATTTAGTGAAAGCTTGATACTGACTTCTTACGACTTAGCTCTATGGCACGATTTGGAAACAAAAGGACGGTAACATTTCTTAAATGCCCTATAGCCTCTCAATTATAAATGTGGCGCACAATACACCCATAAGTGAAACTCAACTAGGCACGGCTTTGTAGACTCCCTAGGAAACGAACCGCTCTGATACCACTTTGTCACGCCCCGAACCTGGGAGGTGTGGCTGACACCGGTACCGTAGTGAACCGAGCGAACCACTTTGTAACTCATTCATTCCTTTTGTAACTATCATGGGCCAACATGGGCACAACTCGAAATGTACAACTGTAAGTGAAAAACACTATTTCGCTGAAGCATTTTTTTTAAAACAAGAATAAATATGGGCCAGCAAGGCCTTTCACATACTGTGAAAAGTGAATATGTGTCTACAAAGCCTCTAAAATTATTCAACATCAAATGGGATAAGGTACCAGCCTACCCATATGTCTGTAGAAAAACTCTGACACGATAACTCATAGACTCGACTGCACTCTGAATGAGGTGGAGTCTTACCGATCCGTCGTTGAACGCAGACCTCGTCTATTGTGAGGGTTCGTTAATCTGATTATATATACTTGCAGACGTGAGTACAGCGTCCCCAACAAAAGGACGTCAGTACGAATAATGTACTAAGTATGTAAGGCAGAACTAAAACATAACAGTAAGTTAATATTAATTAAGGACATAGAAAAAATATAGAGTAAATGACTCAACCTATAAATCTGAATAGCTCTGTAAATCATGAAATATTTATAGTATCATGCATATGCGTATAAATATCATGTAATGCATAGGTCTGTATGTACATAACATCATAAAGTCTCAGAAGGCATCCCATCATATCATCTCAGCCACTTCGGGCAAATCATCAACGTATACCAGCTGATCGGGTGGTGGTGCGTATATAAGGTCATAACCTTTTTCCATATTCCATATACATATATATACATATATAACGCCTCCATGTGAGTCATCGGTAAATGCAACATGTGAATGAATGCGATGCATGAGAAGTACGTTAATAAAATCTTTCGGAATGCCATAAGACCATTATGCATTTGATTAATATCATGAAATAAACATTACCAACTTGTGTATTTTCTGAGACCCATGAACATATGATTAAATAATAGAACACAGGGGAATTCAAGAATATAGGCACCTCTAATACTTTTATGAATAGCGTCATTTATGGAAGTTGTACTTTTTCTCGTTTCGTTTGTACTGTATGGATCATGCCAAAAGAAAGAATGGATAGCCTTAACATACATATTTTTGTAAATTTGAACACCTCTTAAATTTGGCAAAAATCCCAAAGAAGTAGGAATTGAACCACCTATTTCATTATCATGTAAACTAAGTTTTCTGAGAGCTTGAAACTGACCAATTTTTTTCACTTAGTCTACCACTTAGTCCTTTTAATGGAATCTTGATTAGAATAACTTGACCTTGAGCACATTTAATACCAACCCAACTTCCTAAACAAGCTCCAACTCCAGTGTCATTCCAACTTTTTAAGATATTGAACAAACAATATTTCTTCATTCAGGGTAACTCATCAGCCATATTATTGGTTATCGACCTCAGGTTAGAGAACTTCTTAGTTTATCATTATTCCACTCCCGCAGTGTAGTTTAGAGAACAAACACACTAGTGCACTGAGTCTGACGCATGACAACTCCAAGCATCTTTCAGCTTTAAGTGTATCTTTTCATTCTTTCCTATTTTTGCATAGGTTGACATAGGAGAACATTTAAGTGAAATATATGTGCACAAAAGTCAGAAAATACATTCATGAATGGCACATCATGAACTGTAAGAATATCTAGACAGGAGTGAAGACCATGAAATGGTAAAATGTCACATTCTGGCTCTTATTGAATGGTGTAGGTAATGATCATATTCCTTTTCCACATGATGAGATTAGAATTTGTGGAAAATACCTTTCTCCATGATTATATATAGGGGAATGCATTATACTAGCCAACAATATGAGAACATGCCGCCACCATTCAATATCAATCTTTCATATTCAAGATCTCCTATTCCACGCTCCACATGCAGAATTTCTGTCACTTCCCATTGATTGGTATCAAGATCAGATTCAAACGATATATTTGTGTGATTTACCCATAATTTTAAAGATGGGTCAAAAAGTTGGCATTAAGGAACTTGAGAGCCTAAAAGTAGGTCCAGTAACCTTTCATGAGATATATCATTGAAAATAATCCATTAAAATTTTAAAAGAATGTCTACAAATGTGCATTATCTCACTCAGAATAACTTGCTTAGTATGCTCTTATAATATGACACATTTACACATGGTATATGAGTCACTTTATAGACCATAGCTGGCGGCCACGTTGATGCACTAAAGCTTATCCAAATTTATCAATCCCCACTAATCCAATAATTAACCAATTACCCATCTAATTATAAATTATTTCAAATTACTTAAAATTCTACTTATTTTTAATACACCTTACAAATCCTACTATCATTGTCATATGGTACCATATAAAATCAATACATACACTATTATTTCATTAAAATATCTATGTAAAAATACATATATTTTCTTAACTTATGATTTTCCTAATCTCATATAAAGAGTAAAAATTCTCATACATTTAATTCTTAAAACGGTAAATTTTTGCTTTGTGACGATAATTCGATAATTTCACTTAAGACCATATACAAATATTAAAGATATTAGGTATGTGCTTCCACATCTATTTGTCTATCTTCGATGTCTAATTGTCTATCGACGTGAAAGCATTCCAGGTGCTAAGATTAGATCAAAAGTCTTCTAATCCATATCCTATGAAAGAACCATAGGTCTTCGACTAGGTTAGATTACCATAAAAATACTATTTACTCTTATGATAAATAAAACCTCATTTATAAACTCCCACATGTCATGTATATAATTTAAAACTTATTATAACCATATAAAATCGTATTTATAAACTTTTACCGAAAATGTTTTACTTCAAAGAAAATACATATCAAGCCAATATATAGTAGTTTCAAAATTCTTCAAACTCACAAGGTCTTACATCCATATCGTCATGTATAACCTTAATCCTTTCCAACTCATATGTTATTACTTCGACGAATCCTAAAGTTGAGGTACGGGATGTAACATCCTTCCCCCTTTAAAAACATTCGTCCTCGAATGTTAACTCTTTGATATTTTCAAAACTTTCACTAAGGTCTCCTCTATATATTAAACTAAAATCCAACCTCTATGTGAGCTCTGGACTATTCACAACCTTTTGTACTTGAATATCTCGTATCTTCTTCACCTTTAACTTACTTATCTTTCAATCTCTCATCGTATCTTATGTTTTTTTTTTCATAATCTCCCTTCCACATTACGCTTTAAAGCTCTACTGTGATAGCACCTTTGGTGCATATAAAATTTAGTGAAAGCTTGATACTGACTTCTTACGACTTAGCTCTATGGCACGATTTGAAAACAAAAGAACGGTAACATTTCTTAAATGCCCTATAGCCTCTCAATTATAAATGTGGCGCACAATACACCCATAAGTGAAACTCAACTAGGCACGTCTTTGTAGATTCCCTAGGACACGAACCGCTCTGATACCACTTTGTCACGCCCCGAACCTGGGAGGTGTGGCTGACACCCGGTACCGTAGTGGTCCAAGCGAACCACTTTGTAACTCATTCATTCCTTTTGTAACTATCATGGGCCAACATGGGCACAACTCGAAATGTACAACTGTAAGTGAAAAACACTATTTCGCTGAAGCATTTTTTTTAAAAACAAGAATAAATATGGGCCAGCAAGGCCTCTCACATACTGTGAAAAGTGAATATGTGTCTACAAAGCCTCTAAGATTATTCAACATCATGGGATAGGGTACCAGCCTACCCATATGTCTGTAAAAAAACTCTGACACGATAACTCATAGACTCGACTGCACTCTGAAAGAGGTGGAGTCTTACCGATCCGTCGTTGAACGCAGACCTCGTCTATTGTGAGGGTTCGTCAATCTGATTATATATACTTGCAGACATGAGTGCAGCGTCCCCAACAAAAGGACGTCAGTACGAATAATGTACTGAGTATGTAAGGCAGAACTAAAACATAACAGTAAGTTAAAATTAATTAAGGACATAGAAAAAATATAGAGTAAATGACTCAACCTATAAATCTGAATAGCTCTGTAAATCATGAAATATTTATAGTATCATGCATATGCGTATAAATATCATGTAATGCATAGGTCTGTATGTACATAACATCATAAAGTCTCAGAAGGCATCCCATCATATCATCTCAGCCACTTCGGGCAAATCATCAACGTATACCAGCTGATCGGGTGGTGGTGCGTATATAAGGTCATAACCTTTTTCCATATTCCATATACATATATATACATATATAACGCCTCCATGTGAGTCATCGGTAAATGCAACATGTGAATGAATGAGATGCATGAGAAGTACGTTAATAAAATCTTTCGGAATGGCATAAGACCATTATGCATTTGATTAATATCATGAAATAAACATTACCAACTTGTGTATTTTCTGAGACCCATGAACATATGATTAAATAATAGAACACAGGGGAATTCAAGAATATAGGCACCTCTAATACTTTTATGAATAGCGTCATTTATGGAAGTTGTACTTTTTCTCGTTTCGTTTGTACTGTATGGATCATGCCAAAAGAAAGAATGGATAGCCTTAACATACATATTTTTGTAAATTTGAACACCTCTTAAATTTGGCAAAAATCCCAAAGAAGTAGGAATTGAACCACCTATTTCATTATCATGTAAACTAAGTTTTCTGAGAGCTTGAAACTGACCAATTTTTTTCACTTAGTCTACCACTTAGTCCTTTTAATGGAATCTTGATTAGAATAACTTGACCTTGAGCACATTTAATACCAACCCAACTTCCTAAACAAGCTCCAACTCCAGTGTCATTCCAACTTTTTAAGATATTGAACAAACAATATTTCTTCATTCAGGGTAACTCATCAGCCATATTATTGGTTATCGACCTCAGGTTAGAGAACTTCTTAGTTTATCATTATTCCACTCCCGCAGTGGAGTTTAGAGAACAAACACACAAGTGCACCGAGTCTGACGCATGACAACTCCAAGCATCTTTCAGCTTTAAGTGTATCTTTTCATTCTTTCCTATTTTTGCATAGGTTGACATAGGAGAACATTTAAGTGAAATATATGTGCACAAAAGTCAGAAAATACATTCATGAATGGCACATCATGAACTGTAAGAATATCTAGACAGGAGTGAAGACCATGAAATGGTAAAATGTCACATTCTTGCTCTTATTGAATGGTGTAGGTAATGATCATATTCCTTTTCCACATGATGAGATTAGAATTTGTGGAAAATACTTTTCTCCATGATTATATATAGGGGAATGCATTATACTAGCCAACAATATGAGAACATGCCGCCACCATTCAATATCAATCTTTCATATTCAAGATCTCCTATTCCACTCTCCACATGCAGAATTTCTGTCACTTCCCATTGATTGGTATCAAGATCAGATTCAAACGACATATTTGTGTGATTTACCCATAATTTTAAAAATGGGTCAAAAAGTTGGCATTAAGGAACTTCAGAGCCTAAAAGTAGGTCCAGTAACCTTTCATGAGATATATCATTGAAAATAATCCATTAAAATTTTAAAAGAATGTCTACAAATGTGCATTATCTCACTCAGAATAACTTGCTTAGTATGCTCTTATAATATGACACATTTACACATGGTATATGAGTCACTTTATAGACCATAGCTGGCGGCCACGTTGATGCACTAAAGCTTATCCAAATTTATCAATCCTCACTAATCCAATAATTAACCAATTACCCATTTAATTATAAATTATTTCAAATTACTTAAAATTCTACTTATTTTTAATACACTTTACAAATCCTACTATCATTGTCATATGGTACCATATAAAATTAATACATACATTATTATTTCATTAAAATATCCATATAAAAATACATATATTTTCTTAACTTATGATTTTCCTAATCTCATATAAAGAGTAAAAATTCGCGTACGCTTAATTCTTAAAACGGAAATTTTTAGCTTTGTGACGATAATTCGATAATTTCACTTAAGACCATATACAAATATTAAAGATATTAGGTATGTGCTTCCACATCTATTTGTCTATCTTCGATGTCTAATTGTCTATCGACGTGAAAGCATTCCAGGTGCTAAGATTAGATCAAAAGTCTTCTGATCCATATCCTATGAAAAAACCATAGGTCTTCGACTAGGTTAGATTACCATAAAAATACTATTTACTCTTATGATAAATAAAACCTCATTTATAAACTCCCACATGTCATGTATATAATTTAAAACTTATTATAACCATATAAAATCGTATTTATAAACTTTTACCGAAAATGGTTTACTTCAAAAAAAATACATATCAAGCCAATATATAGTAGTTCCAAAATTCTTCAAACTCACAAGGTCTTACATCCATATCATCATGTATAACCTTAATCCTTTCCAACTCATATGTTATTACTTCGACGAATCCTAAAGTTGAGGTACGGGATGTAACATCCTTCCCCCTTTAAAAACATTCGTCCTCGAATGTTAACTCTTTGATATTTTCAAAACTTTCACTAAGGTCTCCTCTATATATTAAACTAAAACTCAACCTCTATCTGAGCTCTAGACTATTCACAACCTTTTGTACTTGAATATCTCGTATCTTCTTCACCTTTAACTTACTTACCTTTCAATCTCTCATCGTATCTTCTAATTTTTTTTTCATAATCTCCCTTCCACATTACGCCTTAAAGCTCTACTGTGATAGCACCTTTGGTGCATATAAAATTTAGTGAAAGCTTGATACTGACTTCTTACGACTTAGCTCTATGACACGATTTGGAAACAAAAGAAGGGTAACATTTCTTAAATGCCCTATAGCCTCTCAATTATAAATGTGGCGCACAATAACCCATAAGTGAAACTCTACTAAGCACGGCTTTGTAGACTCCCTAGGACACGACCCGCTCTGATACCACTTTGTCACGCCCCGAACCTGGGAGGTGTGGCTGACATCTGGTACCGTAGTGGTCCGAGCGAACCACTTTGAAACTCATTCATTCCTTTTGTAACTATCATGAGCCAACATGAGCACAACTCGAAATGTACAACTGTAAGTGAAAAACACTATTTCGCTGAACCATTTTTTTTAAAACAAGAATTAATATGGGCCGACAAGGCCTCTCACATACTGTGAAAAGTGAATATGTGTCTACAAAGCCTCTAAGATTATTCAACATCAAATGGGATTGGGTACCAGCCTACCCATATGTCTGTAGAAAAACTCTGACACGATAACTCATAGACTCGACTGCACTCTGAATGAGGTGGAGTCTTACCGATCCGTCGTTGAACGCAGACCTCGTCTATTGTGAGGGTTCGTCAATCAGATTATATATACTTGCAGACATGAGTGCAGCGTCCCCAACAAAAGGACGTCAATACGAATAATGTACTGAGTATGTAAGGCAGAACTAAAACATAACAGTAAGTTAATAAAAACTAAGGACATAGAAAAAATATTGAGTAAATGACTCAACCTATAAATCTGAATAGCTCTGTAAATCATGAAATATTTATAGTATCATGCATATGCGTATAAATATCATGTAATGCATAGGTCTGTATGTACATAACATCATAAAGTCTCAGAGGGCATCCCATCATATCATCTCAGCCACATTGGGCAAATCATCAACGTATACCAGCTGATCGGGTGGTATTGCGTATAAAAGGCCATAACCTTTTTCCATATTCCATATACATATATATATATATACATATATACGCTTATATAACGCCATGTGAGTCATGGGTAAATGCAACATGTGAATGAATGCGATGCATGAGAAGTACGTTAATAAAATCTTTCGGAATGTCATAAGACCATTATGCATTTGATTAATATCATGAAATAAACATTACCAACTTGTGTATTTTCTGAGACCCATGAACATATGATTAAATAATAGGACACAGGGGAATTCAAGAATATAGACACCTCTAATACTTTTATGAATAGATCATGCCAAAAGAAAGAATGGATAGCCTTTACATACATATTTTTGTAAATTTGAACACCTCTTAAATCTGGCAAAAATCCCAAAGAAGTAGGAATTGAACCACCTATTCATTATCATGTAAATTAAGTTTTCTGAGAGCTTGAAACTGACCAATTTTTTTCACTTAGTCTACCACTTAGTCCTTTTAATGGAATCTTGATTACAATAACTTGACCTTCAGCATATTTAATACCAACCCAACTTCCTAAACAAGCTCCAACTCCAGTGTCATTCCAACTTTTTAAGATATTGAACAAACAATATTTCTTCATTCAGGGTAACTCATCAGCCATATTATTGGTTGTCGACCTCAGGTTAGAGAACTTCTTAGTTTATCATTATTCCACTCCCGCAGTGCAGTTTAGAGAACAAACACACAAGTGCACTGAGTCTGACGCATGACAACTCCAAGCATCTTTCAGCTTTAAGTGTATCTTTTCATTCTTTCCTATTTTTGCATAGGTTGACATAGGAGAACATTTAAGTGAAATATATGTGCACAAATGTCAGAAAATACATTCATGAATGGCACATCATGAACTGTAAGAATATCTAGACAGGAGTGAAGACCATGAAATGGTAAAATGTCACATTCTGGCTCTTATTGAATGGTGTAGGTAATGATCATATTCCTGTTCCACATGATGAGATTAGAATTTGTGGAAAATACCTTTCTCCATGATTATATATAGGGGAATGCATTATACTAGCCAACAATATGAGAACATGCCGCCACCATTCAATATCAATCTTTCATATTCAAGATCTCCTATTCCACTCTCCACATGCAGAATTTCTGTCACTTCCCATTGATTGGTATCAAGATCAGATTCAAACGATATATTTGTGTGATTTACCCATAATTTTAAAGATGGGTCAAAAAGTTGGCATTAAGGAACTTCAGAGCCTAAAAGTAGTATCATTGAAAATAATCCATTAAAATTTTAAAAGAATGTCTACAAATGTGCATTATCTTACTCAGAATAACTTGCTTAGTATGCTCTTATAGTATGACACATTTACACATGGTATATGAGTCACTTTATAGACCATAGGTGGCGGCCACGTTGATGCACTAAAGCTTATCCAAATATATCAATCCCCACTAATCCAATAATTAGCCAATTACCCACATAATTATAAATTATTTCAAATTACTTAAAATTCTATTTATTTTTAATACACTTTACAAATCCTACTATCATTGTCATATGGTACCATATAAAATTAATACATACACTATTATTTCATTAAAATATCCATGTAAAAATACATATATTTTCTTAACTTATAATTTTCCTAATCTCAAATAAAGAGTAAAAATTGTCGTACGCCTAATTCTTAACACCGCAAAATTTTGCTTTGTGAGGATAATTCGATAATTTCACTTAAGACCATATACAAATATTAAAGATATTAGGTATGTGCTTCCACATCTATTTGTCTATCTTCCATGTCTAATTGTCTATCGACGTGAAAGCATTCCAGGTGCTAAGATTAGATCAAAAGTCTTCTAATCCATATCCTATGAAAGAACCATAGGTCTTCGACTAGGTTAGATTACCATAAAAATACTATTTAATCTTATGATAAAAAAAACTTTATTTATAAACTCCCACATGTCATGTATATAATTTAAAACTTATTATAACCATATAAAATAGTATTTATAAACTTTTACCGAAAATGATTTACTTCAAAGAAAATACATATCAAGCCAATATATAGTAGTTCCAAAATTCTTCAAACTCACAAGGTCTTACATCCATATCGTCATATATAACCTTAATCCTTTCCAACTCATATGTTATTACTTCGACGAATCCTAAAGTTGAGGTACGGGATGTAACATCCTTCCCCCTTTTAAAACATTCGTCTTCGAATGTTAACTCTTTGATATTTTCAAAACTTTCACTAAGGCCTCCTCTATATATTAAACTAAAACCCAACCTCTATCTGAGCTCTGGACTATTCACAACCTTTTGTACTTGAATATCTCGCATCTTCTTCATCTTTAACTTACTTACCTTTCAATCTCTCATCGTATCTTCTGTTTTTTATCATAATCTCCCTTCCACATTACGCCTTAAAGCTCTACTGTGATAGCACCTTTGGTGCATATAAAATTTAGTGAAAGCTTGATACTGACTTCTTACGACTTAGCTCTATGGCACGATTTGGAAACAAAAGAAGGGTAACATTTTTTAAATTCCCTATAGCCTCTCAATTATAAATGTGGGGCACAATATACCCATAAGTGAAACTCTACTAGGCACGGCTTTGTAGAACCCCTAGGACACGACCCGCTCTGATACCACTTTGTCACCCCCCGAACCTGGGAGGTGTGGCTGACACTCGGTACCGTAGTGGTCCGAGCGAACCACTTTGTAACTCATTCATTCCTTTTGTAACTATCATGGGCCAACATGGGCACAACTCGAAATGTACAACTGTAAGTGAAAAACACAATTTCGCTGAAGCATTTTTTTAAAAAACAAGAATAAATATGGGCCGGCAAGGCCTCTCACATACTGTGAAAAGTGAATATGTGTCTACAAAGCCTCTAAGATTATTTAACATCAAATGGGATAGGGTACCAGCCTACCCATATGTCTGTAGAAAAACTCTAACACGATAACTCATAGACTCGACTGCACTCTGAATGAGGTGGAGTCTTATCGATCCGCCGTTGAACGCAGACCTCGTCTATTATGAGGGTTCGTCAATCTGATTATATATACTTGCAGACATGAGTGCAGTGTCCCCAACAAAAGGACGTCAGTACGAATAATGTACTTAGTATGTAAGGCAAAACTAAAACATAACAGTATGTTAATATTAATTAAGGACATAGAAAAAATATAGAGTAAATGACTCAACCTATAAATCTGAATAGCTCTGTAATACTGAAATATTTATAGTATCATGCATATGCGTATAAATATCATGTAATGCATAGGTCTGTATGTACATAACATCATAAAGTCTCAGAGGGCATCCCATCATATCATCTCGGCCACTTTGGGCAAATCATCAACGTATACCAGCTGATCAGGTGGTGGTGCGTATATAACGCTGTAACCTTTTCCCATATTCCATATACATATATATACATAAATACACATATATAACGCCATGTGAGTCATGGGTAAATGCAACATGTGAATGAATGCAATGCATGAGAAGTACGTTAATAAAATCTTTCGGAATGTCATAAGACCATTATGCATTTGATTATTATCATGAAATAAACATTACCAACTTGTGTATTTTCTGAGACCCGTGAACATATGATTAAATAATAGGACACATGGGAATTCAAGAATATAGACACCTCTAATACTTTTATGAAAAGCGTCATTTATGGAAGTTGTACATTTTCTCGTTTCGTTTGTATTGTATGAATCATGCCAAAAGAAAGAATGGATAGCCTTAACATACATAATTTTGTAAATTTGAACACCTCTTAAATTTTGCAAAAATCCTAAAGAAATAGGAATTGAACCACCTATTTCATTATCATGTAAACTAAGTTTTCTGAGAGCCTGAAACTGACCAATTTTTTTCACTTAGTCTACCACTTAGTCCTTTTAATGGAATCTTGATTACAATAACTTGACCTTGAGCACATTTAATACCAACCCAACTTCCTAAACAAGCTCCAACTCCAGTGTCATTCCAACTTTTTAAGATATTGAACAAACAATATTTCTTCATTCAGGGTAACTCATCAGCCATATTATTGGTTATCGACCTCAGGTTAGAGAACTTCTTAGTTTATCATTATTCCACTCCCGCAGTGCAGTTTAGAGAACAAACACACAAGTGCACTGAGTCTGACGCATGACAACTCCAAGCATCTTTCAGCTTTAAGTGTATCTTTTCATTCTTTCCTATTTTTGCATAGGTTGACATAGGAGAACATTTAAGTGAAATATATGTGCACAAAAGTCAGAAAATACATTCATGAATGGCACATCATGAACTGTAAGAATATCTAGACAGGAGTGAAGACTATGAAATGGTAAAATGTCACATTCTGGCTCTTATTGAATGGTGTAGGTAATGATCATATTTCTTTTCCACATGATGAGATTAGAATTTGTGGAAAATACCTTTCTCCATGATTATATATGGGGGAATGCATTATACTAGCCAACAATATGAGAACATGCCGCCACCATTCAATATCAATCTTTCATATTCAAGATCTCCTATTCCACTCTCCACATGCAGAATTTCTGTCACTTCCCATTGGTTGGTATCAAGATCAGATTTCAAACGATATATTTGTGTGATTTACCCATAATTTTAAAGATGGGTCAAAAAGTTGGCATTAAGGAACTTCAGAGCCTAAAAGTAGGTCCAGTAACTTTTCATGAGACATATCATTGAAAATAATCCATTAAAATTTTAAAAGAATGTCTACAAATGTGCATTATCTCACTCAGAATAACTTGCTTAGTATGACACATTTACACATGGTATATGAGTCACTTTATAGACCATAGGTGGCAGCCATGTTGATGCACTAAAGCTTATCCAAATTTATTAATCCCCACTAATCCAATCATTAACCAATTACTCACATAATTATGAATTGTTTTAAATTACTTAAAATTCACTTATTTTTAATACACTTTATAAATTCTACTATCATAGTCATATGGTACCATTTAAAATTAATACATACACTATTATTTCATTAAAATATTCATATAAAAATTTATATATTTTCTTAACTTATGATTTTCCTAATCTCATATAAAGAGTAACAATTTTCGTACGTTTAATTCTTAAAATGACAAAATTTTGCTTTGTGACGATAATTCGATAATTTCACTTAAGACCATATACAAATATTAAAGATATTCCGTATGTGCTTCCACATCTATTTGTCTATCTTCCATGTCTATTTGTCTATCGGCGTGAAAGCATTCCAGGTGCTAAGATTAGATCAAAAGTCTTCTTATCCATATCCTATGAAAGAACCATAGGTCTTCGACTAGGTTAGATAACCATAAAAACACTATCTACTCTTATAATAAATAAAACCTCATTTATAAACTCCTATATGTCATGTATATAATTTAAATTTTATCACAATCATATAAAATCTTATTTATAAACTTTTACTAAAAATGGTTTACTTCAACGAAAATACATATCAAGCCAATATATAGTAGTTCCGAAATTCTTCAAACTCACAATGTCTTACATCCATATCGTCATGTATAACCTTAATCCATTCCAACTCATGTGTTATTACTTCGACGAATCCTAAAGTTGAGGTACGGGATGTAACAATTACCTCCTCAACTAGAGCATATATAAATATAATGGACCTCACCAGATATGTTGTCATAATTCAAATCAGGAAGACTCATAGATGCACTAACTTCTTGTCAGATATTAGGCACGATTTCAATGAGTGTATTTTATAGAAATGCCGAGGTGTACGACCCGATCCCATCATAATCTGTGCACTGCCGAGGGTCGAATGGCATGAACCATAGATACATCTATTATACTGCCGAGGCGAACGACCCGCTCCTATGAGAGTCTGGTACATAATTCTGCCGAGGCGAACGACCCGATCCCATCATAATCGGTGTACTGCTGAGGGTCAAACAGCATGAACCATAGATGTATCTATCCTGTCGAGGCGAAAGACCCGATCACATTAGAATAAGAAGCTTTGACGAGTCCTTGACCCCACTCATGAAGGAACATGTGAGTTGTAAGGAGCTTTGAAGAAACCTCTCGATGAGAACACATAACACGAGAGAAATTCATAAGAGGAGTATAATTATTCCGTGGCTAATTATGAAACTCGTCAAATCTCTACAATAGCAAGTCTATCACTCTACGTCCGTCTAGTCTCAAGTAGTAATGCGAAGTAAAAGAATTTAATAAGCAAGAGATAACCCAAATAGTACGGTTATAGCATGGTGTGAATCTAAGTCTACCCGGATAATAACATGAATGTAGCTACGTACGGACTCTCGTCACCTCATGCGTACGTAACCCCCTCAACAAGTAACACATCAATTATAACATCTAGGGGGTAGTTTCCCTCTCACAGAGTTAGACAGGAGACTTACCTCGCTCTGAAGTTCTATAAACGACTCCAACACCGCTCTAACACCTCAAACTGGTATCCGTCGCTCCAAAACTAGTCAAGCAATGTGCAAACAACACAAATATACTCTAATACTCATAATAAATCAATGTATAAAAATTCTCAACTCTGCTTGAAAAGTCAATAAAGTCAACCCTCAAGTTCACATACCCGGATTCCAAAAATTATTGAAAATAAATATTACCCATAACTCATATGGTCTATATCCAAAAAATAATCCAATTCGCCCATGAATCGACCCACAAATCAAGGATTTACCATTTCTCAACTTTAGGGCTCAAAATCCAATTTGTACAATCCAAACATAGATAGAAATAATAACGAACGGAAATAATCATGGAGAAACATCAAAATAAAGGTTATATATTTACTCCCTTGTTGAGATGAGAACAGCGCCATGAAAATCACCTCAAACGGAGCTCTAGAACTCAAAATATGCCCAAAATATTAAAGTTCTAGGTTTAAAATACTGTCCAGACGATTTTTCCTATTCGTGTTCGCGAAGAACAATTCTTTGTGTTGAGTGGTCAACTCAAACTTCCTTCTTCGCATTCGCGGGACATCCCTCGCGTTCGCAAAGAACAAAGTCCGCACCAGAAACCAGCAGTTTTTTCCGACACGAAAATGGGCATAATTCTCTCATATGACATCGGAATTCGGTGATTCTTTTTGCTATGACTCTGTAATTATGATAAGGATATAATGGTTCAATCCAATCACAAAATCAAAATTCGTTTGGTCAAGATGTTATCCTTTATGTCCAAAAAAACAACGTTGAAACATCAAATGAGAGCGCGATACAACCTAAACACATCCGAAACACACCCAAGGCCCCTGGGACCCCGTCCAATCACACCTACCCGCTCCATAACGTAACATGGACCTGATCAAGGCCTCAAATTATACCAAATAACATCAAAACTACGAATTGTGCATCGATTCAAGCCTATGAACTATTGAACTTCTAACTTTCACATCTGATGCCGAAACCTATTAAATCACGTCCGATTGACCTCAAATTTTGTACACAAGTCAAATTTGACATTACAGACCTACTCAAATTTTCGGAATCAAAATCTGACCCTGATATCAAAAATTCCACTTCCGGTCAAACTTTCAAAAACCTCAAACTTCCAACTTCTGCCAAGTGACCCCAAAATGACCTACGGACCTCCAAATGCACATCTGGATGCGCTCCTCAGACCAGAATCACCATAAGGATCTAGTCCCAAGCTCGGAATTCCAAAGGAACATCAATAACAATAAAATACACTTTAACACAAATTTATGAAATTCTTACAAAATGCCAACTTTCCACAATAGGCGTCGAAACGCTCCTAGGTCATCCAAAACCCGATCCGGACATATGCCCAAATCCAAAATCATCATACAAACCTGTTGGAACCTTCAAATCCTAATTCCGAGGTCATTTACTCAAAAGTCAAACCTTAGTCAATTCTTCCAACTTAAAGCTTCCAAAATTAGAATTTTCTTTCCAAATCAACTCCAAACTTCCCGAAATTCAATTCCGATCACATGTACAAGTCATAATACCTAAAGTGAAGTTATCAAGGCCTCAAACCGCCGAATTATGCGCTAGAACTCAAAACGACCGTCGGGTCGTTACACTTACATTGGAAGAGATTTACATTAAAAGCAACCCTATGGTACCAATTGTATGCATATAACCTCTTTTTTGAGAGTGAGCGATTTTATTTCATATATATGATTCCCTAAAATATATTTGAGCATTTGATTTGAATGTGTGAATTCAACTTACTCTTTTGTTCTTGTTATGAGGACACATGGTTTTATGAGGGATAGGTAATCATATTAGACTCCTCTAGGATGCTGGGTGTTCAAGCCATGAGTGAATTATGACACTGAATCGGTATTAGAGGCTAGGATTATTATAAGCATGTCGTCTTTGTTGTGAATATTTTTTAATAATGGCATAAGTTATGGGAAGTGCAAGTGATTGCATATGCAACAGTTTAATTGTTGCTATCAACCAGGGTCATTGGTGTAGTATGCTTCAAATGTGTAAAGTGCCAAAGAGTAGTGTTAATTGTTGGTTGCTCGAGGACGAGCAAGAGCTTAAGTGTGAGGTGGTGATGTTTGGCTAAAAATCCATGCTTTGCATGTAATTTACCTTGCATTATACATCGATCTTATTAATTTTCATTTGAATATTTATAACTCGAGCTTAACAATGTTATTTATATGTGTAGGAGTTATTTGGAAGTGATTTGTAAAGTTTCATGCAAAGTGAAGTAAAAATGGAAGAATCTGGATGAAGTATAAGTTTAGTGTCCAGGTCCCAGACAATGAAGCGAGGTTCACTTCGCGAAACTAGGACCGGAGCAGAAGAAACCAGAAAAGTCCCGAACAGCGAAGTGAGGGTCCCTTCGACAGACCGGGACCGGAGCAGAAAATATCAACTTCTCCCATCTGAATTAAAATAATCCCAATTCGCCCCAACAAACACTAGCTGCTATAAATACATCAAGAAAACGTGTTTTTAGAGGGAGACACTACTTTGGAAGGAGAGAAGACTTTGGGAACATTTCTTGGAGGCAAGAACATCACGTGGAACAACTTTTGGAGGAGAAAATCATCGAGTTCTTCATTCCTTCATCTTTTGTTTGTAATTTGTTTATGCAAAATACTTGAAAAATTGTTACTACGAACATGAATGGCTAAGCACTCTAGTTTCTTGGATTGTGGTTGACAGGATTATTAACGTTTATTAATTACATCTTCGTTAATTCGGATTATCATCTTTTGGTTGTTTCTTTAATTCTAGTTTTAACTTGTGAATTGTTGTAGCTACCAATTCACCCTACTATCTATGCTATGCTTGGGAAAGCCTAGTTTAGACAAGAGTAGAATTAAAGAGAGCTTGTTTCTGAACCCGTGGCTCGGAGAATGATTTCGCGGTTAGGATAGGAATATACCTACAGTCTTGCTTAGTTGAATACCGTATTATATTCGTTCATGATAGACTCAATACCGTAGGAATATAGGATTGATATATTGTTGATAGGTGAGTAGTATTGTGGGAACATGATATTCATATAAACAATTTGGTCAATTAGCAACCATTGATAATCTGGATTAACAAGTGTGGTTATTGAACTTAATAGGATTGATAAACTGACCACAACCCTGGAATTTTCATTCCTCTGAGTAAAATCCAGAACACACATTTGCATCCCTGATAAATTAGCTAATTACCTGTTCAATTTATGCAAAAGTAATTTAGTAAATAAACAACCTTTTTGATTATCGTGGACATTTAATTGATTTTAGTTAGCTTAGTTAATAATTAATTTGTCTCTATGGGTTCGACATCTAACTTTCGAGTCACTTTATTACTTGAGGCCACGTATACTTCCGTGTACTTGGGGAACCAACACTGATCAAGTAACTACTTGGTCATACAAGCACACCAAACTATGTAAGTACACCCAAATATACCCAAATCCAATTCCTACTTGGCTTTCCAAACAGGCTCTTAATGGATTTTTCAATACAAATACATAATCTAAGCAAAAGTTATTGGTTCACGGGAACCCGTAGCAATTGCACTGGATCCGCCCCTGGTTTACCTTTCAATAAGTGTTCTTCACTCCAGTTACCCTGATTACAAGAATGAATTTGATCCTGAGCCTTCAAAGAGTATTCATCAAGTAGGGATCTGTTGAGAGGAGAGAAAAATATATATTTCCAAATCAATTTTGCGATGATTAGAAACTGGAAATCATTTATAAAGGAACATTTAATTTCTATTAATAATTCATGCACTCTGGCAATTATAATGATCAGACAAGAGAAAAGGATTAACAACAGAGAGAACGGAAATGAATTCATGCAAAATACTGATTCTCTGTGTGATCATGCTCAATTGATTTGTGGATCTTTGCAAACTTGATTTTAGTTTTATGACGCTGCCTTTTTTTTTTACACATGAGAGATTTACTTTTACGCATAAGATATTTAAAAAGGTCATTTTTTTTAATTTTAATATTGTAAAGGAACATGATGTACAAATAACACGTGTGAACATATGCATGTCTTTGGTTCTTGATCCGCAAAAATAACTATTGTATCTTAGTAGTGATCAAGACTTAGAGACCATTTGGATTGACTTATTTTAAGTGCTTTTAAGCCAAAATAGCTTTCAAACCATTTTGTAGTAATTGGATAAAGTAAAAAAGTGCTTTCAAACACTTATTTTTAAGCTAAAATAACAAAAATATGTCAAAGCCAAAAGCTAGAATTCCTAGCTTTTGGCTTTTGACTTAAAGTCACTTACAATAAGCTCATCCAAATGAGCTCTTATTGTTGAATCCTAATAAAGTATTAAATGGGCGGGTTGACCTAAAGTTGATTGGGTCCAAATGGAAAGACCATAATAAAAGGATAGAATTTTTACCTTCCTATACACTATTTAAAATTTTATTACCTTCCTTACTCAAGTTTCAATTTAATAACTGTCACGACCCCGGTTCGCCCTCCGTGAACCATCGTGACGGCACCTAGTCTCTACGACTAGGTAAGCCTAACAAAGAGGAAAAATAACCAATTTGCGGAAAAAATAATTTAAAAACCGAAATAGCGAAATAAAATAACGTTTAAAAGTGCCACTTGACATACACAACATCAACTCTTCAAAAACTAATACATTTTTCTAAAACCTGGAATCTCATGATCACAAGCCTTTGAATGTCAACATCAATCTCATGATCATAAGCATTTAACTCCAGAATGTCTAACAAAGAAACAAAAATACAGAAGGGCTAATACAAAAGGAAGGGTAGAAAGGGACTCTTCGGTCTGCGGACGCGGCAGATATACCTCGGAGTCTCTTCAAGCACCTCATCTCAAGCGTGATAAGTCTGAGTAGAAGTACCTGGATCTGCACATGAAAAATATGCGCAGAAAGGGCATGAGTACACCACAGCGGTACTCAGTAAGTGCCCAGCCTAACCTCGATCGGGTAGTGACGAGGAAGGTCAAGGCCCTACTGAGGTTAAATAAAATATAAAGTTCAACAGTGTAGAATAAGCAGTATAAATAAGTACAACAGTAAAAATAACACAGGATATAAGGACAACAACATCAACAAAGAGGCAAAGTAAACACGGAAAGAGATACAACTCAGTACAAGGATAACAACCGGGGATCTCCTAGGATACTGTCCTGTAATCCCAAATGTAAATATTTAGTGGATCTCCCGGGATACCGTCCCGTAGTCCAACTCATAATGCGAGGGAATCTCATGGAATACTGATCCGTAGTCCCAAATATAAATACTTAGTATAGGGGGAATCTACCGAGTGCAGTCTCATAATTACAATGTAAATGTGTAGGGGGATCTCCCGGAATACCGTTCCGTAGTCCCAAAGTAAACATATGGGTGTGGGGGGGAATCTCCCAGGATACCGTCCCGTAGTCCCAAGGTAAACACACATCAACAACAAGAAGAGTACATAGTTCAGTTCAAGTTCCGTACCAAGGTAAAATAAGTATTTCTAACCTAGCATGTTGCACGTAATCCAACTAAGGCAGTTTGAACAAGTAAAGTAATTAAGTCAATTAGACATATTTTTCTAAGCTAACAACAGGCTTAAATTTGCAAGTAATATAAACAGGAAAGGTAACATACTAGTAATTACTTAATGAAAATGAGATTTTTCAACAATTAGCACAAGTACACACTCGTCACCTCACGTAGAAGGTATTTCAATTATCAACAATACCAAATTCTAAGGGGAAGGTCCCCCACACAAGGTTAAGCAAGCCACTTACCTCGAATCGGCTCAATAATCAACCCGAGACCACGTTCTTGCCACGAGTACTCGTGTCCAAATGACCCAAATCTATTCAATTTAGTTGCATAACATAAATAACACTTCAAGTAACTAATTCTACAAAGAAATTCTAAGCTAATACGCGAAATTAGGAAAAATAACTAAAACGCCCCTTGGGCCCACGTCTTAGAATCGAGTGAAATTTATATTTTTAGAAACCTTGTACCCTCACGAGTCTAACATAACAAGAACACTAAAATCGGAGTTCAATTGGTTCCTCAAATACTCATGTTAAGGTCTCTTAATCTAAAGCCATAATTACCCATTTTCCCCAAATTCTTTACCACTAATTAGGTCTTTAATCACATATAAACGAGTTATGAAGTCAAAAATGTTACCTCCAAGTGATTCCCCTTTGGTTTCCTCAAAAGTCACCCTCAAAAGCTTCAATCCCCTTCAAAAAATGGTGGAAGATAACCCCAAAATTGCGGACCAAATGGCTATTTAAACATTCTGCCCAGGCATCAAATCCTTCTTCGCGAACGCGGTCAACGGCTCGCGTTCGCGAAGCACAAATTTACTTTAACCAAAATTTCTTCATCGCGATCGCGATACCTAGCTCGCGAATGCGAACGCAAAGGAAGATAGAATGATCAAACCATCATGGATCAAGGTAAATGTATTTCACTTCTGGAGAGACAATTTAATAGAAATTATCTACATATTTTATACATATTATGACTATGTTCCTCACATTTTTTTCACTCAGTTCACCAACATGCTTGAAGCACCAGAAGAGCTTTCAAGAATGACTTTGCTAGAAAAAGTTGATTACATCCTTGACAAAGCTGAAACAAAGGCCAAGCATCCGACATATGCTCCATCTCCATCTGGACATAAGCAGGCAATGGGAATAGATGACAAAAATAATATTGTGAAACAACTAAAAAAAATTAAGAAAAGATGTTGATAAGGTAACATCTTAACATAATTCTAGTTGGTTTCTTTATCTTATGTTATTCAAATTATTTCTTTAACTCTTTCTATTTTAATACGTAGGTCAGTTCAGACCTTGGAACCTTTCAGAAAGAGGTATACCTAATTCTTGATTTTTACTCTTCTTTATACATATATATATATGTAAGCCTCTAATTGTCAAATACATTATAACAATATTTTGTTACATGCAATAAATAGTCAAAAGGATATTGACATTGATGCTAAGGTTTCATTCGAAATATATCTTTTTTGGACAACAATTTTACCATGTTTATGCTTCTATTAGCATTCATAAAGTATATAGCCTAACAAGTTATGCTTGCAGTTTACTAGCACTTCTACAAAAAATGATGAGCATTATAAAAAAAAGAACAATCAACACAATCCTAGCAGTAGTGTTAAACCAGTGCTGGGTAGCTGCAGTAAAACAAGTATTTAAATAATTTTAACACAATTGTTAAAATTATATTCTACATTATATCTACATATAGCCTAAATTACCAACAAATAACCTACATTATATTTTCAATTATTTTCTTAGATACAGGACACATGAATGGCATTCAAAATGAGGAGAATATTCATGTAGGTGTTGGCTTATCTTCTTAATTTCAAGTGGCATTGGATGAAGAAAATGCATGTATGATATACTATATTTTATCAACATATTTCACAATACATATTGCATCTCAGCTACAGGACAACATTTTAACAAATTAAACTATAATTTATCCACAGTGTTATATCTGTTTACTATAAATGATCTACAATTTTATTAAGTTGTACACATTTATTGTAACAGAGAAGGAAACTATGCATGTGGACTCTCCAAAAACAGGATGCAAAAGTTGTCATACAAGGAGAGCATTTAAATAAGGAGAAGGAGACTATGCATTTACAATCTCCCATTCAACAAGAAAACGTTATACACCAAGGAGATGATTGCTATGAAGATTTCGGTGGTATTATATGTTACAATATAATTCTAGGAAATAAACAACAGGTTTCATATAAGTTTCAGTTTTCCCAAAAGAACTGATGCAACCAACTTACAATGTTGTTCTTTTGTTTCAAATTTTGCAGGTGAACCAGCAGACTACATCAATGTAGGTGATTCGGACAATAACTCCAGGTATAAAAAAGGGAAGTACCACTTTATGATTTTGAGCTGCTAGAGAACTTCTCACAAATTTTTTACAACAAGTTTAATGAAGATGAAACAACTCCTTGTGCATTAAGGAAGAACAAGGCAGCCTGGAAAGCATGCTAGATCCCTTTTTCTCCCTTATTATAGTTCTGGGGGAAGCATTTCTATTGGAACTCCTCCAATTTTCATTATCAAGCATCCATTTAATGGGGTTATTAGCGACAATGTTGATTCTGACTTGTTGGAAATATTAAATAAGTGGTTATACTTATGTACCGACAATGTTTCAAAGAGGTTAGATTATACACTTTATTTATATTATCGAGGGCATATAATTTATTGATTTCAAATTAAAACTACATAATAATTGTATTTGCTATGTGTTTAAATAGGAGGAAGGCGCCTTATCCTTTGAAAGATAACTAGCTCAAGTCGTGGTTTGATCTTGGAGTAAAGAAAGTTAAAAAAGAATGGTTATATACTTTGGCACATCCCGAGAAAGTCATCAACAACACGGTACACACATGCTGTAACGACCCGGCCAGTCATTTCGTGAGTTATGGCCTCGTTTCTCCCATTTCTGCTTCCTTTTGTGTTCCTCTACTGTATTTTATCGTATCGTATTGGTTGATTTGGGTCCGAAGTGTTTTCGATGTGGAATGAGACACTTAGTGTCATATTTAGAAGTTTATGTTGGAAAAGTCAACCGGAAGTTGACTTATGAGTAGACGATATAAGATTTGGATTTTTATGGCTGGTTAGCTCCGTTAGGCGATTTTGGACTTGGGAGTATGTTCGGAATGTAATTTGGAGGTCCATGGTAGAATTAGGCTTTAAATTGCGAAATTGGAAATTTTGTGATTTTGGTTGGCAGTGAAAAATTTGATATCGGGGTCGCAATGGAATTCCGGAAGTTAGAGTAAGTTCGTAGTGTCATTTGTGATGTGTGTGCGGAATTTGGAAGTTTAGAAGTTCTTAGACTTGAATCTGATGGTAATTTAGTGTTTTGTTGTTGTTTTGAATGTTTCGAAGGTCTGACTAAGTTTGTATGTTGATTGTGACTTATTGGTATTATTGGTTGAGGTCCTGAGGGCCTCAGTGTATTTCAGATGGTTGACGGATTGGTTTTTAGTGTTTGAGAGTTGATGAAAACTGCTGGTGTGACTCTGCTGGTGTTTCCGCACCTGTGTTGTGGGAACTGCTGGTGTGAGGTCCGTAGAAGTGAAAAGAGGCTTTTAGATGCGGGCATGAGTGGTTTGGGCTGGATGCGCAGGTGCGAAATGTTGGTCGTAGATGCGGATTTTGAGGAGTGAGTGGAATTCGCACCTGCAATGGTTTTTTCGCAGGTACGGCGTTGCAGAAGCTGGTATTTTGACCGCAGATGCGGTTTTGCTAGGCACAACCTATAAATTGAACCCTTCGCGAATTTTGCTCATTTCTACCATTTTTTAAGACCAGTTTAGAGCTTTCGGGGTGATTTTGAAGAGGGATTCAAGAGATTATCAGTGAGGTAAGTTGCTTGAGCCCTAATACTTGTATATGTGGTGATTTTCGATTGTTTAATCATGTAATTAGTGAAGACTAGGGGTGAAAATGAGGGTTTAGGGCTTGGGATTTTAGAGAGTTTGATTTGAGGCTTTGAGGGGTCAAATGAGGTTGGATTTTGATAAATTTTGTATGTATGGACTCGTGAGTGGAAGAGATTTCTAGTTTTGTTAATTTTGCCAGATTCCGAGACGTGGGCCCGGGGGCCAGGTTTGAGAGGATTACAGGATTTGTGTCTAATTTGATAGTTTTTCTTGTGGAATTCATTCCATTAGTGCATATTGATGGTATTGTTCTAGTTATGAATAGATTCGGAGTGATTAGATGCTGAGTCGAGGGGCAAAAGCATCATGGAGTAGAAATTTAATCGGTTTGAGGTAAGTAACGATTATAAATCTTGTCCTGAGGGTACGAAACCCCGGATTTTGTATCGTTTTATTGTTTTGAAGTGACTCACATGCTAGGTGATAAGCGTGTGGGCGTGCACTGTTGGGGATTGTGACTTGGTCCATCCCGTAGCAACTATAAAGTTGCGTATTAGGTTGAAACTATACGATACTTATGTGTTTTAGAAAGAGTTTCTATAAATTGGGTTGAATGCGATGTTTAGGCCATGTGCCAGAGCTGTTTCGACCCTTAGGGGCCTTTTTTTTACTATCCTCTCACTGTTTTGATTGAAAGTCTATGCTCAGTCATGTTATACTTATTGATTTCATAACTAAGTCTTTATTACTCTATTTTGATGCATATAAATGTTGTTTTGGGTTGAGTACCCTTTTTATTTACTGATAGCCCGAGTGGCTTGAGAGTTTTATGACTTAGTGAGGTCGAGAACCAGATTTGTGAGGATATTTATGGGATCGATCTGCACGCCACAACATGTTTTATTGATTCATAATCGAGTGAGGCCGAGGGCCTGATTGATTTATGCCACGAGTTGGCTTGTTATAGCGCTTGGGCTGACGAAGTCCCTCCGATGTTTGCACACCCCCTGTGAGCGGAGGAACCTACTGAGTGCGAGTGACGAGTGTCGAGTGCTGAGTGACTGGGAGGCATGAGTGATGGTGAGGTATGCCTGAGCGGCTGTATACGAGTAACTGTGAGGTTTGCCCGAGGGGCTGTATATGAGTGATGTTTTGCCCGATAGGCTGTTTAAGATTTCATTATTTTTGCTCACTGTTGCATTGAACCTCTGTTTGAGAACTGTTGAAAAATATCTTCAAATGATTTTAATGGAACTGAGTTTAAAAGAAATTATTTGATTCAAACTCTGCTTTTAAAAGCCTGTTGTATTTTACTGAGATTTCATGATATAAACTTTATATACTTTATTGCTCATCACTAATTCTCAGCCTTTATTTACTTTGGTTACTTACTGAGTTGGCATACTCACGTTACTCCCTACACCTTGTGTGAAGATCTAGGCGTATCATGACCCGGTAACGGTTGTTTACTATTCCAGCTGTAGATCTTCTCGGAATTAGCAAAGTAGCTACTGGTGATCGCAACCCTACTCTTCTCCCTCCTATCTTCCTATAGTTGTTTGTAGTTACATTTCAAGATTGTGTTAGTCTCTCTGTTTTTGGACTGACTGTGGTAGATGCTCATGAATAGTGACACCCCGATGTTGGGCTTTTCTTTCCGCCCAGAGTTTGTCTCGTGCTCCATCAGGTCAGGGCTCCTCCATGCCAGGTTTTTCTACAAGTTATCCCGGAATTAGGGTTTCCCTTTAGTCCCCGTCACCAGCACCAGGGGGTTATTTTGAGTGTGGGGAGTTGGGACATATGTGGAGGTAGTGTCCTCGTCGTCATGGGGGTCCGCCTCAATAGAGGAGTGTGCTATGACTTTAGCACCAGTTACTTCACCACCCGCCCAGCCAGCTAGGGGGGGAGGACAGTTAGCTAGGGGTTGCCCTGGAGGGAGAGGTCAATCAGGTGGTGGTCAGGAAAATTTCTATGCACTCCCAGCCAGACCAGATGTTATTGCTTCAAATGCTATGATCACAGGTATTGTCTCAGTTTGCCACAGGGATACCTCTGTATTATTTGATCCTGGTTCAACTTTTTCATATGTGTCATCATATTTTGCTCATTATTTGGATACACCCCGTGAGTCTCTTGTTTCATCTGTTAATGTATCTACTTCTGTGGGCGATACTATTATTATAGATCACGTATATCGGTCTTGTGTGGTGACTATTGGGGGTTGGGAGTCCCGAGTAGACCTTTTGCTGCTTATTATGGTTGATTTTGATGTGATATTGGGCATGGATTGGTTATCTCTATGTCATGCTATTCTGGACTGTCATGCTAAGACTGTGACGTTGGTTATGCCAGGGGTGCCACGGATTGAGTGGCGATGTTCATCGAATTATGTTCCAAGTAGAGTTATTTCATTTTTGAAGGCCCAGTGGATGGTTGGGAAGGGTTGTCTTTCTTATTTGGCCTTTGTGAGGGATGTCAGTGCAAAGACTCCTACTATTGATTTAGTCCCGGCGGTGAGAGATTTTCCGGATGTGTTTCCTGTCGGGCATGCTACCGAATATGGATATTGTAATGACCCGCCCGTCGTTTCATGAGTTACCACCCTATTTCCCCTATTTCTGCTTCTTATTACCTTGTTCAGCTGTATTATGTGTTATCGGGTTGGTTGGTTTGGGTACGAGGAGGTTTTGGTAAGGTTTGAGACACTTAGTGTCTTTTGAGTAGGCTTAAGTTGGAAAAGTCAACCCGATGTTGACTTATATGAAGAAGGGCTCAGATGTGAATTCCGATAGTTTGGATAGCTCCGGGAGGTGGATTGGGACTTAGGAGGGTGATTAGAATGTGTTTTGGAGGTTTGCAGTAGATTTAGGCTTGAATTGGCGAAATTGGAATTTTGCCGTTTTCCGGTTGATAGGTGAGATTTTGATATAGAGGTCCGAATGGAATTTTGGAAGTTGGAGTAGGTCCGTTGTGTCATTTGTGACGTATGTGCAAAATTTCAGGTCATTCGGACAAGGCTTGATAGACCTTTTGATTGAAAGTGGAATTTGGAAGTTTTTGGAATTCTTAGGCTTGAATCTGATGAGATTTTAGTGTTCTGATATTGTTTTGAACATTCCAAAGGTTAAAACAAGTTTGAATGAGGTTATGAGATATGTATGCATGTTTTTTTGAGGTCCCGAGGGACTCGGGTGAGTTTCGGGTAGTTAAACGGATCAAATTGCATATTGAAAAGTTGCAGATTTTGGCTTCAGTTCTGTTGCAGGTTTTCCTTTTTCACAATCACGTGAGGAGGCTCGTGATCACGTAGAGCTTTGTTAGAGGGAACTTCAGGTTGTTCTTCACGTTTGTGTATCTGGAGTCGCGATCGTGTGAGTTGTGCAGGTGATGAATCACAAACGCGTGGGTATATCCGCGATCGCATAGGGTAAAAATTGGGCCAGCATAGTTTGTGCTTTTCGATCGCAATGGAATTCCTCCGATCGCAATTAAGTAAATTTAATAGCTGGGCAGAATGTTTAAAAAGGCCATTTTCGCGATTTTTGGCCTAAGTTCACCACTTTTGACTCGGTTTTGGAGCTTCTTGAGGGAGATTGAAGAGGGAATCAAAGAGAACTTCTTGGAGGTAAGAATTGTGGACTTAATACTCGATACTATTGTGCTTTCCTCCCTCCTGTCTTAGTTTTCTGCATTTTTAGACTTATTATGTATCAGTCTATCGGATTGGGTTGTATTTATAGGTCTTGACTTGTGATACCAGATTGTTGGGCTGTGTTGGTATATATTTTGTACTGTTTTTCGTACATTTCAGTTGATTTATATATTTCTTATGAAAATTCGAGACTTAATCAATTTTAGAAAATGATTTTGTAAAAAAAATTCACTGTGGTTACTTGTTAGGTTGGCTTGCCTAGTACTATGATAGGCACCATCACGACTGGGGTATTTGGGGTCGTGATAAATATTAACTTTGGTATTGATTTGGTGTCGGACACTCATCCCATTTCTATTCCACCGTATCAGATGGCATCGGCGGAGTTAAAAGAGTTGAAGGAGCACCTTCATGAACTCTTTGATAAGGGGTTTATTCGGCCTAGTGTGTCACTTTAGGGTGCACCTGTTCCCTTTGTGAAGAAGAAGGATGGCACCATGAGAATGTGCATTGATTACAGGCAATTGAACAAAGTCACAATCAAGAACAAGTAACCTTTGCCTCATATTGATGATTTATTTGACCAGCTTCAGGGAGGAGATTGTTCTCCAAGATTAATCTCAGGTTAGGGTATCACTAGTTGAAGATCAGGGACTCGGACATTTTTAAGGCACCTTTCAGGACCCGATATGGTCATTTTGAGTTCTTTATGATGTCTTTTGGGCTTACCAATGCCCCAGCAGCATTCATGCATTTGATGAACAACGTGTTTCGGCCTTATCTCGACTCGTTTGTTATTGTATTCATTGATGATATCCTGGTGTACTCTTATAGCCAGGAGGAGCACGCCGAGCATTTAAGAGTTGTATTGCAGCGGCTGAGGGAAGAGAAGCTTTGTGCTAATCTCCAAGTGTGAGTTTTGGCTCAGTTCAGTGGTGTTGTTGGGGCACGTGGTGTCCAGTAAGGGTATTCAAGTTGATCCTAAGAAGATAGAGGCAGTCTAGAGTTGGCCCAGACCGTCCTTAGCCATAGAGATTCGTAGTTTTCTTGGTTTGGCGGGTTATTACTATCGGTTTTTAGGGATTTTCATCTATTGCATCGCCCTGACCAAATTGACCCAAAAGGGTGCTCCTTTCAGGTGGTCGGATGAGTGTGAGGTGAGCTTTCAGAAGCATAAGACCGCTTTGACCACAACTCCAGTGTTAGTTTTGCCATCAGCTTCAGGTTCTTTTATGGTATATTGTGATGCTTCTTGGGTCGGCATTGGGTGTGTTTTGATGCCGGATGGTAGAGTGATTGCTTATGCTTCTCGTCAGTTGAAGCCCCATGAGAAGAACTACCCTGTTCATGATTTGGAGTTGGCTGTCATTGTTCACATATTGAAGATTTGGAGGCATTATCTCTATGGTGTGTCTTGTGAGGTGTTTACTGATTATCGTTGCCTCCAGCACTTGTTCAAGCAAAAGGATCTCAATTTGAGGCAGCGGAGGTGGTTGGAGCTGCTAAAGGACTATAATATTACCATTTTGTATCATCGGGGAAAGGCCAATGTGGTGGCCGATGCCTTGAGTAGGAAGGCGGTGAGTATGGGTAGTCTTGCAATTATTCTTGTTGGGGAGAGACCTCTTGCGGTTGATGTTCAGGCTTTGGCCAATCGGTTCGTGAGATTGGATATTTCGGAGCCCAGTCAGGTCCTAGCTTGTGTGGTTTCTCAGTCTTCCTTGTTTGATCGTATCAGAGAGCGCCAGTATGATAATCCTCATTTACTTGTCCTCAAGGACAAGGTTCTACATGATGATGCCAGAGATGTGACTATTGGTAATGATGGGGTATTGAGGATGCAGGGCCGGATGTGTGCCCAATGTAGATGGGCTCCGAGAGTTGATTCTAGAGGAGACCTATAGTTCGCGGTATTTTATCCATTCAGGTGCCATGAAGATGTACCAGGATTTGAGACAGTACTATTAGTGGAGGAGGATGAAAAATGATATAGTGGGATTTGTAGCTCGGTGTCTCAATTGTCAGTAGGTCAAATATGAGCATCAGAGATCGGGTGGCTTGCTTCAACAGATAGATATTCTAGAGTTGAAGTGGGAGCGGATCACCATGGATTTCGTAGTTGGACTCCCATGGACTTTAAGGAAGTTCGATGGTAGTTGAGTGATTGTGGATCGGTTGACCAAGTCTGTGCACTTCATTCCTATGTGTACGACCTATTCTTTAGAGCGGTTAGCTGAGATTTATATCCGAGAGATTGTTCGCCTGCATGGTGTCCTAGTTTCCATCATTTTAGATAGAGGTGCTCAGTTTACATCGCAGTTTTGGAGGGTCGTGTAGTGAGAGTTGGGTACTCAGGTTGAGTTAAGCATAACTTTTCACCCTCAGATGGACGGACAGTCTGAGCACACTATTCAGATATTGGAGGACATGTTACGTGCTTGTGTCATTGATTTTGGGGGTTAATGGGACCAGTTTCTGCCACTCGCGGTGTTTACTTACAACAAAAGTTATCAGCCGAGTATTCAAATGGCTCCGTATGAGGCTATATACGGGAGGCGGTGTAGATCTCCAATAGGTTGGTTCGAGCCGGGCGAGGATAGGCTTTTGGGTACTAACATGGTACAAGATGCTTTGGACAAGGTGAAAGTGATTCATAAGCGGCTTCTTACGACACAGTCAAGACAAAAAAGTTATATTGATAGAAAGGTTTGTGATGTGTCTTACATGGTTAAGGAGAAGATTCTATTAAAGGTTTCACCCATGAAGGGTGTTATGAGATTTGGGAGAAGGGCAAGTTGAGCCATCGGTTCATTGGGCCTTTTGAGGTGCTTCGGAGGATTAGGGAGGTGAGCTAGCTTTGCCACCTATCTTGTCGGGTGTGCATCCAGTATTTCATGTTTCTATGCTCTGGAAGTATATCAATGATCTGTCTCATGTCTTGGATTTCAGTACGGTTCAGTTAGATAGTGACTTGACTTACGATGTGCAGCCAGTGGCTATTCTGGAGCGGCATGTCCGAAAGTTAAGATCAAAGGATATAGCTTTAGTGAAAGTGCAGTGGAGAGGTCGGCCCGTGGAGAGGTCAGCCCGTGGAGGAGGCTACTTGGGAGACTGAGCGGGATATGTGAAGCATATATCCACACCTATTTGAGGGTTAAGGTATGTTCTAGACTCGTTCGAGGATGAACGTTTGTTTAAAAGGGGGAGGATGTAACAACCCATCCAGTTCTTTCGTGAGTTATGGCCCCGTTTCCCCCATTTCTGCTTCCTTTTGTGTTTCTCAACTGTATTTCATCGTATCGTGTTGGTTGGTTCAGGTCCGGAGTAGTTTCGGTATGGAATGAGACACTTAGTCTCCTATTTAGAAGTTTAAGTTGTAAAAGTCAACCGGAAGTTGACTTATGAATAGACGATATCGGATTTGAATTTTTTTGGTTGGTTAACTCCGTTAGGTGATATTGGACTTGGTAGAGCATCCGGGATGTAATTTTGAGGTCTGTGGTAGAATTAGGCTTGAATTGGCAAAATTGGAAATTTGGTGATTTTGATCGGTAGTGAAAAATTTGATATCAGGGTCGGAACGTAATTTCGAAAGTTGGAGTAAGTTTGTAATGTGATTTGTGATGTGTGTGCAAAATTTGATGTAATTCGGACGAGGTTTGGTAGGTTTCGGTGTCATTTGTGGGATTTGGAAGTTTAGAAGGTTTTAGGCTTGAATCCGAGGGTAATTTAGTGTTTTGATGTTGTTTTGAGTGTTCTGAAGGCTTGACTAAATTCGTATATTGATATGTGACATGTTGGTATTATTGGTCGAGGTCCGGAGGGCCTCGGGTATGTTTCGGATAGTTGACAGATTGGTTTTTGGTGTTTGAGAGTTGATGAAAACTACTGGTGTGATTCTGCTAGTGTTTCTGCACAAGCGTAGTGGGAACCGCAGATGCAAGGTCCGCAGAAGCGGAAAGAGGCTTGCAGATGCGGGCAGGAGTGGTTTGGGCTGGATGCGCAGGTGCGAGTATTGGAGTGCACCTACGAGACTGCAAGTGCGAGATGTTGGCCGCAGATGTGGATTTTGAGGAGTAAGTGGAATCCGCACCTATGATGGTGTTTCCGCAGGTGTGGCATTGCAGAAGCGGGTATTTTGACAGCAGATGCAGTTTTGCTGGGCACAACCTATAAATTGAACCATTCATGAATTTTGCTCATTTCCACCATTTTTGAAGACGGGTTTGGATCTTTTGGGGTGACTTTGAAGAGGGATTCAAGGGATTATCAGTGAGGTAAGTTTCTTGAGCCCTAATACTTGCATGTATGGTGATTTCGATTGTTTAATCATGTAATTAGTGAAGACTAGTGGTTGAAATGAGAGAATAGGGGTTGGGATTTTGGAGAGTTTGATTTGAGGATTTGAGGGGTCAAATAGAGTCGGATTTTGATAAATTTTGTATGTATGGACTTGTGGGTGGAAGGGCTTTCTAGTTTTGTAACTTTTGTCGGATTCTGAGACATGGGCCCGGAGGCCGGGTTTGAGTGGATTTTGGGATTTGTGTCTAATTTGATAGTTTTTCTTGTAGAATTCATCCCATTAGCGTATATTGATGGTATTGTTCTGGTTGTGAATAGATTCAGAGCAATTGGAGGCCGAGTAAAGGGGCAAGAGCATCGCAGAGTAGAGATTTGATCGGTTTAAGGTAAGTAATGATTGTAAATCTAGTCCTAAGGGTATGAAACCCTAGATTTCATATCATTTTACTATTTTGAGGTGACGCACATGCTAGGTGATGAGCATGTGGGTGCGCACCATTGGGGATTGTGACTTGGTTCGTCTCGTAGCAACTATAAAGTTGTGTATTTGGTTGAAACTATATGATACTTATGTATTTTTAAAAGAGTTTCTATAAATTGGGATGAATGCCATGTTTACGCCTTGTGCCAAAACTGTTTGGACCCTTAGGGGCATTTTTCTTACTATCCTCTCACTGTTTTGATTGAAAATCTATACTCAGTCATGTTATACTTATTGATTTCATAACTCAATCTTTATTACTCTATTTTGATGCATATAAAAGTTGTTTTGAGCTGAGTACCCTATTTTTTTTATTGAGAGCTTGAGTGGCTTGAGAGTTTTATGACTGAGTGAGGCTGAGGGCCTGATTTTTGAGGATATTTATGGGATCGGGCTGCACGCTGCAGCATGTTTTACTGATTCATGTTCGAGTGAGGCCGAGGGCCTGATTGATTTATGCCACGAGTTGGCTTGTTATAGCGCTTAGGCTGAAAGAGCCCCTCTGGAGTCTTCACACCCCTAGTGAGCGCAGGAACCTACTAAGTGCGAGTGCCGAGTGTCGAGTGCTGAGTGACTGGGAGGCATGAGTGATGGTGAGGTATGCCCGAGGGGTTGTATACGAATGACTATGAGGTTTTCCCGAGGGGCTGTATATGAGTGATGTTTTTCCCGAGGGGCGGTTTATGATTTCATCATTTTTTCTCACTGTTGCATTGAGCCTCTATTTGAGATACTGGAAGTGAGTTTAAACGAAATGATTTGATTCAAACTCTATTTTTAAAATCCTGATTGTGACAACATGGCCAGCCGTCTCATGAGTTACCGCTCTGTTTCCCCCATTTCTGCTTCTAGTTGTTTTGTCTATCGATTCTAGATGTGATCGGGTTGGTTGGCTCGAGTTCGAAAAAGGATTTGGTAAGGTTTGAGACACTTAGTCTCTTTTGAGGAAGCTTAAGTTGGAAAAGTCAGTCGGATCTTGACTTATGTTTTAGAGGGAACGGATGTGAGTTCTGATGGTTCGGATAGTTTCGGGAGGTGATTTTGGACTTAGGAGCGTGATCGAAATGTATTTTGGAGGTCCGGAGTAGATTTAGGCTTGAATTGGCGAAATTGGATTTTTGGCGTTTTCCAGTTGATGGTTGAGATTTTGATATAGGGATCGGAATGGAATTCCGAGAGTTGCAATAGTTCCGTTGTGTCATTTGGGATATGTGTGCAAAAGTTCGGGTCATTCGGACGTGGTTTGGTTGGGTTTTTGATCAAAAGCGTAATTCAGAAGATTTTGGAAAACTTAGGCTTGAATTCGATGTGTTTTGGTTGATTCGATGTTGTTTGAGGTGTTGTGAAGATTGGTACAAGTTTGAATAAGGTTATGCGTTATGTTTATGCTTTTGGTTGAGGTCCCAAGGGCCTCGGGGTTATTTCGGATGGTTAACGGAGAGTTTGGGAGTTTAGTAGAGCTGCAGATTTTGCTGCTTCTGTCGCACCTGCGGATTGGGGACTGCAGGTGCGACGCCGCATATGTGGACGATTGGTCGCAGAAGAGGAAAATGGGCTAGGAGAGCAGAAACCGCAGAAGCGGTCAAGGACCCGCACCTGCGATGGCGCAAGTGCGGATATTGCATCGCAGATGCGGAGTCGGGCAGTGTAAGTGGAAACCTATTTAATTGTTGAATAGGTTATTCATGAAGTTAAACTGAACTTATATGATTTTACATATTTTTACTGAATCACTGTTCTTACCTGTTTTACTGCTTCATTATAGCTTGTAATGTGCCTTACGTATTTTCATATCTCTTAGTCGTTTATTTATGATTATTACTCACTAAGTTGGAGTACTCATTTTACTCCCTGCACCCTATATACAAATTCAGGCACATCTGGTCCCGCTACCGAGTGTTGATTTTTCCAGCTCAGGCGGATCCGATGATTCTCTAGGTAGCTACCGATGTTCACAGCCTAGAGCTTCTTCCCTATTTTATTTCTCCTTGTTTTAGTGTTGTATTGAACTCTGTAGACCTTCTTGATTATTCCAGATTTTTAGTTGCTCATGACTAGTGACACGCTGGTATCGGGCTGTGTTGGGTTTATCTTCCGCAACTGTACTGTTACTGTTCACTTTTGGATTAATTATCATGTTTTAGACTTAATTTTTAATGTTTAATTACTTAAAAATGAAATAGGTAAGTGTCGGGTGGCCTTGTCTTTATAAGAGGTGTCATCACAACCAGGTCCGGGTTTGGGTCGTGACAAGTTGGTATTAGAGCCTAGGTTAATAGGTCTCACGAGTCATGAGCAGGTTTAGTAGAGTCTCGCGGATTTGTACGGAGAAGTCTGTATTTATCCTCGAGTGGCTGAAGAACCTTTAGGAAACACTTCATATGCTTGAGATTCTTGTCGTGTGAATTTGTTAATCCGAGTACTAAACCTTTGTCATTCTATTCTCTCACAGATGGTGAGGACACGCACTACCAGCCAGGATGGATGACCACCAGTGCCACCAGCTGTGGCCAATAGAGGCTGAGGACGCGGTCGTGGTCGCGGTAGGGGCAGAGGTGTTGCTCGCATAGTAGCTAGGGTAGCACCTGCAGATCCACCAGCCACCCCAGTTCGGATCAGGTCCCAGTTATGGACGCTCCAACAGCACCAGCTCAGGCACTAGCTGTGCCATTGTGATTTCTGGTCTTCAGGAGGCCTTGGCTCAGATCTTATCAGTTTGCACTGGCCTAGCTCAGGCGATTTCAGCCACTATAGCCGCAGCTACTTCTCAGGCCGGGGGAGGTAATCAGACTCCCGCTGCTCGCACACCTGAGCAGGTCATGCAGGGACTTCAAACGTCGGGGCACATCCAACGCAGCAGGTTGCAGCTGCTCAGGACTATGTAGTTCCTGCCATGCCAGAGGACGAGCAGTGTAGATTGGAGAGGTTTGGTAGACTTCAGCCTCCGACCTTCAGTGGTGTAGAGGGCGAGGATTCCCAAGGTTTGTTAGATAAGTGTCAGAGGATGCTTCGTCCAGCGGGTATTCTGGAGACTAGCATGGTTGCTTTCACTACTTATCAGTTTTTGTGAGCTGCCTTCACATGGTGGGAGACTTTTGAGAGGCGTAGGCCTGTTGGTGTAGCGCCCCTTACCTGGCAGCAGTTTTCTATTCTCTTTCTAGAGAAGTATATGTTGCAGTCTCACAGAGAGGAGTTGCGTAGGGAGTTTGAGTTGTTGCGTCAAGGAGATATGACTGTGACGTAGTATGAGATGAGGTTCTCTGAGTTAGCTCATTATGATATTTGGTTTGTTTCGACAGATAGAGAGAGGATTAGGAGGTTTGTTGATGGCCTCACTTATCAGCTTCGTATTCTCATGACCAGGGAGAGGGTGACTGGTGCAACCTTTGAGGAGGTTGTGGACATTGCTCGTGAGATTGAGTCTGTTCGTCGCTAGGAGCCAGAGGAGAAGAAGGCCAAGAGGCCTTGAGGATCTGGTAGTTATAGTGGTGCTCCTTCGAGAGGTCAGTTTCAGCACGGTAGAGGCCATCATTCAGGCATGCTCAGCCAGCTCGCCCAGGTTATCATGGGGCGTCATTGGGTCATGGTTCTCACAGTTCTCATCAGGTCCAGTCATTACTTAGTGCCTTTCCAGCTCAGAGTTTATCCCGTGCTCCATCGGTTCAGGCTCTTCTATGCCAGGTGCATCAACTAGTCACTCCGGTGCGAGGGGTTCCCTTCAGTCCCCTTCTCCAGTACCTAGGAGTTGTTATGAGTGTGGAGAGATGGGCCATATGTGGAGGCAGTGTTCTCGTTGTTTTGCGGGTTCATCTCAATAGGGGGGTCAGTCATCGGCTTCAGAGTCAATTACTTCTTGACCACCCGCCCAGCCAGCTAGGGGTTGCCCTAGAGGGGGAGGTCGATCAGGTGGCGGTCAGACTCATTTCTATGCACTTCCAGCTAGACCCGATGCTATTGCTTATGATATTGTCATTACAGGTATTGTTTCAGTTTGCCACAGAGATGCCTCTGTATTATTTGATCCTGGTTCCACCTTTTCTTATATGTCATCATACTTTTATCGTTATTTTGGTATGCCCCGTGAGTCTCTTGCTTCACCTGTTCATGTATCTACTCGGGTGGGCGATACTATTATTGTAGACTGCGTGTACCAGTCGTGTGTGGTGACTATTGGGGGTCTGGAGACCTGAGTGGATTTTTTATTATTGTGTATGGTGGATTTCGATGTAATTTTGGGCAGGGATTGGTTATCTCCGTGTCGTGCTATTCTGGACTGTCATACTAAGACAGTGACATTGGCTATACTAGGCGTGTCACGAATTGAGTGACGAGGTTTGACTGATTATGTTCCTAGTAGGGTAATCTCATTCTTCAAAGCCCATCGTATCCTTTGTGAGGGATGTCGGCGTTAAGACTCCTAGTATTGATTCTGTTCCAGTTGTGAGGGATTTTCCCGATGTGTTTCCTGCAAACCTGCCGGGCATGTCACCGAATAGGGATATTGATTTTGGTATTGACTTGGTGTCAGGAACTCAGCCCATTTCTATTCCGCCGTATTGTATGGCACCAGCGGAGTTGAAGGAGTTAAAGGAGCAGTTTCAGGAGCTCCTTGATAAGGGTTTCATTCGGCCTAGTGTGTCACCTTGGGGTGCACCGGTTCTATTTGTGAAGAAGAAGGATGGCACTATGAGGATGTGCATTGATTATAGGCAATTGAACAAAGTAATAGCTAAGAACAAGTATCATTTGCCTCGTATTGATGATTTACTCGACCAACTTCAGGGAGCGAGAGTGTTCTCCAAGATTGATCTCCGTTCGGGCTATCACCAATTGAAGATCAGGGATTTGGATATTCTTAAGACGGCTTTCAGGACCCGATATGGTCATTATAAGTTCTTGGTGATGTCTTTTGGGCTGACCAATGCCCCAGCAACCTTCATTCATTTGATGAACACCGTGTTTCGACTGTATCTCGACTCGTTTGTCATAGTCTTCATTGATGACATTCTGGTGTATTCGCGTAGTCAGGAGGAGAGCATTTGAGAGTTGTGTTATAGAGATTGAGGGAGGGGAAACTTTATGCAAAATTCTCCAAGTGTGAGTTTTGGCTCGGTTCAGTGGATTTCTTGGGGCACTTGGTGTCCAGTGAGGCTATTCAGGTTGATCTGAAGAAGATAGAGGCGGTTCAGAGTTGGCCCAAATTGTCCTCAGCCACAGAGATTCACAACTTTCTTAGTTTGGCAGGTTATTATCGCCGGTTTGTTCAGGGATTATCGTCTATCGCATCACCCTTGACCAAGCTGACTCAGAAGGGTGCTTCATTTTTATGGTCGGATGAGTGTGAGAAGAGCTTTTAGAAACTCAAGATGGCCTTGACTACCGCTCCAATGTTAGTTTTGCCATCAGCTTCAAGTTCATATACTGTGTATTGTGATGCTTTGAGAGTTGGTATAGGTGTGTATTGATGCAGGAGGGTAGAGTTATCGCTTATGCTTCTCGACAGTTGAAGCCCTATGAGAAGAACTACCTCGTTCATGATTTGGAGTTGGCTTCCATAGTTCATGCGTTGAAGATTTGGAGGCATTATCTATATGGTGTGTCTTATGAGGTTTTTATTAATCATCGTAGCCTCTAGCACTTGTTCAAGCAGAAGAATCTCAATTTGAGGCAGCGGAGGTTGTTGGAGTTTCTTAAGGATTATGATATAACTATATTGAACCATCCGGGAAAGGCCAATGTGGTGGCCGATGCATTAAGCCGAAAGGCGATGAGTATGGGAAGTTTGGCATATATTCTAGTTGGGGAGAGACCTCTTGCAGTTGATGTTCAGACCTTGGCCAATCTATTCATGAAGTTAGATATTTTGGAGCTCAGTAGGGTATTGGCTTGTGTGGTTTCTAGGTCTTCCTTATATGATAGCATCAGAGAGCACCAGTATGATGATCCATATTTGCTTGTCCTTAAGGATAGAGTTTAGCATGATGATGCCAGAGATGTGACCATTGGTGATTATGGGGTGTTGAGGATGCATGGCAGGAAATGTGTGCCCAAAGTGGATGGGCTTCGGTAGTTGATTTTGGAGGAGGCCCATAGCTCGCGGTGTTCCATTCATCAAGGTGCTACGAAGATGTATCAGGATCTGAGACAGCATTATTGGTGGAGAAGAATGAAGAAGGACATTGTGGGATTTGTAGCTCGGTGTCTCAATTGTCAGTAGGTGAAATATGAGCATCAGAGGCCGGGTAGCTTACTTCAGCAGATGGATATTCCAGAGTGGAAGTGGGAGAGGATCACTATAGACTTTGAAGAAGTTCGATACTATTTGGGTGATTGTGGATTGGCTGACCAAGTCCGCGCTCTTCATTCCTGTGTGTACTACCTATTCTTCAGAGCGGTTGGCAGAGATATATATTCGGGAGATTGTTCGTTTGCATGGTGTCCCAGTTTCCATCATTTCAGATAGGGGCACTTAGTTTATTTCACAGTTTTGGAGGTCTGTGCAGCGAGAGTTGGGTACTCAGGTTGAGTTGAGCACAACTTTTCACCCTCGGATGGACGGACAGTCCGAGCGCACTATTCAAATATTGAAGGACATGTTGTGTGCTTATGTCATTGATTTCGAAGGGTCATGGGATCCGTTTCTACCACTTGCGGAGTTTGCTTATAACAACAACTACCAGTCGAGTATTCAGATGGCTCTATATGAGGCTTTGTATGGGAGGTGGTGTAGATCTCCAATTGGTTGGTCTGAGCCGAGTGAGGCTAGGCTATTAGGGACAGACTTGGTGCAGGATGGTTTGGAAAATGTGAAGGTAATTCAGGAGAGGCTTCATACAGCGTAGTCGAAACAAAAGAGTTATGCTGACAGGAAGGTTCGAGATGTTTCCTATATGGTTGGCGAGAAGGTTCTGTTGAAGGTTTCGCCCATGAAGGGTGTCATGAGATTTGGGAAGAAAGGTAAATTCAGTCCTCAGTTCATTGGACCTTTTAAAGTGCTTCAGAGGATTCGGGAGGTGGCTTATGAGCTTGCTTTGCCACCCAGCTTGTTGAGTGTGCGTCCGGTATTTCATATTTCTATGCTTCGGAAGTATATTGGGGATCCGTCTCATGTTTAGGATTTTAGCACGATTCAGTTGGACAGTGATTTGACTTATGATGTGGAGCCAACAGCTATTTTGGAGCGTCATGTTCGAAAGTTGAGATCAAAGGATATAGCTTCAGTGAAAGTGCAGTGGAGAGGTTGGCCCATAGAGTAGACTACCTAGGAGGACGCGCGGGAGATGCGGAACAGATATCTTCACCTGTTTGAGGCTTCAGGTATGTTTCTTGACTTGTTCGAGGGCGAACGTTTGTTTAAGTCGGGGAGGATGTGATGACCCGGCCAGTCGTCTCATGGGTTACCGCTCTGTTTTCCCCATTTCTACTTCTTATTTCTTTGTCTATCGGTTCTATATGCGATCGGGTTGGTTGTCTCGAGTTCGGAAAGGATTTGGTAAGGTTTGAGACACTTAGTCTCTTTTGAGGAAGCTTAAGTTGGAAAAGTCAACCGGATATTGACTTATGTGTTAGAGGGATCGTATGTGAGTTTTGATGGTTCGGATAGCTTCGGGAGGTGATTTGGGACTTAGGAGCGTGATCAGAATGAGTTTTGGAGGTCTGGAGTAGATTTAGGCTTGAATTGGTGAAGTTGGTATTTTGACGATTTCCGGTTGATAAGTGAGATTTTGATATAGGGGTCGGAATGAAATTCTGAGAGTTGTAGTAGTTTCGTTGTGTCATTTAGGATGTGTGTGCAAAATTTCAGGTCATTCGGACGTGGTTTGGTTGGGTTTTTTATCAAAAGCGTATTTAGAAGATTTTGGAAACATAGGCTTGAATCCCATGAGTTTTGGTTGATTCGATGTTATTTTGAGGCATTTTGAAGATTGGTATAAGTTTGAATAAGTTTTTGGGATATGTTGGTGCTTTTAGTTGAAATCTCGGGGGCCTCGGGGTGATTTCGGATGGTTGACGGAGAGTTTGAGATTTTGATGAGGCTGCAGTTTTTTTGCTTCTGGTATTTTCGTACCTGCAGTCCCCAATAGTACCTGCTTCGGGATAAATCATGCTTGGACAATAGTTCATCTATACTCTCACACTCTCACACTCTCAAAGCTCTATTCTCTTATGTTACTTGTAATTCTTACTAATCTAGCTGGCTGTAAGCCAATGCTGGCTACTTGCACCATCTCTACTCTATACTCTATATTATCTCCTTAACTGGTATGTCCTGATTCAATTCACATTCCAAAAACTATGTGTTTCTTGGTTGTTGCAGTTCATTAATTGTAAATTCCAGTTCTAGTTACTACTCTATTCAATATGCATTCAGCATGCCTAGATTACTGTATCACACAACATGTTTAAATCTGTTATGTTAGAAGTTATAACTATTACATTGTTTAGCATGCCAATACTGCTTTGGATAACTTGTTCACTAGTATGTCTAAGCTACATTTTGTGTTTATTGTCTCACCCAACATGTCTAGATTCTGCTTGTTTTATATATGATTAGTATTTCTAAAACCTTGAATGCTTCATGAAGTGTTTATCTAGTTTGTACATCTAAGTTTAACTTGCTCTACTTCACCCATGAGATACTGTTTGTGTCTAAGACCTGTGTGTTCTCAACTTAACTTTGCAACTACAATATGTGTATTTGTTTTCCATCACTAAGGTGCATTCTAGGTGTTCCCCCTACCCCTTTCCCTTGTGTGAAGTATGTTCTGTGACTTGCTCTCTGATCCCAACATGTTCTTCATGTTTTCTCAAACTGTTTTCCACTCAAACCAGTATAGGTTTTCAGAAAACTCTTTTCCTAAGACCTTCTTTATACTATTTACCTAACTTTTTCACATCATTATGCACTCTTACCTTACTCTTAGATTGTAAAGTTTTGCCTCTCTGATATGAGTACTGCCTTGAGACCCTTGAGATCTCTCTGAAATCTGGCATATCAGGGCTGGCACTTCCACATTACACATAACCAGTCTTTGTTTGAGGAAAGTCTAGGTGTGAGCTCTGCCCGGGATCCTTGAGATCCTTAGGGAACTCTGACACACCTAGACATGAAATGGGCTATGGAACTTTGGGTATTTGAGATAAGTGAAGGCTTGGTACACCATGACTATTTTGGGCCTCCTTCAGGCTCCCTATAGCTTATATTCTATTTATTTGTATAATTCATATTTATTTCTTGGTCTGTAATAATTATTGTAAACAAACATTGGGGTAATTAGTGAAAAAGGGTGGGTAGTTGTGTATTGTGGGTAAATTGGGTAGATAACATGCCTATAGGGTCTATTTTGATTCAAAATATGATTTGTTAGATAATATGCCTATATGATCTGCTTTGGTTTAAAATAAATTCTGCATGCTTTACTTTCACACAATTAGAAACCATGTCTATAGGATCTAAATGGCTTTAATAATAGAGATCATGCCTATAGAGCTAAAATTAGCTTTATAATTATATATCATGCATGTTGAGTGTAAAGTAATTGAAGTTCAGTTTTCATTACAGCATGTATTCAAATTTTCTCCCTAGAAATCATGCCTATAAGTTCAAAGTCAGCTTTTAATACTCAGATACCATGCCTATAGGAATTAAAATTAACTCTAATATAAATCATGCATATACAACTTAAAACCAGTTTAGTTAGAAAGACAGTTTAATTCACGTTTGTTTATTCTAAATTGGATTAGTCAATTAATCTTTTGCTTCTTTAATAAGTTTTCAAACACTGCCTTAAATTAATACCGTTAGAAAACATGTCTATAGGATCTCAAGTTGTCTATTTAAAATTGATCACTGTTTTACTGTATTCCTAATCAATATAGATATCATGCTCATAGGACATCACTATTAGGCCTAGGCAAGCCTGTAGGGTGATTAAAACTCTATGACTATAAAACTGCGCTTTAGAACTGCTCGTATTCACATGTCTAAAATCAGTAGGACTTTGACGCTTCAGTCCTAATTCAATGCTGTATACTTTATGCTCACTTAGATATCATGTTTTAGTGTTTTTTTCTTAAATACTTGAAACTGTTGTTTGAGACATTCACTTGTTTGTTATGATTGTGGAGGTAAAATGTGAGCCTTTATTTGTTCCTCCTTTAAGTGCAGTCCTAATTGTTTTGATTGACGCGTAGACTTTTATCATTTAAAACATTAGGATGGTCTAGAACTACCTAAAATTAGAGGTCCTAAATACCTCCAGGGCCACAAGGAAGGGACGGGTAGTGCACGCATAGAATATCTTTCAAGGTTGCAAGAACGCTTTAGGCTATGACCAAGGGAGGGAATTGGGTAGTAAGGGATATGATGACTATGCGCTAATGTCACGTGTAGCCTCTCATTGAGGATTGATTACCGGTCATTGTGTAGGGTGATCCTATAGGCTAACCAACCTAGGACCCCTCTTTCCCAACTCCCATTGTTTGAATAAATTCACTTTTCTTTATATATGTGCAACTTGTTCAAACCTTTTCCCTTGTTCCATTACTTGAGTCATATATGTGCTTAACATGCCTTTATTTGCAAGTATGTATTTAAACTATTCATTTGTTAAAAGGACTAATTCACATAAGTATAAGTTCGTCTGGGGCCAACCGTTGTGGACCGCGAGGGGTGCTTAATACCTTCCCCTCAAGGTTATTTCGAGCCCTTATCCTAAATCTCTGGTAATGCAAACTAGTCTAAGAGTTAATTACTCTTGGTGCCCTAACGAACCATAATCCGTTAGGTGGAGACTCTTCAAATACCCAAATCCCAAAAGGAAATGAGTTATTACCCCCATGAGGGTCGAAACCCAGACCTTTCTCCGCGGAGGAAAAAAAAGGGGGGCGTGACTGCATGGCGACTCTACTGGGGATTTTTTTAGGCTCTTACCATAATGAACTTATATTTTTGTGAATTAGTCCAAGCATGCTTTATCCCGTGGACCCTTTCCTCTTATCTGAATTTAACTGCTTTCAAGCATTTTTTATTTCTTTATTTCTTTTGAAACTGACTTGTCTCCTTGTTTCCTTTTTCCGTAACTGTCTTTCAATTATTTAAATACTATATTTACTTTTTCCTACGTGCAAATACTTGACTATATGCTATTCATTGCTGCATATCATGCTCCACATCATATTACACTCATGTGTATTATATCCTATAGCAAATCTTGATGAGTGGTTGCGGTCTTCCCATTTATTACCCTTAAATTCGGAAAGGCTTATTTGCGGTAAAACTAGTCGATCAGTAGTGCAGTCGACGGTTCCGCGCCTTTCTCCCTCAAGTTGTTCTCTTGAAGGTACCAGTCTAAACCCCCATAGTAACCTTACTCTAATTAAAATTGGGCATGCATCATGGTCAAACCTAGTCGGATTAATATGTTGTCCACATAATTATCCTTTAAAACGAGCCTTATCCAAAAGTCCACCGGGGTTTCTGTAATCCCAACGGACACAACCATGTTCTGTGCATTAATTTGGATAACTAATTGCCAATATGCTAATCACGAATGTATAAATAGTCGAGTCTGGTGGGGGAGAAGGGCCTAACCTTTTTGTTTTGCCAAAAAAGAGGCACGAGGTCCCCAGATTCGGTATGGTTAGCAACATTCCACCATTGCTGCTAGATTGGTGAAAGAACCTTTCCTCAAGTGACAAGAAATATGTAAGAAAGCACCTAGATAATTTGCCTTCCCTGCTAGACATTCAGCCAAACAACAGGTTGATCGAGGCTAGCACTTTGTTCTGGGACAGTGAAAGGTCTGTGTTCCGTTTTGGCGTCATAGAAATGACTCTACTCCTAGAGGAAATTGAGGGACTTGCGGGATTGTCTTGGGATAGCCTTGAGCTGTTGGTACCGGAGAACCGTACTAGTAAGGGGTAAGATGATGGGGTTGAAGAAAAATGCTGACTTGGGATGCCTGGAGAAGTCCTACATACCCTTTGAATACCTGTATGAGAGTTATGGCCATAGCAAGTCCTTTTGTACCTTCCATGACGAGTTTTTTATAACTTCCGTGGGCCACATCCATCGCAGAGTGTTCGTGTTCATTGTGTGTTTCTTGGGCTTGATAGTATTCCCAATGAAAAGGGAAAGAATCCACACTAGGTTGGCCATGGTCGCCAAGACTTTGATGGAGGGGATCAATGGGCAAACATACACTATAGTCCCCATGATCATAGCCGACATCTACATTGCTCTGGAGCACTGTCAAATAGGGGTCAAGCATTTCAAGGGTTGTAACCTGTTGCTGCAGTTGTGGCTATTAGAACATCTTCAAAAGGGTCACTATCGCCAAGAATTTCCGCGAAGGGCTTGGAACGACCATATTGTCTTCCATTACCCCAAGTGGATGACTTACATTCCATACAGGTTTGCTCAGCCAAAAAGTGCCAAAGAGTGGGTAGAGTTCTTCGACAATCTAACAGAGGAGCAGGTGCAATGGATGTTTGAATAGTTCCCAATAGACGAATTCATCATCAGATCCAGAGATGCTCCACACTTGGTACTGATTGGGTTGAGAGGGATACACCCTTATGTCCCTATCCGGGTCATGAGGAAACCAGGCAGGAAACAGGTTTTACCCAGGATCGCCAAAATGAGCCATTTCAAAGCAAACTTTCAGGATGATGATGTCCCTTAAAAGTGCCAAGCTCAGCACATATGGCACTTGTAGATCATTGTGGAAAAGAACACAATTGAGCCAAACAGGTATCATGCGGGGTGTGAACCTCTCAACCCAGCATGGTTAGAGGACAATCTAAAGGGGATGGTGATGCCAGGAACTGGTCGATGGAATAGGATCATAGACAAAGAAGCTGAGGCTCAAGTAAAATACAACAGGCTGCGCAAGAGGGTCCACGACTCTGAGAATGAGCACCGGGAAATACATGAGAAAAACATGAGATTAATCGATGAGTGGAAAGAGATGGCTATCACTTCCAATAGAAAGTTGGAATATCTAGAGCGAGGATTAGTGGAGCTAGAGGGTAAAGCCATAAAGAGGATTGGGGATTGCTAGAATGCTGAAGGAAGTGAAGGAGGACATCTGGCCAGAGCCTACCTGCTGCCGGGTCTGCGCGAGCTGGGGAACCTGTATGATGGAGTCAAGAAGATGGAATCTGGGGAAGGTCCTTCCGGGACCAAGTAGGCTAGATTTATTTGCTTTCCTAAATGTAATAAGGCCAAGTGCCAGTAGTTACTTACTTTTCTATTAACTTAGTGTCATTTTGGGATTCGTCTATTTTTACATTATGAAATGAAGTATTTACTGGCATCAAAAGTTCTCCAAATCTACTTGTCGCTAGGGCTACCTCGGGGACAATGATGCTCCCAAATTAAGACACGAATTTACATTCCCGTAATATGTGTTTAAATACTGCAAACATTTCAGAATCTTCACTGACTTGTCTACCTTTTTGTTTTTCTTTATTATTTATTCTCATCCCCTAAGGTTGGTTCGTTCATACTGGTCTCATCAACATATCACACCAGTTCTAGAGGCCCTTCACCTCCACCTCCTCCAAGCAATACAAAAGGTAGAGGAAAAGCAAAAATGGATGACATAAGTGATATTCGAGAGGAGAATATTGAGAACGCGGAAACTTCAGACGGACGTAGTACCCCAGAACCGAATGATCTAGTATTGAGATTGGAACAAAAGATATTAGAGATATAAGGAGAGCTTGAGCAGGTCCACAACTTGGCAAACTTATCACTCACCCTAAATGTCCCCGACATCAAGCAACAAAACACAAAGAACCCAGCACCTCCCCAAAACACACAAAACCAACACCCACAAAATCCTCCTGCACCAAATCAATACGCAACCCCACCCTAAAATCTCAATCCCTTACCAGTACCAACTCTACCACAACATCACCATCAACCGATTCAGTACCCACCAACTGCCACTTATCACACTCCCCAAAACACACCACAACCCTTTCCCAATCCTCAAAACTCAACCAATGACCATGATTACACCCAAGTCCCTAGCACCCATCAAAGCAACCCTATATATGTGGAAACTATACCTCACTATATCCAACCAATCTCCTATACACCGGAATCCTCTGAGAAGGACATGCTCACTAAAAACATGGCTGAAGAACTCAAGAAGTTGACGAGCCGGGTTCAGGGTGTCAAAGGCGACAAAGGAATGGAAGGTTTGAACTATGAAGACTTATGCATACAATCGGATGTAGAACTACCTGATGGGTACAAACCTCTTAAGTTCGATATGATTGACGGTACAGGTGATCCTAGGGTTCATCTGAGGACCTATTGCGACAAGCTTGTCGGGGTCGGGAAAGACGAAAAGATCCGAATAAAACTCTTTATAAGGAGTCTTACTGGAGATGCTTTGTCCTAGTACATCAGCCATGATCCCAAAAAATGGTCCAATTGGGTGAGTATGACATCCGATTTCATGGACCGATTCAGGTTCAACACAGAGAATGCACCAGACATTTTCTACTTCCAGAATCTTAAGAAGAAACCCACTGAAACCTTCCACGAGTATGCTACTCATTGGAGGTCGGAAGCGGCCAAGGTCAGGCCATCTTTGGACGAGGAACAGATGAACAAGTTCTTCATTAGAGCATAGGATCCGCAGTATTATGAAAGATTGATGGTCATTGAAAACCATAAGTTCTCTGATATCATCAAGCTTGGGGAAAGAATTGAGGAAGGCATCAAAAGCGGGATGCTAACGAATTTTGAGGCATTGCAGGCCACAAACAAGGCATTACAATCAGGAAGCATATCAAAGAAGAGAGACGTTGTGGCAGTAATTGTAGCCCAAGGACCAAAATCTCCACTTACCTATCAAACACCTCCACCCACACAACAAGAATCACCGCCTACATATCAACATTCATCTCCCAGATATTCCCAACCAGCCACTGTCCATTACACCTATAACTCCCAACCATCCCATTTCCAATCACCTCCAACTCGCCAAAACTTTCCAAGACCACGACCAAACTTTGACCGCAAGCCACCTAGACAATACACCGCCATTGCTGAACCCATGGACCAACTGTATGAAAGGTTGAAAGCCGCTAGTTATGTTACCCCCATTCCTAATGTAGCATTAGAGAATCCATCCTAATGGGTCAATTCGAATAAAACTTGTGCGTACCACTCCGGTATGAAGAGGCACACCACTGATGAGTGCCGAACATTAGAGGATAAGATCTAGACGCTAATTGACAGTAAGGTCATACAGGAAAAGGAAGTAACACCTAATGTCTGCAACAACCCCCTCCCTGATCATAGAGGTGGTGGGGTACATGTGATAGAGACGAACAAAGAATGCGATCTTGAGGGGTTTATTGGGCTTATTCGAGAAGGCAATGACTTTAAAGATGTAGTCACACTTACAGACTCAATTACCAATCGAGGTCGAGGTAGCTGCAACGGATCCATTTAAGGTAGAGGTAGCTCCACCTGCGGCCACCCCACTCCATTTGAAGTAGAAGTGGACAAACCTTTCATAGTGGCAGTGTCAACCACACATCCTTTCAACTCAAAAGCAAGACCCTCGGATTACGTTGCCGAAGCTGGGCAAAAGGGAAAGGCAAAAATGGAGGAATCCGACGCTGCACAAGGAATGACTAGGACTAGAAGAGTCTACAGACGTGAACAAGCAAGGATGCCACTACCAAGCAGCCTGTCATTGAAACAGGGCCAAATAACCTATGGAGGAAAGTACAAGCAAAAGAGTATTCTGTCATCGATCATTTGAACAAAACCCCAGCTCAGATATCCATCATGTCACTGTTGCAAAATTGTGAGGCGCATAAGAACATTTTAATGAAAATGTTGAGTGAAGATTATGTACCCAAGAACATCATCGGTGGAGAGATGACCAATATGGTAGGGCAAACACTGGAAAGTCATAAGATCATCTTCCACGATGATGAGCTACCACATGAGGGGTTGAATCACAACCGAGCATTGCATATTACAATGTAATTTGAAGGCAAATTCATCGCCAGGGTTTTGGTTGACGGAGGTTCGAGCCTCAATATTTGTCCGTTACACACTCTGAAAATTTTGGACAAAGGTTTTTAGGAAATACGGGTAGGAAGAATGAACGTGAAAGCTTTTGATGGGTCTCAAAGGGCCACAATCGGAGAAATCAACCTTTGCTTGCAGATGGGGACAACTTGGTTCGACGTCGAGTTTCAGGTACTCGACATACTGGCCTCATATAATCTTCTGTTAGGCCTACCATGGATCCATGCCGCTGGGGCCATTCCTTCCACACTACATCAAGTCGTGAAGTTCGAATGGAATCGTTAGGAGGTGATCATTCACGGATATGGGAGTAACCCCATTCACACTAGTCAAACCATCCTGGCTATTGGACATAGAAGAAGGATAGGGGTGGAAACCTATCATCACATTGAGCGTGTCAACGGCGTTGAGAAGGAAAAATGGTGGAGTAGGAAAATAAAAGGCATATTGGCATGGTCTGGGTATGATCCCGACAAAGGGCTGGGAAAGAATCTCCAGGGTATCACTAAACCAATACGGCTGAAGGGTCATGGTACTACCTTTGGGCTCGAATATCAGTACATATGGAAAAAATAAAATGATTGGTTGCCTCCATGGAGCGGACTGTAGTACCCTTTCGAGCAACCAGTGCCACATCTAGATCAACTTTTCACCAAGCTGATACGATATGGGGAACTGCAGAAGAGGAAGCATTAGCTAGGTTAAAGAATCTGTTCTTAGAGGATGAAGATATGGACTGTAGCGCCATAACTGAGGAGGAGGAGGAAGAAGGCCTCACTATTCAGACTGTGAAGAAGGGAGTTGTTCTCAGGAACTGGACCACCACACCATCCCAGGCCCGCCGAGTCCTTGGCGTTATTATTACTTTTCCTGATGAACCGGTGACTGTGACATGTAATGAGGCAACGCAACATGAGAATAGTGATTCAGATGAAGAAGATGAGATACCCAAGGAAGTTGTCAGGGAAGTTGAAAACTTTGAGAAAGCCTAAGTCCAATCTGGACGAAACCGAAGCAGTAAACTTGGGGGACGCGAGACTATCAAGGAGACTCGCATCAGCATTCACTTGTCACCAACAGAGAAGGAAGATTACATCCATTTCTTAAAAGAATATGAGGAAATTTTTGCATGGTCATATGATAATATGATCGGTTTGAGCACGTCCATAGTAGCTCACAAGTTGCCTACTAATCCCATGTGCCCGCCAGTGAAGCAGAAACTCAGAAAATTCAAGCTAGATATAAGCCTGAAAATCAAGGAGGAGGTTACCAAGCAGATCAAAGGCAAAGTCCTCAGGGTCGTTGAGTACCCTACCTGGTTAGCTAACATTGTGCCAGTACCGAAGAAAGATGGGAATGTCAGAGTATGTGTTGTCTATCGAGATTTAAATAGAGCAAGTCCCATGGACGACTTTCCATTGCCAAACATACACATTTTGATCGACAACTGCACCAAGCATGAACTCCAATCCTTTGTAGATTGCTTCGCGGGTTATCACTAGATCTGGATGGACGAAGAAGACGCGGAGAAAACAGCTTTTATCACACCTTGGGGGGTATACTGCTACAAGATGATGCCATTTGGTCTAAAGAATGCTAGGGCTACCTACATGATAGCCATGACAACCATCTTCCATGATATGATACACAAGGAAATAGAGATGTATGTGGATGACATCATTATTAAATCCAAGATGGCCGCAAATCACATAGCGGACTTGAGAAAGTTCTTTGACAGGCTAAGTAGGTACAACTTGAAACTGAACCCCGCAAAGTGTTCATTCGAGGTTCCTGCAGGAAAGTTACTGGGATTCATTGATAGTCGTCGAAGGATAGAGCTCGATCCATCTAAAGTCAAAGCTATTCAGGAGTTACCGCCACCTAGGAGCAAAAAGGACGTGATGAGCTTCCTAGGATGTCTCAATTATATCAGTCGCTTCATAGCATAGTCTACAGTCATATGTGAACCCATATTTAAGATGCTGAGGAAAGATGCCGAGACAAGTTGGACCGAGGATTGTCAGAAAGCTTTTGACAAGATCAAGGAGTACTTGTCCACACCACCAGTTCTGGTCCCGCCAAAACTAGGACGACCTTTGCTACTCTATCTATCTGTATTGGATGGAGCCTTCGGATGTGTTCTAGGACAACATGACGAGACGGGGAGAAAGGAGCAAGCCATATACTACTTGAGTAAAAAGTTCACACCTTATGAAGCATGATACTCTCTGCTAGAACGCACTTACTGTGCTTTGACCTGGACAACTCAGAAATTGAGGCATTACTTCTGTACCTACACCACATACCTCATATCCAGAATGGACCCTCTGAAGTACATATTTCAGAAACCCATGCCGACTGGGAAGTTAGCCAAGTGGCAGATACTGTTGAGTGAGTTCGATATCATCTATGTAACTCAAAAGGCAGTCAAAGGACAGGCATTGGCAGTCCATCTTGCTGAAAATCCGGTGGGAGGAGAATATGAACCCTTGAAAACATATTTTCCTAATGAAGAAATGTCATTCGTAGGGGAATACATTACCGAAGCATACAACGATTGGAGAATGTTCTTTGACAGAGCTGCAAATTTCAAAGGAGTGGGCATTGGAATAGTTTTGGTATCAGAAACAGGTCAACATTATCCAGTATCTGCCAAACTCAGATTTCCCTGCACCAACAACATGGCGGAGTATGAAGCCTGCATACTAGGGCTCAACATGGCAATCAACATGAACATTCAGAAGCTGCTAGTAATCGGTGATTCAGACTTGCTTGTGTACTAAGTACAAGGAGAGTAGGCCACCAAGAATTACAAGATATTGCCATATCTGCACCATGTGTAGGAATTGAGAAAGAGGTTCACTAAGATAGAATTCCGACATGTGCCCAGAATTTAGAATGAGTTTGCCGATGCATTGGCCAGTTTATCATCCATGATACAACATCTAGATAAGAATTTCATTGATCCCATCCCAGTAAGAATCCATAATAAGCCGGCATATTGTGCTCATGTTGAAGAAGAAACAGATGAAAAACCTTGGTTCCATGACATCAAGGAGTATTTGTAAAAGGGAGAATATCCGGAGCATGCAAACCACACTCAGAAATGCACACTCCGGAGATTGTCCAATCACTTCTTCCACAGCAGAGGAAACTTGTACATGAGAACTCCCGATTTAGGATTGCTAAGATGTGTTGGCACAAAAGAAGCTTCTAAACTACTTGAGGACGTACATGTTGGGACCTGTGGTACGCACAGGAATGGTTTTGTCTTGGCTAAGAAAATACTTAGGGCCGGTTACTTTTGGATGACCATGGAGACAGATTGCATCCAGTATGTCCGCAAATGCTTCCAATGCCAGGTACATGCCGATATGATAAAAGTGCCACCGAATGGGCTCAATGCAACAAGCTCAACTTGGCCATTCGCCGCCTGGGGAATGGATGCCATTGGTCCGATCGAGCTGACTGCTTCAAACGGGCACAGGTTTATTCTGGTCGCCATTGATTACTTCACAAAATAGGTAGAGGCTACATCTTACAAAGTTGTAACCAAGAAAGTCATCCTAGACTTTGTCAAAGATCGTATTGTTTGCCGATTCGGAATTCCTGAGTCCATTGTTACTGATAAAGCCGCCAATCTCAACAGTGATCTGATGAAAGCCATGTGTGAAACTTTCAAAATCAAGCACAAGAATTCCACAGCCTACATGCCTCAGATGAATGGAGTCGTAGAGGCCGCCAACAAAAATATTAAGATACTAAGGAAGATGGTAGAAAACCACAAACCATGGCACGAGAAGCTACCCTTCCCTTTGTTGGGATACCGCACCACAGTTCGCATATCAACCGAGGCAACTCCTTACATGCTGGTTTATGGTACCGAGGCTGTCATTCCAGCTGAGGTAGAGATTCTTTCTTTAAGAATCATACAGGAAGTTGAACTCAGCGATGCATGGTAGATAAGGAGCCGCTATGAACAATTGGACCTTATCGATAGAAAGAGGATGAACACAGTGTGTCACGACCAACTTTATCAGAACAAAATATCTAGAGCTTTCAACAAAAGGGTCAAATCAAGGCAATTTGCACCAGGACAGCTGGTGCTGAAGAAGGTCTTCCCATATCAAGGTGAGGCCAAAAGGAAATTCTCTCCCAACTGGCAAGGTCTGTACATGGTTCACAATGTACTGATAGGAGGAGCACTCATACTTGCAGAGATAGATGGAAAAATCTAGCCAAAACCAATCAATTCAGATGCAGTCAAGATATACTATACTTAGATTATTCACATTTCCTCATTTGATGTAATTGAACAACGCTTGATCTGATTCCCGTTTAAGAGGGGATACGTAGGCAGCCTTATGGGTCCGGTCATATCATAATAAAATTTCCATTCTCCCCAAAGTTGGAAAATAGGGCAGAATTTTGAGGAGGCAAGTCCAGCCAACGCCAACATATGTCAGACGGTCAGAAATTGGTTAAAAAGCTGGGGTAGAATTTTGAGAAGGATTCTCAAAATTTTGAAGAAGGTTCAACAAGGCTCAAACGGTCGACGGGTCATCTACTAAACTGGGGCAAAATTTTGAAGAGGACCCTCAAAATTCTAACATAAGAGAGCTGCAATGTCTTTGAAATGTGTTACAGTCACCATTTCATCTAAAAATCACTTGATATATCAAGGCGTTTCTAAAATGACTCTATTTTTTTTACCAATAATTGCATATTTTCAAAAACTCTATTTTCGTAACAGCCAGGTGTTACCCGGGGAAACACGAAAAGGCCTCCAGAACGGAGCAAAGTAAGACCAGCGGACAGAAGCATGAACAAACCTTCCCCTCACAAAACTTACAATTTTTCTTTGATTGCAGACACATCTGACGTAGCAATAGCGCCCACAAATATATACACGTATTAAGATCACTATCAATCAGGCCCTGAGACACCGAATATATCTCCAGCTAAGACATACACTATTCTTATTTGCTACTCGCTCTTTGCATGGGACCAAGCCTTGTCTTGCATACTTGTATGAGGCTAATCCTTACCTCCATATTTGCATGAGGCTAATCCCTGCCTCCCCTATCTACATGAGGCTAATACCCTCCATAATTGCATTGGCTAATCCTTGCCTCCATACTTACATGAAGCTAATCTCTCCCTCCCCTATCTGCACAAGGCTAATCCATACCTCCCCTATTTGCACAAGGCTAATCCATGCCTCTATATCTATATGAGGCTAATCCTTGCCTCCCTGATCTGCATGAGGCTAATCCCCTATCTGTGCAAGGCTAATCCATGCCTCCATATCTGTATGAGGCTAATCCCTGCCTCCCTAATCTGCATGAGGCTAATCCCTGCATCCATAATTGCATGAGGCTAATCCCTGCCTCCATACTTTCATGAGGCTAATCCTTGACTCCATACTTGCATGAGGCTAATCCTTGCCTCCATAATTGTATGAGGGTAATCCTTACCTCCATATTTGCATGAGGCTAATCCTTGTCTCCATATTTGCATGAGGCTAATCCCTGCCTCCATAATTGTATGAGGCTAATCCCTGCCTCCATACCTGCATAAGGCTAATCCATGCCTCCATAATTGCATGAGGCTAATGCTTTCCTCCATATTTGCATGAGGCTAATCCCTGCCTCCATAGCTGCATGAGGCTAATCCCTGGCTCCATAATTGCATGAGGATAATCCTTGCCTCCATATCTACATGAGGCTAATCCCTGCCTCCATATCTGCATGAGGCTAATCCCTGACTCCATAATTGCATGAGGCTAATTCTTGCCTCCACATTCGCATGGGACTAGGCACTGTCCCTCTTTGCATATATATTGCTCTATTTATAGTAATGGTTATTTGCTTTTCAATCGGGCTAAGCTTTGCCCTTCATTTCACAAGACTAAGCATTGTCTTGGTAGCATCATATTATTGCACCTCATGGGCAGAAATATTGCCAACCTATCCAAAGGCGTCATAGTATAAAAGGCATCATCCTCATAGCCGGAAGACACCATGCCATGGCTTGAGGATCCCTCAAATTTGCATATCATTGTTCAAATGCGTCATGGTTCGGAGGCACCATCTTCATGGCCCGAGAACATCATTTGATGGCCCGCAAATCCCTTATCATACGCTTCATTTCCTAGGACGTCATGGTCCAAGGACGTCATCTTTAACTGTCCAAAGACAACATTCATGGTCCAAAGGGGATCTGCATCATGTTTAAATTTTCACGCAAATACATGTTGGCGGCATCTTTTCATCTGTAGGTGACCAGCAAGCAACCACTATACTAGAGGGAGTGACCTCGCTCCAGTTCCTTCAACTGTCTCAAATTTTAACCATTCCCCATAGCCACTATTACATCTCGTGTTCGTTCTTGTAATGACTTCATCGATATATTCCGCCAATGAATCTAGAACTACACATGGCCTGATTCCTGTAAGACCTGGGACATGTAGGCAACTCAAGACCAGTGTCCGACCTCTACCTTTCAAAACTCTCCATCCGGTCAAAATTGGTCATCACTTCTTTACCCGAAAACTCTTTCTTCCTTCCCAAGTAAAGAGGGACAGCTATTGATACCCAATTTTTTCTCATATATTTTTTATATACATATGTATACTTTAAAATAGCACTTATGCAGTTATAAGCATGCATAAGCATTTTTCTAATTTTTCTATAATTTTAAAAGCTCCAAATCAATTTATTTCTCCTCTTTTATTTATAAAATATACAATAAGTATCCTTCAAATTACTTTTGTGATGATTTAGTCATGTAAATTCATTATTTATGCCATCATAATTGTTTAAATATTTTTGGTGCATTTTTTATAATTGCATTTACATTTTTAGGCTAAATTGCATGTCATTGCAATAATAACCCATGTTAACGTATAATTACATTATTTATGCATAAAATGGTATTTTATATTTTAAAATGTTAAATAATTATTTTGAATAATTTTAATGTACAAAGATATTTTTTGGTACTCATTTAGTATTTTTATAAATTATTTAGTTATTAAAATTGGCTATTTAAAATCTGGCCCTATTTTTATTCAATTCTGATCCTAATACCCAGCCCAATTTTAAAACCTAGCCTATTAACTAGCCCCAAATTCCTTATAAACTAGTATAGTCCTAATACCCCACCTGCGCCAACCCGATACCCGACCAAATCCTGGTCGTTGATCATTTTGATCAACGGTCCAGGGTTCCCCCTTCCAAAATTAAACCAAACAATGCCCAAACCGTAGTCATTTCTCACATATGGTTGCCCTTGAATCCTCTCCTCTCTGGTTCTCTCTGAAACCTAACCCTAATCTCCAATCGTCGTCACCCCAAACCAAGCCCTAATCCTTTAATCCATGTCTGATCTATGGCATCCTTTGGTTGTACGAAGCCTCTACTTGTTTCTTATCCCCTTGGTTATTCTATTATGTGGTTTTGTGGAAGGAACTCGAAGCAAATCTCTTCAAGGGTCCGTCCATGGTTTGCGAGTGATTCCTACTGAAATCCCATGGTTCAAATATCTGGTTCAAACCAGGTTTTCTTTACCCCCTCCCTTTTCTTCTTTAAACCCTAATCTTTGGACATGAATCCGTCCGATCTTTGTAAATTTGGAAGGGTTCTGAGTTTTTCCATGACTTTGCTTTAAAGATATCTTGTTTCTTTACTATCAACCGATTTTAACACTATATCTTGGTTTCTTTGCTATCTACTATTTGAATCTCTGCATACTTGAAAATATTTTCGAGTTCCTGTGGTTTTTCTTTATGTTTCTCTTATTCCTTTACTACTAACCGATTTTAAGCACTATAATACTTCAAGTTTTTGACTTCTATGACTAGGGTTTCCCAATATTTTCTTTCTCAAAAATGTTTAATGATTTTTGAGTGTTCTCTTCTGTTTCTTGTGTGTTTTTACTGATTTCATGAAGATTGCTTTAACCCTAATTTGTTTATGCTAAAAGTCCTAATTTTTCGACATTATTGTTTGGATTTTGAGTTTGTCTAGTTTACTTAGGTATTGATTTTGTCCTATGCTTTGATTTTTGTGATTCTTCTTAGCCTAATTCGATGTTTTTTTATCCTAATGTTCCTCTACTGATGTTCTTGGTTCGACACATCTACTGATTCTATTGTCTATGTTCATTTTTTTACCTATTCATGGTAAACCTATACGGTTTTCCTTAAATCAATGATTGACTTGGATTCTTGATTTATCAGTTTATTTTGTTAAAACATATTCCTGACTATTTCCTTATTTGCAATCCTGAGCCGCTTTCTTACCTTGTTTTATTAATTGTGATATTTAGTGATTCTTTACCAATAATTTCCTTAATTAAAATTCTGTTTATTTACCCCTAATTACTCGTTTGATTTTCTTTCCTTAAATGTGTTCTGCCTTTCCCGTTGGGTGATTACCCTTAATTAAGGGAAAATTATACTAACTGATGTATAATTGATTTTGTGGCTTCCTTAATTGCTGAAGGGTTGATTCCCTTTACCTTATTTTCCTTGTTCTTAACCGCTATATATGCTCTACTTACTTCTCACTTCTAGACAGGGACAATAGTTCATCTATACTCTCACACTCTCAAAGCTCTATTCTCTTCTGTTACTTGTAATTCTTACTAATCCAACCGGCTGTAAGCCAAGGCTGGCTACTTGCACCATCTCTACTCTATACTCTGTATTATCTCCTTAACTGGTATGTCCTGATTCAATTCACATTCCAAAAACTATGTGTTTCTTGGTTGCTGCAGTTCATTAGTTGTAAATTCCAGTTCTAGTTGCTACTCTACTCAATATGCAGTCAACATTCCTAGAGTACTATATCATATATGTTTAAATCTATTATGTTAGAAGTTATAACTAGTACATTGTTTAGCAAGCCAATACTGCTTTGGATAACTTGTTCACTAGTATGTCTAAGCTACATTTTGTGTTTATTATCTCACCCAGCATGTTTGGATTCTGCTTGTTTTGTATATGATTAATATTTCTAAAACCTTGAATGCTTCATGAAGTGTTTATCTAGTTTGTACATCCAAGTTTAACTTGCTCTACTTCACCTATAAAATCCTGTTTGTGTCTAAGACCTGTGTGTTCTCAACTTAACTTTGCAACTACAATATGTGTATTTGTTTCATCACTAAGGTGCATTCTAGGTGTTCCCCTACCCCTTTCCCTTGTGTGAAGTCTATTCTGAAACTGTATGTTCTATGACTTGCTCTCTGATCGCAACATGTTCTTCATGTTCTCTCAAACTGTTTTCCACTCAAACCAGTACAGGTTTTCAGAAAACACTTTTCCTAAGACCTTCTTTATACTATTTACCTAACTCTTTCAAATCATTATGCACTCTCACATTACTCTTAGATTGCAAAGTTCTGCCCCTCTGATATGTGTACTACCTTGAGACCCTTGAGATCTCTCAGAACTCTAGCATATCAGGGCTGGCACTTCCACATTTCACATAACCAGTCTTTGTTTAAGGAAAGTCTGGGTGTGAGCACTGCCCGAGATCTTTGAGATCCTTAAGGAACTCTGACACACCTAAACATAAAATGGGCTATGGAACTTTGGGTATTTGAGATCAGTGAAGGCTTGGTACACCATGACTATTTTGGGCCTCCTTCAGGATCCCTATAGCTTAGCTTCTATTTATTTGTGTAATTCATATTTATTTCTTGGTCTGTAATACTTATTGTAAATAAACATTGGGGTGATTTGTGAAAAGGGTGGGTAGTTGTATATTGTGGGTAAATTGGGTAGATAACATGCCTATAGGGTCTATTTTGATTCAAAATATGATTTGTTAGATAACACGCCTATAGGATCTGCTTGGTTTAAAATAAATTCTGCATGCTTTACTTTCACACAATTAGAAACCATGTCTATAAGATCTAAATGGCTTTAATAATAGAGATCATGCCTATAGGGCTTAAATCAGCTTTATAATTAGATATCATGCCAATAAAGTGTAAAGTAATTGAAGTTCTGTTTTCATTACAACATGTATTCAAATTCGTCTCCCTAGAAATCATGCCTATAAGTTCAAAGTCAGCTTTTAATACTTAGATATCATGCCTATAGGAATTAAAATCAGCTCTAATAGAAATCATGCCTATGGAACTTAAAACCAGTTTAGTTAGAAAAGTAGTTTAATTCACGTTTGTTTATTATGAATTGGATTAGTCAATTAATCTGTCGTTTCTTTAATAAGTTTTCAAACCTTAAATTAATACCGTTAGAAAGCATGTCTATAGGATCTCAAGTTGTCCATTTAAAATTGATCACTGTTTTATTGCATTCCTAATCAATATAGATATCATGCTTATATGACATCACTATTATGCCTAGGCAAGCCTGTAAGGCGATTAAAACTCTATGACTATAAAACTGCGCATTAAAACTGCTCGCATTCACAGGTCTAAAATCAGTAGGTCTTTGACACTTCAGTCCTAATTCAATGTTGTATACATTCTGCTCACTTAGATATCATGTTTTAGGGTTTTCTCTTAAATACTTGAAACTATTGTTTGATAAGTGCACTTGTTTGTTATGATTGTGGAGGTAAAGTGTGAGCCTTTATTTGTTCCTCCTTTAAGTGCAGTCCTAATTGTTTTGATTGACGCCTAGACTTTTATCTTTTAAAACTTAGGATGGTCTAGAACTACCTAAAATTAGAGGTCCTAAATACCTCCAGGGCCACGAGGAAGGGACAGGTAGTGCACGCATAGGATATCTTTCAAGGTTGCTAGAACGTTTTAGGCTATGACCAAGGGAGGGAATTGGGTAGTAAGGGATATGATGACTACGCGCTAATATCACGTGTAGCTCCTAATTGAGGAGTGATTACTGGGCATTGTGTGGGGTGATCCTATAGGATAACCAACCTAGGACCCCTCTTTCCCAACTCCAATTGTTTAAACAAAATTCACATTTCTTTATATATGTGCAACTTGTTCAAACATTTTCCCCTGTTCCATTACTTGAGTCATATATGTGCTCAACATGCCTTTATTTGCAAGTATGTGTTTAAACTATTCATTTGTTAAAAGGACTAATTCACATAAGTATAAGTTCGGCCGGGACCTACCATTGTGGATTGCGAGGGGTGCCTAACTCCTTACCCTCAAGGTTATTTCGAACCCTTTCCCTAAATCTCTGGTAATACAAACTAGTCTAAGAGTTAATTACTCTAGGTACCCGAACACACCATAATCCGTTAAGTGGCGACTCTTCAAATACCTAAATCCCAAAAGGAAATGAGTTATTATCCTCATGAACATCGAAACCCGGACCTTTCTCCGCGGAGGAAAAAAAGGGGGCACGACAACACATAAGAATAAGTGGAACCGAGATCAAATAATACAGAGGCATCTTTATGGCAGACTGAGACAATACATGTGATCACAGCGTCTAAAGCAATAGCATTGGGTCTAGCTGGGATTGCATAGAAACGGGCCTGACCACCACCTGATCGGCCTCCCTCTCTAGGGCGACCCCTGGTTGACTGACTCCCACCCCTAGCTAGCTGTACGGGTAGTGGTGAAGTGACTGGCACTGACACCGATGGCTAATTCCTATGCTGAGATGAACCCCCAAGACGATGAGGACACTGCTTCCATATATGACTTAACTCTCCACAATCATAGCAACTCCCCGGTGCTGGAGACAGGGACTGAAGGGAACCCCTAGCACCGGAATGACTAGCAGATGCACCTGGCATAGAAGAGCCCTGAACTGATAGAGCACAGGACGAACTCTCTGCAAGAAGGGCATTGAGTGATGACTGGCCCTGATAATAACTGTGAGAACCATGACCCGATGATGCCCCACGATAACTTGGGCAAGCTGACTGAGCATGCCTGAATGGACGGCCTCTACCGTGCTGAAACTGACCTTTCGAAGGAGCTCCACCATAACTACTAGATCCCCGAGGCCTCTTGGCCTCCCTCTCATCTCGCTCCTGGCGACAAACTAACTCAATCTCGTGAGCAATGTCAACAACCTCCTCAAAGGTAGCACCAGGCACCCTCTCCCTGGTCATAAAAATCCAAAGCTGATACGTGAGGCCATCAACGAACCTCCTAATCCTCTCTATCTCTGTAGGAACCAACCAAACAGCATGACGAGCTAACTCTGAGAACCTCATCTCATACTGCGTCACAGTCATCTCTCCCTGACGCAACCACTCGAACTGTCTGCGCAGCTCCTCTCTGCGAGACTGTGGCACACACTTCTCCAAAAAGAGAATGGAGAATTGCTTAGGTAAGGGGTGCTGCACCAATAGGCCTACGCCTCTCATAAGCCTCCCACCAAGTGAAGGCAGCTCCAGAAAACTAAAAAGTAGTGAAAGCGACCCCGCTGGTCTCCAGAATACGAAGAATCCTCTAACACTTATCCAAGAAACCCTGGGCGTCCTCGCCTCCCGCACCACTGAAAGTCGGTGGCAGAAGTCTACCAAACCTTTCCAACCTGCGCTGCTCATCCTCTGGCATAGCAGGAGCTACATAGTCCTGAACAGTTGCAACCGACTGGGAGGTGCCCCCGATGTCTGAAGTCCCTGCATGACCTGCTCAGGTGTGCAAGCTGTGGGAGTCTGAGTGCCTCCCCCGGCATGAGAAGTAGTTGCGACTGTAGTAACTGAGACCGCTTGAGCTAGGCTAGTGCATACTAATAGAATCTGAGCCAGGGCCTCCTGAAGACCCATAATAACAATGGGCACATTTGGTGCCTAAGTTGGTGCTGCTGGAGAGTCTACAACTAGGACCTGATCATGAATTGGGGCGACCGGTGGATCTGCAGGTGTTTCCCTAGCTGCGGGGCGGGCTACACCTCTAACCCCTACCACAGCCTCGACGCGTCCTCGGCCCCTAGTAGCTACAGCTGGTGGTACTAGTGGTCGTCCATCCTGGCCGGTCGCTCGTGTCAATAAGAGAATAGAACAACAGAAGTTTAGTACTCGGATCAATAGATTTGCACGACAAGAATTTCAAGAATATGAAGTTTTCCTAAAGGTTCTACAGCCTCCCGAGGATAAATACAGACGTCTCCGTATCAATCCGCGAGACTCTACTAAACCTGCTTATGACTCGTGAGACCTATGTAACCTAGGCTCTGATACCAACTAGTCACGACCCTAAATCCGGACCCGATCATGATGGCGCCCATCATGAAATAAGGCCAGCCGATACAAACCCTCAATAGCAATTAATAGGTATTTAGTTCCTAGTTAAACCATTAATAGGTGATAAATTCCAAAATAAAGTGAAATAAAACAATTGCGGAAACAAACACAGCCCGACATCGGGATGTCACCAGTCATGAGCATCTAAAACATCCGTCTAAGAGTACGAAAAGTCTACACAGTCTAGTACAAGGCTAGTATAAGGAAAATAAAGATAGGAAGGAGAAACAATGGGCTGCGAACGCCGAGCAGCTGCCTAGTAAACTCCGAATAGCCTACTAGAAGCAATCAGCATTCACTAGCGGGACCCGAAACTCCTGATTCTACACACAGGGTGCAGGGAGTAATGTGAGTATGCCAAGTCAGTGAGTAATAAGATTAAAAGCATTTGAGAGATAAGAAAACACGTAAAACACAACAAAATACTACAAAGAGGCAGTATAAAGCCAATATAATGCAATAAAACCGTGAAAACTTGTAAAAACACCTTAGTTCAATGAAAACCTCTTTAATACATCTTTTAATAGTTCAAACGAGTAATTTAAAACATGGAGAAAAGATAGATACGTAAAGCAGCCCCTCAGGAAAAATATCAATAGAATCAGCCCCTCGGGCAATAACATGTACCATAAACTGCCCCTCGGGCTATATCACATATCACACTGGCTACCCGCGCTCACTGGGGTATACAGACTCCGGGAGGGGTTCCTTACGGCCCAAGCACTATAACAAGCCATCTCATGACATAATCAAACAGACTCTCGGCCTCATATCAAGCCACCTTGTGACGTACAACTCAGGCCCTCAGCCTCATAATCATGAATAAACATAATATCGTTGCGGCACGCAACCCAATCCCATATTAACCTCACAACACATGCCCTCGGCCCTACTCATTCAAAAATCTCTAAAAGCCACTCAGGCACAGTAAAATATGATCCTCAGCTCAAAATATCATTTAAGATGTCAAAATAGAGTAAACATGGCTGAGTGATGAAAACAGTAGAATATGGCATGATTGAGTACAAGTATAAAGTCAAAACAGTGAGGAATAGTAGTAAAAATCCCTTGAGGGTTCAAAACAGTTCGCACGAGGCCCAAATATAGCATTCTGCCCAAAACATGATGATAGAAAACCATTTTCGATCAAATACGCAGTAAAATAGTTATTCGGGACGGGCTAAGTCACAATCCTCAATAGTGCACGACCCCACGCTCGTTATCTAGCATGTGCGTCACCTCAAAATAGCACAACGATGTGAAATCTAGGGTTTCATACCCTCAGGACAACATTTACAATCATTACTCACCTCTATCCGGTCCAAATTCTAGTCCGCAATGCATTTGCCTCTAGAATCGGCCTCCGAATGCTCCAAATCTAACCAAAATTAGTATATAACCATCAAAATGTGCTAAGGAAACAAAGCCCACTCGAAAAAATTAAATTACAACACAAATCCCGAAATTAACCAAATCCGACCTCCGGGCCCACATCTCAGAACTCGATAAAAATTATATCAATAAACTCTTTATCACTCCCCGAGTGCATTCATATCAAAAGTACTAAAATCCAATCACAAATGATGCTTCAAATCCCAAATTTTAGGTCTCCAATTACAAGCCCTAGTTTCTTTAATATTTAGGCTTAAATTCTACAAATTTTATGATTAATTAGGTAGAAATCACATTAAGATTGAGTATTAAGTCCATAAATATTACCTCCAAGTGTTCCCCCTTGATTCCATCTTCAATCCTCTTCAAAAAGCTCTAAAATCTCCTAACAATGGTGATACTTAGGCTAAAAATCGCGGATATAGCCTTTTAAAACATTCTGCCCAGCTATTCAAAATCCTTCTTCGCGAACGCGGTCAATGCCAAAATTTTAATTTTGCTAATTCAAGCCTAAACCTACTATGAACCTCTGAAACACGTAGATCCTAAGTCCCAAATCATCCCCCGAAGCTATCCAAACCATCGGAAATCACATCCGAGCCCCTTTTCACATAAGTCAATATCTGTTTGACTTTTCCAACTTAAGCTTACTCAAAAGAGACTAAGTGTCTCAAACACTACCAAAACCTTTTTGAACCCGAACCAACCAACCCGATAACACATAATACCGCTGAACAAATAATAAGAAGCAGAAATGGGGAAAACAAAGCGATAACACATGAAATGACCGGTCGGGTCGTTACAACACGATCCCAAAATCCTGCATCTAAATAAGGAAGACTAGCGCAGAAAGAATTCTAGTTTAAAAAATGTATATATTTTGTAGGTAAAACTTGTTTAGGTCGAGTAAATAACAAAACATGGACACTTTTGGTAATAAAGTTTCAAATATTATATAGGAACGAAAAAAATCCCTAAATGGATAGGTTAATTGTTACTTAGGCGGAAATAAGTTGGATCAAGATGGGCTAAATAATGGATCATGTTAGTTATAAGTTTCAATGATGAAAAATAATATATTACATTTGATGTAGAATCACAAGAAATAAAGGGAATAAAAAAGCATCACTGGTCAGAAATAGATCAAGGAACATAACTCAATATGCGATGCAGAAAGGAAGATGCAGTAAAGATCCGGCAAGAATAAAGTCAATCAAAAATTGACAGAAGCCAACAAGAAAAAGAATCAATGATCACCAAGGAAGAAGTAGTGAAATATGGCAAGAGAAATCAATCAGAGATTGACAGAAGCTATTATTAGAAGGCCTCAAAATCAAAGGGAATCGAGATCACTGGAAATCAATGAAACCAGAAATCAAGGGAGGGAGAAATTCAAAAATAGCCAGATTTACAAGTGGCCATTCAAAAATAGCCACAGTTTCAAAAGTAATCGAAATTTAGCCGCTTTTTATATAAAGATAAATCTGAATGAAAACACTGTCCAAAATTCAAAAATACTCTAGAATAATTAGCTGGAGTTCAAGTATAAGTATACTGGAACTCCAATATAAGTATACTTTAGTATAATATACTGAACTTCCAGTATAATTTACTGGAGTTCCAGTATAATTTACTGGAGTTCCAGTATAATATATTATCCAGCATATATGTTGAAACTTCATACACAGGTGCTCCAATCTCGAGTATATTATGCTGGAACTTTTCGCGTGTTGAAGTTCCAGCATAATATGTTGGAAATTCATATACAGGTGCACCGATCTCCAGTATATTATGCTAGAACTTTTTGTGTTGCAGCAAAATAGTGGCTATTTTTCAATGACTTTGCAAACACTGGATATTTTTTAATGATCAGTTCAAAAATTGGCTACCCTATGCTTTTTTACATCAAGGGATTTAGAGGATATGCCTAGCAGATGGAAAGCTCGTCAAAGCCATTAATCAAGGAAGATCAACGGGAACTTGACCTTATTCTTGGAAAGAATCAATCTAGGATTCCTTTAAAGGATCAACTCCCTTGGATTTGCAATCTCTCAAGATTCGTGAAGGCCACACGGAAAGTATATATGCAGATGCTTCTGACGTGACATCACATACTTTGATCGAACCATGTACCCTCTTTTTGTTCTACTCCAAACAAGATTTGTAGTTTCATTAGATCTGTTGTGTAACTAGTGAGAGAAGAAAAAGAGATAAACACTGGTGAGACATTGTATCAAGAAAAGAAAAGAGACATAGAGACTAAGCTATTGGTGTAAAGCTACGCATTCATTCTGTACTCAAGAAACATCGATCACTGAAATAAAACACCCTTGCAACCCAAGGGAACTGTATTAGGATTCACATTGAATCCGAACCAGTATAAAAATTTTGGTGTTTTTATTTCCTGCATTTCATTTCTACATTTATTGTTATTATCCTGTTCTTATTTCAAGTCGACTAATTGGTAAACTAGTCAACAACTTATAAAAGTTATTAAAAATAAGCAATTCACCCCCTCTTTGTACTTTCAGATCATAGCTCCACTCATTCAACTTTTACCAAGTTTTAATTTCTTATGTTGTTTTCTTTTAGTTTATTTAATTATTAAACAAAATTAGTGAACTCTTTTTCTTTATTATCTTTACATACAATATATCGAGCAAAAAAATATTATTTATATATTTTAACAAGGTTTCTCATTAGTCAATTTGGGCCAACTATTTAGCGCAAATCAATCCAACTTTTAGATGACGTGAATTTGGCTGGGTCATACTTTCCTAGGTTAATTTTGCCATCCTTAGTTCTAACTGTAACCAAATCATCTTTACTTTGTACATTGTAAAGACCCCGATCTAGATTTTTTTATTTAATACGTAAAATAACTCACATATATAAACAGTCCCAAAAAGCGGATAAAAAAGAAGAGTTACGATAGGGTAACAGTCAAGGTAAAACTTGTTATGACGAATTTTCAACATACAAAACACTCTACAAGACTGATCCTCAAATTTGATTGTCTATTTGCTGTGTGAGGACGTCACTATCTCATGCAGCGCACTCTTTCCTCTTTTTGTAGTACTCTGTTGGCCTCTAATATACTCCTTATATATAATGGGCCGATACTTGCTTTCACTATTTTCTTTTAGCAGTGGGCCTGCAGGCTGAACTATAGCTGTCATTTCTGGGCCATGGCCCACGGCTACTGAGATCCTCGTCCTCTCAGCATTGACAACTGCTCGATGCTCTACGCTCTTGTACCTTCCATTACTAAGTATCTGAGGAAAATGTTTTTCTTTTAGTAAATGCAATTTGAGTTTAGAACTATAAGGGGAAAAAGTTTTTGTCTAGAGAAATGAGTTTAACAACATTTAAGTCCTAAAAAGGATAGCATATACGTGGTAACTATAGATGATAATTGATAAATATGTTAACTAAACTGTTGTAACATGTTAAACTACACTGATAGTATAAAAGCTGATAGGCTTAAAATAATTTGAGAATAACCTCCAAATAATCTCCGAGGTTGACGACGAAAGTGCCAGGGATATGTGGGACGGAGAGCCAGGTTTGGTTGTGTTTAATTTGCAATCCATTAATGCCATTGTCCATTAAAACAGTGAGACCACCATGATCAGAATGTGCAGCAAGTCCCAATGTCTTATTGGGCTCAGGACATGGTGGATAAAAATTTGCAGCTATGATTTGAGTTCCTTCTCCAAGTGACCTCTCTATGTACTTTGTATCAACACCTAATCCTCCAGATATTGCACCAAATATTTTTATTGCAAGCTGCCAAACCTCCTCTAGGTAATCCTTTGCAATGCGCCTTGGTATACATGTACAAACGGATTAAATTAACCAATCACTAAAAGGAAAATAAAGAAATACTTAAATTATTACCCTGTTCTTCAGGGAATAAAGGACTAGTCATGTAAATTTCCCTTAAAGTGGGACATCGAATTCCCTAATTTTTTTAGAGTAAAGTTCACATAGTACTCGTTCAAATATACATGAAAAACATCTAAAGTTTCAAAAAAAAAAAAATATTAATCAAAGAAATTTGTTGACTCTCGAGGATGCTACATAAAAGGAGGAGCAGGGGAGAACGTACATTATCCAAAGGATGATCAATTTGATAAAAAATTACATTGTGTATGTAGATAAAATATTAGGTTGTGGAGGTGTATAATATATTCTAAACATATATTGAACACCCTTTATCAAGGAAGTTTTTACTTTTTTTAAATTTGAACACCTTTAGGGAAATTTTGTGGCTTCACCACTAAGGAGGAAGGAATACAATCAACCGTAGAAGGACGAGAAAAAATAAGAACAAACGATAATTTCAACTTATGTTGCTTAGAAATGCGTTGAGTGAAACAAATGTAAGAGTTTAATTAATTTTTATACATCAATAGTGTGAAGAAATTTTTTAACTATTAGGCAATTTAACCTGTAGTAAATAGTACTACTATAGATCATTACTCTGTTTATAGTCCAAGCTATGGAAAAATTAGCTGTTGTTTAGATCAACTTAATGTCATAGTATAATAGTTTTGCAATATTAGTGTACAAAACATAACTACGAACTTAAGGGCTGGAAAATGTTAAGCATGCAGAAAATTACCTGTAACAAGGGGGATTATCTGGCCAAAGGTCATAACTATGTGGAACTGGACCGCCATAGTGCCTCAGAAAGTCCCTCCAATGGAGAGTATGCTTTCTGCTAGTGTTCAAGCTTGTTCCATATCTTACTGGATCCATCACATCTTCTGAAGCATATCTCATTTTTTCTTCCAATGGCAAATTAAAAAATTCTTCTACAGCTTTAAGCATTTCATCCATGACAGAGATCTTTATACCATGATTACTCACCTGCGCATTTTGCAAGCAATTATCTTAAAGAGATTTGATTGAAATTTTTAATTAATCTTATACCTGATGTCCCAAGGAAAATAAAAGAGAAGATATAATTAGGGCCCATAAATAACTAATGTGGCCATAAAATTACATTTGGTTTACCCATTTGTGGATCTTTATGAGTTCAGATTCGTAATTTTGTCACATCTTGATCGTCTAATTTAATGGGTTCAAAGTTTATTATTTGTATATATTTAACGATTTTTTGGACAAAAATAAACGATATAAGCGAAAGTTATGGGTTGAGTTGAATTAATAGCTTGTGCATTTGAGAAGCATTTACTTTCATGCCAATAAACCAATACATGATCATAAGAACTTATAAAATAAGACAAAGCGATATCACTAAGCAGTAAAAAGAGATCAGAAAAAAGTCGAAAAGGTAACTTAATTACCCTAAAGAATCCCCATTCAGCACAGGCAGAACTAATAGCATGTATTGTTGCTAGTCTTTGCTCAACAGGTCCATTTAGGCCACTCAAATCTATAACTGGAATGGAACCACAGATCGCCAAAGATGGGCTTTCGGCTTCCGGCAGTGGCAAAACAAACTCGGGAGGCAGAATTTTCATGTCCTTTGAATTGTCAATTAGGTACTTCACACCTTTTCTGTAATAATCAACATCCACAACATCGCTGCTAGTAACTGAAGGTGAATTGCCATTATTGTTGGTGGAAGGGGGAGAGGGAGAAATCGCCGTTAGAGCCATTACTGGACCGTCGTATAGAAGATTATGGATTCTTGGCTTTTTAGTTTTTCATGAACTTCCATTGCCAATTGCCACGCGGCGTTGGTTTTCAGAGCTGTAGGACTTGTGGCATTGTCCATGCATATGAGACATCTTCTGTTCTTTAATTACTTGCCCTGTTCCAAATTTTGGAACCTATATAACGGAAGTAACGATGCTCTTTTACTAGTTTAAGTTGAAGGCTAATTACATATTTTAGTGCATTGGTGTTATATTGGTCACCTAACTGTTAGGACCGAAAAAATTCAGGTGTCATGCAGAAGCTACTAAAGCAAACTTTCAACGACGATAAATCAGACAATAAAAGAGAAATCTATCAAAAGAGGTACACATATTTAACGTGGTTCGGTCAACTGACCTACATATATGGCGGAGATGAGCAATCCACTATATATAAAAGAGAGTACAAAATATCGAGAGAACAACCTCACGAAGAGGCAAACACAAGTGATACACTAACACTTGTCCCGTAAAGTTCTCCCCCCCTAAACACGACTCTCAAGCCCCCTATGGCTACATTGTGGATGCTACTGAATGAGAAGGACAAATCTTCAATTTATAGAACTCCAAACCTTTTCCTACAAAAAAAGTACTAGCCAAATATGAGAGATTTATAATTTCTTTCTACAAGAAGGAAAACCCAATTAAGGTAAACATGTTGCCCTTTCCTTCAACAAATAGGAAAATCAAATATAGTAAGGAAATTATGACAAACACCTAACAATTCTCCCCCTTGGCCTGAATTTTCTAACAAATTAAACTTGATCCACCTTCTTCACATAGCCTTCAACAGGTCGCATCTCCAAATCTCTACCACGAAGTTTGTCTCAACATGCGTAGCACACCGGTCAAATTTCTCAGACAAAAATCACGATTATTGTCAAATAGTTTGCGGCTAGAACTAAACCCACCAAGATGAACCTATCTTGAACCTCGCTCTGATACCACTTGTTAGGACCAAAAAAATTCAGGTGTCATGTGGAAGCTAGTAAAGCAAACCTTAAGCGACGATAAATAAGACAACAAAAGAGAAATCTATCAAAAGAGACACAAATATTTAACGTGGTTCACTCAACTGACCTACATCAACGACGGAGATGAACAATCCACTATATAAAAAGAGAGTACAAAATATCGAGAGAACAACCTCACGTAGAGGCAAACACAAGTGACATACTAACACTTGTCCCGTAAAGTTCTCACCCTAAACATGACTCTCAAGCCCTCTATGGCTACATTGTGGATGCTACTGAATGAGAAGGATATATCTTCAATTTATAGAACTCCAAACCTTTTCCTACAAGAAAAAGGAGTAGCCAAATATGGGAGATTTGTAATTTTCTTCTACAAGATGGAAAACCCAATTAAGGTAAACATGTTGCCCTTTCCTTCAACAAATAGGAAAACTAAATATGATAAAGAAATTATGGCAAACACCTAACACTAACAGGCTAACATTTGTATGATACAAGTTAATCAGGAGTTTGACAACTAGATATTATCTGAATTTTCTTTTCCAGACATTTTATTCTTATAATTGGGCACTAGAATCCTTTAGTTTGGCGCAAATGAATTTGTATGAGTCAAAATCTGTATTTAGAAGATTTAGGCCAAGATAATACCAAGAGAAAAGTTCTCAATTCGTCATTTGTCGATATGGTCCAAGAAACAACAAATTCTATGGTCGAAGAGTCAACGAGAGCCGTAGTCGAGGCGTCAACAAGGGTCGAGGTCAAGGTTGAGTACCGTTGACAGAACTGTAACAGCTAGTTTTCAAGATAGGATATTAAAGAGATTATTCTAGTGGATATTCTCTGCACTTGTACTATTATGATTTCTTAGGAACATGTCCTATATAAACAGAAAAAGAGACAATGATAAGGGCAAGTGGTATTCATTGTGTAAAGAACACACTCTGACTTAAAGATTTGGTTCTCACTTGCTAAAATACAAACATTACCTTTTCACTGAGATTCTTGTCCATATTTTTCCATCAGACCCGAGAATAACTCGAACATTCAAGGATTTGTCTATCATTCATTGTCAGGAGAAGATCCACATATTCCATCCTTTATTTGGTGAATCAATCCTCTTATTCACTTTAATGTCATTTATTATTGTTCATTTTTATAGTATTGCTTCTAATTTCTAGAACATTTATTATATGATATTGCTACTATCCGACCAGATCAACACGATATTTATTGCTTCTTTAAAACCCCATCTAAGGATATTATTGTTAGCCAAGATTAACCCTTATTTACATAAATTTAATTATTTGAACCAAGATCTATATTTTTTGGTCAAATAATTTGGCTCCGTCTGTGAAAATTTCTTAGTTAAAGTTTTAGTTTTCTCTAGATCTACAACCAACACATGTCACTAACGTCGAAAAACCCAAGATCCCATTTCTTTGTGTATCCGAAACCCTACATAGTAGGTAGCCGAGAAGAAAGGACGAGAATAACAAGTGACTTCCCAACTAACCTAATGAATTTCCTCAACAAAAGCTATGAAACGGTAGGAGAGGACACGATGCCCAGTGCATCCCCTAGGCAAGATAGGTCACCGCCCCTACACTGCAGCATAACAAAACCCCGTGGTAAAGAGCCTCCACGTCTCTAGAGAAAGGGACGCCCAACTATGAAAAAACTCCTCGAGAGGCACGGCTAATTAACATACCAACAAACGTCCTCAGCAAACCCGCTCCAGGCACGGCTGCAAAAACCGCAAGGATAGTGCATGTAACAACACCCTCGCAACCATTCTAAAAAGCATGGAAGAAATAGAGAATGAAAACAAGGCGCTCCGAGACCAGATGAAAGAACACCAAGAACGAGTTGATAAATATCGGGCTCTCCTAAGCTGCTGCCGAAAAGGGATGTCGGCCGGTTCGTGGAGCAGCCGTACAGTGATGATGTAGCCCCGCATGCCATACCAAAGACTTTCAAAATGCCGCCCTACCTCATGATATACGACGTCAAGATTGATCCCGAAGACCATATGACTTACTATTCCACCACCGTGAAAGACAACAACCTCGCCAAAGAACAAATGTCCTCCGTTTTGCTGAAAATGTTTGGCGAAACCCTCACAGGAGGAGCATTGACATGGTATTCACAGCTACCAGTCTGCTCCATAGAAACTTTCAAAGAAATGGCCGACAAATTCGTAACCGTCCATACCGGAGGCAAGAAGGCCGAGGCAAGAGTAAACGACATATTTTCTGTCAGGCAGTCCTTGGAGAAGGGCTAAGGGACTTCCTTGCTCGGTTTAACAGAGTAAGGATGACTCTACCAAATGTATCTAAAGGGATGGCGGTTGTAGTCTTTCAAAAAGGGCTGAGTAGAGAACGTTCGAGAGCAACTAGAAAACTGTTGAGTCGGTTGATAAAGCATCCCTCAACCACTTGGGATGAAATTCACAATGCTTATTGTGCCGAGGTCTGAGTAGAAAGGACGACCTTAATGGACCAACTCACCGACTAATCTCAGTACAAGCTGAATCTAGAAAAGATCGAAGATACATCACAAGAAGAGATCATACAATTCCACGACCTAATAGGGAATGACATCAACAATATATCAGGATGGACGTTGTGCCCTCACCCCCTCCCACGAAGGAGGCCCGTCTAGACTAAGAACAAGAACTCATCGTAATGAAAGAAGTATTCCTCTCTTATTATCTACTCACAATTTTTGTGTGTCACCTACAGAGATAGTCTACGCCCTGGAGAAGCTCGGACCAAAAGTGAAATAACCGCCGAAGATGAGATTGGACCCGAACACCAGAAAGACCGATGCCCTCTATGAGTTCCACCAGGAACGAGGGCATAAAACTGAAGATTACATCGCCCTCATGCAAGAAGTCGTAAGCATGTTATGACATGGGTACCTCAAAAATCTTTTAAGAGACAGGGGAAGAACCAATTTTGCTAGAGGACTTGAACACCAAGGACCGTCAAAGCCACCCTTACCAGCTCGTACCATCAACATGATTATCGATAGCAGCGATGATGCCTCTATCAACAGCGTGAAATTCACCACTACCCACAAACTCAAGCAATTTATCACCCGCAAACGGTATGACGAACTCAAAGAAAGTATCATCTTCGACAAGTCAGATGCCGATGATTTGACTTTTCCTCATAATGACACCCTCGTTATTACTTTACAAATTTTAGAAATCGATTTTAAATGCATTATGGTATATGACAAGAGTGGTGCATGCATTATCCATCGTCGAGCACTTACCTAAAAAAACTCGAAGATAAAATAGTGTCGCGATGCATCACGCTAACTGGTTTTAATAATGCAATTGAATGGATATCCGGGGAAATTACACTCCCTATTTTGGCAGGCAGGGTAACTCTAGAGACAACGTTCCACATCATGAACCAGGCCACTGCGTATAACTCCATAGTGGGATGAGCGTGGATACATCCCATTAAAGTCGTTTCATCCAACTTATACCAAGTAATTAAATTTCCAACTCCATGAGGAATATTTTGTATACATGGAGAACCACACACATTCTGGGAATGCTACTATATTACCTTAGACAGCACGACCACCCAACAAATAAAGGATAAGAAAATGAGGCATGGCAATCAGTAGGGTCGAGGTCGAAGCCCGATGAGACCAGGGACGACATAAAAGACCTCGATATGGTTAAAGGTGCAAGATTGACTATAGAAGATCTCGACCCCGTTCAATTGGACCTCAACGACCATAGCAAGAAGGCCTATATTGGTTACAAACTTCAGTAACCTAGTATGTTCAGTCAATTCTTAACAACTAACTCAGATTTGTTTGCTTTCAGCCTTGCAAATAGACCGGGAATCCCAAAGGAAATCTCCACGAACAAATTAAACTTTGACCCATTCCACCCCCCAGTGAGACATGTCAGGCATAAATTCAACTCCATAATGAATGAGGCAATGCGTGAAAAGGTGGAAAAACTCTTAGAAAATGGTTCCATTAGGGAGTCGAAGTACCCCAAGTGGGTCTCCAACATAGTGATGCTCAAAAAGAAGAATGGGAAATGACGGATGTACATGGATTTCACATATTTGAACAAAGCATGTCTGAAGCATTCGTTCTCATTACCTCATATTGACAAACTCATCGATGCAACGGCCGGACATGAGCTACTAAGTTTCTTGGATGCTTACTCAGGTTATAATCAGATCCTCATTGAAGAAGAAGATTAGGAAAAAACCATGTTCATCACCCACCAAGGAACGTATCGCTATAGGGTCATGCCTTTTGGATGAAAGAGCGCAGGGGCTACTTATCCAAGGATGATAACAAAGATGTTTAAAGACCAGCTCATCAAAACAATACAGGAATATAATAGATGATATGCTGGTCAAGTCCAAAAGGGGAGAAGATCACATCGATCATTTGAAAGAAACTTTCGACATACTCAAACGATATGGAATGAAGTTGAACCAGGAGAAATGCACGTTCAGTGTAGCCTCGGTAAAGTTCTTCGATTTTCTGGTATCACAACGAGGGATCGAGGTTAACCTCGACCAAATCAAAGCCATTGAGGGGATACTAGAACTCTTGACCACCAAAAACAAGTCCAAAGGTTGACTGGTCGCATCGCCTCCCTATCAAGGTTCATCTCACAGTCATTGGATAGGTGCCATAAATTCTTTGGCATACTCAAGAAAGACAATGACCTCGAATGGACTTCCGAGTGCATCCAGGCTTTGCGAGAACTAAAGGCATACCTATCATCGTCACCCTTGCTTTTAAAACCCAAGTCAGGAGAGCGTCTCTTCGTCTATCTAGCCGTATCTGAGGTAGCTATAGGTGTAGTCTTAATTCAAGAAAATAAAGGTACATAATCTCCCATCTATTACATTAGCAAAACACTTGTTGATGCCGAGATGAGGTACCCACACCTCGGAAAATTGGCTCTGGCTATAGTTGTAGCTTCACGGAAGCTTAGACCATATTTCCAATGTCACCCCATCTCGGTCGTCACAACCTTCCCCCTAAAAAGCATTTTAGATAAACCCAAACTATCGGGAAGGCTGGCCAAATGGGCTATCAAACTGAGTGAGCACGATATCACGTATTAACCACAAACGACGATAAAGTCATAAGTGCTCGCGAACTTCAGTGCAAAAATAATGCCTGAAGTCGAAAGGGAAGCCATACAAACCTCCCTCCAAACACAAAACCTTTGGGTCCTATACACCGGTGGCACATCCAATGTATTGGGATCCGGATCGGGACTCGTACTCGAAGTCCCAACATGCAAAGTGATTTGCCAATCTATAAGGTTCCCAGATATTACTAACAATGAGGCGAAGTATGAGTCCGTAATTGCAGTTTAAAGACTCACACTCAATTAGGGAACGATATGATTGAAACTGCGCTGCGATTCCCAGCTCATAGTCAACCAAGTCATAGGGACTTTCCAAATCAAGGAACAAAGATTATAGAAATACCAGACCAAAATCTGCAAGCTACTGCTCATCACATCCAAATGCTCGCCTCTAAAGATGTATGACACGGTTGTTTGCAATAATAAAACCCAACAAAGAGTCGGGGTCAAATCCACATGGAGCTAAGATGGGAGTTAGTAGTAAATATTCAGAATAAGCAAGTGAAGTATCTAAATTGCACTTTCACAAATGGGTTTTTGTTTTTACTTCTAAAATTAAGCTAATGATTGCAATTCTAAAGATGTAAAACTCGAGCTGATTGTTTTTGAGTATTTTCCAAAGATATAAAAGGCCCAGGGTTGTGACCATTACCTAGGTGTTTGTCTAATGCGATAAAGACTTTTATGCTCATTTTGTTGACTGGGGTGTATTATAGCTCACAATACTACATTGCCCACTCAATACCTCTCGGTCAGAGAGTGGTTTTTCCCAAATTGGCTTTCTCAAGACCAAATGGGTATCTACCAAAACGGTTGATAAGAGCTCAAGTCGGGTTGTTACTATCTCTAGGTTGAATCGTTTAATTGGGTTAATCAATCTCTTAATTGACCCAATTCATTGTTAGCTAAGTTACCTAGACTAGGTCCCTCTTTCTCAATAAGAGGCTAAGTCAAATAGGCATGAATCAGTATTTGCAACCACTAATTCCACTATTGAAGCATAAACCAAGATAAATAATAAACACCTATTCATAATAAAACATAAAATTAATCACCTATAAGGTTTACACACTAGGGTTGGGTCACGACCCTAGTAAAAATGTAGCTACTCATAGTAGGTGTAGAAGAAAACAAAGAAGAAAGATAATAATACTCATATTGAAAGATTAAAATTTGGAAATCCAATATTGAATCCCCAAAATAAGCTAAAGTTTCCTAAAGAAGCAAAGAGAAACGGCAACAATACTTCAAATATTCAAAACTTGACCTAAATTTGTGAAACTCTTCTATTTATACAAAGGCTGACAATTTTGAACAAAAAAGCCCCTCAGGAGGTTCTGCGGCTGTACAATTCCATATACGGTCCGCAAGTTTCTTCAACTTGTCAGGAACTGGAGGTCTGCGATAGCACAATTCTCAAATGTGGCCACGAGGCAATCTTTCTACGGTCCTCAAATTTAGTACTACAACCGCAACTCGGTCTTCTGCGGTCCACATCTATACTTCTACGGTCGCACAATTCTTGTGTGGTCTGCAATTCTGAAAGACTTTGACTTTGGAATTTTCACACTCTCTGAAGTTGATCTCAAGCTCATCTTCTGCGGCCGCACAATTCTTGTGCGGTCCGCAATTTGCTAGAAAGTCTGCTGGGATTTCCTTCATAGTCTGCGGCAGCATATGGAATTCTACAGTCCACACTTTGTAAGCTTCTGTGCCTTTTATTGCCTTGTGTTTAGATTACTCCTTTTGAGTTGGATTTCATCTCGCGAGCTCAACTTCCATCATTCCAGCAATTTTCCACAATTTGATCAGTTTCAGGGACACAATTCAATGCTTTTAGACTAAAACAAAAACTAAAAGGCGCTAATAAGTAGTCAAAATCCCCACTTACCAACTCCCCCAAACTTAAGTCTTTGCTTGTCCTCAAGCAAATAGAATAGTTCCCACCTCCAAAACTTAAGGGATATTATAGCTTGTCACTAGTGAGCCATTCACACCTCAGTTGGGACCAACAATTACCCACACCACTCATGCATTATTGACAAGATGACAAGTAAAACATTTAAGCACATATAACTCTAACGTGACATTCGAGCATCAAATGTTGACTTTACTCATCAAAGACTCTCGCTTTATATTGTAGTTCATGGTGGATCCCAAACTCTTCCTCCTCTACTTTCCATTTTCCAAGCTCACTTAAGAATTTAGCACTTAATGCAAAAATTTATGAAAGGTTCACTCATCTCTCTCAAGAGAATGTCACATGTATGACTTTCAGTATCATAAGCTTGCTCCTCATGTAGATCACCACTAATGTAGCTCACTCGGCTCAAAATCAAGTAGGACTTCTTTCGGGATGTAATGAAGACTTTTGGATTAGGGATTGATAAAATATGGATAAGTGGTTAAACCTTCCTTAAAAACTCTATCTTTCAATTCTCGGCTCACACTTTGCCGATTCCTTGAGGCACTTTCTTTTTCTTGGGGGACTAGAGAGACTTAATATCACTCTTTATTTATTATCACATTCATATTTCTTCATGTTAGGGATCATTGCCTTTCTTTGAATCCCTTCAACTCTTTCATTTATTCAGTTTTTTGCATTTCTCTTTTTGTTCTTTTCTTTTCTTTGCCCTTTCCTTCTCATCATTTATTTTCTCTTTCTGTGCCTTGATACCTCTTTTCAATTTCTTCGTCTCTCCCCCAAACTTACGTTTTTAGCTAATTGTTTCACATGAGTGTTAAGAAAAGCTTGGGTGCCAAGAGAAGGTCACGATAGAACGGGTAAATGCTTGAACATGGTTTTCAAATGAGAAAGGCTAAAGGATCGAAAGGGTTGACTAGGGATGTCATCATTGTTAGGAAATAGAAAACTCAAATGGGCCAAGGATAATGCATAGCCACTTGTCAAGCCAAGAAAAACATACAATTTCGCCTAAAAACATATTCAGGGCAAGTTCTAGGCCTTTCAGACAAGTACTAGGACTAGTAACAAAGAATCTCACCCTTCATGTAACTAGATTGTTAAAGAGGATAGAGTCGAGGGCCCACAACGACCACATTCAAGATTGAAGATCACTATGGTCCAATTAGAGCACTCGATGGTGACAATGTCAACACAAGAGTCAGAACTAACCAGAGCTATTTCCTTTTAAAAATCCTTGTGTCTAACCATAAGCATGTAGTTAAATGTGTTGGTGCCAAATGAAGCATATTTGACTCTTCGAGTTTGACTTAATCAGGTCTTTTTATTCTTTACTACTACTATTATTATTCTAACACAAAATGGACTCATTCCCTTAAAAGGTTGTCACATCATCCATCATTGGAATGAGTCACCCAATTCACACAACAACTACCTTTGAAAGAATCGTGGCATTAAGAAAACCAAAGGCTTATTATCTACTAAAACATAAAAAGAAGCTACTAAATAGAAAAGAAGCTACTAAATCAAATTCTAACTACTAAGGAAATAAATATAAAGAGGCTACAAAACAAAAACTATTGAAAGTAGAACGAATGTACATAATGAGAGAGCAAGAGAAGATATATACATAATGAGAGAAAGGAGAGAATATATACATAATGAGAAAGAAAACAAGAAAATAGTATCAAGTTAAGTACATGCCAAATGTCTCAGAATCAGAATAAGATCAAATAAACTCCACCCCCTCCCCCCAAAATAAAAATAAGCATTATCCTCAATGCTCTCAAAGTAAGAGTAAAGGAAGGGGAAAGAGTGAAGAAGACTCCCTATGGCTCCCTGGCCATCTCTGTGTCCACAGCAATGTCACCACCGTCAGTCTCCTCCAATTGGATCTCATCATCCTCAACTCTGGGAGTGACTTAGTGAACATCTGGCGCACTACCTCGGTAGTGTTGGCAGTCAGGTTTAGCTCTTCAAACTGGCCAGCTGGTGCTGATGGAGCTGATGGTGCTGTAATAGCAGGGTCAATCAACATCTCAAATGGAAGATCTCTAGCTACTGCAATCTTGGTCACTTGTCACCGGAGCTTGTCAACTGACTTCTTGGAAGCCTGAGACTTTCTCATTTTCTTTACTTCCTTTCCCAGCTCCTCAATCACTGCCCCATGCTGTACTAGAATGTTCATGATAGTAGTCTTATTCTCCAGGAGCTTCTTCAATATATCTACCACTATCGGAGGAACCCTGAGGTTCCGGAATAGATGACTATGCTACAACAGTACTGGATATGTCAGATATCTTTGCAGTGGATGCCTGCATCCATTTGTTGAGGCTCACCAGTGTCTGGGAGACTAGCAGTGCAGAAATTAGAGCAGTAGGTATAGGCTTCGGCTGCAAAGTCGACGTGGAATTTGTGGTAGGAGATGCAGTGGGAACTGAAGATGGTGGTGGAGGCATTTCTGCGACACTGGAGGAAGGCTCGACCGAAGAGGATGTAATGGAAGCTACCTCTTCAACTACCATAATTGGCTCATCAGATTGGCCCGCATTAGTGGGAGGATGAACCTTCTTATTTGGGTTCATAGTATCCATCAAAGTGTACTCTGAGAACGACTTCTTCGGCCGTACATTCGTATCATAATCCCTCGGCTATACCCCTGCATCCATGAGATACTTTGGAATAGTGTTGGAATACGGGTAAGACGAGTCAGCTTGCCTCGCGATCATAGAGATGTTGGCCGACATCACAGCACCCACATTGATTGGGTATCGGCCATGATAAAAGCAACTAAAACTGCCCATGGAATTGGAAGATAGGTATCATTCTGGCACGGGCCTAGTCTGCTACAGACAAAGGCCTACCACCCCTTTTCTTCAAAGCTTAGAGTGTTCCGGTGAATATGAACCCCTACTGTGATCCGTGGTTGTGGTATCCCAGGAGTTGCTAGCATCTCTGCTAACCAAGGACGGGCTACCTCCTCGAGTGAACACTTCTCCAAGTACTATGTGGGCTCGACATCATCAAACCCCAAGTAGGTATTTAAGGTATGTTGGTCAAATAACACCTTGAGGTTTCTCACTTTTGTCACATTTGTCCCTTTCTTGATGTGCACCACATTGGCATAGAATTCCCAGACAATATACTCCTTTGCATCCACCCATGCTCTGGGTGAACCACATCCACCCTTTGCGCTCTGTAAACTGTCTCAAGACTGTAGGGTTGTAATTTTCTAGTCTTTCAAATGGAACTGACATTCAAGAGTGAGCGGCCTCGCAAGCCACCATTCTTGGAAGCTGGAGAAGGATGCTAAACTGACAAACTAGTCCTCCTATACATCTTTCTTTCTTTACCTTTCAAGGCCAGCAACTGTAGTATCCCCCCCCCCTTCCATCATCGGGGAAGTCATCAACTGTAGTAATTGGTGCCGCGGGGACATGTGTAGAGGAGGGATTGGAATCCTGACTAGCACTTTTTGAATCTTCAGAAGTGCTCTGAGATGTGGAAGGCTTGTCCCGGAGTTGATACCATCTTGATAGATTTTATTGGACAGATCACTCTTGAACCGAGTTTCCCTCCTATGCTTCCTCAGACAGGACATAAGAACTAGATTCGGAGGGCTTTGCATTTCTCCATCATCCAATTTTAGCATTCTTTGTGATTATCTTTTGGAGGGAGGGGTAAAATACTCTTGCCTCAACCCCTGGAAGGTTCACCCTCCCCTTTGAAGTGTCACCTCTACCTCGAGATTTAACCATTTTTTGTACCAAGCAAAAGCAAGTGTCAGTTGCAATTCAAATGCAAATATACAAGAACACACCTAAAAGCAAGTATCGGTTTGCACATTTTTTATTGTAGCCGCATAATCATTCTTAACTAAACTTACCTAAAATTTCTAAGATTTGCATCTTTTCCACAAATTTGGCATGGTAGCAGTGTATAATCATGAAAACCTATATACCCATTCCCCATAAAGCAAGTACTAATTGACCCACTACAGTTTTAACCCTACATGGTTGCATAATTGAATTCTAATGACAAATGGCCTAAAACTAACTAACAAGTTGTAAATTAAACTAAAATTTAAAAAATTCTATAAGTAATTTAGGCATACTAGATATGAAGTAGTGCAAATGAGTGATCATAGATGTTGAGTGTGTGTGGCAGATGATTTTCCAGATGATTTCAGTTTTTTTAGACTTTTGAATGCTTAGAGAGGTAAAAAGTGTAACAGTAGCCTCAAGCCTTATATTTATACTTGTCGAGTTTTTCTAAAGGAAAGAGGAGTAAGTGGGGCCACAGAATTCCAATTGCGGTCTGCACTCTGTTACCTGAGGGCTTAGAAACCCTTTTGTTGTTGCGGTCCGCCAAATTTACTATGCTGCCGTAGAATTTGTTGCGAACCGTAGATTTTTTCTTGCGGCTGTAGATAAGCCATTTCTTTGGCAAACCAACTTTATAGACTTGATTTTTTTTCTCCTTCAATTTTGTGTCGTTTGCAACGTAATTGTGCTGCCGTAAAGGATTTTTTGCTGCAGCAACCATAATTGTGCGGTCTGAAATTCTTTCTACACTTAGCCAAATTTCTTGACACTTTTCCTGTAAAGCACACTCAACCCTACAACACACTTCAAATCCATTTAGCACAAAATAATACCTAACTACAAAAGAAGAAAATAAACGAAAAAAAAGAAACATGAGTTGCCTCCCAAGAAGCGCTTGATTTATCATCGGGGCACGATGCAAATTACTATCATTTGAAATGAATCACCGCCATAACGTGTCCATCACCAACTTTTCCCAGATAGTGCTTCACCCGGTGACCATTGACTCGGAATATCTCATCGTTCTTGTTTTTCAAGTCCAATGCACCAAATGGTGTTACACCCACAATATCAAGTGGGCCAATCTATTTAGACTTTAACTTCCCGGGAAACATCCTCAACTGTGAGTTGAACTATAATACAAGATCACCCTCTTTGAACACTTTGTCCCAAATGTACTTGTCATGAAGATATTTCATCTTCTCTTTGTATAAGGACAAACTTGTGTATGCATGGTATCAGAACTCATCCAACTCATACAAATGTGCCACCCTCAAGTTAGTGGCGACATCCAAATCAAGATTCAATTGCTTTAGAACCCATATGGCTTTGTGCTCAAGTTCCACAGGAAGATGACAAGCTTTTCCGAACACCAACTGATATGGAGACATTCCAATAGGTGTTTTGTAAGCCATCCTATATGCCCATAAAGTATCATCAAGTTTCTAGGACCAATTCGTCCGGTTAGTATTCAATGTTTTGGACACTTTTTATCTCCCGGTTGGAGACTTTCACTTGATCGCTTGCTTGTGGATGATAGGGAGTCATGACATTATAAGTGACACCATACTTGGTATGTAAGGCATAGAAGGCCATGTTTCAAAAATATGACCGCCTATCGCTTATGATAGCCTGCAGAGTACCAAACTTTGTGAAAATATTCTTTTTCAAGAACGTCACCACACTTCGTGCCTCATTGTTAGGTAGAGCAACGACCTCAACCTATTTTGACAAATAATCAACCGTGATCAAGATGTAGGTGTTTCCACAAGAAGTCAAAAAAGGACTCATAAATTCAATACCCCACACATTGAAAATATCAATCTCCAAAATGGTGTAAGGGCCATTTCATTTTTCTTTGAGATTCCACTGGCCCTTTGACATTCATCACATTGTTTAACTAGATTACTTGTATCTTTGTAAAGAGTGGGCCAATAGAAACCACAACTTAGCACTTTGGTCGCCGTTCTTGCTCCACCATAGTGACCACCATATGGCGAAGAATGACAAGCCCCAAGAATTTCACATTACTCCTTATCCGGTACACATCTTCTAATGACCCCATCTGTACAAATTCGAAAAAGGTACGGTTCATCCCAATAATAGTCTTCACAATCCCGTTTGAGCTTCTTCTTTTGGTTTGAAGAGAACTCATCCGGGATGATACCACTCACAAGGAAATTTTCTAGATCCGTGAACCATGGAACCTCTTTCATTGAAGTAGCCAAAAGTTGCTCATCGGGGAAGGATTCATTGATTTCAAGGCCATCATGCGGCCTCCCCTCCTCTTCCAAACAAGACAAGTGGTCCGCCACTTGATTTTCACTCCCTTTTCGATCTTGGATGTCAATATCAAACTCTGGCAACGAAAGCACCCATATCATCAGCCGCGCTTTGGAATCTTTCTTGCTTATAAAATAATGAAGTGTTGCATGATCTGTGTGGACAATCACTTTTGCACCCATCAAGTACGTGCGAAACTTCTCAATAGCAAACACAATTGAATGGAGCTCTTCTCTGTAACATTATAGTTGACTGGGACACTACTCATGGTCTTACTAGCATAGTAGACCAGATGAAAAATCTTGTTGATGTGTTGGCCCAGAACAACCTGTCGCGCCCCCCTTTTTCCCTCCGCGGAGAGGAGTCCGGGTTTCGACATTCATGGAGGTGTGATGACTCGTTTCCTTTTTGGGAATGGGTATTGTATTTTTGAAGAGTCGCCACTTAATGATTTTTAAGGTGCGTTAGGGAACCTACACGGTTTATCTATAACTACATTTGATAACGAGAGATAGGGTAAGGGCTTGAAATTATTCTAAGGGAAAGGTGTTAGGCACCTCTCAGGATCCACTAGTGTGGTTAACGGCCAGATAGTTTTTTGTGAATTTGTGCAATTAGCAAATAAGCAAGTGACGCTCAAATAAGAGGAGATTTAAGTTTAAATACACAAGTGTTTGAAAAACGATTAATAAAAAAACAAGGTTGTGAAAAGAGTTATAATCTAAGTATGCTTATAAACATAAAGGGGGTGTCCTAGGTTTGTTTGTAAGATGAATCACATCAATGCAATACCCGATATGACACTCCTCAAAAGAGGGGATACACGTGGTATTAGCGCACCAGTCATCATATCTATATCTACCCTTTTCCACCCCATAAATGTAATTAAAGCGAGCATTGGTCTCGACTCTTATTACATGTTGTTACCCGTCCCTCCTATCAGTCCCAGAGGAATTTAGGACTCCTATTCCTATAAGAAGGAGGTTCTAAGCAGACCCTCAGGTTTAAAGGCAAAATACTAAAGCAACATACAAAAACATACAAGACTGCAATTGGCGGGGGGGGGGGGACATATAAGTAAGTAGAAAGCTCAGTTATACCTCCACAGATAATGCACATTGATAGCATGATTTATACACTGTTAAGGTCTGAATTCAAAATCCAAAAGCAGAGTGTTTAAGTGGTAACATCAGAACCAGATTTATCACATGACTTAGAAAAGAAGTTCGAATCAGGTTTGCCTACTAATTTTTTAACAGTTGCTAATTAAACAAAGGCAGTTCCAGTTTATTTAAGTTATTACCTAAGGCTTGCCTAGGCACAAAGTGAGATGCAACAGTTGTTCCAAGTCATTAAGACAGTTTGGAGATTATTTTGATTACCTAAAATATGATGTTCTAGTTGTAGAGACTGTTGCCAATTTTATTTAGAAAACATCATAGTGTGAAAATTATTGCTTTACTATCCTTTTCATGAATCAGTAGTTAACTAAGCATTTTAAACGGAATGCAAACAGGACTCTAGAACATGGTATTTAATATGCATATGCAAATTACAAGGTTGTTGAAAACTGAATCCCTAAGGCATAATTTCAAAATGTACACAAGAATTGCAGAATAACACCTTTTTTATACTAGTGTTGTTATTGCCCTAGGAGCAAGATTTTTAAGTGATAGACATAAAGCATGGACTAATGAATGAAATGCTGAAGTAAGAAAACATAGATCCTAAGAACATGGTTTTCTAATGTAGGTATGAATCCTAAACATGGTTTCTATTGCACAATTAGGAATATAAACCTAATGACATGCTTTCTACCCTTTAACAACTATAGCATGCATATTTTCCCATCCCTTTTCACTAGCCACCCCAATACTTGTTTACAAATTATTACAGACCATGTGATAAAATTACATAGGAAAGGAAAAATAAGAAGTTACAACTATAAGAAGTCTGATTCTGATTTCCTCTCTGAGTTATGTAATAAACTACTTCAAATGCCAATATTGTTCCCAAGCCTTTCTCATATCTGGGTGTGTCAGAGTTCCCTAAGGACCTCAAGGGATCCCGGGCAGTGCTCACACCCAGATTGCATAACCAAGAGAGTGAGAACAGTGTGGAAAGACCAGCTCTTATATGTCCAGGTTCAGAGGGATCTCAAGGGTCCCAAATCAAGGCTCATAAAAAAGGGGCAGAAGCTAGTATTCTAAGAGTACATATGAGAGTGCTTGACATAGATTCAAGAGAGTTGAATTTGAAAACAGTTTTGAAAAAATAATTGGTTTGAAGTAAATTTGCAAACAACAATAGAAGAGTTGCTTAGGGGAAAATAGTTTTGAAAAGGGGGAAGGGAATCAACACATGCAGAATAGGTCCACAGTACAACTTCAACAGTTACAAACAGGGAAATAGGGGGGTTGGGGACATAGAGGACCCAAATCAGAAACACATAATTAGTGAATCAAGTACATTAGGAGACATGCTAGTTGGGGGACATAAACAAGAACAAGTAAACACGCCGATCACATTTGGAACAAAGGAGGGAAAATTTTAAGCATGCTGAGTAAAGCAGTAAACAAAAGGTACAATTTAACAGCATGAGCCATTAAGTTAGTATAGAAAGGGACAAGGATTGACAAACAAAGGAACACATAGAGTTGAGTTTCAGAATTTAAATTGAGAACATACCAGTTGAAGTATCAAAGTGTAGAAAAACTAAAGCAATGAGAGTTCCACAGTCTAGCCTTGGCTTTCAGCCGGCTAGACAAGGCAGTAGCATAAGTATTAGAGAAAGAAAGAGAGTTTGAATGTGTAAGTGTGTGTTTTGAACACAGTTGTTCGTGTCTTTAGAGAAGAGAGGGTAGGGTATTTATAGCTTTGAAAACAAGTAGAAAATAAGGTAACAAGTAAAGGTTTAACACAAATATGGAAATAATCACAATTAGAATCCCATTAATACAAGTACTTCTCTTTAATCAAGGAGTTACTGCTTAATGGATACCAATAGGGATAATTAATGAAAGAAAATCAATTTGAGGAAGATTGATTTTTGACCATATAAGGGATAGTAAGAATATAGAGTATACAGTTGAGTCTAGGTACAGAATATAAAGGATTCATCAGGGGTGAAACATCACAACAAATAAAGGAAGGGAGTCAATCAATTTAAAAAAATGATTAAAATTAAGGGCTTATAAGAAAACATTACAATCAAATCGTAACTTAAGGAAATCAAGATCAATCACGAAGGAGTCATGATTTTGCACTTCGACATATAAATAGAAAAGAATGAACAGGCATATCAGACATGCAGGGTCAAACAAAAATAAGAAAACTAGATGAACACAATCACACAAAGGTGACATGAGCAGACTAAGGACTACTCGAACCAGGGTAATCAACAAGTTAAGTAGTCATATAGAACCAAAAATGAAGAAATCAGGTCTAACACATAGTAACAGGTAAAGGACATCTTTTTAAAGACTCTCAGTAACAAGTGAGGAAAACCTTTAAGACATGAGGGGTTTAACAAAGTCGAGTTAAAAAATGGTAAGAACTCAGAATCGGTCAACAAAGAAAAAGATCTAAACACAAAGAACTCAATCAAAACAAACAAACAAAGACAGTTCCAGAACCCTGGATAAACCAAAGGTACTTAGGGTTTTCAACACAATGAACCAGGTAGAAGAAAAACATAAACAAACCATTTAAACATAGTAAAATCATAAGACAACATTGAAAATCGGAGAAGAAGTCTTTTTTAAAAAGAGGTTAAGAAAACCCTAATCGTTAAAGACGAAGATTCACTTTGAAAGAAATCGAAAAACTTTCTGAGAAAAACACCAAGAGATTTATAACATGCATAGATCTATGACATATCTGAAAAAATTGGAAAGCTCTTAAAACTAGGGATTCAGAGAACCCAGAGAAAGTGAGAAAAACTTCGAAAAGTTACCGATCTAGCCGGAAAAGCCATAGATCTGACTTGAACGACCATGGATGGCCGGGAAAAGACCATAGATAGAAGTTGAGCAAAGTCTGGACTAGATCTTTTCTAGATATTCCATGAAACCATGAAAACAGGCAACCAAGAGACATAAGAGAGCGGTACACGTCTCAAACAGCCATGTGAGTCCATGGATTGAGTGAGAATCGAAAGGGATTAGGGTTAGTTTGGGTGGCGGTGGCTAGGGTTTGGGTGATGTTGCAGAGAAAATTGGAGAGGAAGGGGATTCAAGGGCGACGGGTTGGTGGAAATGAATTAGGTTGAGGGGGTCGTTTGGGTTTATTTTAGGCAGGTGGAATGGTGGCCGTTGATCTGAATGATCAACGGCCCAGATTAGATGGGGTAGGTGGGATCCGGGTTTGGGCATTGTTTAAAAGGGTTAGGGTCGGGTTTAATTAGAAATTGGGCTGGGGAATTGGGTTTTGATTTGGGTTAGATTTGATAGCCACTTTGACAAAAATTTAAATAGCCATTTTCACTTTTTAATTTATAAAAAATAGTAAATGGTTTCTGAAAAGTAATTTAAAAGACAAAAATGACTTATAACACATAAATAACAATTTAAAAATATAGGATCCAATTTTACGTGTATAAAAAATAATTAAACCTTAAAAGGGCTAATATTGCAAGTATGTGCACACTTAGCCTAAAAATACTAAATGAAATTGTAAAAATATGTAAAAATTACTTTAGCTATATTTTGGAATAACTATAAAAATACAATAGAAGAATTATCAAAAATAATAATTTTGGAAATAATTATAGGGATTTTATGGATAAAAAAGGGGAAATAAATCAATTTAAAAACCTTTAAAAATGTGAAAAAATAATTAAACCCTTGGACATGCTTATATATGCATACATATACTATTTTGAAGGTATTTTGCATATTAAAAATATATAGGAAAAATTGGGTATCAATAGCTGCCCCTCTTTGCCCGGGAAGAATGAACGAGTTTCCGGGTAAAGAAATGATGGTCAATTTTGACCGAGTGAAACGGTTTGAAGAAGATTTAGGCGGCATCCTGGCTTCTGAGTTGCCCACATATCCCTGGTATTACAGGAATCAGGCTGTATGTAGTTCAGGATCCGTCGGCGGAGTTTGCCGATGGAGACTTTTCAAGAACGGATGCAATATCTAGAGCCGGGTGAGTGAAAGATTTACGGGAGTGGTTAGGTTTGATATGGCTGCGAGAACTGGAGCAAGATCGCTCCTGCGGGGATGGTCATTGCTCGTCGTCTTACCTGCAAATAAGCAATACAAGTATATATTGCGCGTAAATTTTAAACATGATGCAAATTCGGGTTTAATTAGAAATTGGGCTGGGGAATTGGGTTTTGATTTGGGTTAGATTTGATAGCCACTTTGACTAAAATTTAAATAACCATTTTTCCCTTTTTAATTTATAAAAAATAGTAAATGATTTCTGAAAAGTAATTTAAAAGGCCAAAATGACTTATAACACATAATAACAATTTAAAAATACAGGATCAAATTTTATGTGTATAAAACATAATTAAACCTTAAAAGGGCTAATATTGTAATTATGTGCACACTTAGCCTAAAAATACTAAGAAATTGTAAAAATATGTAAAAATCACTTTAGCCATATTTTGGAATAACTATAAAAATCCAATAGAAGAATTATCAAAAATAATAGTTTTGGAAATAATTATAGGGATTTTATGGATAAAAAAGGGGAAATAAATCAATTTAAAAACCTTTAAAAATGTGGAAAAATAATAAAACCCTTGGACATGCTTATATATGCATACATATACTATTTTGAAGGTATTTTACATATTGAAAATATATAGGGAAAATTGGGTATCAATAGCTGCCCCTCTTTGCCCGGGAAGAATGAAAGAGCTTCCGGGTAAAGAAATGATGGCCAATTTTGACCGAGTGAAATGGTTTGAAGAAGATTTAGGTGGCACACTGGCTTCTGAGTTGCCTACATATCCCTGGTATTACAGTAATAAGGCCATATGTAGTTCAGGATCTGTCGGCAGAGTTTGCCGATGGAGACTTTTCAAGAACGGACGCAATATCTAGAGCCGGGTGAGTGAACGATTTACAGAAGTGGTTAGGTTTGATATGGCTGTGGGAACTAGAGAAATATCTCTCCTGCCAGGATGGTCGTTGCTCGTCGTGTTACCTGCAAATAAGCAATAAAAGTATATATTGCGCGTAAATTTTAAACATGATGCAAATTCCCGTTGGACTATGAATGTTGTCTTCGAGCGATGAGGATGATGTCCTTAGAAAATGATGTCCTGGGCCATGAAGCGTATGATAAAGGATTTTTAGGCCATGAAATGATGTTCTCGGGCTATGAGGATGGTTCCTCCGAACCATGACGACTTTGAATAATGATATGCAAAATATTGAAAGAGATCCCCAGGCCATGACATGGTGTTCTCGGGCTATGAAGATGGTGCCTCCGAATGATGATGCCTTTGGATGAGTTGGCGATATTTCAGCCCATGAAAGATACAGTAGCATGATGCAGACAAGACAGATCTTAGTCTTGCGAATTGAAGGGCAGGGCTTAGCCCGTAAGAAAAGCGAGACAAATAGTGCTTGAGATAATGCTTGGTTTTGAAGAAAAGTGGGAGGCAGAGCTTAGCCTTGTGCAGAAATGCTGATGAAGACAGCGCTTAGTCTCGAAAGGCAGAATAGTAGCCTTATGCAAGAATGTAGATCGAGACAGCGCTTAGTCTCAGAAGGCAGAATGGTAGCCTTATGCAAATTGGAAGGCATAATGGAAGCCTTATGCAATGCAGATGCAGATGGAGACATCGTTTAGTATTGGAAGGAAGAATGGTAGCCTTATTCAAATTGGAAGGCAGAATGATAGCCTTATACAATGCAGATGCAGATGAAGACAACGTTTAGTCTCGGAAGGCAAAATGGTAGCCTTATGCAAAAATAAAGTAACAAATGGCAGTAGAGTTTTCTTTGCTGATGGCAGATTGCGGCATTGTGATTACTGGGAGCATTGTGACTACAGAGCATTTCTTGTGTGTGCTGATAGCAAATGTTGGCAAGTGCAACGGTTCAGAGAGTCATATTCTTGAACAATGTTTGTTCCATGGGCGTACAGTATGTTTAATGATTTCGCAATCCTAATGTCTGCATCCAAAGAAAAATCGTGAGTTTTGCAGGGGGAAGTTTAGCTCGTATCCTTGCTGGCTTTGCCTGAATCGTTCGGCTTTGATATGGTGATACCGTCTGTATTATTGGGGTAGCGTTTCTAGACAAAGCAGTTTCAATAATAAACATGCATGATTTGTAAAAATATGACATAAGTGTATAATAAAAATTGTTTTTATATGAACTAATGACTGTGACGCAGTTCAGAACATTGCAACCTCTCCTGCTAAGGAATTTTGAGGGTTCTCCTCAAAATTCTACCCCAGTTTGATGGGTTGATGTTTTTGACTATTGCTCGTACGACGATCGACTGAAATTACTTTGGAATTTTGATGGTCCTCCTCAAAATTCTTTCCCAGTTTCCAATTGTGGGAGAAATGAAATTTTTATTGAGTTGTGATCGAACCCACAAGGCTGCCTACGTATCCCCTCTTAAACGGGAATCAGGTTAGGCGTTGTTCAATTTACATTATATATAAGGGAAGCATAAAGATTACGCATAGTTATGCTTGACAGCATCTGAATTAATCGACTTTGGGCAGACTTCTATGTCCATTTCTGCAAGTATGAGGGCTCCTCCTGTCAAAACCCGGTGAACCATGTATGGACCCTGCCAGTTGGGAGAGAACTTGCCTTTGGCTTCATCTTGATGCGGAAAAATTTTCTTTAACACCAGCTGCCCAGGTGTGAACTGTTTTGCTTGACTGTTTTGTTGAAGGCTCTAGACATTTTATTCTGGTAGAGTTGACCATGGAAAACTGCATTCATTCTCTTTCCGTCTATAAGGGCCAGTTGCTCGTAATGACTTTTTACCCACTCTTCATCGTCGAGGTCAGCTTCTTGTATGATCCTTAGGGAAGGAATTTCTACCTCAACGGGAATGACAACCTCTGTATCGTAAACCAGCATATAGGGGGTTGCCCCGGTTGATGTGCGGACTGTGGTGCGATACCCTAGGAGCACAAATGATAACTTCTCGTGCCACTGCTTATGCTTCTCTATTATTTTCCTCAATATCTTCTCGATATTCTTGTTGGCGGCCTCTACAGCTCCATTCATTTGAGGCTTGTAGGTTGTGGAATTCTTGTGTCTGATCTTGAAAGATTCACACATAGCTTTCATCAAGTCCCAGTTGAGGTTGGAACCATTGTCAGTAATGATTGACTCTGGAATCCCGAATCGACAAACAATGCGGTCGCGGACGAAGTCTGCACAATTTTCTTAGCTACTGCTTTGTAAGATGCTGCTTCGACCTACTTGGTCAAATAGTCTATGGCTACCAGTATAAACCTGTGTCCGTTGGAAGCGGCGGGCTTGATTGGTCCAATAACGTCCATTCCCCAGGCGGCAAACGACCACGGTAAGCTCGTTGTATTGAGCTTATTTGGAAGTACCTTTATCATGTCTGCATAAATCTGACAGCGGTGGCATTTTTGAACATACTGGTTGCAGTCTATTTCCATTGTCATCCAAAAGTAACCAGCCTAGAGTATCTTCTTTTCTAAGACAAAGCCGTTCATATGTGGACAACAGGTCCCAACATGAACTTCCTTTAATAGCCTGGACGCTTCCTTTGCGTCAACACATCTTAATAGTCCCAAATAAGGAGTCCTTCTATACAGGATTCCTCCGTTGTGAAAGATGTTGTTGGACAATCTCCGAAGTGTTCGTTTCTGAGTAGGATTCGCAAGTTGCGGGTACTCTCCTTTTACCAAATATACCTTGATATCATGAAACCAAGGATTTTCGTCTACTTCCTCTTCGACATGGGCACAGTAAGCTGGCTGATTATGGATTTTCACCCGAATAGGGTCAATGAAATTCTTGTCTGGATACTGTATGATAGATGATAGGGTAGCCAACGCATCGACGAACTTATTCTGGACTCTGGGAACATGCTGGGATTCCATCTTCGTGAACCTCTTTCTCAATTCCTGTACATGATGCAGATACGGGAGTATCTTGGAGTTCTCGGTTACCCATTCTTCTCGTACACGATGTATAAGTAAGTCTGAATCTCCAATCACTAGCAGCTCTTGAATGTTCATGTCAATGGCCATTTTGAGTCCTAAGATGCAGGCTTCATACTCGGCCATATTGTTGGTGTAGGGGAACCTGAGTTTGGCAGACATCGTATAATGCTGACCAGTTTCTGACACTAGGACTGCTCCTATGCTAACTCCTTTGAAATTTGCTGCTCCATCGAAGAACATTCTCTAGCTGTCATAGGATTGTGCATTGTCTTCTCCTATGAATGATACCTCTTCATCAGGAAAATACATTTTTAGGGGTTCGTATCCTCTATCCACGGGGTTTTCAGCAAGGTGGTCTCCTAGTGCATGTCCCTTGACCGCTTTCTGAGTTACGTAAACAATGTCGAACTCACTCAACAGGATTTTCCACTTGGTCAGCTTGTCGGTGGGCATGGGCTTCTGAAAGATGTACTTCAAAGGATCCATCCTCGATATGAGATATGTAGTATAGGCACAGAAGTATGTCTCAGCTTCTGAGCTACCCAAGTCAAAGCACAACAGGTGTGTTACAATAGAGAATACAGAGCCTCGTACGAGATGAACTTCTTACTGAGATAATAAATGGCTCGCTCCTTCCTCCCCGTTTCATCATGCTGTCCTAGAATGCAACCAAAAGCTCCATCTAACATTGCAAGGTAGATTAATAAGGATCTACCTAGCTCGGGCGTGACTAAAACTGGTGGTGTTTACAGGTATACCTTGATTCTGTCAAAGGCCTTTTTGCAGTCATCGGTCCATTTAGGAGCGGCGTCCTTCTTTAACATCTTAGAGATTGGCTCGCAAATAACTATAGATTGTGCTATGAATCGGTTGATGTAGTTAAGCCTTCTTAGGAAACTCATCACATCCTTCTTGTTCTTTGGCAGTGGTAATTCTTGAATGGCTTTGACTTTTGATGGATCCAGTTCTATTCCTCGGTGGCTTACAATAAACCGAAGCAATTTCCCAGCAGGAACACCAAATGCGCACTTTGCGGGGTTTAGTTTCAGGTTGTATCTCCGCAGTCTATTGAAGAACTTCGTTAGATCTTCTATGTGGTCAGTGGCCTTCTTGGATTTGATAATAAAATCATCCACATATACCTCTGTATCCTTGTGTATCATATCATGAAAGATGGTAGTCATGGCCCTCATGTAGGTGGCCCCTGCATTCTTTAGGCCGAATGGCATCATCTTGTAACAGTACACTCCCCAAGGCATAATGAAAGCCGTTTTCTCAACATCTTCCTCATTCATCCAGATCTGATGATAACTAGTGAAGCAATCTACGAATGACTGTAGCTCATGCTTAGTGCAATTGTCAATCAGGATGTGTATATTTGAAAAAGGGAAGTCATCTTTCGGGCTGGCCCGATTGAGATCCCGGTAGTTGACACAGACTTTGACCTTCCCATCTTTCTTTGGAACTAGCACAATGTTGGCTAACCATGTCGGGTATTCTACTACCCTGAGAACCTTAGCTTTCACCTGCTTGTTGACTTCTTTCTTGATTTTCAAACTCATATCAGGCTTGTACTTTCTGAGCTTTTGCTTTACCGGTGGACGCATCGGATCGGTTGGCAGTTTGTGAGCCACAATAGATGTACTCAGACCAATCATGTCATCATATGACTAGGCGAATATATCCTCATACTCCTTTAGAAATTCTGTGTATTCTTTCTTTTCTGATGGCGATAGGTGAATGCTGATTCGTGTTTCCTTGATGTTTTCTACATTTCCTCGGTTGACAATTTCGGTCTCGTCTAGGTTGGACTTAGGTCTTTTCTCAAAGTTCTCAACTTCTTTGACAATCTCGTCACGTATGCCATCTTCCTCTGTATCAATGTCAGTTTGTTGCGTTATCTCATTGCATGTCACAGTCGTTGGTTCATCAAGATGAGTAATAGTAATGTTGTATTGGTAAAGCAAGAAAAGAAAATGATAGCAATAACATTAATTCATAAGAAAAATCAGAAATGCTTTTGATAAATTGAATAAATGTTTTGAACATTGAAGATCTTATTGCGGGAATTGAAAAAGCTAAAAGAATTTTTTTAGTAAAAATAATGAATAATGCTTGTTTTAGCCTTGCTACCCCAAGGGTCATCGAGCTTTGGTTGTCCTGATGGTCTAATTATTGAGATATGCCCCTCTACTCATAGCCTGTATGGAAGGGCCTTCCTCCCCTTCCTCCTTGAGAATAACACAACAATCCATATCACTGTCTTCTAGGAACAAATTCTTCACTACCGCAAGCGCTTCTTCTTCTTTTGACCCATAAATAACATCAGCCTGTTGGAAAGTCTACTCCAGATGTGGTATTGGCTGCTATAGTGGATAGTAAGGACCGTGCCATGGTGGCGACCAGTTATCAAATTCTTCCCAGGTGTAATCATATACCAGACCGAAAGTAGTGCCATTTTTCTTGAGTTTTATGGGTTTAGAGATTCCTTAGAGGTTCTTGCCGAGCCCTTTGCCAAGTTCGTACCCGCTCCAATTCAGTATACTCTCGATTTTGTTATCCCACCATTTGTCTTTGTCGATAGCATTGACCCATTCAATGTGGTGGTAAGTCTTTCCACCCAGTTTCCTTCTTCCCTCGATTGTCGGAATGGTCTGGCGACTGTATATAGGGTTACCACCGTCACCGTGAATGATCACTTCCTGGTGATTCCATTCATACTTTATTGCCTGATGCAGCGTTGATGCTACGGCCCCAGCAACATGAATCCATGGCCATCCTAGCAGTAAGTTGTAAGATGCTAGCACATCTATCACTTGGAAACGACCTCGAACCATATTGGTGCCATCTGCAAGCATAGAATAATCTCACCAATGGTGGACCTCTGAGAACCATCGAAGGATTTCACATTGATTGCTCCATCTTTTATCTCATGCAGCCCTTTACCCAGCTTCTTAAGTGTTACAAGTGGACAAATATTAAGACTGGAACCTCCATCGATCAAGATTGTGGTGATGAAATAATCCTCGCATTGCACGGTGATGTGTAGTGCTTTGTTGTGCCCCAACCCTTCAGGTGGCAGCTCGTCCTCATGAAAGGTGATCTTATGGCTCTCCAGCACTTGTTCTACCATGTTAGCCATTTCTCCGCCTGTGATGTTACTTGGTACATATGCTTCACTTAGCACTTTTAACAGAGCATTCTTGTGCGCCTCATAATTTTGCAGCAAAGAGAGAATGAATATTTGTGCCGATGTCTTGATTAACTGGTCGATGACCGAATATTCCTTGGCTTGTATCTTCCTCCAAAGGTCGTCCGGACTTGTCTCAATGAGGGGCGGACGATTGGAAGCCTGCTTGCTTGATTCAGCTAGGTGTTCAGGGGTATAGACTCTACCAGTTCGTGTCATACCCTGTGCAGCGACAGTTTCTTCGAACTTGACCTTGCCTTTCCTTCTCGCATCCACTGTATAGTCCCAGGGTACGACATTTGTATAGAATGGTATCATGGTTGCCATTGCCACTAGGATCGGCACGGCCATCCTCACTCCGAATGGAACATGTGCCTTGGGTGGCAAGACTACAACCTCAAATAGTGCGGGTGCATTTGTCGGAGACACGAATTCAACCTCAATAGATGCCAATGTCTTTGCAGATGGCGCTGCTTCAAACTCAAGAGGTACAGACATATTCACCTCAGCTTCCTCAGATGGTTGGATCTGGACTATGATTGGATTGAGAGTAATTGTTGGTTTCTTTGGGTCATCACCTTCTATGATCAACCCGATTGATCCCTCGGGATCCCAGTCATCTTCTATTTCAATAATGTGGATACCTCCACCCTTATGGTTTGGCAGAGGGCTATTGCGGATGTTTGGAGCGGGTTCCCTTGCCACAATGATCTTGTTATCAATCAAAGGCTGTATCTTGTCTTTCAAGGAGCGACATTCATCGATGGTGTGCCCTTTTATGCCGGAGTGGTATGCGCGAGATTTGTTTGGGTTAACCCACTGAAAAGGGTTCTCAGGGGTTGCAGCAGGGATGGGGGTGAAATAACCAACAACTTTGAGCCTCTCATACAGCTGGTCGATGGGTTCAGCGATGGTTGTATATTGTTTTGGAGGTCTGTGATAAAAATTAGGTCGGGCTCTAGGGAAATTTTTGGCATGCAGGGGGTGATTGATAGTGGGATGGTTGAGAGTTATAGGTTTGGTAGACATGAGCAGGTTGGGAGTATCTGGGTGAAGTAGGTTGATATGTAGGAGGTGGAAATGACTGATAAGTTGGTGGCGGAGCTTGGTATGAGGGTGAGGGTGCTTGGTAATTTGGGGTTGGCTGATATATGAGTGGAGGTGTTGGGTAAGTTTGGTATTTTAGGGGAGACTTGGTCCTTTGTGCAACCATCACGACCCCTACGTCCCTCTTCTTGGACACACCACCGGACTGTAAGGCCTTATTTATAGCTTGCAAGGCCTCGAAGTTGGTAACCATATCGCTTTTGATACCTTCTTCAATTCTTTCACCCAATTTGATAATGACGGAGAACTTATGGTTCTCAATCATCATCAGCCGTTCATAGCACTGTGGGTCCTGAGTCCGGACAAAGAACTTGTTCATTTGTTCCTCTTCTAAGGCAAGTCTGACCTTAGCAGCTTCGGACCTCCAGCGAGTAGCATACTTGCGAAACATCTCCGTGGGCTTCTTCTTCCAATTCTGTATATAGAACACGTTTGGTGCATTTTCTATATTAAACTTGAATCTGTCCATAAAGTGCAATGCCATGCTTACCCAGCTTGACCACTTCTTGGGATCTTGGCTGATGTACCAAGATAATGCATATCCCTTCAAATTCCTCATGAACAGCTTCATACGGATCCTTTCATCTTTCCATAATCCAACTAGCTTTTTGCAATATGTCCTCAGATGGACCCTTGGATCACCCCTACCATCAAACATCTCGAACTTAGGAGGTTTATACCCCTCGGGTAGTTCGACATCAGGCTGTTTGCAAAGATCCTCATAGTTCAACCCCTCGATTCCTTTGCTTCCCTCAATGCCCTTAATCTGGTTGGTCAGTTTCTTAAGTTCCTCGGCCAAGTTCCTGATAAGCAGATCCTTTTTGTTAGACTCAAGTGCGCCTGAGATAGGTTGGGTAGAGTATGGCATGGTCTCCACGTAAATAGGAGTATTATGGTGGCCTGGTGTATGGGTGTGGAAATAGTTGTTTATGGAGTTTTGAGGTTCTAGGATGAGTAGTAGAGTGTTGTTTGGGGTATGGCAGGTGTTACATTGGTTCTTTAGTGGAGCTGTGTGATGTTGAGGTGCGGGATGATTCTACTGTTTTGGGATCTTTTGAGGAGGTGTAGGGTTTTGAGTGTTGGGTAAGTTGACACCTGGGGTGTTGAGGGAAAATGATAGGATCTTCCTGGAACTTCAACAATTTCTGTTCAAGCTGCGACACATTCTCGTTTGGAAACTGAATACCCTGGCTATCAGTGGCCTCTACCCGTTCGGCTGTGTTCTCCTTCCTGATGTTGCTTAAATCTTCCATTTTGCCTTTGTTCTTGCCTTTGATAAGACTAAGAGGAGGAGTGGGTGGAGGGCCCTTGGATCTTGTGAAATAATATGATGATTCCAGAGTACACGAACTAACCTTTGGAGGGGAATAATAAAAAACAAAAATAAAACAAAAGGTAATCGAGTCAGTGAGGATGATAAAACGTTTTGCAATATTTAAACACATAGTGCGGGAATGTAAAGCGTGTCCTAATTTGGGAACCTTTTTGTGCCTGAGGTAGGCCTAGCGACAAATTCATTTGGAAAACTTAGAATGCTAAATGCCTCATTATTGATAGAAATAGACGAATCCCAAAACGACACTAAATAAACAAGAAATAAAAGTTAATAATGGCCATTGGCCTTAATACATCCATAAAGCGAAAAAGGCAAACTCCTATCAATTTGATCCCAGAAGGACCTTCCTCGGGTTGAATGTTCTCGTTGATTAAATCCTCCAGTTCGCGTAGGTTCACTAGGAAAAATGCCTTTTCCAGGTGTTCTCCTTCGTCTCCCTCAGCGTTCCGGCAGTCGGTGACTCTCTTCCTCATTTTTCCTTCCAATTCCAGCAGACTGTATTCTAGATATTCCAACTTTTCGCTAGCTTTGGTGGACCTCTCTTTCCACTCATTGATTTGGTCATTTGATGGAAGACTCCTCCACCAACCTAGCAAGAGTGGGGGTGTGCTAACATACTGAAGTCGGGACCTCGTTCTTCATTTTCTGCAAAACAAGAGGGTTAAGACCATATCCCCACCGGACTCGACTATTTAACATCAACAATTAGCATAAAGCATTTAGTTCTCCAAATAAATGCACAGAACGTGATGATGTCTGTTTGGGTTTAGGGAAACCCAATGGACTTTTGGACAAGGCTATCTTAAAGAATCATTATGTGGACGACGTAACTGACCCGGCTAGGTTTGACCATGATGCATGCACAATTTAACAGAGTAAGGCTTCTATGAGGTTTTAGACTAGCACCCCATAAATGTAATTAAAGCGAGCATTGGTCTCGACTCTTATTACATGTTGTTACCCGTCCCTCCTATCAGTCCCAGAGGAATTTAGGACTCCTATTCCTATAAGAAGGAGGTTCTAAGCAGACCCTCAGGTTTAAAGGCAAAATACTAAAGCGACATACAAAAACATACAAGACTGCAATTAGGAGGGAACATATAAGCAAGTAGAAGGCTTAGTTATACCTCCACAAAGAATGCACATAGATAGCATGACTTATATACAATTAAGGTCTGAATTCAAAATCCTAAAGTAGAGTGTTTAAGTGGTAACATCAGAACCATATTTATCACATGACTTAGAAAAGAAGTTCGAATCAGGTTTGCCTACTGATTTTTTAACAGTTAATAATTAAACAAAGGCAATTCCAATTTATTTAAGTTATTACCTAAGGCTTGCCTAGGCGCAAAGCGAGATGCAACAGTTGTTCCAAGTCATTAAGATAGTTTGGAGATTATTTTGATTACCTAAAACATGTTTTTCTTGTTGTAGAGACTGTTGCCAATTTTATTCAGAAAACATCACAGTGTGAAAATTATTGCTTTACTACCCTTTTCATGAATCAGTAGTTAACTAACCATTTTAAACAGAATGCAAACAGGATCCTAGAACATGGTATCTAATATGCACATGCAAATTACAAGGTTGTTGAAAACTGAATCCCCAAGGCATGATTTCTAAATGTACACAAGGTTGCAGAATAACAACTTTTTTATACCAGTGTTGTTATTCCCCTAGGAGCAGGATTTTTAAGTAATAGACATAAAGCATTGACTAATGAATGAAGTGTTGAAGCAAGAAAACATAGATCCTAAGAACATGGTTTTCTAATGCAGGTATGAATCCTAAACATGGTTTCTATTGCACAATTAGGAATATAAACCTAATAACATGCTTTCTACCCTTTAACAACTATAGCATGCATATTTTTCCATCCCCTTTCACTAGCCACCCCAATACTTGTTTACAAATTATTACAGACTATGTGATAGAATTGCATAAGAAAGGAAAAATAAAAAGTTACAACTATAGGAAGCCTGATTCAGACTTCCTCTCTGAGTTATGTAATAAACTACCTCAAACGCCAATATTGTTCCCAAGCCTTTCTCATATCTGGATATTTCAGAGTCCCATAAGGACCTCAAGGGAGCCCGAGCAGTGCTCACACCCAAATTGCATAATCAAGAGAGTGAGAGTAGTGTGGAAGGGACAACTCTTATGTGTCCAGGTTCAGAGGGATCTCAAGGGTCCCAAAGCAAGGCTCATAGAAAATGGGCAGAACCTAATATTTTAAGAGTACATTTGAGAGTGATTGACATAGATTCAGGAGAGTTGAGTTGGAAAACAGTTTTGAAAAATGATTGGTTCGAAGTAAATTGCAACAACAACAGAAGAGTTGCTTAGGGGAAAATAGTTTTGAAAAGGGGGTAGGGAATCAACACATACAGAATAGGTCCACAGTACAACTTCAGCAGTTACAAACAGGGAAATAGGGGGTTGGGGACATAGAGGACCCAAATCAGAAACACATAATTAGTCATGAATCAAGTACATTAGGAGACATGCTAGTTGAGGGACATAAACAGGAACAAGTAAACATGCTGATCACATTTTGGAACAAAGGAGGGCAGAATTTTAAGCATGCTGAGCAAAGCAGTAAACAAAAGGTGAAATTTAACAGCATGAGCCATTAAGTTAGTGTAGAAAGGGACAAGGATTGACAAACAAAGGAACACATAGAGTTGAGTTTCAGAATTTAAATTGAGAACATACTAGTTGAAGGAGCAAAGTGCAAAAAAAGTAAAGCAATGAGAGTTCCACAGTCTAGCCTTGGCTTTCAGCCGGCTAGACAAGGCAGTAACACAAGTAGTAGAGAAAGAAAGAGAGTTTGAATGTGTAAGTGTGTGTTTTTAAACACAGTTGTTCGTGTCTTTAGAGAAGAGAGGGTAGGGTATTTATAGCTTTGAAAACAAGTAAAAAAAAAAGGTAACAAGTAAAGGTTTAACACAAATATGGAAATAATCACAATCAGAATCCCATTAATGCAAGTACTTCCCTTTAATCAAGGAATTACTGCTTCGCGGATACCAATAGGGATAACTAAGGAAAGAAAATCAGTTTGAGGAAGATTGATTTCTGACCATATAAGGGATAGTAAGATTATAGAGTATACAATTGAGTCTAGGTACAAAATATAAAGGATTCGGTAGGGGTGAAAAATCACAACAAATAAAGGAAGGGAATCAATCAATTAAAACAAATGAGTAAAATTAAGGGTTTATAAGAAACCTTGCAATCAAACCGTAACTTAAGGAAATCAAGATCAATCACGAAGGAGTCATGATTCTGCGCTTCGACATATAAATAGAAAAGAATGAACATGTGCATCAGACATGCAGGGTCAAACAAAAATAAGCAAACTGGATGAACACAATCAAACAAAGGTGACATGGGCAGGCTAAGGATTACTCGAAGCATGGTAATCAACAAGTCAAGTAGTCGCATAGAACCAAAAATGAAGAAACTAGTCTAACACATAGTAATAGGTAAAGGAGATCTTTTTAAAGACTCTCAGAAACAAGTGAGGAAAACCTTTAAGACATTAAGGGTTTAACAAAGTCGAGTTAAAAAATGGTAAGAACTCAGAATCAGTCAACAAAGAAAAAGATCTAAACACAAAGAACTCAATCGAAACAAACAAACAAAGACAGTTCCAGAACCCCGGATAAACCAAAGGTACTTATGGTTTTCAACAAACCAAACCAGGTAGAAGAAGAACATAAACAAACCGTTTAAACATAGTAAAATTATAAGACAACATTGAAAATCGGAGAAAAAGTCTTTTTTAAAAAGAGGTTAAGAAAACCCTAATCGTTGAAGACTAAGAGTCACTTTGAAAGAAATCGAAGAACTTTTTGAGAAAAACATCAAGTGATTCATAACATGCACAGATCTAAGACAGATCTGAAAGAAAATCGGAAAGCTCTAAAAACTAGGGTTTGAGAGAACCCAGAGAAAGTGAGAAAAACTTCGAAAAGTTACTAATCTAGCAGGAAAAGCCATGGATCTGACTTGAACGGTCATGGATGGCCGGGAAAAGATAATGGATAGAAGTTGAGAAAAGTCTGGACTAGATCTCTTCGAGATCTTTCCATGAAATCACGAAAACATGCAACCAAGAGACATAGGCGACCGGTACACGTCTCAAACAACCATGGTAGTCCATGGATTGAGTGAGAATCGAAGAGGATTAGGGTTAGTTTGGGTGGCGGCAGCTAGGGTTTGGGTGAGGTTGGAGAAAGAATTGGAGAGGAAGGGGATTCAAGGGCGGTGGGTTGGTGGAAATGAATTAGGTTAAGGGGGTCATTTGGGTTTATTTTAGGCAGGTGGAATGGTGGTCGTTGATCATTCTAATCAACGACCCAGATTATATGGGGTAGGTGGGGATCCGAGTTTGGGTAAGGTTTAAAAGGGTTATGGTCGGGTTTAATTAGAAATTGGGCCAGGGAATTGGGTTTTGATTTGGGTTAGATTTGAAAGCCAATTTGGCTAAAATTTAAATAGCCATTTTCTCCTTTTTAATTTATAAAATATAGTAAATGGTTTCTGAAAATTAATTTAAAAGGCCAAAATGATTTATAACACATAAATAATAATTTAAAAATACAGGATCCAATTTTATATGTATAACACATAATTAAACCTTCAAAGGGCTAATATTGTAATTATGTGCAACTTAGCCTCAAAATACTAAATGAAATTGTAAAAATATATAAAAAATTACTTTTTCCATAGTTTGGAATAACTATAAAAATTCAATAGAAGAATTATCAAAAATAATAATTTTAGAAATAAATATTGAGATCTTTTTGGATAAAAAAGGGGAAATAAATCATTTTAAAAACATTTAAAAATGTGGAAAAATAATAAAACCCTTGGACATGCTTATATATGCATACATATGCTATTTTGAAAGTATTTTGCATATTAAAAATATATAGGGAAAAATTGGGTATCAAGACAACCCCCACCGCTACATCACTTGCATCGCACATGAACTTAAAAGAAATAGTCAAATTTGGAGCGTTGATAATGGAGTAATTGTCAAATTAGGAAAATCCTTGATGAAACGCCGGTAAAACCCCGCGTGGCCTAAGAAAACTCCGCACGCCTTTCAGCGAAGTTGGAGGTGGAAGTTTAGAAATCACCTCAATCTTTGCCTTGTTAACTTCAATGCCATTCTTTGAGATCTTGTGGCCAAGGACAATGCCTCCTTGACCATGAAATGACATTTATACCAATACTAAATTTGTTTCTTCACATCTTGCCAATACTTTATCCAAGTTTGCGAGACAATCATCAAAAAAATTTCCGACCTCCGAGAAGTCATCCATGAAAACTTCAAGGTAATCCTCCACCATGTCCGTGAAGATATCCATCATATACCTTTGAAAAGTTGCAGGTGCATTGCACAAACCAAATGGCTTCCGCTTGAAGGTAAAAGTGTCATAGGGACATGTAAAGGTTGTTTTCATCTCGATCCTCCAAAGCAATAAGATTTTGGTTATAGCCAGAATACCTGTGACGACCCGGCTAATAGTCTCATGAGTTATTACTCCATTTTCCCATTTCTTCTTCTTATTGATTTGTCTATCGATTCTATATGCGATCGGGTTGGTTGGATCGAGTTCGGAAAGGATTTGGTAAGGTTTCAGACACTTAGTCTCTTTTGAGGAAGCTTAAGTTGGAAAACTCAACTGGATGTTGACTTATGTGTTAGAGGGCTCGGATGTGAGTTTTGATGGTTTGGATAGCTTTGGGAGGTGATTTGGGACTTAGGAGCATGATCGGAATGAGTTTTTGAGGTCCGGAGTACATTTAGGCTTGAATTGGTGAAGTTGGTATTTTGGCGATTTTTGGTTGATAGCTGAGATTTTGATATAGTGGTCGGAATGGAATTCCGAGAGTTTCAGTAGCTCCGTTGTATCATTTGGGATGTGTGTGCAAAATTTCAGGTCATTCGGACTTGGTTTGGTTGGGTTTTTGTTCAAAAGCGTAATGTTAGAATATTTTAGAAACTTTGGTTTGACTCCAATGAGTTTTGGTTGATTCGATATTGCTTGAGGCATTTTAAAGATTGTTATAAGTTTGAATAAGGTTTTGGGATATGATGGTGCTTTTGGTTGAGGTCCCGGGGGCCTCGGTGTGATTTTCGGATGGTTGACGGAGAGTTTGAGATTTTGATGAGGCTGCAGATTTTTCTGCTTCTGGTATTTCCACACCTGTAGATTGGGGACCGCAGGTGCAATGCCGCAGGTGTGATGCCACAGGTGCGAGGAAGGTAACTGCAGAAGCGAAAAGGATCTAGGGAGGCAGAAACCGCAGAAGTGGTTAGGACGACCGCACCTGCGATGGCGCATGTGCGGATATTGAATTGTGGATGCGAAAAAATGGGAACTTAAGAGAAGACCGCAAATGCAGTGGTCTTGACCACCGAAGCGGTACCACAGATGCGGTGGATTGACCGCAGATGTGAAAAAGCCTGGGTTAGAAGGTATAAATTGTTTCTTCACAATTTTTGAGCTATTTCACCATTTCTAAGTTGGCTTTGGAGCTTTTTGGACAATTTTGAAGGAGGATTTCAAGGGAACTTTATTGAGGTAAGGATTTTGGACCTAAAACTCATTCGTATGGTATTATTTCATGGATTAGGCTTGTAATTAATGGAATTTAAGGATCAAAGTTTGGGGAAACTAGGCCTTGGAAACTTAGACCTTTGTTGAGGATTTGAAGGACCATTTGAGGTCGGATTTCAGAATTTTTGATATGTATGAACTCATGGGGAGATAAGGAATCTATTGAAATAAAAATTATCGAATTTCGAGATGTGGGCCTGGGGTCGGGTTTTTGTAATTTCGGGATTTATGCTATAAAGTGATTATTTTCGCTTGGGCTTCATTCCCTTAGCATATTTTGACGCTGTGATTCTGATTATGGATAGATTCGACGCGAGTGGAGGTGGATTCGAGGGGAAAAGGCATCGCGGGCTAGTGTTTGCACCGGTTTGAGGTGAGTAATGATTGTATATGATGTCCTGAGGGTATGAAACCCCGGATTGCACATCGTTGTGCTATATTGAGGTGACTCACATGCTTGATGACGAGCTTGGGGTTATGCACTATTGGGGATTGTGACTTAGTCCGTCCCGAATGATTATTTTACCGCGTATTTGACTAAAATCTATTTGTTGTCATCATGATTTGGGCTGAATGCCATATTTGGGCCTCGCGCTATCTATTTGATACCTTCGGGGATTTTCATTGATATTTCCTCACTGTTTTAACTTTATTCTTGAACTCACTCATTGTTATATTCGAATGTTCTCATGCTCAGCCAAGTTTACTCTATTTTAACAATTAATTGATCTTTTAAATGATATTGAGCTTAGAATCATGTTTTACTATTGCCTGGTGGCTTTTGAGGATTTTGACTGAGTAAGGCCGAGGGCCTATGTTTTGAGGAAACACTGGTTATGATTATGAGGTCGAGGGCCTGAGATATGCACGCCACAAGGTGGCTTGTTGATATGAGGCCGAGAGCCTAGTGATGATGCCACGAGATGGCTTTATATTGCGCTTGGGCCGTAAGGGTCCCTCCAGGAGTCTACATACCCCAGTGAGCTCGGGTACCCATTAAGATGTGAGAGATAGCCCTAGGGACTGGTATTGTTGACATTTTAGCCCGAGGGGCAATTTTTTATGTGCTTATCTGTCTTATTTTTCTGTCATTTACCTGTTTAATTATTGAATAGGCATTTCTTGAGGTTTAAACTGAACTTATATGATTTTATGTATCTTCACTAAATCACTGTTCTTACCTGTTTTACTTCTTCATTATATCCTATAATGTGCCTTACGTGATTTCATGCTCTTAGTCATTTATTTACGATTATTACTCACGGAGTTGGAGTACTCACTTTACTCCCTATACCCTATGTGCATATTCAGGCGCATCTGGTCCTGCTCCCGAGTTTTGATCTTTCCAGTTCAGGCGGATCCGAAGATTCTCTAGGTAGCTGCCGGCGTTCGTAGCCCAGAGCTTCTTCCCTTATCTTACTTCTCTTTGTTTTGGATTTGTATTGAACTCTGTAGACTTTCTTATCTTATTCCAGATTTTTAGATGCTCATGCCTAGTGACACCCCGGTATCGGGCTGTGTTGGGTTGTTTCTTTTGCATATTGTACTATTGACTGCTTAAATATTGGGTCATTTATAATGTTTTAGACTTAATTCTCATTGTTAACTGCTTAAAACTTAAACGGGTAAGTGTTGGTTGGCCTTGTCTTCACGAGAGGTGCCATCACGACCGTGTCCGGGTTTAGGGTCGTGACAAGTTTGTATTAGAGCCTAGGTTATATAGGTCTCATGAGTCATGAGCAGGTTTAGTAGAGTCTCGCGGATCGGTACAGAGACGTTTGTATTTATCTTCGAGAGGCTACATAACTTTAGGAAAAACCTCATATTCTTAAAAGTCTTGTCGTGCGAATTTGATGATCCGAGTACTAAACTTCTACTATTATATTCTCTCATAGATGGTGAGGACACGTGCTACCGGTCAAGATGGACGACCACCAGTACCACCAACTGTGGCCACTAGAGTCTGAGGACACGGTCGTGGTCGCGGTATAGGTAGGGGTGTGGCCCGCACAGCAGCTAGGGCAGCACCTGCAGATCTACCAGCCACCCCAGTTCAGGATTAGGTCCTAGTTATGGATGCTCCAGCAGCACCAGCTCAGGCACCAGTTGTGCCCATTGTGATTCCGGGTCTTTAGGAGGCCTTGGCTCAGATTCTATCAGTTTGCACTAGCCTAGCCCAAGCGGTCTCAGTTACTGTAGCCACAACTACTTCTCAGGCCACGGGAGGCAATCAGACTCCCACTGCTCGCACACTTGAGCAGGTCATGTAGGGACATCAAACGCTGGGGGCACATCCATCCCAGCCGGTTGAGGTTAATCAGGACTATGTAGTTCCTACCATGCTAGAAGACGAGCAACGTAGGTTGGAGAGGTTTTGTAGACTTCAGCCTCCGACCTTCAGTGGTGCAGAGGTCGAGGATGCCCAGGGTTTCTTGGATTAGTGTCAGAGGTTGCTTCGTACAACGGGTATTCTGTAGACCAGCAGGGTCGCTTTCACTACTTATTAGTTTTCTGGAGCTGGCTTCACAGGGTAGGAGACCTTTGAGAGGCGTAGGCCTATTGGTGCAGCACCCCTTACCTCACAGCAGTTCTCCGTTCTCTTTCTGGAGAAGTTTATGTCGCAGTCTCGCAGAGAGAAGCTGTGTAGGGAGTTTGAGTGGTTGCGTCAGGGAGAGATGACTGTGACATAGTATGAGATGAGGTTCTCCGAGTTAGCTTGTTATGTTATTTGGTTGGTTTCAACAGATAGAGAGAGGATTAGGAGGTTTGTTGATGGCCTCACTTATCAGCTTCATATTCTCATGACGATGGAGAGGGTATCTGGTGCTACTTTCGAGGAGGTTGTGGATATTGCCCATGAGATTGAGTCTGTTCGTCACCAAGAGTGAGAGGAGAGGGTGGCCAAGAGGCCTCGGGGATCTGGTGGCTATAGTGGTGTTCCTTCGAGAGGTCAGTTTCAGCACGGCAGAGGTCGTCCATTTAGGCATACTCAGCCAGCTCGCCCAGGTTATCGTGGGGCGTCATCGGGTCATGGTTCTCACAATTCTCATCAGGGCCAGTCATCACTTAGTGCCCTTCCTACTCAGAGCTCGTCCTATGCTCCATCTGTTGAGGGCTCTTCTATGCCAGGTGCATCTACTAGTCACTCCGGTGTGAGGGGTTCCCTTTAGTCCCCTTCTCCAGCTCCTCGGAGTTGTTGTGAGTGTGGAGAGATGGGCCATATATAGAGGCAGTGTCCTCATCATCTTGCGGGTTCATCTCAGCAGAGGGGTCAGCCATCGGCTTCAGCGCTAGTTACTTCATCACTACCAGCCTAGCCAGCTAGGGGTCGCCCCAGAGGGGGAGGTCGATCAGGTGGCGGTCAGGCCCGTTTCTATGCACTTCCAGCTAGACCCGATGCTATTGGTTTCGATGCTGTTATTACATATATTGTTTTAGTCTGCCACAGAGATGCCTCTATATTATTTGATATCGGTTCCACCTTTTCTTATGTGTCATCATACTTTGCTCGTTATTTGGGTATGCCCCGTGAGTCTCTTGCTTCGCCTGTTCATGTATCTACCTAGGTGGGCGATACTGTTGTTGTAAACCGTGTGTACCGGTCGTGTATGGTGACTATTGGGGGTCTGTAGACCCGTGTGGATCTTTTATTATTGTGTATAGTGGATTTTGATGTCATTTTAGGCATGGATTGGCTATCTCCGTGTCGTGCTATTCTGGACCATCATGCTAAGATAGTTACATTGGCTATACCGGGTGTGCCACAGATTAAGTGGTGAGGTATGACTAATTATGTTGCCACTAGAGTGATCTCGTTCCTGGAGGCCCAGCATATGGTTGGGAAAGGTTGCCTTTCGTATCTAGCCTTTGTAAGGGATGTCAGTTCTGAGACTCCCAGTATTGATTCTGTTTTAGTTGTGAGGGATTTTCCCGATGTATTTCCTACAAACCTGTCGGGCATGCCACCGCATAAGGATATTGATTTGGTATTCACTGGTGGCGGGCACTCAACCCATTTCTATTCCGCCATATCATATGGAACCATCGGAGTTGAAGGAGTTAAAGAAGCAGCTTCAGGAACTCCTTGATAAGGGGTTTATTCGGCCTAGTGTGTCACCTTGGGGTGCGCTGGTTCTATTTGTGAAGAAGAAGGATGGCACTATAAGGATGTGCATTGATTATAGTCAATTGAACAAAGTAACAGTTAAGAACAAGTATCCTATGCCTCGCATTGATGATTTATTCGACCAACTTCAGGGAGCGAAAGTATTCTCCAAGATTGATCTCCGTTCAGGTTATCACCAGTTGAAGATCAGGGACTCAGATATTCTTAAGACAACTTTTAGGACCTGATATGGTCATTATGATTTCTTGGTGATATCTTTTGGGCGGACCAATGCCCCAGCAGCATTTATGCATTTGATGAATAGTGTGTTTCGGCCTTATCTCGACTCGTTTGTCATAGTCTTCATTAATGATATTCTGGAGCATTCATGTAGTCAGGAGGAGCACGCGGAACATTTGAGAGTTGTGTTGCAGAGATTGAAGGAGGAGAAGCTTTATGCAAAATTCTCCAAGTGTGAGTTTTGGCTTAGTTTAGTGGCTTTCTTGGGGCACATGGTGTCCAGCGAGGATATTCAGGTTGATCCGAAAAAGATAGAGGCGGTTTAGAGTTGGCCCAGACTGTCCTCAACCACTGAAATTCGCAGCTTTATTGGTTTGGCAGGCTATTATCGCCGGTTTGTTCAGGGATTCTCATCTATCGCATCGCCCTTGACCAAGTTGACTTAGAAGGGTGCTTCATTTGTATGGTCATATGAGTGTGCGGAGAGCTTTCAGAAGCTCAAGACAGCTTTGACCACAACTCCAGTGTTTGTTTTGCCATTAGTTTCAGGTTTATATAGCGTGTATTGTGATGCTTCGAGAGTTGGTATTGGTTGTGTATTGATGCAGGAGGGTAGAGTTATTGTTTATGCTTCTCATCAGTTGAAGCCCCATGAGAACATCCCGTTCATGATTTGGAGTTGGCTGCCATTGTGCACGCGTTAAAGATTTGGAGGCATTATCTGTATGGTGTGTCTTATGAGGTATTTACTGATCATCGTAGCCTCCAACACTTGTTCAAGTAGAAGGATCTTAATTTGAGGCAGCGGAGGTGGTTGGAGTTGCTTAAGGATTATGATATCACTATATTTTACCATCCGGGGAAGGCCAATGTGGTGGCCGATGTTCAGAGCTTGGCCAATCGGTTCATGAGGTTAGATATTTCGGAGCCCAGTTGGGTATTGGCTTATGTAGTTTCTTGGTCTTCCTTATATGATAACATTAGAGAGTGCCAATATAATTATCCGCATTTGCTTCTCCTTAAGGACAGAGTTTAGCATGATGATGCCAGAGATGTGACCATTGGTGATGATAAGATGTTGAGGATATAGGGCCGGATACGTGTGCCCAATGTGAATGAGCTTCAAGAGTTGATTCTGGAGGAGGCCCATAGCTCGCGGTATTCTATTCATCCGAGTGCCGTGAAGATGTATCAGGATTTGAGGCAGCATTATTGGTGGAGGAGAATGAAGAAAGACATTGTGGGATTTGTATCTCGGTGTCTCAGTTGTTAGTAGGTGAAATATGAGCATTAGAGACCGGGTGGCTTGCTTCAGCAGATGGATATTCCAGAGTGGAAGTGGGAGCAGATCACTATGGACTTTGTAGTTAGACTTCCACTGACTTTGAAGATGTTCGATGCTATTTGGGTGATTGTGGATCGTCTGACCATGTCCACACACTTTATTCCTGTGTGTACTACCTATTCTTCAGAGCGGTTGGCAGAGATCTATATCCGAGAGATTGTTCATTTGCATGGTGTTCGTGTTTCCATCATTTTAGATAGGGGCACTCAGTTTACTTCGCAGTTTTGGTGGTCTGTGCAGCGAGAGTTGGATACTCAGGTTGAGTTGAGCACAACTTTTCACCCTCAGACGGATGGGAAATCTGAGCGCACAATTCAGATATTGGAAGACATGTTGCGTGCTTGTGTCATTGATTTCGGAGGATCATGGGATCAGTTTCTACTGCTTGTAGAGTTTACTTATAACTACAGCTACCAGTTGAGTATTCAGATGGCTCCATATGAGGCTTTGTATGGGAGGCGGTGTAGATCTCCAGTTTGTTGGTTCGAGCCGGGTGAGGCTAGGCTATTGGGTATAGACTTGGTACAGGATGCTTTAGAAAAGGTGAAGGTGATTCAAGAGAGACTTCGTACCGCGCAGTCGGGGCAAAAGAGTTATGCTGACAGGAAGGTTCGGGATGTGACCTACATGGTTGGCGAGAAGGTTCTGTTAAAGGTTTCACCCATGAAGGGTGTTATGAGATTTGGGAAGAAGGGTAAATTGAGTCCTCAGTTCATTGGGCCTTTTGAGGTTTTTTCGAAGGATTGGGGAGGTGGCTTATGAGCTTGCCTTGCCACCCAGCTTGTAGAATGTGCATCCGGCATTTCATGTTTCTATGCTCCGGAAGTACATTTGGGATCCGTCTCATGTTCTGGATTTCAGAACGGTTCAGTTGGATGGTGATTTGACTTATAATGTGGAGCCAGCAGCCATTTTGGAGCGTCAGGTTCGAAAGTTGAGGTCAAAGGATATAACTTCAGTGAAAGCGCAGTGGAGGGGTCGACCCATAGAGGAGGCTACCTGGGAGATCGAGTGGGAGATGTGGAATAGATATCCTCACCTGTTTGAGGCTTCAAGTATGTTTCATGACTTGTTCGAGGACGAACGTTTGTTTAAGTCGGGGAGGATGTGACGACCCGACCAGTTGTCTCATGAGTTACTGCTCTATTTTCCCTATTTCTACTTCGTATTGCTTTTTCTATCGGTTCTATATGCAATCGGGTTGGTTGGCCCGAGTTCGGAAAGGATTTGGTAAGGTTTCAGATACTTAGTCTCTTTTGAGGAAGCTTAAGTTGAAAAAGTCAACCAGATATTGACTTATGTGTTAGAGGGCTCGGATGTGAGTTCCGATGGTTCAGATAACTTTGAGAGGTGATTTGGGACTTAGGAGCGTGATCCGAATGAGTTTTGGAGGTCCGGAGTAGATTTAGGCTTGAATTGGCGAAGTTGGTATTTTGGCGATTTCCGGTTGATAGGTGAGATTTTGATATATTAGTCGAAATGGAATTCCGAGAGTTTTAGTAGTTCAGTTGTGTCATTTGGGATGTGTGTGGAAAATTTCAGGTCATTCGGACGTGGTTTGCTTGGGTTTTTGATCAAAAATGTAATTTAGAAAATTTTGGAAACTTAGGCATGAATCCGATGAGATTTGGTTGATTCGATGTTGTTTGAGGCGTTTTGAAGATTGGTATAAGTTTGAATAAGGTTTTTGGATATTATAGTGCTTTTGGTTGAGGTCCCGGGGGCCTCAGGGTGATTTCGGATGGAGGGCGGAGAGTTTGAGATTTTGATGAGGCTGCAAATTTTTCTGCTTCTGGTATTTCCGCACATGCGGATTGGGGACCGTAGGTGCGATGCCACAGGTGAGAGGAAGGGAGCCGCAGAAGCGGAAAGGAGCTAGGGAGGTATAAACCGTAGAAGCAGTTAGGAGGACCGCACCTTCAATGGCGCAGGTGCGGATATTGAATCGCAGATACGAAAAATGGGAACTTAAGTGAGGAATGCAGATGCGGTGGTCTTGACCGCAGATGCGGTGGATTGACCGCAAATGCAAAAATGCCTGGGTCAGAAGGTATAAATTGTTTCCTTCGCGATTTTTGAGCTATTTCACAATTTCTAAGTCGGCTTTGGAGCTTTTTGGACGATTTTGAAGGACGATTTCAAGGGAACATCATTGAGGTTAGGATTTTTGACCTAAAACTCGTTTCTATGGTATTATTTCACGAATTATGCTTGTAATTAATAGAATTTAAGGATCAATGTTTGGGGAAACTAGGACTTGGAAACTTAGACCTTTGATTGAGGATTTGAAGGACCATTTGAGGTAGGATTTCAGAACTTTTGATATGTATGAACTCGTGGGGAGATAAGGAATCTATTGATGTAAAAATTATTGAATTTCGAGATATGTGCCCAGGGTCGGGTTTTGGTAATTTCGGGATTTATGCTATAAATTGATTATTTTTGCTTGGGCTTCATTCCCTTAGAATATTTTGATGTCGTGATTTTGATTTTGGATAGATTCGACGCGAGTGGAGGCTGATTCGAGGGGCAAAGGCATCGCGGGCTAGAGTTTGCACCGGTTTGAGGTGAGTAATGATTGTAAATGATGTCTTGAGTGTATGAAACCCCAGATTTCACATCGTTGTGCTATATTGAGGTGACACAGACTCTTAATGACGAGCGTGAGGTCGTGCACTATTGGGGATTGTGACTTAGTCCGTCCTGAATGATTATTTTATCACGTATTTGACTAAAATCTATTTGTTGTCATCATGATTTGGGCTGAATGCCCTATTTGGGCCTTGTGCCAACTATTTGAACTCTTCGGGGATTTTTATTGATATTTCCTCACTATTTTAAATTTATACTTGAACTCAATCATTGTTATATTCCACTGTTCTTATACTCAGCCATGTTTACTCTGTTTTAACACTTAAATGATCTTTTAAATGATATTGAGCTGAGAATCATGTTTTACTATTTCCCGAGTGGCCTGTGAGGATTTTGACTGAGTAAGGCCAAGGGCCTATGTTGTGAGGAAACACTGGTTATGATTATGAGGTCGAGGGCCTGAGATATGTACGACACGAGGTGACTTGTTGATATGAGGCTGAGAGCCAAGTGATGATGCCACGAGATGGCTTGATATTGCGCTTTGGCCGTATGGGGCCCCTCCAGGAGTCTGCACACCCCAGTGAGCGCAGGTACCCATTATGATGTGAGAGATAGCCCGAGTGGCTGGTATTGTTGACATTTTAGCCCGAGGGGCAATTCTTTATGTGCTTATCTGTCTTATTTGTCTATCATTTACCTGTTTAATTGTTGAATAGGCATTTCTTGAGGTTTAAACTGAACTTATATGATTTTACATATCTTTACTGAATCACTGTTCTTACCTATTTTACTGCTTCATTATAGCCTATAATGTGCCTTACGTGATTTCATGCTCTCAGTCGTTTATTTATGATTATTACTCACTGAGTTGGAGTACTCACTTTACTCCCTGAACCTTGTGTGTAGATTCAGGCGCATCTGGTCCCGCTCCCGAGTGTTGATCTTTCCAGCTCAGGCAGATCCGAAGATTCTCTAAGTATCTGCTGGCGTTCGCTGCCCAGAGCTTGTTCCCTTGTCTTATTCTAGATAAGACTTTCTTGTCATATTCCAGATAAGTCTTATTTATAGACTTTCTTGTCATATTCCAGATTTTTAGATGCTCATGACTAGTGACACCCAGGTATTGGGCTGTGTTGGGTTGTTTCTTCCACATATCGTACTGTTGACTGCTTAAAATTTGGGTCATTTATCATGTTTTAAACTTAATTGTCATTGTTAACTGCTTAAAATTGAAATGGGTAAGTGTCGGATGGCCTTGTCTTCACGAGAGGCGCCATCACGACCGGGTCCGGGTTTAGGGTCGTGACAATACCAATCAAGGAAACAATAAAAAGCACGACCGGCTAATCTATTAAGCATTTGATCTAGGAAGGGTAGTGGAAAATGGTCCTTCCCTGTGACTTTGTTGAGCTTACAATAGTCCATACACACTCTCCACCCGGTATCCGTTCTTGTAGGAATCAACTCATTCTTGTCATTGGTGACCACCGTCATGCCCCCTTTTTTGGGACACATTGAACTGAAGAAGTCCACGAACTATCGGAAATGGGTTAGACAACCCCGTCATCCAACAACTTGATGATCTCCTTTTTGAAAACTCTTGCATGGCTTCATTGAGTCTCCTTTGATGATCAATAGATAGTTTGGCACCTTCCTCCAAGTCAATCTTGTGCATGCAAAATGTGTGGCTTATTCCCCGAATATCCGCCAAAGTCCATCCAATAGCCTTCTTCCTCTTTTGTAGCACCGCCAATGTAGAGTTTACCTATATGTTAGTCAAACGAGAGGAAAGACTAACCGGTAAATTAGAAGAAGGGCCAAGAAATTCATACCGAAGCTGTGGAGGCAATGACATCAACTCCAAGATAGGAGGCTCTTCGATTAAAGGCTTTATAGGAGGAGTTGTCCTATTTTCAAGATCCAAGGACAATTTGTGGGGTTCATATGTGTACGACCCCATTCCTTTCAAAGAGTTCACACATTCCACGAAGCCATCCATCTCGTCATCATCAAAGTTGAGCAAGACGACCTCCAACGTATCACTAACATTTATCATAGAACTTGTTTCATCCACAATCACATTAGTCTCCAAGTCCACGAAAAACCACACCTCGTTGCTATTGGGTTGCCTCATGGACTTACACATATGAAAAACCACTTTTTCATCACCAACAGAAAGTAAGTTATCCGGCTTCAACATCACAATGCCTTCCCCATAGCAAGCAAAGGTCTACAAAGAATGATCGACACCTCATAATCAACCTCATAATCAAGAATGAAAAATCCGTTGGGAGAATGAATTTATCAACACGAACAAAAACACCCTCAATCACTCTTGTGGGTCTCTTCATAATGCGATCAGCCATTTACAATCTCATAGAGGTGGGCCTTGGTTGCCCAAATCCTAATATTTATTCTTGCCCCAATATCACAAAGAGATTTTGCAAACTCGGCACTTCCAATTGTACAAGGAATCGTGAAAGCATCGGGATCCTCCAACTTGGGATCCATTGAATGCACAATTGCACTCACTTGATGAGTGACTTTGATAGTTTCAAAATTCATCGACTGCTTCTTTGTCATAATATCCTTCATGAACTTTGCATAACCGTGCATTTGCTCCAAGGCTTCAACTAATGGAACATTGATTGAGAGAATCTTCATCATTTGGATAAACTTCTTGAATTGGTTTTCACCATTTTGCGTTGCAAGTCTTTGAGGGTATGGAGGTGGAGGCTTAGGCAATTGTGCCTTAGCCTTTTGCATTACCGGTTCCGCCATGTGAATAATGTGATCCCTAGATGAGTTCACCTCCTCTTGAGTCTCTTCCACAGTATAATCAATATCAATCTGAACCTCATCATTAGATCGCTCAACATTGTTTGGGTTCTCCTCTTCTTGCACTACTTGCTCTTCATACATAAGCTCCTGCATACGGCGTTTTCATGAAATTACCACCGGAAGGTTGATTCACCACGCATTGGTTGGTCATACTAATCCCCCGATAGAACGTTTGTTGAATCATATTCTCCGTCATGTCATTATTGTGATACTTTTTGACCATTGTTCTATACCGCTCCAAAATCTCATGTAGCGGCTTATTGGGCTCTGTATTGAATGCTAGAATCTTGTCTCTAAGAGTAGCCATATGCCCAGGAGAGAAGAACTTGTCAATAAATATCTCTGTCAACTCATACCAAGTATGAATGGAATGGTTTAGCAATCTTTCCAACCAATCTAAGCCTTTTCCCCATAGAGAGAAGGGAAAAAGGCTTAGCCTTAAAGCATCCTCAGAGACGTTTGTCTGTTTACTCCCCCAACAAGTGTCCACAAACCCCTTCAAGTGTTTGTATGCATTTTGACTTCGAGCTCCAGTGAAGAAACTTCGTTGCTCGAGCAAAGTGAGCATTACATTGGTGATTTTAAAGTTGCCAGCGCTAATATGGGGCGGTGCTATGGAACTTGCATAACCTTCATTCGGCAACACCTGGTGTGGAGCCGCTCTTGGTGGAGGTGGGGGTGTAACTGGGATGTTGTCGTGAGGTGCTCAGCCTATTCTATTTGCTTGAGGTTCAAGGGGAACCTCATCAACTTGATCATCCTCAATGTCCACATCCCCTAAAGGCATGTTTACGAGTTTATTGTTGTTTACCGCCATAATTGCACCAATAATCGATTCACACAAATTAGTAATACGGAAGGAAAAGAAAACAATCCACACACAAACCCAAATATATAGCTAATACCATAATTTAACACTGCAGCAACTGCACCAAAAATTGATCACGTCCAAATGGACGCCTCTACAGAGGTATGACACAGTCGTTTGCAATAATAAAACCCAACAACGAGTTTGGGTAAAATGCACAAGGAGCTGAGATGGGAGTTTGTAGTATATATTCATAATAAACAAGTGAAGTATCTAAATTGCACTTCCACAAATGGGTTTTTGTTTCTACTTCTAAAATTAAACTAATGACAGCAATTCTAAAGATGTAAAACTAGAGATGATTGTTTTTGCATGTTTTCCAAAGATATAAAAGGCCTAGGGCTGTGACTATGACCTAGGTGTTTGCCTAATTGGATAAAGACTTTTATGCTTGTTTTGTTTACTGGGTGTATTATAGCTCACAACATAATGTTGCCCACTCAATACGTCTCAGTTAGAGAGGGTTTTTTTACTAAATTGGCTTTCTTAAGACCAAATGGGTATCTACCAAAACGGTTGATAAGAGCTCAAGTCAGGTTAAACCCTTTAATTGGTTTAATCAATCCCTCAATTGACCCAATTCATTGTTAGCTAAGTTACCTACACTAGGTCCCTCTTTCTCAAGAAGAGACTAAGTCAAATAGGCATGAATCAATGTTTGCAATCATTAATTCCACAATTGAAACATGAACCAAGCTAATAATAAACACCTATTCATAAACAAGCATAAAATTAATCACCCATAAGGTTAGATCACAACCCTAGTAAAAATCTAGCTACTCATGGTGGGTGTAGAAGAAAATAAATAAGAAAAGATAATAAAACTCATATTGAACAATTAAAATATATAAATCCAATATTGAATCACCAAAATAAGCTAAAGTTGCCTAAAAAGGTAAGGCGAAACAACCATACTACTTCAGATATTCAAAACTTGACCTAAATTTGTGAAACTCTTCCATTTATACCAAGCTAAAACATCTGGACAAAAATGCTTTTCGGGAGGTTTTGTGGACGCACAATTCCATATGCGGTCTGCAGGTTTCTTCAACTTGTTAGGAACTGGAGGTCTGCTGTCGCACAATTCTCAATTGTGGTCGAGAGGAAATCTTTTTACAGCCCGGAGATTTAGTACTACGGTGGCCACTCAGTCTTCTGCAGTCCGCATCTATACTTCTGCGGTCGCACAATTCTTATGTGGTTCACAATTCTTGTGCGGTCCGCAATTCTGAAGGACTTGGACTTTGGAATTTTCACATTCTCTGAAGTTGATCTCAGGCTCATCTTTTGCAGCCACATAATTCTTGTGCGATCCACAATTTTCGAAAAAGTCTGTTGGGCTTTCCTTTATCATCTGTGGCCGTAGATGGAATTCGGCGGTCGGCACATTATAAGTTTCTCTGCCTTTTATTGTGTTGTGTTTAGATTACTTCTTTTTGAGTCGGATTTCATCTCGGGAGCTCAACTTCCATAATTCCTGCAATTTTACACAATTGGTCACTCTTGGGGACATAATTCAATTCTTTTAGACTAAAACAAAAGCTAAAAGGTACTAATAAGTAGTCAAATTTTCCACTTATCAACTGTCTGCTTTCTACGAATACCAGCTCGACCAAATCCTACGAGCATAGAATGCCGAGGTAGATGGCCTCGCCAAAACTAGGGTATGCTGCCTGTAACGACCCGACCGGTCATTTTGCTTTCTAGAGCCCCATTTTCCTAAACAAGACTCCTCGTATGTGCATTTAATATTTTATGACTTGCGGGGATGGTTAGTTGGGAATTTGGAAGGGTTTGAGTTGAAATCAGAACACTTGGTTCCTTGGTTTGGCTTTAAAAGGCTAATGTTGATTTCGGTCAACGTTTTGAGTAAACGACCTCGGAATGGGGATTAGATAGTTCCAATGAGTTATTATGATGATTTCGGACATGGGAATATGTTTGGATCCGATTTTGAATGACCCGGGAGCGTTTTCGTGCCTAATAGTGAAAGTTTGCTCATATAAGGTTTTAAAGTTCTTTAAATTTTGTTTGGAGTAGGTTTTGATGTTTTCAAGGTCCTTTTGGGATTCTGATCCTGGGAATAGTTCTGTACGATTATTTAAGACTTGTACACAAAATTTACTATCATTCGGAGTAGTCTAAGCATGATTTGGCGCGTTCAAAGCAAATCCGAAACTTGAAGTTCATATTTTTTGATTCAACTTGGTTTTAGGGTGTGATTATTAGTTTCATTGTTTTTTACGCGTTTCGAGAGTTCGAGTAGGCCAATATTTTTTATGGACTTGTTAGTGCATTTGGACGGGGTCCCGAGTGGCTCGGGTGGGTTTCAGACCACCCGGAGCTATGTTGGAAAAAGCAGATTTCCAGTTCTACTTTCCTTCTTCGCAAACGCAGAAGGACCCTAGCGCCCGTGATGAAGGAATTGGGCTGGAGGAAACTATGTGCTTTGCGTTCGCAGGATGGGATCCGCATTCGCGGAAGGTCAAGGTGAGCTGGGTGGGGGTGACACCATTTTTTTTGCATTTGCGAAGGTGCCCTCGCGTTTGCGTAGGGAAGGGCAGGTAAGCCTTTGCGTTCGCGAGGCCCTGGTCGCGTTTGTGAAGGCCAAGTTTTTCTGGGCCTAGGCCGTTTGCCTTCACGAACGCGAGTCTCGTTCAAGTTTGCGAAGGAGGATCACTGGGCTGAGAGTTGATTAAAAAGGGACTTAGGCTACTTTAATCTCATTTATTGCACCTTTGGACTCTAGGCAGGCTACCTAGTGGCTAATATATAAATAAAATCCCAAAATGAGTCCAAAGTTTACAAGATGTCCAAACCAAAATAGAAGTTTCATGAAGCTACTAGCTACTAAAAAGATAATAAAGCTAAAGTCTAATGAACTAGCTATTACAACATTGTCCGCTGAATGCTTCGTTCTCCTGTCAGTGTATGTGAATCCAATTGCCAGTGGCAAATACCAAGTAGCACCTATCAAACTCTCACCAAGCGCCATGGTATCCAGTCCATAAGCTAAGATGAATTCCAAACATCTCCACCACAGAATTGAAGCCAGCATAGTCTTCCAATCTTGGTGTTACTACAATATGATCTCCATAGGCAGTGTACTAACTCTATACAAGTATATATAAAGTTGTCGATCATCAATATTATCATGGTAAAGAGCCTGGCTACACCTGTCTTGAAGCTAGGTTTATACAGGCTTTGCAAGGCAAAAGACAGGCTGGGGCTGGCTTTATGCAGGCTTTGCAAGGCAAAAGCCAGGCTGGGGCTGGCTTAAGGTAGGCTTTGCAAGGCAAAAGCCAGGCTGGGCTGGCTTTAAGCAGGCTTTGCAAATCAAAAGCCAGGTTGGGGCTGGCTTTAGGCAGCCTTTGCAAGGCAAAAGCTAGGTTGGGGCTGGCTTTAATCAGGGTTTGCAAAGCAAAAGCCAGGTTGGGGCTGGCTTTAAGCAGGATTTGCAAGGCAAAAGCTAGGTAAGGGCTGGCTTTAAGTTGGCGATGCCGGGGTAACGCTAGGGTATCATCAGGCTTTAGCCTGGTGCCGCCATGCCTGTGGATCTGGGTGATTTTATGTTCTTTTAAGCTTAGATCCTTCTCTTCCCAAACCTTTAATGTAGAAATCATTCTAAACATTTCTAAACCATCCTCAGATTTAGAATGAAGACATGCTAATACCACTGAGAAATGATTCAACAATCTCCAGAAATTCCACAAAACATATTCAACGTTTTCCTTTACATTTGAACATATCAGAAATAGAGTAAATTGCACCATCCAATACTTGCTTATCACATTGGTCCTATACACTATCAAAGCACCTCCAGAATGAGCATGTGACCATGCTAATACCACTGGTAATTACCTTAATAGCATATAGAATGAGACATAAAAGAAACACGCAGGTATGTGCATATTCCAATCTTGTGAAGCCATCAGTCTGGGGCTATTCTCTTTTCTATTCTAATCCTAAGGTTAGGAGTTTGAGACTTGTCTAAATTACTCAACCTCCTCCCTGCTCTAGACAGTTCAGAGAATGAGTGAAACTCAGATGTACCCGAGCAAGAAAAAACAATGTTAGCTATGTTTGAGTTGCCTTCTTTGAACACATGTTGAAAGATCACATTAAAGCTGCCCTTCATCTCTATAATTTTCTTCACATCATTTGAAATTACCCAAGGAGGATCCCATTCCCCTTCTATTAGTTTCTTCATCACTAATGAATCAGTCTCCAATATGAGAGGGTGGAGATCATGCTCCACACAGTACTCTAATCCTTGAAGAATAGCCTTAGCTTCAGCCATCGCATTAGTTGTCACCCCCAGTTCTACTGCCCTTGCATACACCACATCACCTTCATCATTTATCATACAAAAGCCTAATGAGCTAGGACCAGGATTTTCTTTTGAGGCTCCATCAGTATTGCATTTGTACCAACCATGAAAAGGAAGCTGCCATGTTACTCTTGTAGTGATCAATATAGGTTTATATCCTTCAAAATATTGAATTATGTCTGGCCATAAAATGGAATATTAGGCATCCAAGCATACCTCACCCTTGCCAGTTGATGCAATGTCCTATTGATCTCATGAATCACCCTATTTGTCGACAGTGAACCCCCATGTTTACCTGCATTTCTTCTCTTCCAAAGTTCCCAAGTGGTGATAGCTAGAATTGCTTGAAACATTGGCTTTAGCTTTGGACAACATTGAGCATACCACCAATTCCTTATAACCTGTTTCAATTGAATCAATGGCACTGTAATTCTAGCAGCCCCTATGAACAAGTTCCATACTTGTGATAAATATATGCTCAATAGATTCCTCCTGGGGCTGCTGACAACACCAACACCTAGACATCACCATTTTCCCTTGCCTCCTCCACATGTCATCAGTGGCTATTTTCTTCCTCCACAATATCCACAAGAAGAGTGATATCTTAAATGGTAAGCCTTTAATCCACATTAACTTGAATTCATGATTAGGATCAGCCCTATGCCTTAATATTTACCAAGCACTGCTAACACTGAACTTGCCTGAAAGAGTTGGCATCCAGTATGGCCTATCCCAGTATCCCTCACTGCCTTCATAATGCACATTTAGCCTTATATGTTCTGCAATTTCCTCATTGAAGGTTTGATCTAGCAGTTGATCATCCCATGTTTCACCTTGTCGTAATTCTATCACATCCTAAAGATCTTCATTGATTGGAAAGTATTTAGGTAATACGTGATAAAGTTGTTCCACTCTTCAATTCCCATAGGATCTCATGTTCTACATCTTCCCTAGCATTCAGCATTTGTCTCCAAACATTAGACCTCATGTGGGATTTGAACCTAGCTTTTGAAGGTAAGTAAGTCCTACCCAATGTGAGTTTAATACATAGATTATGGATAGATTTTTACATGTAAAATTGTAGAAATTATGGGTTTAGATGAAAAACTTAGGTCTTGATAAAAATAGTGTTTAACCACAAAAATAATTATGGAATGGGGTGAAATTATATATTTGAGTTCGTGAGGTTATGAGTAACAACTTTCTTCAAAAATTTCGGAATCCGGGCACGTGGGCCGGGGTTGAATTCTAGGAATCCTTCAATTAGGGTTGGGTAATCACTTTAATATTTAGAATATGAACTTTTGAACATGTATTGATTAATTTATATACCATTTGACTAGTTTTGGATTATTCTGCACTGAGTTGAGGCTTTAGAGTGAATTTGAGGCCGGAAAGTGAGTTTTGAGACGAGGTAAGTCTCTTGCCTAACCTTGTAAGAGGGAATTTACCCCATAGGTAATTTAAATTAATATTGTTTTCTAATTGGGGGGATACGTATGAACGAGGTGACGAGAGTCCGTGCGTAGCTATTATTTATGCTCATGTCCTGGTAGTTTAGGACCCAAATCATGAATTTCTTGAAATATTTGCACCTACTTGCTAATTTGAAATGCCTAAATTATATTAGAACTTGTTAGAGAAATTGTAAAGAGACCGAATTTCATTTATTTTAATTTTGAGTGGATTACTTGACCGTTAATGAGAATTTGTGTTTCATTATGTATTTGCCTTGTAATAACTTTTAAGCCAAGTGTCTATAAAGTATCCTCTCTTCTTATGGAGCAGGTTAAATGCCTCGGCAGTAGAATAGATTCATCTATGGATCGTGTCGCACGTCCATCAAATAGTGTACACATTATTCTGGATCGGGCCGTACGACCTCGACATAATTCGTGCTTAATAATATTGGAGCCTAATCATACTTGATATTATTTGTGGTTTGTGAGGCTACAAGCATTAATGATAGGAATTTACTTGGAATTTAAACATTTGTGAAATAATTACTTGTTCCTACTTGATAATGAGTTATTGTTATTGTTCATATATCCCATGTTCGTTCAAATTTTTCTGTATTCTTATTATGAACCCATAGTAAGTGTTGAAGTCAATCCTTGGTCACTACTTTGAGATTAGACTTGATACTTACCGGGTACATGTTGTTTATGCACTCATGCTACACTTCTGCACTGACCATACAAGGTCTGAGGCAGGTGCATCTAGCGATCACACCGGCATGCACCCTCGTTACCAGGAGGCCTAGTGGTGAGCTGCTTTCCTGAGCTTTTTTGCAGCATCCTAGAGTCTCTCCTTTACTTTCATTCCTGTCTATTTTGATTTCAGATAGTAGCTAGAGTTTTCTATGATCTATTAGTGCCCATACACTTGTGACACCAGGTCTTGGCACACATTAATAGACTTGTGGTTTTGGTTTATTTCTATCGTTATGATTGCACTCAGCTGTTTTCGTTTTATTTATTTTAAACATGTTGTTACTTAAATATTTTAAATTAAGGAAAGTTTAATCACTTGGAAATCTATGAAAAAGGGAAATCACATGGTTAGTTCACTGTTAGCTTGCCTAGCGTCATCGTTGGGCGCCATCACTGCCTATAATAGAATTGGGTCGTGACAACATGGTATCAGAGCACTAGGTTCATATTGGTCTTACAAGTTATGAGCAAGCCTAATTGAGCCTTGCAGATCGGTGCGGAGATGTCCATACTTATCTTCGAGAGCCTATAGGGAGTTAGGAAACTACTCGTTCTTGATCTCCTATCATGCAGTTGATGTGGTACTAAGTATTTTTCTCTTATTCAATCACAGATGGTAAGGACGCGTACAACTGATGATCCGGATTTGGGAGGAGTTGCTCCTCTTGTTGCTAGAGGTCGGGCCCGTGGTAGAGGAGGAGGGAATCCTAGAGTTGCTCTAGCTATGCCACGAGCGGATCTAGTAGATGATCCTATTATTGAGGAGCAGGGCGAGGTGCCTGCAGCAGAGCTAGCCCGGTAGATTTCATGTCAGCACCGGGATTCCAGGAGGTCATAGGTCATATGCTACAGTTCATGGATACTATGACTCAGGCTGGTTTATTTCCAATAGACCCGACCATATCATAGGCGGGAGAGGGAGCACAGACCCCTGCTGTTGATACCCAATTTTTCCCTATATATTTTAAGTATGCAGAAATACCTTCAAAATAGCATATATATTCATATATAAGCATGCACAATGTTTTTATTATTTTTCCCATAATATTAAGGGTTTAAATTGATTCATTTTTCTCCCCTTTTATTCATAAAATCCCCAATAATAATTTCCTAAATTATTTTTATGATGATTTATTTATTTAGTTTCTATACTTATGCCAAAATATGGTTAATATAATTTTTATGCATTTTTATAATTACATTTAGTATTTTTTAAGCTAAATTATATATAATTGCAATGTTAGCCCATTTTAAGATACAATTATATTTTATATGCATAAAATTGATCCCTATATTTTTAAAATGATAATTATGTATTTTTAATCATTTTGGCACCTTAAATTATTTTCTAGAAATTACCTATTATTTTTATAAATTAAAATAGGGAAAAACTAGCTATTGAAATAATTGCCAGATTTGAATTTCAATTGTAGCCCAAATCGGACCCAATCCCAACCCAATTTCCTATTAAATAACCCGACCTAGACCCTACAAACCCCTACCCGAACCTGAAACCCACCTAACCGGTTGAATCTTGACCGTTGATCTGGGAGATCAACGGTCCAAACAAGCCCTCCTTTTCTAACTATAATGAACCCTCCCCCCAACCCTAATCACTTTTCCAATCCGCTGCCTTCAGATGCTCTCATCTCCCTCTTCCCTCTCAACCTAACCCTAATAACTTTTCAACCGCCGCCTCCTTCTCTGGTCATCTTCGGCGACTACTTCTCAACCCCAAGCCTCTAACGGTCACTCCACCGCCTTGCTCATTATCTCTAAGGCCTTAAAGGATCATGGGCCATGCCGATTTGGATCTAAGATTTCTGTTTCTATTACTCATGGGTTCTCCGGTGTGATTTTGGGCAAAATCACACCTTATTTGTCACGATCGGTAAAGTTTATGACAAGTTCTTTCGTTCTATTTGGGTTTCCCTTTGAAACCCTAACTCTCGTTTGAATCCCTTAGATCTGTGTTATTTTTAACGCTTTAAATCTGTTTCTTCTTATGATTTGCACTATTCTTGAACTTCTTCTGCAAGATCCTCAAATTTAAACCATTTTTACTTTCTTTAAAAAACTAGGGTTTTCTCAGAGTTCTTTCTACACTTGTTTTAACCGATTTTCTTTATGATCTAAACCTCTTTCCTTGTTTATTTTGACCAATCTTACATTCTTACTGCTTTTAATTCGCCTATGTCAAAAAACCCTAATTTCTATGATTTTCTTTACTTTGGTTCTGTGTGTTATCCTGTTTACTTGATTCTTGATAATCTTCCGTGGTTACCTTGCTTCAAATGTGTTTTTACTGAATCCTTAGACTACTTATGTCATTTCTGTATGAATATGCTCATTTTTTTATTCATCTCTTGCTTCTTTCTGTCACTATGGCTAACCTTGCATGTTTGCTACGTATGTTCATTCTTCTCTATTTATATGTTGCAATATAGAATCATGACCTTCTCTTCATTTGATTCTGATTTGATGGCTTGATTTAAAGATTTTCTTCCTAAACCCTAAATTTTTACTCGTCTGTTTAAATTGACTGATTTCATTACCTTATTTGCTATGGTAATTTACTTTTACTATGTCATTCCTTAATTGGATTTTTCTAAACCTAGTCCTAATCGACTATTCTATGCCTGTTGAACCTTGACTCCTTCCTTATTTAGTCATGCACTGATTTTTTCTTCTTACCTTATATGATACTGAATCTTCCCGTTTGATTTGATCCCCTTAACTTAAGGGTATACTTCCTTGATTCTCAAATTGATTGATTCTAAGTTCTTCAATTATTATACTACTATGATTCTTACCTTATTTCACTACCTGGTTTCAACTATAAATACTCTAAGTCTTTCACAAACACAGGACACACGAACACATGGTTTTCAATCACTACCTCCCTTACTAAAAATTTCTGCTCTCCCCTCTCTCTTGTGCTATTGGCTGCTATTAGCCGGCTGTAACCAAGGTTAATCATCTGTGCTCTCTTGTTCTTTTATTCTGCTTAATTCTCTCTTCACTGAAATGTCGTAGTTTTAATTTAAAGCCTCAACAACAATATGCTTCTCTTATTGCTTCAGTTTCTCTTATTTCTAGTATGCTTCTACTTGTGGTTCTGTTGTGAAACTTGTAGTTGAGTTACATTACTAGCATGCTATTATGTCTCTCCTTCCCTTTAGATTAATGTATTCCCTTATGTGTATTTCAAAACATGCCTTGTTAATTGTCTTTTATTTACCATCTTATGAATCCCAAATCCCTATCCCCCTCTATGCGTTTATGTTCTCCCTAACTGGTTTGTGATTATGCTAGTGTCAACTATTTCTGAGCATGTCCAAACAAATCCTAAAACCCTTGCTGGGGTTATGTGTTTGCAGTCAAATGTTTCTCTATCCCCAAGCACCTTGACCCCTATGTGACTATTAAATTCATTTGGATTCTGTATGTGACCCTATCCTGAAGTGCTTAACTTTGTTTACCACTCCAACCACTTTTCAAACAACCTCTATTGCTTTGCTGATGACTTTCAAAACAAACATTTAAAACGAGTCTTTAATAAACCTCTTTCAACTTGTGTCATGCACTTTCACTTCACTCTTAGTTAATAAGTTCTGCCCCTTTTAGTATGTGTACTGCCTTGGGATCCTCTTGAGAGCCCTCTGAACTATGGCATACAAAGGTTGGCCTTTCCACACTGCATTGGTTCAATGCTTGGTTGCTAAGTCTAGGTGTAAGCATTGCCCGGGGTCCTTGAGACCCTTAGGGTACTTTGATGCACCTAGACTATGATTTATCTATAAAAATGAGGCTTGTGAGACCATTGGATGTTTTGGGAAACTTGGGCCTAATTGTAGGCTCCCTATATAATAGCTTCTTGATTTCTATTTTCTTCTTATGTAATTCATTTATTGGCCTGTAATAATTTGTAAACAGATATTTGGGGTATTTAGTAAAAGGTTGGGTAGATGTATACTTTGTAGGGTAATATGGGTAGAAATCCTTCTTCTAGGATCTTACTTTTCAAATCTGCCTGCCTTACTCAGTAGAAAACATGCTCACAGGTTTGCTCTTGTGAATCTGATTGCTTTTGCCTAATAGAAATCATGCCTATAGGATCTCACTTCCCATTTCGTTTGCATCAGGTAAAAATCATGTTCATAAGTTTCTGTATTTTTTCATGATAGAGATCATGCTTATAGGTCCCAAACAATCGTGTTTAAATCAGTTCAGATGTAGATTCCATGCCTATAGGACTCAACTCCGATTCAGTTCTAATAAGTCTTTCCATATGTTGGTGCAAATTGACAAAAACAAGTAATGCGCCTAGATACCATACCTATAGGGATTTCTATTCGCAATTATATCTGATAATCTAATTAGTCTAATAAATTAATTTCATTTCGCCTAGTTTTTTTTAAACTGGTTTTATTAAGTGTCAATATTTCCTGAAACCAGTTCTTTCAAAATTGCCTCAATCAAATTAGATATCATGCCTATAGGTATCTATTTCGAAAAGCCTGTTTGTTTCTGCATTAACATAAACACAGACTACTTCATATAGGCAAGCCTTAGGGAATTTTCAAAATTGTATTTCCTTAAAGCTGCTTCTGTCGTTTAACGTTTCTGCTTCTAATAAGCTTTTAAAAGGAGTCCCTAGGCAACTACTAGGTTACAACTTCTGGGTATAAAAAGGTTTGTCTATTTCTACATATTCACTTAGATATCCTGCTTTAGGACTTCGATTAATAAGGACCTTAACTGTGTTTGAGTCTTGCTGCTTGTACGTTTGTTTTTGAGGAGGAAACTTTGAGCCTTTGTTTTTGAGGAGGAAACTTTGAGCCTTTGTTTTTGAGGAGGAAACTTTGAGCCTCTTAATTGCTACTATTATGTGAAAGTCCTAAGTGTTTTGACTATCGCCTTAGAGTTTTCGCCTTTCTAAACCTTAGGGGTACGTCTGGAACTACCTATAGGTAGAGGTCCTAACTCCCTTCCGGACCATTAAGAAGGGACGGGTAGCAGCACACAATAGGTATCAGTGACCAAACACTCGCTTTGCATGACCAATAAGGGGATGGGAAGGGTAGACATGGGATATGATGACTACGCGTTAATGTCACGTGTAGCCCCTCATCGAGGAGTGTTTACCGGGCATTGCATGGGCTGATCCTATAGGACAAACAACCTAGGACCCCTCTCTACCGAATCCTCTCTTTATTTAAAACTTTTCGTCTTTTACAACTTGTTCAAACCTTTATCTTACTACTTGAACTATCCAATGTGCTTTACTTGCAACTCATTTGATTCAACTATTTATATGGACTAATTTGTAAATATAAGTTCGGTCGGGACCCATAGTTGTGGACTAAGAGGGGTGTCTAACACCTTCCCCTCGAGGTTACTTCGAGCCCTTACCCTAATCTCTGGTAATGCAAACCAACCCAAGATTTAATCACTCTAGGTGCCCTAACGCACCATAATCTATTAGGTGGCAACTCTTCAAATACCCAATTCCCAAAAGTAAATGAGTCATTGCACCCCGTGAATGTCAAAACCCGGACTTTCTCCACGGAGGAAAAAAGGGGGTGCGACAGCATGGCGACTCTGTTGGGGATATTTTTAAGGTCTTACCATAACGAACTTGTCTTTACAAATTTGTCCAAGCATGCTTATCCTGTACCATTTCCCTTTATTTGAATTTAACTGTCTATTTTAAAGCATTTATGATTTCTTTATTACCCTAAAAACTAACTTGTCTCCTTGTTTTCCTTTTTATGTAACTATTTTTTCAATTATTTAAATGCTGTATTTATTTTTTTTCCTACGTGAAAATACATTCCTACATGTTATTAACTGCTGCATAAATTATGCTCCACATCATATTCCACTCATGCGTATCAAATCCTATAGCAATGCTTTAATGAGTGGTTGAGCTCTTCCTATTTATTACCCTTAAATTTGGAAAGGCTCATTTGCGGTAAAACCAATCGATTAGCGGTGCAGTCGACGGTTCCATGCCTTCCCCCTCAAGTTGTCCGCTTGAGGGTACCAGTCTAAAACCCCAAAGAAACCTTACTTTGTTTAAATTGTGCATGTATCATGGTCAAACCTAGTCGAGTCAGTTATGTTGTCCACATAATGATCTTTTAAGATAAGCCTTATCCAAAGTCCATCGGGTTTTTCATAATCCAAATGGATGCAACCATGTTTTGTGCATTAATTTTGAGAAATAAATGCCAATATGCTGATCATAAATGTATAAATAGTCGAGTCTTGTGGGGGTAAGGCCTAACCCTTTTGTTTTGCAGAAAATGAGGCACGAGGTCCCCAGCTTCGGTATGGTTAGTAACCCTTACTCTTGCTAGACTGGTCCAGGAATCTTCCATCAGATGACAAAATCAATGAATGGAAAGAGAGGGCCGCCAAATCTAGCGAAAAGTTGGAATATCTAGAAAACAGCCTGTTGGAATTGGAAGGAAAAGTGAGGAAGAGAGTCGCTGATTGCCAGAACGCTGAGGGAAACGAAGGAGGACATTTGGAAAAGGCATTCTTATAGGTGAACCTACGCGAACTGGAGAATTTGATCAACGAGAACATTCAACCTAAAGAAGGTCCTTCTGAGACCAAATAGATTAGATTTACTTGCTTCTCTTAAAATATAATAAGGCCAAGTGCCAGTAGTGACTTGTTTTATTATTGTGTTAGTATTGTTTTTGGATTCGTCTATTTTTATATTATGAAATGAAGCATTTATTGGCATTTGAAGTTATCCAAATTTATTTGTCGCTAGGCCTACCTCGGGCACAACTAGACTCCCAAATTAGGATAAGAGTTTATATCTCGCATTATGTGTTTAATACTGCAAACATTTCAGCATCCCTACTAACTTGTTACCTTTTTGTTTTGTTTATTTTTTTTTATTATTATTCCCATCCCTATAGGCTGTTTCATCCATACTGGCCTCATCATCATATCATCCCAGATCTAGAGGCCCTCCACCTCCTCCTCCTCCAAGCAACACAAAAAGCAGAGGGAAAGCAAAGATGGACGACTTAAGTGGAATACGAAAGGAAAACAGTGAGAACATAGAAACTTCCAATGGCCGCATTACTCCGGTCCCGAATGACCTGGTTTTGAGATTTGAACAAAAGATACTAGAACTACAAGGAGAACTTGAGCAGGTCCGCAATTTGGCAAACTTGTCACCCACCCTCAATGTCCTTGATATCCACCAACATAACGCAAAGAACCCAACACCTCCTCAAAACCAACAGCCACAAAATCCTACCATACTAAATCAATACGCAACTCTACCTCAAAATATCAATCCATTGCCAGTACCAACTCCCCCACAAGAACATCATCAACAAATTCCATACCCACCAACCACCACTTACCATACTCCCCAAAATACACCACCACTCATTTTTGATCCACAAAACTCTACCAATGACCATTACTATACCCAAGTCCCTGGCACCCATCAGAGAAACCCCATATACGTGGAAACTATACCACATTCTACCCAACCCATCTCCTGTGCACCAGAACCCTCCGAAAAAGATCTGCTCATTAAGAACATGGACGAAGAGCTTAAGATGTTAACAAGCCGAGTTCATGGTGTTGAAGGTGAAAGAGGAATAGAAGTTTTGAACTATGAAGATCCGTGCATACAGCCCAATGTGGAATTGCCAGAGGGGTACAAACCTTCCAAGTTCGAAATGTTCGACGGTACAAGTGATCCCAGGGTTCACCTAAGGACCTACTGTGACAAGCTTGTCGGGGTTGGTAAAGATGAAAAAATTCAAATGAAGCTCTTTATAAGGAGCCTTAATAGGGATGCGTTGTCTTGGTATATCAGCCAAAATCCTAAGAAATGGTCCAATTGGGTAAGCATGACGTTAGATTTCATGGACCGGTTTAGGTTCAATACAAAGAATGCACTGGATGTCTTCAACATTTAGAGTCTCAAGAAGAAACCTACTAAGACTTTCTACGAGTATGCTACTCGTTGGAGGTCGGAAGACGCCAAGCTCAGGCCCGCTTTGGACGAAGAACAGATGAATAAATTCTTCGTCAGAGCACAGGATCTATAATATTATGTGAGGTTGATGGTCATCGAAAATCACAAATTCTCGGATATCATCAAGCTCGAGGAAAGGATCGAGGAAGGAATTGTCAAGACCCAAACTGATGGGCTGTGATGGGCACCCGGTAAGTTACTCAACCAAGTACCAACGTAACGTATCTTTCTTATTACATCATCATATACACGTGACATACGGGCCTAATAGGCCAACATGATTATTTATAAACTCAAAACATAGGCCGATAAGGTCGTACAATCTTTCACGTACACGACATATGTTTACAAGCCTCTAAGTCATAAAGGTCGGTACAGAGTCCCGCCATACCAAACAATACACGTCTAAATCATACTAAATAAACGAGAAACTCCGAAGCAAATGGAGCGCACCAATATCTTCCGTTAAGCTAATAGCCTACTTTGAGGGCTCTCGACCTGTCTATCGGGACCTGTGGGCATGAAACGCAGCGTCCCCAGACAAAAGGGATGTCAGTACGAATAATGTACCGAGTATGTAACGCACATAAATAAATACATAAGAGACATAGAAGAAATATAGAGTACATGACTCAACCTGTAATTCTGAATAACTTTGTAAATCACGAAATAATTATAGTATCATGCATATGTGTATGAATGTCATGTCGTGCATAGGTATATATTTCATAACATCATCAGCCTCTGAGATCATACCATCATATCATCTTGGCCACTGTGGGCAAAATCATCAACATATACATATATTTACATATATACGCGTATATAACACAGTCTGAGTCATATTTCAGCCACTGTGGGCAACATCATTATCGTATACCAGCTGATCAGGTGGTGGTGCGTATATAATTCCATAACCTTTTCCCATATCCCATATACATATATATGCGTATATAACACCATCTGGTCATGGGTCAATATTTCAGCCACTATGGGCAACATCATCATCATATACCAGCTGATCAGGTGGTGGTGTGTATATAACGCCATAACCTTTTCCCATATCCCATATACATATATTTACATATATACATGCGTATATAACGCCGTCTGAGTTATATTTCAGCCACTGTGGGCAACATCATCATCATATCCCAACTGATCAGGTGGTGGTGCGTATATAATGCCATAACCTTTTCCCATATCCCATATATATATATATATATATATATATATATATATATATATATATATATATATATACATATATATGCGTATATAACGTCATCTGGTCATGGGTCAATGTATATGAATGCAATGCATGAAAAGTACGTTAATAAAATCTTTCGGAATGTCATAAAACCATTTTGCCTTTGAGTAATATCATAAATTAAACTTTTTTTAACTGTCGTATTTTTTTCTAAGACCCATGAACAAATATAGAATATTATGACACATAAAAATTCAAGAACTTAGATATCTCTATTACTTCTATGAATAGAGTCATTTATGGAATGTGCATTTGCTCGTTTCGTTTGTATCGTATAGATCATGCCAAAAGAATAGAAGGGATAGCCTTAACATACCCGGAATAGGAAAAACTCCGTACAATATTTCGTTGGAAAACCCTCGTTGATTGAACAAAATTTGCCTCTGCTCCTTAAAGAATCATGGACGAAATTTGTTTTTTCGGGTTCCTAAAGTTTTTGAACGAAATAGCATATCTTTGTTTCCTTGGATTTTGAGAGGAAAACGTTTTGGTCCTTCTAAGTGTGGAAGGAAACATTCTTGAACTTAAAGAATAGATTAAACATAAAACTTGATCCATGTTTCTTGGTTTTGAAACTTCTGTTTCTAGCCTTGAATGATTTTGATTTTAATTTGGTTCTATCTTATTTCAGATTCCCTAATGATATATCACATTTCAAGTTCCCACAATGAGATAGGATTTAGACACCTATTTAAAATTGTTATGAGTCATTTCTTAATTTGGTGGCCTTGTGCCACGTGGAGAGTGGGTAAACATTAGTAATCTTTATCCACTTATTAGTTAACTAGGTAATGTCTCGTTACTCAGTAATTAACCAACTACCCGCATTATTTAAAAATTATAACAAATTACTTAAAATTTTATTTATTTTTAAAATATTTCATATATACTTTATATATTATACTACCGTGGTTATATGGTACCTTGCATGATATTAGTCCATAAATACCGGGTAATTTAGCTTGGGCCGTATGTTACCCCAAAATGCCAAACTTGGACGAAAATTCATTTTCTTTGACTTGCTTCCCCTCTCACCTTCATGAATTTACTCATCACTTGTTTGATATAGCATAAGCCTTATAATCTTCAAATAATCTTTTCCTTGGACTGATGTCAATTACCTTACGACAAATTCAACGTACAATACAACAGGGTGCAATATCGTCGTAATTTAATACTGCGAAGCGCAACATCATCGTAATGAAATACCGCAGGACGTAATATCGATGTAATATTGTGGGGCGTAATAAGAATCAAGAGCGGGATGGTAACAAATTTCGAGGCACTGCAATCCACGAATAAGGCACTCCAATCAAGTGACATATCGAAGAAGAGAGATATTGGGGCAGTAATGGTGGCCCAAGGCCTAAA